>NC_068912.1:21600566-22223066 GCF_023091745.1 Budorcas taxicolor
AGCCGAGGGGGTATCCGGACCTAAGGGTGACTCGAAGTCAGTCTTGTCCTTGTCCTCCCCTCCTCCCCTCCCCCTCCCCCCTCTCCCCCCCTCCCCGCCCCGCCCCCGGCATGAACTGGGCCTGGATTCACAGGGACTCGGAGCAGAGAAAGGAGGGCTGCTTCCTAGTGCTGAGTAGACTTCCAGGTGGTCACCAACTCCTCCTACAGCTGCGTCCTCTGCTTCACCCCGAGCCTTTGGAACCTTTTGGTTTTGCCAATCAGAAAACAAACCTCGGTGGAGGAGGGTAGGGTGGGAAGAAAATAAGCGGTCTGTTTCCGCCCGGTTTCGAACCGGGGACCTTTCGCGTGTGAGGCGAACGTGATAACCACTACACTACGGAAACAGGACAATGGGTACCGCCTAACACTGTATCCATGAAAACCCGAGGTCCCGCCATCAGTATCTAGACCACCAGTTTCTAACACTCAAACAGGAACCCCGAAGCCCCGAGCTCTCTCAGGCACGGAGAGGGCGGCTCCCGAGGGCTCTGCTTTAGGGTTCCTCATCTCCCCTCAAGTGAGGACCCTCGGGCCCCCACAGGCCGCCTTCGGGTTCCCGCACCCAGCGCAGAGTCGTCAGACCCTCAGCTCCGCACCCCATCGCAGGGGTCGCCCCCCGCCGACTCCCCAGCTCCTGGAAGCCGCAGGGGGCGGGGGGTGCGCCCGAGGCCCAGGAGACCCCGCAGCCCAGCAGTGCGGCCGCCGTCCCTCCGCCCCTGCGGACCCGCGCCTCGGTGGGCCTTTTCACGGGGCCGGCGGTCAGCGCTCTGGGCTCTCAGGAATGACCGACGCTTCCAATCCACCCGGGGCCCGCCCTCCCCGCTGCTCCTTTGCACCTGACTCCTGTGCTCTTTCTCCGCAAGCCGGCTCGCCGCAGCACTTCTCCGGAGTCCTCTTGGCAAAAGGGAGTCTCTTTGGTGGTCTCTAAAATCTCACCCCACCGTCCCTGGGTGGGCTCGAACCACCAACCTTTCGGTTAACAGCCGAACGCGCTAACCGATTGCGCCACAGAGACAGCAGTACAGGCCTATTCTGGACTCTGTATGGAGTAGACACGTACTCATTCCCAGGGTAAGTCCCCTGCCCCCAGGGATACGGCGCCACGTCCTTGCCCCCTACCCGCCACAGATACCAGCGCCCTCAGAGATACCGGGATCCAGGGTTCGGACCCTGCGGGCCTGAACCGAACGAGATCCAAGGACCGCTGAACACCCGGGGGGCTCCCATGATGGCTCTTCCCGTATCCTCGCCTACACTCAGTGAGTGAGAGTTTGCCCACCCTGGCAAAGGCCTCCGGGGCCGAGGTTGTGCTTAGGTTTCCTGGGTCCACCAGGCGATTTCCACCAGGACAGAGGTCGCGGGGGTGGTCGCCCCGCGTCCGCACGCCCAGGACAGGGTCTGGCACTCACCGGGACGCTCTAGGACTTGGATGAATATACATTGTCGTCTTTAGCCCTTCGTCCCATTAAGACCCCTGAGAATGGAAATACGGAAAAGTTTTCGAAGAGCGAAAAGCTCTTTTTAAATGCCTTTATGCCGGTTGTTAGATTTCGCAGCATCCCGTGAGGCGGGTAACGGAAAGGTCGCGCGTGCTCCGGCTGTGCCCAGCTGGGTAGGCTGCGTTCTGTGGGGTCCACGTGGGAGCGGGAAAGGGCGGGAAGTGAAAGCCAAGCGGGGAAGGTAGGTTTGGGAGGAAGGCATTGAGACCTGCCAGGATCTTGGGCAGGGATCCCGAGAGAGGAGCATTGTCCCAGTCCGGTAACAGGGTGGGGAAGGAGGGAAAGAGCTGGTGCCCGCGGGAAAGCAGGAGGCAAGGCGAGGAGGGGAGGGGAAAGCTGAGAGGGGAAGGCCAGGGAGGGGAGGGTCAAAGAATTTGTGCTTCCACCGGTCCCTGCTCCTTCTCTTGCCTTCTCTCTTCTTCTTGCTCTTCTTCCCATCCCTCCAACTGAGAAATGTTGACACAGCCACATCTGAGAAGAAAGACCCAACGAATCTGTGCTCAGGAGCACAAGCTCTGGGTTGTAAAAATGGTTCTGCCCTGTGCGGCCTTGAAGAAATAAAGAAAACATTGGGTATCTCCCTACTCTCTTGTGCAAAATGGGAGCAATAAGAGCATTCTTCTTCATGCTGCTGTTGTCAGATGTGCCTCGGTTTAGAAACTACTGGATCAATAATGCTATAGGCAGCAAAATCATAAATACTATTATCATGATCCTCTGAATCTTTTGACAACCACGATCCTTATTTATTTCACCTGAAAGTCGCCTTCTGCCTCTAGAAATTTCTGTAAACTGATTGCTCTTGCGGTTTGCTCCGCTGTGGCCACACCACCCCCTTCATCGCCAGTTCTCTGCTTGCTAGACGGGGACCCATGTGCAGGTTGGAGGAAATGGGAAGAGTACAGAGCGGTGGGGAAAATGAGCCTTTGCGCACCCTTTGGAGAGGCCTCTGGGACCGGTGGGGTCCTCCCACTGCCTTCTTTGGTTTCAAGGGAGCTCCAGGAGGGCAGGGATCTGGTGGCGGTCGCTCTTGTGTCCCCTCGCCGAGAACAACTTGAGGGCCTCCTCACTCAGTCTCCCAGAGACCCTCAGAGTGTCCTGCCCAGAGAGCAAGGTATTCGTGCTTCCTGGGATGGTGGGAAATATTCCCGCATCCTCCTCCTAACTGTGGAAACCGGAGGTGGTGGAGGAGCGCTAGCGACAGAAGAAGGAGGTCCAGAAAGACAGGGCGGAATGGGAGGGGAAGGGGCTGCAAAGGGGGGATGAGGAGAAAGAGAGCGAGGAAGAAGGGGAGATGAGAGCGAGGTGGAGCCGTACAAAGGGAGGACCAGGATAGAGCGGGAGGACCAGCGAGAGGGAAGCGGCAGTGGAGGAGCGGGAGGAGGAGGAGTTATGTCCCCAGGGTAGTTCTGTTCACTGGCCCCCAGCACAGGCGGCTCCCACCACATCCCCACCAGCTCCTTAGCTCTCAGATCCAACACCCAGGCTTTCGTCCCTCAAAGACTGTCTCTCCACCCATTGCAGTTCTAACCTCATTTGATTTTTCTCCCTGCCCCTTGTGAGAGCCTGGCCATTCTGTGAGCTGTGAACATACTTTCTGTGCATGTCTTCTATATCAGCCAGAGACCATTACTGGTCCTTGCACTCATAAACTTTGACCGACCTTCAAGGGCTCCTGGAGGAGCACTTTGTGTTGTTAGTTACCCTTCAGCTTCTTGATTTTCCCAAAGGAAGTTTCATCTTTTCATCCCGGAGCTGTGAACTTCCTCCTCCTAAGAGGAGCCTCCCCTTTGTCTCCTTCGTCCTGTGTCAACCTCTGTTCCAGTCTCTGGGAACCAAATACGTGTCTCCAGGCAACACTGGCCACCTTTCCGACTCCTTTCTTTGGGCTGCAGCTCTCTTCTTCAGATGCTGTTTTTTTCCTGTTCTGTGTATCGGATGAGGGAAGAAATGGCTCTGGGATAGAGTGAAGAAGTGAAGATTATTACTTTGAGACATCATGTGGATGTATACTTATTATACATGTAAATATTTAGTGTGGTGGTATTTTGTGTACATAAATACTGTCTACACTGTAAGACAACTTGGATACATACCTTCTAAATATGTGTACACTTTTCTTTTAAAAATCGTGCAATTTCTGGATATGTTAAGACATTGGAATGAAACTGACGTGACCAAGCTCTGACAAGACTCTGTGACTGCCTAAGTGTCAGAACCCTGCCTCGTGGGCTCCACGACACGTGGTTGATTTTGAGCCACCCCAGGTGCTTTCGGCCTGGTTTGTCTGAGGGTTTTGTGTAAATGTTCCTCTTTCCTTATACTGTAAACCTGACAAATTTTGGGAGAAAAACTTACCCCCCAAATCAGAACTGTATGGAGAAGAAAAGGAGAGTTCTCCTGCCTCCATTTCCACTCCACACACTTTATATATTACACGTAAGAGGCGGTGGTGGTGGCTTTGGAGTGTAATTGGTGCTACAAGAAAGCCATGGGATCCAGGAGATCCCACCTCCTGCCTTGACGATCACCTGCCCTCTCTGGGCTCTGGGGAAAGGGTGAAGGCAAAGGAAAGGAAAATAACACTCTCATTTGCAGAAATTTTACCTCAGCATGGGACACTCTGGCAAACCGAGGCAGAATATGCGGTTGATGAGGGTGACTTAAGGGGCCGGTCCCTGAACGGAAACCCAGAGTGGAACGTTTCCTTCATTTTCTGAGGTGCCAGTGAACTGAGAGATGTCAGTCAAAGGAGAGGAGCAGAGAGAAATCAAAGAGGCATGAACACCAAAGCGGGTCATCCGTATTCAGATCTTGTCGGGTCCTTGGAAGAGCTTCCCTGAGATTATGGGTGGGGAGTATGGAGCCTAAAGAAGCAGGTACCCTTCTCTGGCGATGGAAAGAGGCTGGCTTTCAGAGGGGTTCCATGGTGTAATGGTGAGCACTCTGGACTCTGAATCCAGCGATCCGAGTTCAAATCTCGGTGGGACCTTTCTGTTTAATTACCAGAAGGGCACGTTTTACTCCCCTCATAGGACCTGCTTTCCGGCTCCCGCGACCCCCAGCGGCGTGGCTCACACGGACCCTGCGGACAGGTGTGGGACCGACCCGGACGGGGGGCGTTGTCGAAGGGCCGGCGCCTCTCCTGCCCGCCCCCGGCCAGGGGCGCAGCGACCCAGCCAGTGCCGCCCCCTCGTCGGGTCCCCTGGGTCTCGGGGGTAAAAGGCAGAGGCTGCGCGCAGCGAGTCCTGACCCGCGACGGGGCTTCACACCGCACGCCTTGTAACTGCGCGGTTGTCCCGGTGGGTAAACGGCGGCGGGGAGGGACTGCGATGTCGCTGATCAGCCAGGATGGCAGCTTTCGGGTGGAAGGTTCCAGACCTGACTGGGATGAACTCTGTTTTATTCAGGTTCTCTATCATTCCGAATATTAATTGATCTTGTCCCAGTTTATTATGATTTTATTCAGAGTTTCTCGCTCCTAAGTCTCCGCTGGGCACGCAAAGCCGCTGTGCGGCCAAGATTTGAACCTTGACTCCTGGAAATCGCGTCCTCTGGTCCCAAGCTCAGCCCGAAAGAGGAGCGCGGGTCGCGGATTCCGGCGTCTGAGGAGACCCCAGGTCCCTGACCCACGGCCGCCCGGCCAGGCTGCTCGGGGGCCGAAGAGGAGACGAGCCGCTCGGAGTCCGCACCCCCAGCCGGGCTCCCTTCGTCCTGCCGGGACTCTGCTCCACCGAGAAGACACCCCACTTGTGTCCTCTACTGCTCGGGAGAAACATATGGATGAGGCCCGTGATGGACTTGAAAAGCCAGTTAAAGTGCTCTCTTCGCGGTGCTAAGGAGCATCTCTCTGACGCTTATATTTTGGAACTTTCAGCGGTTACAAAGGACTCAGTGACGCAGCTGTCTTTGGAGGACGGGAAAAGAAGGGTGCGAAGCCGGCGAAAAGATCCGAGGAAGGAAGGGCAAGGGCAGGAGAGAAGAGAGGATGAGCCAGAAGGGAGAAGGGGACCGGAAGGGAGAGGAGCGGGCGGGTACCGCGGCGGGGACGGTCGCTGAGTTGGGGCGACCAGAGCGAGCGCCTCACTCTGGAGCAGTTCCCACCCTTTACTGACTTGTCCGGGAACCCGGTTCACCCTCAATCGCAAAGCTACTGGCCTGGCATTTGTCCTGGCCAAGTTTCCTTCCCGGGTTCCGTGCGGAGCGGTGAGGTGGGCTGTGCGAGTCTGCAGGTGAGTGGAAGTCCTGGCGGCTGGCTGCCTTGGGGATGACTGGCGGCCAGGGAACCGCACGCACTCCACTTTTCCCCTTTTCAGGCCGGTCTGCAGGGCCTGAGGTGGGAAACTGGAAAATCGGAGCGTCCATATTTATTTAGAGATAAGGAGATAAATGGCCAAACAGTTGGTTACCTGACCTGAAAGTGTTTATTCTTGGAAAAAAAGAAATGTGGGATGGGATCAGGGTCCACTTTCTCCCATAACAAGCTTTGGGGCATATGTAACTGACTCTCTCTCTCTCTATAACTGTATATAATATATATGTACATATATTACTGCATATAATGTATACATATCTATTATATGAGTAAAACTCACTGCTTGTGTGTCCAACTTAAATTTTTATGTAATTATATGTGCCAAACTTTTAAAATTCTGGGTCTAGTGCCACGTGAAGGAATGTTTTCCACTGTAAAAACGTAAAAAAAATAATTTGGGGGGGGGGGTGGGCATTCTCGAAGCAAGCAGTTGGACCATTATTCCCCCTTCGATGGGCTGATCACATGAGGTAGTAAACAAACTGGCAGATCCTCTCAGCCCAGGAGGTCACTGCTTTCGTCTCTCTAGGAAGGTTCATAGTCACTGAAAAGTGTCAGTAACAAATAAAATCACACCCAATCTTTATGCAGTGTTGCTCCCAAAATGCAAGAGCTTACACCCAGTGAAGACATGCAAAGTGCCAAGTGCCCAGGCATGGTCTACAAGTTTTAAATGGGTTTACTCACTTAATCCTTTCAAAAGGCTTGCATCATGTCATCATCCTCATTTCACATATGAGGAACCTGAGACATAGAAAGGTTAAGTAACTTGTCAAGTTAGTCAGTCAGTGAGTGGGATTTGAAAGCAGGAATTTGAACTGAAGCCTTCCTGGCTCCACAGGATATCCTACCAGTCAAAGAGGAACACAAACCGTAAAAATGCTTGACAAGAAATTTAAGTCCGTATATTTCTTTTGAAAAAACACCCAAGAGGAGTCACGTAACAGGCATTCAGTTCAGTCGCTCAGTCGTGTCCAACTCTTTGCGACCCCATGGGCTGCAGCACGCCAGGCTTCCCTGTCCGTCACCAACTCCCGGAGCTTGCTCAAACTCCAGTCCATCCAGCCAGTGATGCCATCCAACCATCTCGTCCTCTGCCGTCCCCTTCTCCTCCTGCCTTCAATCTTTCCCAGCGACAGGGGCTTTTCCAGCGAGTCAGTTCTTCGCATCGGATGGCCAAAGTATTGGAGCTTCAGCTTCAGCACCAGTCCTTCCAAAGAATATTTGGGGCTGATCTCCTTTACGATTGACTGGTTGGGTCTCCTTGCAGTCCAAGGGACTCTCAAGAGTCTTCTCCAACACCACAGTTCAAAAGCTTCAATTCTTTGGCGCTCTGCTTTCCTGATGGTCCAACTCTCACACCCATAAACGACTACTGGAAAAACCATAGCTTTGACTAGACAGACCTTTGTTGGCCACTGCTGAGTGTTTCAAATTTGCCGGCAGAATGAGTGTAGCACTTTCACAGCATCATCTTTTAGGATTTGAAATAGCTCAGCTGGAATTCCATCACCTCCACTAGCTTAGTTCGTAGTGATGCTTCCTAAGGCCCACTTGACTTCACACTCCAGGATGTCCGGCTCTAGGTCAGTGATCACACCATCGTGGTTATCCGGGTCATGAAGATCTCTTTCGTATAGTTCTTCTGTGTATTCTTGCCAGAATACAGGACCGTTTCTGTCCTTTATTGTGTCCGTCCTTGCATAAAATGTTCCCTTGGTAGCTCTAATTTTCTTGACGAGATCTCTAGTCTTTCCCATTCTATTGTTTCTTTCCCTCTATTTCTTTGCATTGTTCACTGAGGAAGGCTTTCTTATCTCTCCTTGCTATTCTTTGGAACTCTGCATTCAGATGGGTATATCTTTCCTTTTCTCCTTTGCCTTTCGCTTCCTTTCTTTTCTCAGCTATTTGTAAGGCCTCCTCAGACAACCATTTTGCCTTTCTGCATTCCTTTTTCTTGACGATGGTTTTGATCACTGCCTCCTGTACAGTGTTACGAACCTCCGCCCACAGTTCTTCAGGCACTCTGTCTAAATATATGTATGTAAGAAAATAAGCTGCCACCTGTAGTCCCAACCCTCGGAATTAACTCCTGTTCTCCTAAGTTTTGGCAAAACATATATATGCTTAGTTTATAAAATTCAAATGCTGCAGAAAATACAAATATGTAAAAATTTGAGACATCTTAAATTCAAAAATAACTTCTGTTAAGGTAGTTACATATTGACAGAGTCATTTCGGTATGTCAACAGAGAGGGAAAAAATACATCGTAGCTCAGTTGGTAACGAATCTGCCTGCAATGCAGGACACCCGGGTTTGATTCCTGGATCGGGAAGATCCCCTGGAGAAGGAAATGGCAACCCTCTCCAGTATTCTTGCCTGGAGAATCCCACGGACAGAGGAGCCTGGCAGGCTACAGTCCATGGGGTCACAAGAGTCGGACACGACTTAGTGACTAAACCACCACCATACTTTTATGAAATAGAGCTCTTATAGATTCTGTTTTTATTTTTAAGCATTCAACTTAATAGTGCATAAATTTAATGGAAGAAAAATAAAGAAATTGTTGAACTTTCAATTAAATTGTTTACACGAGAGATGCTTTTCTGAAAGGATTCCCTAAGGCTTATAATAATAATTTAACTAAGACATTAAATTTGGGAATGATTCTTCTCATTACTTTTAAAAATCAAATGTCTTAAGGTACAATTGGAAAATAATACAACGCATCCATTTCAAGTTTGATGGCTTTTGACAAACGAACGTACCCATGGAACCACTATCCTGTTCAAGGAAAAAGAATATCTCCGGAACTCCAGCCGGTCCTCTGTGCCCCTTTGCAGTCAGTCCCCCTACCGCCGCTCCCTGACGCAGGTCATCAGTGATCTCGGGCCTCTCTCTGTGGATCGATTTTTCAGTTCTCGAAATTCACATAAATGGAACCCCAGAGTATGTACTTTTCCCCTCACTCAGCATGATGCGTTTGAGAGTTATCCATACCGTTGCCATGTATCAGGTATTTGTACCACTTTATCGAGGAGTACTATTCCTTTGAATGAATATGTCACAATCATATATATCTATTCACCTCATGATGGACATTTGAAATGTTTTCAGTTTGGGGACTATTACGAACAAAGCTGCTACAAACAAGTCTCTTTTGTGGGCTTATGCTTTACAAATTCCATTTACATTTTTTAAATTCTTTAATACGAATTTACTTTGAATGGATGTTACATTCACAAAGACAATTTATTGAAGAGTTACAAGCTCACCTTTGATTGTTTCCTATCAGGACATACGTAATATAAGTCACAGGTGTATTTTTGATTATCCCATTTAATCTACACAACAACTTTATGAAGTACTTTATGATTATTACTTTCATATGACACTTGCAAAACTGGCCTAGCAAACGGGAGTCGGCCCAAGGTCAAACCGGAAGGCCAGTGGTGGCAACAGGACTGAAAAGGAGGCCCCACCCCGCACCCCCCCAGAAGCTGCGTTCCTAACTGCAGACCCACTCCCAGTGTCTTCCTAATAACCTCGGTGTGTCTGCTGACAGGCCTGGAAACCAATATCCAAGCTGGTCTTCCTCACGGTATCACTTACTGATCGGCTTCTTTGGGTCAGAAACTCCTCCATCAGGGGTCCAGAGCCTAACAGCGTGCACAACCTTGAGCGTGAGGAAATCTGGTAAAAAAATCCTAAAACCGGTTTTCTCATCAGTAAGCCACTAAAAATTAACCTTGGTCTTGGTGCAGATATTTCATATTTGAGCAAAGAAATCTCCCGCTGTTGGGGAGACAGAGTAGGATGTTCTACTTTCGCTTTCAATGACCTAGATCCTCCATCTGCATCCTGTGTGCTTTCCGGTTAGTTTTCTTTGGACCTATCCTTAAGCATCACCCCACTCCCAGGCCCACTCCCAGCACCTCCTCCGATCTCAGAGGCTTCTTGGGGCTGAGCGGATCTAGGAGTGCCGTCCCCGAGGCAGCCACGAGGGGGAGGACAGCCCTTCCCGCCATGGGCCTGCCTTTTCTGTTTGGCCCAGCGGTTTCTATTTGCCAGGAGGACTTTGTGAATCAGAAGTGAGCACAACACATCCTGAGAAAGGGGTTGTCGAATAGCCCACAAAACTGCCGACAACTCGGCCTGGGGTTTTCTTCTAATCTGTAGCTCAATGTTTTCACACAGGAAGAAAACGAAAACTACTTTTGACCGAAAGAAAAGACCAAAACAAAACAACGTTAGGTACGATTTCTACTGCCATTTAAGGAGAAGGGATGTTAAGGAGGTTTCCTAGTTTGCCAACTGCTGAAGCATTGTCAGGTGCACAATCGAGGCTGAAACAGAGGTACTGCTTTCTGACTGGGAAGGTAACAGGAGAAGATCTAGAGAGAAAAGGCGGGGGTGAAGAGAGAACTGGATCCAGAAATGCGAAGAGGCCTGCCTGGGGTGGGAAAGGGTGAGTGGGAGGTTAGTATCTAAGCAGTATCTCCAGCGATGACTAAGGCGTGTAATAAGCAAGGCAGCTGACCACGCAGCAAATGAAGCCTCTGAAAGCAGGACACTGGTGGGAAAATGGCTAGTGGCAGCCTCTCACAAGGCAGGCCGACGAGAAGTCCGTCACGTCACGGGGCGCCTCCTGCCTTCTCAGCCGACTTCGTGTGTCTGGCCCTGGTAACGGCCTCTCTGGTTGGATCCTGCGCCCCAGGCAAGCCTTCCCTCTCGCACAAACTTTCCACGAAAGAGCTCGAGAGAGCGTTCATGAGCCAGCCTACCACGTCAGAAAGCCGCACCCACGCCAACCCTTGAGAAAGACGGCTCTCTGTTTCGGCCTCACAGTCGTCCTCCTGGTCTTGGATAACTTTTCTAGACAGGCGGCAGCACCCCAGACACCCATAGAACTCGAGCCCACCAGCAGACCCGCGACATTTTCAAGACGGTTTTTCACGTGTCTGGCCTTGTTTAACTGTTAATTCCCTGGAAAGTTACACAGGGCGGTCACGCACTGCTAACACTCCCGCTGCTACACAACCAGGAGTCCTTTTTCTGTTTTTCCACAAACACACACCAGGGGAAAGCGCGAACGCAGTCCCCCACTACCACAAATTATGCAGTCGAGTTTCCCACATTTGGGGAAATCGCAGGGGTCAGCACATCCGGAGTGCAATGGATAAGCCTCGCCCTGGGAAAACCACCTTCGTGATCATGGTATCTCCCCTGCCAGGTAAGTATGAGTTGCCTGCCGGCCGCCCCACCACAACCTCATACGCCCTGCACCGTACACACACGCTCACTTCCCTCCCCGCGTCCCCGAGCCTTCTTGGACCTTCCACACAAAGGATCCACGCACTTTCAAGCAAAAACTCCTCAGTTCTCTCCCACGCCACGGGAGACCAGATCGTGTTTAAGCACCAGATGACGGACCAGCAGCCCCTGCGCTCGGATATCTACATACGACACGCCCCATTCGTGACGTCACGGGAGCGCGCGCTTCCCTCCAGCCCACGCCCCGCCCTAGTTCCCGCCTCCCTCCTCCCACGCCGTCCGGCCCGGCCAACCCGGCGGAGGGCGCCCTCTGGGGGACGTGACGTCCGCCTCCCGCTCCTGTTCTCCCACCCGCCGCGTGTTGGGACCCGGCGCGCTCGGCTGCCTTCCTATCTTTTGTCCTGCCCAGCCCCGGTCTGGCGGTCGGCTGAAGCCTGTGCACCTTTTTTCAAATAACGGCGTTCAGTGGGGAGAACGGAACATTTAGCAGTCCAGGGGAAACCGGTTCCTTTCAAATCCAGTTGTCTTTGTGATGTAGTATTGTGTGTATGTCTAGTAAAACGCACTAAGCGTCGCGACGGGCCGTGAACTTCTGTTCTTCAGAACTCAATGTCACTGATTGAGAATTTCACTTATGTTTAGTTCAAACAGTTTTTATTAGTATTCCTAAATACCTTAGTTTATTCAGTAATTGATGTCTCAGTATCATTTTTTTTGAAACTATCTAGTTAGTTTACTTCCATCAGTTAAGTCTCAGCACAACTCTAGGACTTTACCAAATGAAAAGATCATTTGAAGTAGACATCTCTAAACTATAATTGTTTTAAGAGCTTACCCAAAGCTCTTATCTCATTTACATTTACTTTAAGCTTTCATCATATCAAGTTATTTTCCTCGCAAAAGATATAACGGGGTCTTATTTATTAAACCTAGGTACAATAAAGTTCAAAATTGGGAAAGGAGTATGTCAAGGCTGTAAAATATTGTCTCCCTGCTTATTTACCTTATATGTAGAGTACATCATGCAAAGTACCAGGCTGGATGCCTCACAAGATGGAGTCAAGATTGCCCAGAGAAACATCAACAACCTCAGATATGCAGATGATACCACTCTGATGGCAGAAAGCAAAGAGGAACTAAAGAGCCTCTTGATGAAAGGGAAAGAGGAGAGTGAAAAAGTTGGCTTAAAGCTCAACATTCCCAAAACTAAGATCGTGGCATCTGGTCCCATCACTTCATGGCAAATAGATGGGGAAAAAATGGAAACCATGGCAGATTTTATTTTCCTGTGCTCCGAAATCACTGCGGACGGTGACTGAGAGCCAGAAGAATCGACGGTTTCGATTTGTGGGTGCTGGGTAAGACTCTTGAGAGTCCTTTGGACAGCAAGGAAATCCAACCAGTCAATCCAAAAGGAAATCAACTCTGAGATTAACAAAACTATGCAGATGACAACACCCTTATGGCAGAAAGCGAAGAAGCGCTGAAGAGCCGCTTGATGAAAGTGAAAGAAAGAGGAGGCTGAAAAAGTTGGCTTAAAACTCAACATTCAGAAAACTAAGATCATGGCATCTGGTCCCATCCCTTCATGGGAAATAGATGGGGAAACAGCGGAAACAGTGACAGACTTTATTTTTGGGGAGGCTCCAAAACCACTGCAGATGGTGACTGCAGCCATGACATTAAAAGACGCTTGCTCCTTGGAAGAAAAGCTATGAGCAACCTAGACTGCACGTTAAAAAGCGGAGACATTACTTTGCCAACAAAGTCCCGTCTAGTCAAAAGCTATGGTTTTTCCAATAGTCGTGTATGGATGTAAGAGTTGGACCATCAAGAAAGCTAAGTGCTAAAGAAACGATGCTTTTTAACTGTGGTGTTGGAGGAGACTCTTGAGAGTCCCTTGGACTGCAAGGAGACCCAACCAGTCAATCGTAAAGAAGATCAGCCCCAAATATTCTTTGGAAGGACTGGTGCTAAAGCTGAAGCTCCAATACTTCAGCCACCCGATGCGAAGAACTGACTCGCTGGAAAAGCCCCTGTCGCTGGGAAAGATTAAAGGCAGGAGGAGAAGGGGACGGCAGAGGATGAGATGGTTGGATGGCATCACTGGCTGGATGGACTGGAGTTTGAGCAAGCTCTGGGAGTTGGTGATGGACAGGGAAGCCTGGCGTGCTGCAGCCCATGGGGTCGCAAACAGTTGGACACGACTGAGTGACTGAACTGAATGCAGATGCAAGCTACCAATGTGCCAAGAATAACCCATCTCCCAAGGAGTCCCGCGCCTCCCAGAATACAATTATAGGGGACTCTATAATTAAAGGGTTTAATTTAAACATCTAGAAGTAGACTTCACTGACGTAAATCCATGCCGAGGATACAGATATTTGTTGATGATGGTATGTACTTTTACGGGATGGGTAGAAGCTTACCCCATCAAGACTGAAAAAGTGTGAATGAAGTGGCCTGATTGTTGCTGAGAGGCATTATTTCTAGGTTTGGGTTTCCTCTGAGTATAGAATCAGATAATGAGACTGCATTTGTGGCTGAATTACTCCAACTGGTCTGCAATGCATTAAATATTAAATGGAAACTATATACAGCATATAGGCCACAAAGCTCAAGAATGGTTGAGAGAATGAACCGGACCATCAAGGTGACTTTGGCAAAATGGGTGCAAGAAACTGGCACCCCCCCTGGATGGACTTGTTGCCATTAATGTTAAAGAGGATCAGCATGACACCCCCGCCCCCGCCCCGCCGCCCCGGTTGCACAGGCATTCCCCCTATGAGATAATGTTCGGGAGGCCCCCCCCTACTTATTCAAGAAGTAAAGGGAAATTCATTACAAAGAGGAGGGATGGAGGTGTTGCGGTGCTGAGGTCCTTTAATGGACCAAAACCTGGTGGTCCAGAGTCGACCGATAAGAAGGTAAAGGTGAGAGAAAGAGGCTGATATTCCTTGGCTTACGCCGAAAGCCAATAAAGTCCCTGGCACGGTGCTTGCTCTGTTCACGGAGGCCTCAGGTGCCCTCTCGATGGGGTGAAGGCGCAGAGCGCCTTCTCGAGAGGGTCTTAGAAGCCCGGGCAGGAAAGTGAACTCAGAGAGCCTCTGTGCTCCAGGGGATCAGCCTAAAAAAGAAAGAGAGAGGGGGAGGGATAGAGAGAGAGAGAGAGAGAGAGAGAGAGAGAAAGAAAGAAAGACACGGGGACCAAAGCTCTGATGGAGCAAAGGTGTTTTATAGCTATTTTCAGCAGAGATAAAATCAAACTTACAAGCTATCAAGAAAAGATGAGGTCATCCATATGAAAGAGAGAGGGTTGTAAATAATCACTTTTACCATATGGTTCATAAGAAGGAAGAGGGTACTTATCACCCTATAGAAAAACTAATGAAGGAAATACCTGGATTTCTCAGCCCCCCCACCCCCCAGAGGCTTGCCTCTCCTCTTAATTCTTGAATATTCAGGAACTAATAAGGAACAGAGAATTCCTGACAGATCCAAAATGGCACACAGGAAGCCTCCTGTTAAATGCTTCCTGACACTGGGGCAACTGGAACAGTTGGGGAAGGTAATCCATGACATCACCCCTTATGTTCAAAAAGAAAGAATTCCCTTTTCCTTAGGTACTACTGTACACCCATACTCACCAGGAGACTTAGTATGGGCAAAGGATAGGAATCGGCAGACATTATCCCCCACCTGGAAAGGGCCATACACTATTGTGCTATCCACTCCCACTGCAGTTCAGGTTGCGGGTATTACTCCCTAGATTCACCACACCCGGCTCAAGACAGCAGCAGAGGAAAAGGGACCTTCCTTCCTGACCCGAAGGAACCACTGAAGACCCGTTTCGTTTTCTATCAGCGACCACAGAGTCAGGATGGAGCTGCTGTGAATTCTGCTGTTCCTGATTGGCAGATGACCCTACCGGGACTGGAAACTCAGGATAATGTGTTCCTGTCCTGGGCCCACTCATATAAAAACTTCCATAATACTTTTACCTGTTAGGTTTCTGGGGTCATGCCCTTATCAGTAATGGACGGACTTCCTTGGTGGGTGTCTCCCCTATGTAGAGGGGACTTTCTTGATGGTCCAGTTCTTATATCCATACACGACTATTGGAAAAACCATAGCTTTTGACTAGACGGGACTTTGTTGGCAAAGTAATGTCTCCGCTTTTTAACGTGCAGTCTAGGTTGCTCATAGCTTTTCTTCCAAGGAGCAAGCGTCTTTTAATGTCATGGCTGCAGTCACCATCTGCAGTGGTTTTGGAGCCTCCCCAAAAATAAAGTCTGTCACTGTTTCCGCTGTTTCCCCATCTATTTCCCATGAAGGGATGGGACCAGATGCCATGATCTTAGTTTTCTGAATGTTGAGTTTTAAGCCAACTTTTTCAGCCTCCTCTTTCTTTCACTTTCATCAAGCGGCTCTTCAGCGCTTCTTCGCTTTCTGCCATAAGGGTGTTGTCATCTGCATAGTTTTGTTAATCTCAGAGTTGATTTCCTTTTGGATTGACTGGTTGGATTTCCTTGCTGTCCAAAGGACTCTCAAGAGTCTTACCCAGCACCCACAAATCGAAACCGTCGATTCTTCTGGCTCTCAGTCACCGTCCGCAGTGATTTCGGAGCACAGGAAAATAAAATCTGCCATGGTTTCCATTTTTTCCCCATCTATTTGCCATGAAGTGATGGGACCAGATGCCACGATCTTAGTTTTGGGAATGTTGAGCTTTAAGCCAACTTTTTCACTCTCCTCTTTCCCTTTCATCAAGAGGCTCTTTAGTTCCTCTTTGCTTTCTGCCATCAGAGTGGTATCATCTGCATATCTGAGGTTGTTGATGTTTCTCTGGGCAATCTTGACTCCATCTTGTGAGGCATCCAGCCTGGTACTTTGCATGATGTACTCTACATATAAGGTAAATAAGCAGGGAGACAATATTTTACAGCCTTGACATACTCCTTTCCCAATTTTGAACTTTATTGTACCTAGGTTTAATAAATAAGACCCCGTTATATCTTTTGCGAGGAAAATAACTTGATATGATGAAAGCTTAAAGTAAATGTAAATGAGATAAGAGCTTTGGGTAAGCTCTTAAAACAATTATAGTTTAGAGATGTCTACTTCAAATGATCTTTTCATTTGGTAAAGTCCTAGAGTTGTGCTGAGACTTAACTGATGGAAGTAAACTAACTAGATAGTTTCAAAAAAAATGATACTGAGACATCAATTACTGAATAAACTAAGGTATTTAGGAATACTAATAAAAACTGTTTGAACTAAACATAAGTGAAATTCTCAATCAGTGACATTGAGTTCTGAAGAACAGAAGTTCACGGCCCGTCGCGACGCTTAGTGCGTTTTACTAGACATACACACAATACTACATCACAAAGACAACTGGATTTGAAAGGAACCGGTTTCCCCTGGACTGCTAAATGTTCCGTTCTCCCCACTGAACGCCGTTATTTGAAAAAAGGTGCACAGGCTTCAGCCGACCGCCAGACCGGGGCTGGGCAGGACAAAAGATAGGAAGGCAGCCGAGCGCGCCGGGTCCCAACACGCGGCGGGTGGGAGAACAGGAGCGGGAGGCGGACGTCACGTCCCCCAGAGGGCGCCCTCCGCCGGGTTGGCCGGGCCGGACGGCGTGGGAGGAGGGAGGCGGGAACTAGGGCGGGGCGTGGGCTGGAGGGAAGCGCGCGCTCCCGTGACGTCACGAATGGGGCGTGTCGTATGTAGATATCCGAGCGCAGGGGCTGCTGGTCCGTCATCTGGTGCTTAAACACGATCTGGTCTCCCGTGGCGTGGGAGAGAACTGAGGAGTTTTTGCTTGAAAGTGCGTGGATCCTTTGTGTGGAAGGTCCAAGAAGGCTCGGGGACGCGGGGAGGGAAGTGAGCGTGTGTGTACGGTGCAGGGCGTATGAGGTTGTGGTGGGGCGGCCGGCAGGCAACTCATACTTACCTGGCAGGGGAGATACCATGATCACGAAGGTGGTTTTCCCAGGGCGAGGCTTATCCATTGCACTCCGGATGTGCTGACCCCTGCGATTTCCCCAAATGTGGGAAACTCGACTGCATAATTTGTGGTAGTGGGGGACTGCGTTCGCGCTTTCCCCTGGTGTGTGTTTGTGGAAAAACAGAAAAAGGACTCCTGGTTGTGTAGCAGCGGGAGTGTTAGCAGTGCGTGACCGCCCTGTGTAACTTTCCAGGGAATTAACAGTTAAACAAGGCCAGACACGTGAAAAACCGTCTTGAAAATGTCGCGGGTCTGCTGGTGGGCTCGAGTTCTATGGGTGTCTGGGGTGCTGCCGCCTGTCTAGAAAAGTTATCCAAGACCAGGAGGACGACTGTGAGGCCGAAACAGAGAGCCGTCTTTCTCAAGGGTTGGCGTGGGTGCGGCTTTCTGACGTGGTAGGCTGGCTCATGAACGCTCTCTCGAGCTCTTTCGTGGAAAGTTTGTGCGAGAGGGAAGGCTTGCCTGGGGCGCAGGATCCAACCAGAGAGGCCGTTACCAGGGCCAGACACACGAAGTCGGCTGAGAAGGCAGGAGGCGCCCCGTGACGTGACGGACTTCTCGTCGGCCTGCCTTGTGAGAGGCTGCCACTAGCCATTTTCCCACCAGTGTCCTGCTTTCAGAGGCTTCATTTGCTGCGTGGTCAGCTGCCTTGCTTATTACACGCCTTAGTCATCGCTGGAGATACTGCTTAGATACTAACCTCCCACTCACCCTTTCCCACCCCAGGCAGGCCTCTTCGCATTTCTGGATCCAGTTCTCTCTTCACCCCCGCCTTTTCTCTCTAGATCTTCTCCTGTTACCTTCCCAGTCAGAAAGCAGTACCTCTGTTTCAGCCTCGATTGTGCACCTGACAATGCTTCAGCAGTTGGCAAACTAGGAAACCTCCTTAACATCCCTTCTCCTTAAATGGCAGTAGAAATCGTACCTAACGTTGTTTTGTTTTGGTCTTTTCTTTCGGTCAAAAGTAGTTTTCGTTTTCTTCCTGTGTGAAAACATTGAGCTACAGATTAGAAGAAAACCCCAGGCCGAGTTGTCGGCAGTTTTGTGGGCTATTCGACAACCCCTTTCTCAGGATGTGTTGTGCTCACTTCTGATTCACAAAGTCCTCCTGGCAAATAGAAACCGCTGGGCCAAACAGAAAAGGCAGGCCCATGGCGGGAAGGGCTGTCCTCCCCCTCGTGGCTGCCTCGGGGACGGCACTCCTAGATCCGCTCAGCCCCAAGAAGCCTCTGAGATCGGAGGAGGTGCTGGGAGTGGGCCTGGGAGTGGGGTGATGCTTAAGGATAGGTCCAAAGAAAACTAACCGGAAAGCACACAGGATGCAGATGGAGGATCTAGGTCATTGAAAGCGAAAGTAGAACATCCTACTCTGTCTCCCCAACAGCGGGAGATTTCTTTGCTCAAATATGAAATATCTGCACCAAGACCAAGGTTAATTTTTAGTGGCTTACTGATGAGAAAACCGGTTTTAGGATTTTTTTACCAGATTTCCTCACGCTCAAGGTTGTGCACGCTGTTAGGCTCTGGACCCCTGATGGAGGAGTTTCTGACCCAAAGAAGCCGATCAGTAAGTGATACCGTGAGGAAGACCAGCTTGGATATTGGTTTCCAGGCCTGTCAGCAGACACACCGAGGTTATTAGGAAGACACTGGGAGTGGGTCTGCAGTTAGGAACGCAGCTTCTGGGGGGGTGCGGGGTGGGGCCTCCTTTTCAGTCCTGTTGCCACCACTGGCCTTCCGGTTTGACCTTGGGCCGACTCCCGTTTGCTAGGCCAGTTTTGCAAGTGTCATATGAAAGTAATAATCATAAAGTACTTCATAAAGTTGTTGTGTAGATTAAATGGGATAATCAAAAATACACCTGTGACTTATATTACGTATGTCCTGATAGGAAACAATCAAAGGTGAGCTTGTAACTCTTCAATAAATTGTCTTTGTGAATGTAACATCCATTCAAAGTAAATTCGTATTAAAGAATTTAAAAAATGTAAATGGAATTTGTAAAGCATAAGCCCACAAAAGAGACTTGTTTGTAGCAGCTTTGTTCGTAATAGTCCCCAAACTGAAAACATTTCAAATGTCCATCATGAGGTGAATAGATATATATGATTGTGACATATTCATTCAAAGGAATAGTACTCCTCGATAAAGTGGTACAAATACCTGATACATGGCAACGGTATGGATAACTCTCAAACGCATCATGCTGAGTGAGGGGAAAAGTACATACTCTGGGGTTCCATTTATGTGAATTTCGAGAACTGAAAAATCGATCCACAGAGAGAGGCCCGAGATCACTGATGACCTGCGTCAGGGAGCGGCGGTAGGGGGACTGACTGCAAAGGGGCACAGAGGACCGGCTGGAGTTCCGGAGATATTCTTTTTCCTTGAACAGGATAGTGGTTCCATGGGTACGTTCGTTTGTCAAAAGCCATCAAACTTGAAATGGATGCGTTGTATTATTTTCCAATTGTACCTTAAGACATTTGATTTTTAAAAGTAATGAGAAGAATCATTCCCAAATTTAATGTCTTAGTTAAATTATTATTATAAGCCTTAGGGAATCCTTTCAGAAAAGCATCTCTCGTGTAAACAATTTAATTGAAAGTTCAACAATTTCTTTATTTTTCTTCCATTAAATTTATGCACTATTAAGTTGAATGCTTAAAAATAAAAACAGAATCTATAAGAGCTCTATTTCATAAAAGTATGGTGGTGGTTTAGTCACTAAGTCGTGTCCGACTCTTGTGACCCCATGGACTGTAGCCTGCCAGGCTCCTCTGTCCGTGGGATTCTCCAGGCAAGAATACTGGAGAGGGTTGCCATTTCCTTCTCCAGGGGATCTTCCCGATCCAGGAATCAAACCCGGGTGTCCTGCATTGCAGGCAGATTCGTTACCAACTGAGCTACGATGTATTTTTTCCCTCTCTGTTGACATACCGAAATGACTCTGTCAATATGTAACTACCTTAACAGAAGTTATTTTTGAATTTAAGATGTCTCAAATTTTTACATATTTGTATTTTCTGCAGCATTTGAATTTTATAAACTAAGCATATATATGTTTTGCCAAAACTTAGGAGAACAGGAGTTAATTCCGAGGGTTGGGACTACAGGTGGCAGCTTATTTTCTTACATACATATATTTAGACAGAGTGCCTGAAGAACTGTGGGCGGAGGTTCGTAACACTGTACAGGAGGCAGTGATCAAAACCATCGTCAAGAAAAAGGAATGCAGAAAGGCAAAATGGTTGTCTGAGGAGGCCTTACAAATAGCTGAGAAAAGAAAGGAAGCGAAAGGCAAAGGAGAAAAGGAAAGATATACCCATCTGAATGCAGAGTTCCAAAGAATAGCAAGGAGAGATAAGAAAGCCTTCCTCAGTGAACAATGCAAAGAAATAGAGGGAAAGAAACAATAGAATGGGAAAGACTAGAGATCTCGTCAAGAAAATTAGAGCTACCAAGGGAACATTTTATGCAAGGACGGACACAATAAAGGACAGAAACGGTCCTGTATTCTGGCAAGAATACACAGAAGAACTATACGAAAGAGATCTTCATGACCCGGATAACCACGATGGTGTGATCACTGACCTAGAGCCGGACATCCTGGAGTGTGAAGTCAAGTGGGCCTTAGGAAGCATCACTACGAACTAAGCTAGTGGAGGTGATGGAATTCCAGCTGAGCTATTTCAAATCCTAAAAGATGATGCTGTGAAAGTGCTACACTCATTCTGCCGGCAAATTTGAAACACTCAGCAGTGGCCAACAAAGGTCTGTCTAGTCAAAGCTATGGTTTTTCCAGTAGTCGTTTATGGGTGTGAGAGTTGGACCATCAGGAAAGCAGAGCGCCAAAGAATTGAAGCTTTTGAACTGTGGTGTTGGAGAAGACTCTTGAGAGTCCCTTGGACTGCAAGGAGACCCAACCAGTCAATCGTAAAGGAGATCAGCCCCAAATATTCTTTGGAAGGACTGGTGCTGAAGCTGAAGCTCCAATACTTTGGCCATCCGATGCGAAGAACTGACTCGCTGGAAAAGCCCCTGTCGCTGGGAAAGATTGAAGGCAGGAGGAGAAGGGGACGGCAGAGGACGAGATGGTTGGATGGCATCACTGGCTGGATGGACTGGAGTTTGAGCAAGCTCCGGGAGTTGGTGACGGACAGGGAAGCCTGGCGTGCTGCAGCCCATGGGGTCGCAAAGAGTTGGACACGACTGAGCGACTGAACTGAATGCCTGTTACGTGACTCCTCTTGGGTGTTTTTTCAAAAGAAATATACGGACTTAAATTTCTTGTCAAGCATTTTTACGGTTTGTGTTCCTCTTTGACTGGTAGGATATCCTGTGGAGCCAGGAAGGCTTCAGTTCAAATTCCTGCTTTCAAATCCCACTCACTGACTGACTAACTTGACAAGTTACTTAACCTTTCTATGTCTCAGGTTCCTCATATGTGAAATGAGGATGATGACATGATGCAAGCCTTTTGAAAGGATTAAGTGAGTAAACCCATTTAAAACTTGTAGACCATGCCTGGGCACTTGGCACTTTGCATGTCTTCACTGGGTGTAAGCTCTTGCATTTTGGGAGCAACACTGCATAAAGATTGGGTGTGATTTTATTTGTTACTGACACTTTTCAGTGACTATGAACCTTCCTAGAGAGACGAAAGCAGTGACCTCCTGGGCTGAGAGGATCTGCCAGTTTGTTTACTACCTCATGTGATCAGCCCATCGAAGGGGGAATAATGGTCCAACTGCTTGCTTCGAGAATGCCCACCCCCCCCCCCAAATTATTTTTTTTACGTTTTTACAGTGGAAAACATTCCTTCACGTGGCACTAGACCCAGAATTTTAAAAGTTTGGCACATATAATTACATAAAAATTTAAGTTGGACACACAAGCAGTGAGTTTTACTCATATAATAGATATGTATACATTATATGCAGTAATATATGTACATATATATTATATACAGTTATAGAGAGAGAGAGAGTCAGTTACATATGCCCCAAAGCTTGTTATGGGAGAAAGTGGACCCTGATCCCATCCCACATTTCTTTTTTTCCAAGAATAAACACTTTCAGGTCAGGTAACCAACTGTTTGGCCATTTATCTCCTTATCTCTAAATAAATATGGACGCTCCGATTTTCCAGTTTCCCACCTCAGGCCCTGCAGACCGGCCTGAAAAGGGGAAAAGTGGAGTGCGTGCGGTTCCCTGGCCGCCAGTCATCCCCAAGGCAGCCAGCCGCCAGGACTTCCACTCACCTGCAGACTCGCACAGCCCACCTCACCGCTCCGCACGGAACCCGGGAAGGAAACTTGGCCAGGACAAATGCCAGGCCAGTAGCTTTGCGATTGAGGGTGAACCGGGTTCCCGGACAAGTCAGTAAAGGGTGGGAACTGCTCCAGAGTGAGGCGCTCGCTCTGGTCGCCCCAACTCAGCGACCGTCCCCGCCGCGGTACCCGCCCGCTCCTCTCCCTTCCGGTCCCCTTCTCCCTTCTGGCTCATCCTCTCTTCTCTCCTGCCCTTGCCCTTCCTTCCTCGGATCTTTTCGCCGGCTTCGCACCCTTCTTTTCCCGTCCTCCAAAGACAGCTGCGTCACTGAGTCCTTTGTAACCGCTGAAAGTTCCAAAATATAAGCGTCAGAGAGATGCTCCTTAGCACCGCGAAGAGAGCACTTTAACTGGCTTTTCAAGTCCATCACGGGCCTCATCCATATGTTTCTCCCGAGCAGTAGAGGACACAAGTGGGGTGTCTTCTCGGTGGAGCAGAGTCCCGGCAGGACGAAGGGAGCCCGGCTGGGGGTGCGGACTCCGAGCGGCTCGTCTCCTCTTCGGCCCCCGAGCAGCCTGGCCGGGCGGCCGTGGGTCAGGGACCTGGGGTCTCCTCAGACGCCGGAATCCGCGACCCGCGCTCCTCTTTCGGGCTGAGCTTGGGACCAGAGGACGCGATTTCCAGGAGTCAAGGTTCAAATCTTGGCCGCACAGCGGCTTTGCGTGCCCAGCGGAGACTTAGGAGCGAGAAACTCTGAATAAAATCATAATAAACTGGGACAAGATCAATTAATATTCGGAATGATAGAGAACCTGAATAAAACAGAGTTCATCCCAGTCAGGTCTGGAACCTTCCACCCGAAAGCTGCCATCCTGGCTGATCAGCGACATCGCAGTCCCTCCCCGCCGCCGTTTACCCACCGGGACAACCGCGCAGTTACAAGGCGTGCGGTGTGAAGCCCCGTCGCGGGTCAGGACTCGCTGCGCGCAGCCTCTGCCTTTTACCCCCGAGACCCAGGGGACCCGACGAGGGGGCGGCACTGGCTGGGTCGCTGCGCCCCTGGCCGGGGGCGGGCAGGAGAGGCGCCGGCCCTTCGACAACGCCCCCCGTCCGGGTCGGTCCCACACCTGTCCGCAGGGTCCGTGTGAGCCACGCCGCTGGGGGTCGCGGGAGCCGGAAAGCAGGTCCTATGAGGGGAGTAAAACGTGCCCTTCTGGTAATTAAACAGAAAGGTCCCACCGAGATTTGAACTCGGATCGCTGGATTCAGAGTCCAGAGTGCTCACCATTACACCATGGAACCCCTCTGAAAGCCAGCCTCTTTCCATCGCCAGAGAAGGGTACCTGCTTCTTTAGGCTCCATACTCCCCACCCATAATCTCAGGGAAGCTCTTCCAAGGACCCGACAAGATCTGAATACGGATGACCCGCTTTGGTGTTCATGCCTCTTTGATTTCTCTCTGCTCCTCTCCTTTGACTGACATCTCTCAGTTCACTGGCACCTCAGAAAATGAAGGAAACGTTCCACTCTGGGTTTCCGTTCAGGGACCGGCCCCTTAAGTCACCCTCATCAACCGCATATTCTGCCTCGGTTTGCCAGAGTGTCCCATGCTGAGGTAAAATTTCTGCAAATGAGAGTGTTATTTTCCTTTCCTTTGCCTTCACCCTTTCCCCAGAGCCCAGAGAGGGCAGGTGATCGTCAAGGCAGGAGGTGGGATCTCCTGGATCCCATGGCTTTCTTGTAGCACCAATTACACTCCAAAGCCACCACCACCGCCTCTTACGTGTAATATATAAAGTGTGTGGAGTGGAAATGGAGGCAGGAGAACTCTCCTTTTCTTCTCCATACAGTTCTGATTTGGGGGGTAAGTTTTTCTCCCAAAATTTGTCAGGTTTACAGTATAAGGAAAGAGGAACATTTACACAAAACCCTCAGACAAACCAGGCCGAAAGCACCTGGGGTGGCTCAAAATCAACCACGTGTCGTGGAGCCCACGAGGCAGGGTTCTGACACTTAGGCAGTCACAGAGTCTTGTCAGAGCTTGGTCACGTCAGTTTCATTCCAATGTCTTAACATATCCAGAAATTGCACGATTTTTAAAAGAAAAGTGTACACATATTTAGAAGGTATGTATCCAAGTTGTCTTACAGTGTAGACAGTATTTATGTACACAAAATACCACCACACTAAATATTTACATGTATAATAAGTATACATCCACATGATGTCTCAAAGTAATAATCTTCACTTCTTCACTCTATCCCAGAGCCATTTCTTCCCTCATCCGATACACAGAACAGGAAAAAAACAGCATCTGAAGAAGAGAGCTGCAGCCCAAAGAAAGGAGTCGGAAAGGTGGCCAGTGTTGCCTGGAGACACGTATTTGGTTCCCAGAGACTGGAACAGAGGTTGACACAGGACGAAGGAGACAAAGGGGAGGCTCCTCTTAGGAGGAGGAAGTTCACAGCTCCGGGATGAAAAGATGAAACTTCCTTTGGGAAAATCAAGAAGCTGAAGGGTAACTAACAACACAAAGTGCTCCTCCAGGAGCCCTTGAAGGTCGGTCAAAGTTTATGAGTGCAAGGACCAGTAATGGTCTCTGGCTGATATAGAAGACATGCACAGAAAGTATGTTCACAGCTCACAGAATGGCCAGGCTCTCACAAGGGGCAGGGAGAAAAATCAAATGAGGTTAGAACTGCAATGGGTGGAGAGACAGTCTTTGAGGGACGAAAGCCTGGGTGTTGGATCTGAGAGCTAAGGAGCTGGTGGGGATGTGGTGGGAGCCGCCTGTGCTGGGGGCCAGTGAACAGAACTACCCTGGGGACATAACTCCTCCTCCTCCCGCTCCTCCACTGCCGCTTCCCTCTCGCTGGTCCTCCCGCTCTATCCTGGTCCTCCCTTTGTACGGCTCCACCTCGCTCTCATCTCCCCTTCTTCCTCGCTCTCTTTCTCCTCATCCCCCCTTTGCAGCCCCTTCCCCTCCCATTCCGCCCTGTCTTTCTGGACCTCCTTCTTCTGTCGCTAGCGCTCCTCCACCACCTCCGGTTTCCACAGTTAGGAGGAGGATGCGGGAATATTTCCCACCATCCCAGGAAGCACGAATACCTTGCTCTCTGGGCAGGACACTCTGAGGGTCTCTGGGAGACTGAGTGAGGAGGCCCTCAAGTTGTTCTCGGCGAGGGGACACAAGAGCGACCGCCACCAGATCCCTGCCCTCCTGGAGCTCCCTTGAAACCAAAGAAGGCAGTGGGAGGACCCCACCGGTCCCAGAGGCCTCTCCAAAGGGTGCGCAAAGGCTCATTTTCCCCACCGCTCTGTACTCTTCCCATTTCCTCCAACCTGCACATGGGTCCCCGTCTAGCAAGCAGAGAACTGGCGATGAAGGGGGTGGTGTGGCCACAGCGGAGCAAACCGCAAGAGCAATCAGTTTACAGAAATTTCTAGAGGCAGAAGGCGACTTTCAGGTGAAATAAATAAGGATCGTGGTTGTCAAAAGATTCAGAGGATCATGATAATAGTATTTATGATTTTGCTGCCTATAGCATTATTGATCCAGTAGTTTCTAAACCGAGGCACATCTGACAACAGCAGCATGAAGAAGAATGCTCTTATTGCTCCCATTTTGCACAAGAGAGTAGGGAGATACCCAATGTTTTCTTTATTTCTTCAAGGCCGCACAGGGCAGAACCATTTTTACAACCCAGAGCTTGTGCTCCTGAGCACAGATTCGTTGGGTCTTTCTTCTCAGATGTGGCTGTGTCAACATTTCTCAGTTGGAGGGATGGGAAGAAGAGCAAGAAGAAGAGAGAAGGCAAGAGAAGGAGCAGGGACCGGTGGAAGCACAAATTCTTTGACCCTCCCCTCCCTGGCCTTCCCCTCTCAGCTTTCCCCTCCCCTCCTCGCCTTGCCTCCTGCTTTCCCGCGGGCACCAGCTCTTTCCCTCCTTCCCCACCCTGTTACCGGACTGGGACAATGCTCCTCTCTCGGGATCCCTGCCCAAGATCCTGGCAGGTCTCAATGCCTTCCTCCCAAACCTACCTTCCCCGCTTGGCTTTCACTTCCCGCCCTTTCCCGCTCCCACGTGGACCCCACAGAACGCAGCCTACCCAGCTGGGCACAGCCGGAGCACGCGCGACCTTTCCGTTACCCGCCTCACGGGATGCTGCGAAATCTAACAACCGGCATAAAGGCATTTAAAAAGAGCTTTTCGCTCTTCGAAAACTTTTCCGTATTTCCATTCTCAGGGGTCTTAATGGGACGAAGGGCTAAAGACGACAATGTATATTCATCCAAGTCCTAGAGCGTCCCGGTGAGTGCCAGACCCTGTCCTGGGCGTGCGGACGCGGGGCGACCACCCCCGCGACCTCTGTCCTGGTGGAAATCGCCTGGTGGACCCAGGAAACCTAAGCACAACCTCGGCCCCGGAGGCCTTTGCCAGGGTGGGCAAACTCTCACTCACTGAGTGTAGGCGAGGATACGGGAAGAGCCATCATGGGAGCCCCCCGGGTGTTCAGCGGTCCTTGGATCTCGTTCGGTTCAGGCCCGCAGGGTCCGAACCCTGGATCCCGGTATCTCTGAGGGCGCTGGTATCTGTGGCGGGTAGGGGGCAAGGACGTGGCGCCGTATCCCTGGGGGCAGGGGACTTACCCTGGGAATGAGTACGTGTCTACTCCATACAGAGTCCAGAATAGGCCTGTACTGCTGTCTCTGTGGCGCAATCGGTTAGCGCGTTCGGCTGTTAACCGAAAGGTTGGTGGTTCGAGCCCACCCAGGGACGGTGGGGTGAGATTTTAGAGACCACCAAAGAGACTCCCTTTTGCCAAGAGGACTCCGGAGAAGTGCTGCGGCGAGCCGGCTTGCGGAGAAAGAGCACAGGAGTCAGGTGCAAAGGAGCAGCGGGGAGGGCGGGCCCCGGGTGGATTGGAAGCGTCGGTCATTCCTGAGAGCCCAGAGCGCTGACCGCCGGCCCCGTGAAAAGGCCCACCGAGGCGCGGGTCCGCAGGGGCGGAGGGACGGCGGCCGCACTGCTGGGCTGCGGGGTCTCCTGGGCCTCGGGCGCACCCCCCGCCCCCTGCGGCTTCCAGGAGCTGGGGAGTCGGCGGGGGGCGACCCCTGCGATGGGGTGCGGAGCTGAGGGTCTGACGACTCTGCGCTGGGTGCGGGAACCCGAAGGCGGCCTGTGGGGGCCCGAGGGTCCTCACTTGAGGGGAGATGAGGAACCCTAAAGCAGAGCCCTCGGGAGCCGCCCTCTCCGTGCCTGAGAGAGCTCGGGGCTTCGGGGTTCCTGTTTGAGTGTTAGAAACTGGTGGTCTAGATACTGATGGCGGGACCTCGGGTTTTCATGGATACAGTGTTAGGCGGTACCCATTGTCCTGTTTCCGTAGTGTAGTGGTTATCACGTTCGCCTCACACGCGAAAGGTCCCCGGTTCGAAACCGGGCGGAAACAGACCGCTTATTTTCTTCCCACCCTACCCTCCTCCACCGAGGTTTGTTTTCTGATTGGCAAAACCAAAAGGTTCCAAAGGCTCGGGGTGAAGCAGAGGACGCAGCTGTAGGAGGAGTTGGTGACCACCTGGAAGTCTACTCAGCACTAGGAAGCAGCCCTCCTTTCTCTGCTCCGAGTCCCTGTGAATCCAGGCCCAGTTCATGCCGGGGGCGGGGCGGGGAGGGGGGGAGAGGGGGGAGGGGGAGGGGAGGAGGGGAGGACAAGGACAAGACTGACTTCGAGTCACCCTTAGGTCCGGATACCCCCTCGGCTCCCTGTCGGGCCCCTGGGTCTCTTCCACGTGTTCACAGATTGTCTCTGAAAACCATGGAGTTCATTCCCGTGACGCTCACTCGCTTTCCCCCACCTCGGAACACCAGAGGAGCAGTTTTACCTCCCTGGTAGAAGAAAAGAGACCGCACCAAGGTCTCACCGTGGGCTCCAGCCAAAGACACGGAAGTGAAGAATTTAAGGCTCCACGGACTGAGCCGGTCGCGGAGGGAAAGGAACCGGTACCCGTGCGGTCGTCAGGAGAGGCCCCGGAGCCAGGTCAGAGATGCGGAGGTAGACGGATCCGCTCATCACTGGCTGAAAGCCAAGTCGGCGCCTGACTCGAGGGAAAACCCGCGGTTCACAAAGAGAGCATGACCTGGGCTCGGCAGCACACAGCGCTAGAGCTGGACCAGGAGGGAGCCAACCGGATAGTTTGTGACCTGGTCTCAGAGCGAGAAGCGTCGCCCAGGAACGGGGATTTGAAGGGCTGGGAGCCTTGCACAGCTGCATACAGCCATGGGGGCGCTGGGACATTTCCTTTCCTGTTCTCTGCATCTCTGGTTTCATCTTTCCACCCTCAGTTTTCACCTGGACAGCCAAGTCCGTGCTTCTGCGCGGTTCCCTGGTGGTCTAGTGGCTAGGATTCGGCGCTTTCACCGCCGCGGCCCGGGTTCGATTCCCGGTCAGGGAAAGCTCTTTTCTTCTCCACTCCTCGGAGTCTTCCTGTCCAGATGAGAATTGTCTTTTGCTTCAAGGTCCAATGCAGAAGAGCGTCTGCACTGAGTCCCGGCCTCAGGGTCCTTGACATCAGGCAAGCTGGAGGAGACTCCCCGGATGCAGTGAAGAGCCTGGGCTGCCCAGCTCTCCTCTCCACTCTTTTCTCTCTGCTTGTTAGAAACCCAGAGTCTTCCTTACAGAGTTTTCATCCAAACAGAATCAGGAACTCGAGTTCCAAAGATTCATTCAAAACCAAACCCCAAACCCTCCAAAACATACATCCAAGTTACAAGAATAGTAACATCGTGTATTCTGTACTCAGCTGCACAGTTCACATTTTCCCACGTTTGCTTTGTCACTCTCTCCATGGAAACCTGAAATCCATTCTCTTTAGGATGCAGAGAAGCTTCCGGGGGAGTTTGGTTCGGATCTCCAGGGAGTGCAGGCCAGGCACGCTCTGCGCTTGTGGGAATACCCCACCACCCCACCGCACCCACCCCCACCCACCCCCGGGACCGTCTGCTATCCGGACTCCTCGGGGTCGTCTTGGTGGACAGTGGGGTCTTGGGTCAGCCTGAGCGCTAGAACCACCTACCTTGGGAAGACCCATGGGGGAAGTGCAGCTGCCCCTTTGGCTCTTTCCTGGCTCTCTGTGCCCAGAACACAAAGGGGAAGGCTTCTTTCCTCTGGTGGGAGGATGAATGGACCAGGTGGGAGATGCATCAAAGGGAGGGGGAGTATTCTCGAGAGCTTTCCGGAATTGTCTGCTTGGGTGGCTGTCCTAGGATAATGGTGTTTGGCGTAGTCTTCTCCTGGCCTTGACCCAGTCTCAGGTCCAGTGTGATTCACCGTTCTCATCTTTCCGTTTTCCCGAGGCGTTGGAACCGGCACGGTTTCTCTGCGCAGCAGGAGGCACGTCTTGGGAATTCTTGGCACGTCTTGGCACAAAGAGTCGAGGGACCCCGTGCGGTGCTGTCTCTGTGGCGCAATCGGTTAGCGCGTTCGGCTGTTAACCGGAAGGTTGGTGGTTCGAGCCCACCCAGGGACGGGCGGTCGAGGTTTTAGAACCCATTCGAGGTTTTCCGTGCTGACGACCATTCAAGCGGTTCCACGCCGATTCTTACCTGGACACAAAAATATGCTCCCCTGCATTCGGGGTCCTAGTCACCTCCGGACTGCTGCCAGTCTGGGCCACCTCACCTTTCCAGCCCTATACTCTGCAAGTGCAAGTGCGTTCCTGTTCACTCATACTTGCCGAAGGCATGAGTATCTCTCTCTCCTGAGAGAGATCAAGGGATCCAGTTTCTGGTGGGGTCAAGTCTTTATTCTGCCAAGTACATAGACTTAGACAAGTAAGTTATACCTTATGTGCCCCAGGTTTTTCACCTGTAAAAGGAGGCCAGCACTTAGCAATTGTTCTGTCAATAATGTTATCAGTGAACCCACCGTCATCATTAGCCTCTGCATTATTTTTTAGAAAGGCATGTCCTACATGGTTCATGCATTATTTGGTTTCGTGGTTTTATGATGACAGATACGCTGCAACCATCGTTATTGTACTCACACTTCTGACCATTTGTGCAGGTATTTATTTCCACAGTGTAGAAACCTGGAAGTGCAATTGCTACCTTTAGTGTTTATATGCTTCTTAAGTTGGTAAATCCTGCAAATTTGCCTTCCACAGAAGTGGGACTGAGTCGTATTTCAAATTATTTTCCAGTCGTTCAGTGTCCCTTTCTTCAGTTACTTTGGCAACACAACAATCTTTCTATACATCTCTCTACGATTCTCTTAACTAACAAAGGGAGCAGTGGCCTCCTGACCCAACTAAGGGGAAAAGACAATAGAGGGACGCTGTGGCATTACACAGAGGTACTCTACTGCTTATGGTGGAGAGTTAGTCACTGACCACTTTTAAAGTCCTCCAGTAACTGTCCATTGTTTTGTCCGGTGACCTGGTCAACCGGGTCCAGAGAAGACGGCCAGGATGACCTCTTTCTGCCGAGCAACTTATCCAAAGAGAAAACTCACTGATCCCAGAGCCTTTTTCCTCCTCCCCTTCCTTCTTTTATTTACAAACTTTGGTTACACTTTTAACTTGAGGAAAAAAAACTGTGATGCCTGTCCCTCCTCCTATAAAGTGGGGTGTTACCACCCCATTTACTCTATTCCTTGACAGTTTTTTGGTTTGGTTATTTTTTGGAAGAGTCGGACACGACCGAGCGACTGAACTGAACTGAACTGAACTGATAAAAGTTAGCCCATCACATGGGCTAACTCACATGTCGTGAGAGCCCACGGAATCCTGCCCCTCACAGGCTCCTGCTTCAGACCTGGACCCTTAGAGCTATTGGCTCCAGTTTGCACTGTTCTTCTATTAAATCTTATGTGCAGAGACTGTGCGTTTTGACGTTTTTGTACCGTGTGGTTTGGGGACAAATAATGTTCTCTCTCTGATTTGTTCATCACTGATAAGATGGCGCTCGCTAGTGGTGAAGAACCTGCCTGCCATCGCGGAAGATGTAAGTTACATGGTGTTCGATCCCTGGGTCAGGAAGATCCCCTGGAGTAGGGCACGGCAACCCACTCCAGTATTCTTGCCTGGAGAATCCCATCCGACAGAGGAGCCTGGCAGGGTACCGTCCATAGGGTTGCACAGGGTCTGGACACGACTGAAGGAATTCAGCGCGCATACGCGCAATTTCTCCTATCAGTGTGGGAATCTGGTCTCATTTTAGGAAGTAAACTCCTGGGGATAATCCACATTGAGTGGTGGTTGACAAGGGTCCGTTCCCTGTGAGGTAGAAGATGACAGTTACGCTGGACCATGAGGCTTTTTTCATTGCTGCTTGTCTTGATGATTCTGGTATTTCCTGGGATGTGACACGGCCCCAGTGAGAAGTTGTCCACTTCTCCTCTTTCCACTGTTTGGTCAAATCCACGTGGGCCCAGTCTATCCTAGTCAAGCACTGCACAAGTGTCGTCTCTACAGTAAGGATGATCTTACTATGCAATCGTTCCCTCATGAGAAACTCAAGATTAATAAAAGAGATTAACACAGGAAGGATACTGAGTTTTTAGCATGGAACAGACAGTTTCTTTCACTGGTATATGAAAGTTTCTAAATAGCTGAAAACATTCAACAAGTGAGGTAAGGATTGTTGAAATCAAGACTACAGAATGCAGAGGAAAAGACATTTATATCTTTGCAAAGAAGCAATGAAGTCAGCAACGTGAGCACTTCCGACAAGCCTGCAAATCAAGATTGACTACTTCTAGAACTATAAGCAAGCTCAGCCCTCAAGAAAAAGGAACGACTAGCAACGACTTCAAGCACAGTTTTATACACTGGGGACTCATAAGTGTATTACAGAATTCCTATTTTCCTCAGTGAGATTCCTCCAATACCGCTTAATTGTATTCCATTTTGTTTCCCACACTGGTAAGTGTTGTTAATAAACATCATTGACTCTGCTTTCACCATAAATAAGGCTGGCTAATTGTTCAAAAATTTTATTTATTTTATTTATTTTTGGCTGCCCTGTATTAGTTGCTTTGTGTGGGTTCTCTCTAGTTGGAGTGTGCAGGCTTCTCGTTGCGGTGGCTTCTCCTGTTTCAGAGCACAGAGTCTAGGTGCATGGGCTTCAGTAGTGGCAGCACGCAGGCTTGGGAGCGGTGGCTCGAGGGTTTTACTTGCTCTGCGGCATGTGGAATCTTCCCAGACCAGGGGTCGGACCTGTTTCCCCTCCACTGGCAGCAGGCAGATTCCTATCCACCGTACCCCCAGGGCAGTCAAGCAAGGCCCACTGCTTTGAAGTATTTTTTCCCCCTGTTTAAATACATTTTCTCAGAAACAAGTCAATACACTTTCTCTCACTCTGGGGAGAACAGACAAGTTAGGCCTCTCAAAATTTAAAGGTGTCACTCCTCTTAAGGAAAGTGATAATCGGTTCCATAAATGTAAAATTAAAAAATGAAGAATTTCTGGGGAAAATACTCTACTGTTTATGCTTCCATGTGGTATTTATATAAGGAAAATTTTGTTGCTAAATTTGTGACAAGGGGAAAAAAAAAACATTTAACTCTAGATTGAGTAAATGGTCTTGATTACTTGGAACAGCAACCATGAAGGAATGAAACTGATAACAGATTATTCTTAATATTTTTAAACAACTTAAGTAATTTACATAATGGCCTTCAAAACATTTACTCTTTTTTTTTTTTTTAATGGAAGCGACTCAGAAAAATTACATTGTTTTTTCTCATTTTGGTCTAACACCAACTCTATATGTATTTTCAGGTTATCTTATAAAGGTGTAGAAAATAATGGTGGTATAATGTTTTAGTATTTAAGCCTTGGGTTTATTTAGGTTGAAAATTGTACATCTGAATTACATTGGACTTCCTAAGTTTCCCATGCTGGTTGTACTGCTCAGATAAGCCAACATAGCCAATGAGTATTTAAACTTCTAAAAGTTTACATTTATGTCTTGAAGTATATTGAATATACTAATATCTTTAAAGGGTAATGAATAGCTACAATTCTAGACACCAGAGGACTCAATCATTCCCCCTACAGTGTTTGGCGTATATTTTTAGGTGTCCTGTAATATATGATTCCATATATACACCAATATATGGTTCCAACATTCTCATGTTCCAACATGTGTCTGCTTAAATGACAGATTCGTGATCTATAGTTAACCTTAATCCTTTGACTATATTAAATTGATTTAACGAATGAATCATCTTTCGTTGGCTGCAAGTTTGTTCTCTCTTTGTCCTTCCCGTTTGCCCTAATTTCCTGGTAGATTGGCTGACAGCAGAAATACCGCTTTAGTTGGGGAATGCTGTTGTTGTTTACAGATATTTCTATATCTTGTTCGTATATGGCTGATGCCGGGCATATTACTACGTGTTCCCCCGACGAAAGTTCGGTGCAGTGGTTTGTTGTTTTTAGTGCTCTGACACGTCAGAATCATAACCTTAATGTTGTGCGCTGCACAGCTTCTCAAACTTTTTCGAAGCGTCACCTTATTTCTTATTAGGCATCCATTTTTTTGCATGGCACTTGCTTTCTATCATAGCAACTACCAAAATCCAGCTTTGCAGAGATATGATATCATAGTAAAGAGTGTAAGATAGTCTAATGTTGGCAGACTTTACTATGTAGATTACACCTCAATAAACTCAAGAAAGAAAAGTAAGAAGGCAAACAACACCAAAATTTCACAGGACGGAGAGCACTGTAAATTCTTTTTCATTTCTAAAAGGAGTGTTAGTAAGGTCAACAAAGTTGGAGAGGAATTTGGCAGCATCAGCTAAGGGTCGTACGTACACTATCACGTGCCGTGGCCCAGAAATCGTACTTTTGTCTCCGCTATATATGTGACCTCTGCTGTCCAATGCGACAGGTACAAGTCACAGGTAACTACTGAACACTTGTAGTGTTTCTAGTGTCACACGTGGTGATGATGAGTTTTTTTTTTTTTTTCTTTTTAACGCAGTCAGTCTCACAAACTTTTAAATTAGGTTGTAATTGAAAACTTTAAATTCCAGGTGACTGGTGTAATGCTAATAAAGGGAAACCTCACTAAAACTGAGTCAGGAGACCAGAAGTGGGAGGTCTCGTGGATTACCACTCGAGTTCAAATACAGGAAGAATGGTCAATCATAGACCTAAACAGAAGAATCATCAATAGGAAAGAACAATCAGTTATAGGCCCGGACAGAAAAAGATGTACCTTGTATCTCCTGCAAGATATCAGCAACTCGGCCAATAAGAAACTGTCACCACCCTGATCTTTCCCTTTTCGCCAGTGTCCTTTGCTTCAAAACAAGTCCTCTCAGCTTCTTTCTCTTTCTCTCTCGAAGAACGTTCCTTCTTCTCCTTTGTGTGCCATCTGCCTGTGCTTTTGCCGTAGTTTGCTTGTCCTGCTTTGTGATTCCCCTGCTACTTCTGAATCAACCCACTTTGTTGGGGAGAAAATCCTAAAAGTTTTATTCTAAAGGTCAACCGTGGCATGATTTTATTGGAATGGGCTGCCCTAGAGAAACGTGTATGTCCTTGAAAAGTCATACAAGAATGTTCGTATCGTGCCATTTCAGAACATCCTCAACTGGATAAGTATACTGAGATATATTCTTCCAAGGAACACACACAGAGACAAAGAACTACCCGAAAACTACGGTTAAATCTCACAGACGTTACGCTGAGTGAAAGAAGCCAGGCCCAATACCCCTCCTTCCCCAAAAAACAAACCCAGTTCTTCGGAGGGGTGTGTGTGTATGTGATTACTCTGAGCTCTTTCATGGACCTCATGAGGAAGCCTTTCGTGGTCTGGTGATTCATCATACCTTAGATCTTTGGTGATGCTTCACTAGTTATTCAGGTTGGTGTACACCGGTAATTGTTTTGGAAGCGTATGCTCTTTGTACTTTACACATGTTATTCCTCATTTTGTCAAACATTTAAAGCCACTTGGTTATGGCTAATGTGATGGTGATACTTATTCTTTTCTTTTGGCCTGGGCTGGGAGGCAAAGTAAAGGCGAAATATCTATTGGGCTATTTTTGCTGTCCTCAGACTTTTGGCTTTCCTTCACTATCAGATAGCTGATTACTTATTTATATGCTGCTCACAATCATTATCTTAAGTTGACCTTCAACTGTTAATACTGTGTGAAAGAGAAAATGTCGTGTTATTTTAAGAATAATTAATCATGATAATTATAGTTAAGAATCTGCCGACCGATGCAGGGACACAGGTTTCATCTCTTGTAAGGGAATGTTCCATGTGTTGGGTGCCACACCTACGGAGCCCGCTAGCCTAGAGCCTGTGCCCTGTAGCAAGAGACGTTACCGCGGAGAGAAGCCGGAGCATTGCAACTCCGGAGGGGCCCCTGATTGCCACAACTAGAGAGACGCCTATGCGCAGCAGCGAGACCCAGCAGTCAAAAATAAAATGAATAAATAATTACGGAAGAGAAAAATAATTATAAGCCAAGGAAAAGGGTGGTATGTGAAATTGAGAAATCCTGATGAGGAAAGTAGTTCCATTAGGCTTAGCTATCTCAGAGGTGTCAAAGGGAGGACTCTGGCAGGTATGACACATGGAAATTGGGCACATTCATTTCACTACTAAACATTCAAGAAGTTTTGGAGCATCCACACATAGCCAAAAATATTTACCTGATTAGTCATCTTCACCAGATCAACCAGTCCAGACTGGCTGTTTGATGGCTTTCAGCTTATCTATTTATCAAGGATTCTTAGGAGACCCGGGTTCGATTCCTGGGTGGGCAAGATCCCCTGGAGAAGGAAATGGCAACCCTCTCCAGTATTCTTGCCTGGAGAATCCCATGGACAGAGGAGCCTGGCAGGCTACAGTCCACGGGGTCACAAGAGTCAGACACGAGTTAGCGACTAAACCACCCCCTTAGCCTTCCTTAATCGATAGAAATTGATAAGAGGACAGACTAGAAACTCAGGTAAGGCTTTATTGGGATCCCTGCTGCAGCAAAACAAGTAACAGGTTCCCTTGTTTGCCCTGGGGGTGGGGGGGTGGAGGGGTGGTGTGCTGGTTCCTTCCACGGGGTGAGGATAGGGGTGGGTGGAGGGGTCAGGCTATAGGACTGGCTCAGGCGGTTTGCCTGCGTGTTTCCTGGTGTCGTGTGCAGGGGGAATGTACAGTACCCTGCTTTTGCTCCGGGGGACCCTGTTTCTGGCACCAGCTCTTCAGAGATGACAGTTGGGATTTTGGTCTTTTTGTATCTTGTTGTCCACAATTTCTACCAACGGCATACATGCAGTTATTTTTTGTCCCCTATTGTTTCTTTGTATTTTGTTGCTGGAGAAGACATTTGGATCTCAAGAACACAGCAGTGAGTGGTGGCCTGAAGCAAGATCTTTGTTGCCTGTCCAAGAATTGGACCAGGGTAGCCTGTGTGAAAACCAGGAATCCTGGCCACCAGTCCATCAAGAGCTAGGGCTAGAAGCAAACTTGGCCTGACTAGCGCCTTCACGGAAAACTGAATTTCTTAAAGCGACAAAAGCTGAAAAGACAGGTACAAAGTTTATTATTAGAGCCACAGCACAAGTTGGAGAGCACACAGATACACAGTTTGTTTAAGACAGAAGCAAGGCAGAGATATACACTCAGAGAGGAAGGGTGTGTGTGTCCTCCTTAACGAGAAGGAGTGCATCAGAGAGGTGATTCAAATCACTTATATAGGACCTTTCTTCCGGGTCTTTGCTTACCTTTGGATGAGTATCTCATTTCTTTTTCCACACCTGACCTGTCCTTGGGCTCTTCCTGACGTGCATGTGCATCTTTGTGCCAAGAGGGATTGTAGCACAGAGGCCTGCTGCTGCTGCTGCTGCTAAGTCGCTTCAGTCGTGTCTGACTCTGTGCGATCCCACCGGGCTCCCCCATCCCTGGGATTCTCTAGGCAAGAATACTGGAGTGGGTTGCCATTTCCTTCTCCAATGCATGAAAGTGAAAAGTCAAAGTGAAGTCGCTCAGTCGTGTCCGACAGCGCAGAGGCCTAGGGGGAGGTTAACACCACCTATTAAGGGGTGGCTCCGTCTACCTCCTTTTTGACCCAGGAAAAAGCTTTGTACGCATGGATAGCCTGCAAAGATCTCTTTGACCTCAAAAATACAAAATATGTGGTCTCTTTATTTCTATCCAAGCGGGACTCAGCTCTTCCTTGCTCCTCCTTGATATCCTTATCGTAAAGAAGCTTTAAAAAAAAAAAATTTTTTTTTTTTTTTTTAGATACATGGGATATTTAGTTGGAGAAGGCAATGGCAACCCACTCCAGTACTCTTGCCTTGAAAATCCCACGGATGGAGGGAGCCTGGTAGGCTGCAGTCCAGGGGGTCGCGAAGAGTCGGACACGACTGAGCGGCTTCCCTTTCACTTTTCACTTTCATGCATTGGAGAAGGAAATGGCAACCCACTCCAGTGTTCTTGCCTGGAGCATCCCAGGGACCCGGGAGCCTGGTGGGCTGCCCTCTATGGGGTCGCACAGAGTCGGACACGACTGAAGCGACTTAGCAGCAGTAGCAGCAGATATTTAGTTGCAGCATGAAAACTCTTAGTTGTCCCAGGTGGGATCTAGTTCCTTGACCAGGGATCCAGCTCCGGCCCCAGGCATTGGGAACGGTGGAATCTTGGCCAGTGGACCACTAGGGAAGCCCCCGTCCTTAGTCTGGAGTATCTGTCCACAGGAGACAGATTCCAGCTGCTCAGGTGGGGCGCATGGATTTTCTGCCTCAGTGTGTCCAGGTGCAAACATTTGCAGCAAAGGGTCCCAGGTCCCAGCCTGTCTCAATAAGACAGAGGATACAGACAGGTGTTAAAATCTGTTCAGTGTCAAAACCACACCTGAAGCTGGAAATAAAATGAATGAAATTTCTGATGAATGACCCAATTTTCACGAATGGAACTGAGTTCACGGCCAGTCGTGACGCCTAATGCGTTTTACTAGACATACACACAATACTACATCACAAAGACAACTGGATTTGAAAGGCACCGGTTTCCCCTGGACTGCTAAATGTTCTGTTCTCCCCACCGAACGCCGTTATTTGAAAAAAGATGCACAGGTTTCAGCCGACCGCCAGACCGGGGCTGGGCAGGACAAAAGTTAGGCAGGCAGCCGAGCGCGCCGGGTCGCAACACGCGGCGGGGTGGGAGAACAGGAGCGGGAGGCGGACGTCGCTTCCCCCAGAGGGCGCCCGGCGGCCGGTTGGGCCGGCCGGACGGCGTGGGAGGAGGGAGGCGGGGACTAGGGCGGGGCGTGGGCTGGAGGGATCCCCGTGACGTCACGGACGGGGCGTGTCGTATGTAGATATCCGAGCGCAGGGGCTGCTGGTCCGTCATCTGGCGCTTAAACACGATCTGGTCTCCCGTGGCGTGGGAGAGAACTGAGGAGTTTTTGCTTGAAAGTGCGTGGATCCTTTGTGTGGAAGGTCCAAGAAGGCTCGGGGACGCGGGGAGGGAAGTGAGCGTGTGTGTACGGTGCAGGGCGTATGAGGTTGCGGTGGGGCGGCCGGCAGGCAACTCATACTTACCTGGCAGGGGAGATACCATGATCACGAAGGTGGTTTTCCCAGGGCGAGGCTTATCCATTGCACTCCGGATGTGCTGACCCCTGCGATTTCCCCAAATGTGGGAAACTCGACTGCATAATTTGTGGTAGTGGGGGACTGCGTTCGCGCTTTCCCCTGGTTTGTCTGTGCAGGAAAAATAGAAACGGGAAGAGGGTGGTTTCATAGCCACCTGCATGGGACCAGCTTGCTGAGTTTGCGTAGTCAATCAGGCGAAGTCAGGAGCAAGTAGACGTTTAAAAGTCACTGCTGTTCTGTTGTTGAGTTCGGATCCCGGAATTAGCGCCGGGAGTGCTTGCCCGTCTCTGTTCTGTAAGACTCCGGCAGAACCGTGGGGCAAAAGTTCAGAGTGACGCCAGCGGCCGCAGTCGCGCTTGAGAAAGAAGTACGAAGAGTGGTCTTTTGCCGGTTCAGAAACATGTGTTTGTTTTCCCGTCTTATGGCAACAGGAGCCCTCCCAGGGCTACGCGTGCGTGCGGATATCTGACGTATGTTTACCGCTGATTTCATGGCAGGCTCGCTCATCTCGACTTGCCTGGGGCGCAGGATCCAACCAGAGAGGCCCTTACCTGGGCCAAACACGCGAAGTCGGATGCAGGAGGCGCCCCGTGACGGACTTCTGGTCGGCCTGTTTTGTGCGAGGCTGCCACTAGCCGGTTTCGCCACCAGTGTCCTGCTTTCAGAGGCTTCATTTCTTGCGTGGTCAGCTGCCTTGCTTACTACACGCCTTAGGCATCGCTGGAGATACTGCTTAGATACCATCCCACTCACCCCTTCCCACCCCAAGCAGGCCTCTTCTTCGCATTTCTGGATCCAGTTCTCTCTTCACCCCTGCCTTTTCTCTCTAGGCCTTCTCCTGTTACCTTCCCAGTCAGAAAGCAGAACCTCTGTTTCAGCCTCGATGGTGCACCTGACATGCTTCAGTAGTCTGGCAAACTAGGAAACCTCCTTAACATCCCTTCTCCTTAAATGGCAGTAGAATTCGTACCTTTCCCCTCCCCGCCCCCTTTCGGTCAAAAGTGGTTTTCCTTTTCTTCCTAACTGAAAACATTGAACTACAATTTAGAAGAAAACACCAGGCCAAGTTGTCGGCAGTTTAGTGGGCTATTTGCCAACCCCTTTCTCAGGATGTGTTGTGCTTACTTCTGATTCACAAAGTCCTGCTGGCAAATAGAAACCACTGGGCCAAACAGAGAAGGCAGGACCATGGCGGGATGGACTGTCGTCCCCCTCGTGGCTGCCTCGGGGACGGCACTCCCCTCAGATCCGCTCAGCCCCAAGAAGCCTCTGAGATTGGAGGAGGTGCTGGGAGTGGGCCTGGGAGTGGGGTGATACTTAAGGGTAGGTCCAAAGAAAACTAACCAGAAAGCACACAGGATGCAGATCGAGGATCTAGGTCACTGAAAGTGAAAGCAGAACATCCTACTCTGTCTCTCCAACAACGGGAGGTTTCCTTGCTCACATATGAAATATCTTCAGCATTACTGATTGGGGCATAGACATGGATTACTGTGCTATTGAATGGTTTGCCTCGGAAAGGAACGGAGATCATTCTGTCGTTTTTGAGACTGCATCCAAGTGCTGCATTTTGGACTCTTTTATTGACTATGATGGCTACTCCATTTCTTCTAAGGGATTCTTGCCCACAGTAGTAGATACAATGCTCATCCGAGTTAAATTCACCCACTCCAGTCCATTTTAGTTTGCTGATTCCTAAAATGTCAATGTTCACGCTTGCCATCTCCTGTTTGACCGCTTCCAATTGGCCTTGATTCATAGACCTAACATTCCAGGTTCCTGTGCAGTATTGCTCTTTACAGCATTGGACTTTACTTCCAACAGTAGTGACATCCACAACTGGGTGTTGTTTTTGCTTTGGGACTCAAACCCAGCCAAAACCCACGGTACCTGGTCAGGTTCTTGATGTCTCCACAGAAAGAATTCAGTGAGAGACAAAGTGATAGGTAAGAAGTAGATTTATTCAGACTCAAGAGAAGCAAGCACACTCCACAGACAGTGTGTGGGCCATGGCAGAAGAAGGGTGGGGTCGGGAAGTGTGGCATGGTTAGTTTTTATAAGCTGGGTAATTTTGTATGCTAATGAGTGGGAGGATTATTCCAACTGTTTTTGGGAACGGGGTGGGGATTTCCAGGATTTGGGCCACCGCCCACTCCTTGGTGTTTTAACAGTGCCTTGGAACTGTCACGGCACCTCTGGATGTGTCATTTCACTTGCCGATTGAGGACCAAGGTCTAGTCTTGTCTGCCATCTTGGTCCCATTTGAGTCTAAAACCGGTTTGTGTTGTGTTCTTGGGCTATGTCATTATTTCAAAAGTTGTGCCCTGCCCCTTTCCCTCCTGTTACAGAGGGGTCAGGCTTTAAAGGTGACTTAGGTGGTTTGCCTGTGAGTTTGGTGGTGGTGTGTGCAGGGGCAACGTGCAGTATTCTGCTTTTGCTCTCAGCTTTTGAACTGGGGTGTTGGAGATGACTCTTTAGAGTCCCTTGGACAGCAAGGAGATCCAACCAGTCTATCCTAAACGAAATCAGCCCTGAATATTCTTTGGAAGGACTGATGCTGAAGCTGAAGCTCCAATACTTTGGCCACCTGATGCGAAGCACTGACTCATTTGAAAAGACCCAGATGCTGGGAATGATTGAAGGCGGGTGGAGAAGGGGGTGACAGAGGATGATACGGTTGGATGGCATCACCGACTCAATGGACATGAGTCTGAGTAAGCTCCGGGAGTTGGTGATGGACAGGGAAGCCTGGCGTGCTGCAGTCCATGGGGTCGCAAAGAGTCGGACACGACTGAGCGACTGAACCGAACGGAACTGATCCTCTTTCTGCCACCAGCTCTTCATAGATGACGCTTGAAATTTTTGGTCTTTTTGTATCTTGTCCATAATTTTCTCCAGCTGCATACATGCAGTTGTTTTTAGTCCCTATTGTTTCTTTGCATTTTGTTGCTGGAGGAGACATTTTGATCTCGAGGACACAAGCAGTGAGTGGTGGCTTGAAGCAGTGAGTGGTGGCTTGAAGCAAGATCTTTGTTCCCTGACCAGGAATTGAACCAGGGTAGCCTGTGTGAAAACCAGGAATCCTAGCCACCATTCCATCAGGAGCTAGGGCTAGAAGCACGGTTGGCCTGGCTCTTGCCTCTACTGAAAAATGAATTTCTCAAAGAGGCAAAAGCTGTAAAAGTAGGCACAAAGTTTATTATCAGAGCCACAACACAAGTCAGGGAGCACGTAGATACACAGCTTATTTAAGACAGAAGTAAGGCAGAGATGCACACTCGGAAAGGGTGTGGGTGTCTTCCTTAATGAGGAGCAGTGCATCAGACAGGCAATTCAAATCACTTATATAGAGCATTTCTTCCATTTTGGCCAATTATCTCATCTCTTTTTCCACACCTGACCTCTCCTGGGGGCCCTTCCTGACATGCATGTGAAATTTTTTGCTAAGAAGGGTTGTAGCACAGAGGCCTCCTGGGAGGTTGACACCGACAATCACGGGGTGGCTCCTCCCCTCCTTTTTAACCTGGGAGGAACTTTTCTGGGCATGTGTAGTCTGTGAAGGTCTCCTGGACCTCAAGAATGCAAAATAGGTGGTCTCTATCTTCTATCCAATAAGGACTCAGCTCCTCCTTGCTCCTCCTAATATCCTTATCTTGGAGCATCTTATCTTTATACAAAATATTTATTTATTAGGCATGAAGGATCTTTAGTTGCAGCATGTAAACTGTTAGTTGTCCCATGTGGGATCTAGTTCCTTAACCAGAGATTGAACCGGAGTATGGAGTTAGTCCCTGGATCACTAGAGAAGTCCCTGCTCTTAGCCTGGAGTTAACTGTCTACAGGGGATAGATTGCAGCTGCTCACCCTGGGGCCCATTAAATTCCTGCCTCAGTGTGTCCAGGTGCAAACACTGCAGCAAAGGGTCCCAGGTCCCAGCCTGTCTCAATAAGACAGAGGATACAGACAGGTGTTAAAATCTGTTCAGTGTCAAAACCACACCTGAAGCTGGAAATAAAATGAATGAAATTTCTGATGAATGACCCAATTTTCACGAATGGAACTGAGTTCACGGCCAGTCGTGACGCCTAATGCGTTTTACTAGACATACACACAATACTACATCACAAAGACAACTGGATTTGAAAGGCACCGGTTTCCCCTGGACTGCTAAATGTTCTGTTCTCCCCACCGAACGCCGTTATTTGAAAAAAGATGCACAGGTTTCAGCCGACCGCCAGACCGGGGCTGGGCAGGACAAAAGTTAGGCAGGCAGCCGAGCGCGCCGGGTCGCAACACGCGGCGGGGTGGGAGAACAGGAGCGGGAGGCGGACGTCGCTTCCCCCAGAGGGCGCCCGGCGGCCGGTTGGGCCGGCCGGACGGCGTGGGAGGAGGGAGGCGGGGACTAGGGCGGGGCGTGGGCTGGAGGGATCCCCGTGACGTCACGGACGGGGCGTGTCGTATGTAGATATCCGAGCGCAGGGGCTGCTGGTCCGTCATCTGGCGCTTAAACACGATCTGGTCTCCCGTGGCGTGGGAGAGAACTGAGGAGTTTTTGCTTGAAAGTGCGTGGATCCTTTGTGTGGAAGGTCCAAGAAGGCTCGGGGACGCGGGGAGGGAAGTGAGCGTGTGTGTACGGTGCAGGGCGTATGAGGTTGCGGTGGGGCGGCCGGCAGGCAACTCATACTTACCTGGCAGGGGAGATACCATGATCACGAAGGTGGTTTTCCCAGGGCGAGGCTTATCCATTGCACTCCGGATGTGCTGACCCCTGCGATTTCCCCAAATGTGGGAAACTCGACTGCATAATTTGTGGTAGTGGGGGACTGCGTTCGCGCTTTCCCCTGTATTCCGTTTGTCGCAAAGACAGACTAAAGGTTCTCTAAACGTTGTAAAATGTCTCATGGAGTAATACGCTGGTGGTCTTCGCCTGTGAGTTAAGTGTTACTCACTTCAAGAAAGTAAGCAGTCGTCTGTTTGTTCTCCCCAGCGACTGTTGAAGTAGTGTTTTTTGCTAGGGCTGGCTAGTTGGGTTTGGAGTTTGGAGTTTGGGTCTAAAGGACTGCCCCAACGCTGTCCTTACATGGCCCTTGGACGTTCAGCTTTCAACGTGTTTTCCACATGATTTCTTCAGGGTTGTTGGGAAACTGCAGAATTATCTAAGCGAACTGTAGACTAAATTTTACCGATTTGTCTGATCTCCGGCAGATTTGAACTAGAGTGCGCTAGGTTTTTTTTAGCAGTTCTCCGTCACCCTGACGTTAGTGAAATTCACGTGTTTGAATCGGTGATGGTATGAAACTGTATGCTTGTTTAACTTCTATGCAGAGTACATCATGAGAAACGCTGGGCTGGAGGAAGCACAAGCCGGAATCAAGATTGCCGGGAGAAATATCAATAATCTCAGATACGCAGATGACACCACCCTTATGGCAGAGAGTGAAGAGGAACTAAAGAGCCTCTTGATGAAAGTGAAAGAGGAGAGTGAAAAAGTGGGCTTAAAGCTCAACAACATTCAGAAAACGAAGTTCATGGCATCTGGTCCCATCACGTCACGGGAAATAGGTGGGGAACCCGTGGAGACAGCGTCAGGCTTTATTTTTCTGGGCTCCAAAATCACTGCAGATGGTGATTGCAGCCATGAAATTAAAAGACGCTTGCTCCTTGGAAGGAAAGTTATGACCAACCTAGATAGCATATTCAAAAGCAGAGACATTACTTTGCGGACTAAGGTCCGTCTTGTCAAGGCTATGGTTTTTCCAGTGGTCATGTATGGGTGTGAGAGTTGGTCTGTGAAGAAAGCTGAGCGCCGAAGAATTGATGCTTTCGAAGTGTGGTGTTGGAGAAGACTCTTGCGAGTCCCTTGGACTGCAAGGAGATCCTACCAGTCCATCCTAAAGGAGATCAGTCCTGGGTGTTCTTTGGAAGGACTGATGCTAAAGCTGAAACTCCAATGCTTTGGCCACCTCATGCGAAGAGTCGACTCATTGGAAAAGACATGCTGGGAGGGATTGGGGGCAGGAGGAGAAGGGGACGACAGAGGATGAGATGGCTGGATGGCATCACCGACTCGATGGACGTGAGTTTGAGTGAACTCCGGGAGCTGCGGATGGACAGGGAGGCCTGGCGTGCTGCAGTTCGCGGGGTCGCAAAGAGTCGGACACGACTGAGCGACTGAACTGAACTGAGCATTAGGGCTTTTCCCCAATAAACCAGTTCTACGCATCAGGTGGCCAAACTATTGAAGCTTCAGCATCAGTTCTTGCAACAAATGTTCAGGACTGATTTCCTTTAGGATTGATTGGTTTGATCTCTTGTAATCGGGACAGTGGTGATTTTTTTTTTTTAGTGCTTTTTTTATTTTTTATTTTTGGCTACGGGTGTTACTGTTGATTGTCGTGTTCTAATGCTGCGAGCGACTTTGCGCACGTACTTACTTGGTAATATGATATGATGTTGGTGTGGTTTAGTCACTAAGTCATTCCCGACTCTACGTTATTGCCAGGAGATAAGTTCTTCTTCATACACATCCTCTGAACTTTACCTTTTTACCTTTTCTTGCTTCCATTTTGATTGCACTTTCCGTGTCACCTTAGAGTTCACACAGTTTGAGTTTTTAAAACATGTATCCTAGGGGCACCCTGCTGCTACTGCTAAGTCACTTCAGTCGTGTCCGGCTCTGTGTGACCCCATAGACGGCAGCCCACCAGGCTCCCCCGTCTCTGGGGTTCTCCAGGCAAGAACACTGGAGTGGGTTACCATTTCCTTCTCCAGTGCATGCAAGTGTAAAGTGAAAGGGAAGTCGCTCAGTCGTATCCGACTCTTAGCGACCCCATGGACTGCAGCCTACCAGGCTCCTTCGTTCATAGGATTTTCCAGGCAAGAGTACTGGAGTGGGGTGCCATTGCCTTCTCCGAGGGGCACCCTGGTGTGTTCTTAATAACAGAGACTTGCAATAGATTAGATTCAACAGTTTTTGCTGGGTACCTGAGCCCACGCTTTCCAGGTCCTAATGGAGAACTGAAGCCCACAAAGAAGAGCTAGATAGAAACTGCCTCCGTCTCTTATTGCTTTTAAACTCCCGACCCTAAAAATAGAAGTGTCCTTCTATAGCTGTGTGTCAAAGAACAAAACAGTTACCTGGCCCAAGAGCTGTGAAACAGTAAGAGGACATCTGGTAGGAAGTATAAATTGCTGCGAGTCTGTCTGTACCAGCAGATTAAGTACCTTTGTGAGGGGTAACAGTGCTGGAGACCTCCGGAGCTCTTCCCAGGGTCCAAACGAATATGACAACCACTTCTATTTCTCCTTTCCAAATCTCAGCTAGTATCTACGACCCTGCTTTAACGTGTGCTAAATCCAACATCTGAGACATCTTGGAGTTGTCTTTTTTTTTTTTTTCTTTTCTTTTTAAAACTATGTGTTGAATAGGTAGCATTTTTCTGTTTCTTTGCATGTTTCACTTTTGTTTACTGGACTCTTTGAATGATACATTATAGATACTCTGGATTCTGGTGTCTTCTCCAAAATGTATCAACTTTTGTTCTACTAAGCAATTTGATCACTGGCCAATGACTTTGAACTTGTGTACGGCTGGATTTATGGATTGTGTTGGTAGATCTGTGGAAATCCAAAGCCCTCCTTGATGTGACTCAACCTCCAAACACTGCTAACCTTGTCAGGTCTTAGTTTTACACTTATGAGGGGAGGATCAAGAGTAGGCCTTACACCAGGGTATGGTCTTTCCTCCTAAAACAGTCTTTCTGGAGTATCAAGTGAATGCTCAGGGTGATACAGAGTTAACAAGGCCTGAATTCCTGTGTTGCCAGCAGAGACTTCTAAAAGCTCTGTTCTGGTTTTCATCCCAATAGCATCTGTCGTCCCATAAGCCTCGCATAAGCACTCCACCCATGAGCAGCCTAGCACTCAGCAAATGACTGGCAGGAGACCCAATAGAGACTTTTGAAAACTAGCCTGTAAACTGTTCTCTCCTTTCTGGCTCTCTACAGATTCTAGTTGTTTCAGTTGCCCTCTGACCTCTGCCTTAGCTTTGTGTGAGCACCATGCTCTGCTGGAATTCCAGCTTGCTGTGCCACCATCGGGTCGTTTCCACAACTCTCTCTCAGGCACTCGCAGTCTTGCACTGCCTCTGTCCAGTGTGTATAACCAGGTGCTTCACACATTTTGCCCATTTTTATGCTTGTTTAAGGCAAGAAGCAGCACTAGCTGGAATCAAGACTGCCAGGAGAAATATCAATAACCTCAGATATGCAGATGACACCACCCTTATGGCAGAAAGCGAAGAAGAAGTAAAGAGCCTCTTGATGAAAGTGAAAGAGGAGAGTGAAAAAGTTACTTAAAGCTCAACATTCAGAAAACTACGATCACGGCATCCGGTCCCGTCACTTCATGGCAGATAGACGGGGGAACAGTGGAAACAGTGGCTGACTTTATTTTGGGGGGGGCTCCAAAATCACTGCAGATGGTGACTGCAGCCATGACATTAAAAGACGCTTACTCCTTGGAGGGAACGTTATGACCAACCTAGACGGCATATTAAAAAAGCAGAGACATTATTTTGCCAACAAAGGTCTGTCTAGTCAAGGCTATGGTTTCTCCACTAGTCATGTATGGATGTGAGAGTTGGACTATAAAGAAAGCTGAGCGCCGAGGAATTGATGCTTTTGAACTGTGCTGTTGGAGAAGACTCTTGAGAGTCCCTTGGACCGCAAGGAGATCCAACCAGTCCATCCTAAAGGAGATCAGTCCTGGGTGTTCGTTGGAAGGACTGATGTTGAAGCTGAAACTCCAGTGCTTTGGCCACCTGATGCGAAGAGCTGACTCATTGGAAAAGACCCTGATGCTGGGAAAGACTGAGGGCAGGAGGAGGAGGGGACGACAGAGGATGAGATGACTGGATGGCATCACCGACTCAATGGACATGAGTTTGGGTAAACCCCGGGAGTTCGTGCTGGACAGGGAAGCCTGGCGTGCTCCGATTCATGGGGTCTCAGAGAGTTGGACATGACTGAGCGATTGAACTGAACTGAAGTGAACTGAAGGCAAGAAGTCTAATCTAGTGAAATTATTATACTATGGCTGTAGGTGGAAGTCCTGGATTATTTTCAGTGACTTTATAATTAAGGCTTAGGCTGGAGCATTATGATATATAAATAATTTGAACATTGTTTTCCATATTTACAAATTCCTGGCCGAAGAATTTTTTTTTTGACTTTATTAACAAGTGCTACTAAGACTGATCTGGGCCTGCTGAATTCACTTTCAGCATGGTAATCTCACAGCACCACGAGGAGATACGGCTCAGTATCCTGTTCTTTGGCTATGTTCCAATGCTTCAACTACATGCTACTCCAAAATAAGCCAATTTGTCCTAAGAATTATTTTGAGCTAAAGGCATTTGGAAAACAGCAAGTACATTCTTATCACCAGAGACAGGAAGTCAAGGCCCAGAGAAATCCACACAAACAGATTTTGTTAACTCATATCTTCCTTTAGTCTTCCCATATATTTTACTTTTCCATCATCACCTCTCTTTGTTCGACCTAGTATATAAATGCTTGGGTCTAGCCAGTTCTTTGGGTTTTCACTTTCCTATTGGAGTTCCCATGGTCATGTGACAATCAGTATGTTTTCCTCCTGTTAGTCTGTCTTATGTCAATCTAATTCTCAGGCCTAGCTGGAGACCCCAAGAGGCTTAAGGTGAAGTTTGCCTCTCCTGCAAACTCTCCTAGGACCACAAAAGAAAGGATTAGCAAAAAGCTATCTAAAAGGGACAAGAGGGCACTTGGTGTAGGCTTGGTAGACCTAATAGTAAATGTTAGAATTCCCAGAATCAGATGGATGGAAGGGTGTCTGCCTTAAGACAAAGGTTGTTAGGGGAGGCCCAGAGAGATAAGCTGTCATATAACTGGGGACCAGTGACTAAATTTCTCCTTTGAATCTGTCTCTTTCCTCTCCTTTCCTATTCTTCCTCCCAGTTCTGCCCTTCTTTCTTCTGAGTCTTCCTTTCCACTTCTTTCCCGCCTGTAATTAGGCTGCACCCAGGGCCTGGGGCTTGGTCCCACCAATGCCTCTATGTGTTTGGGTTTTTAATATTTCTTCTACCAAAAACCTCCCTTGGTGATCTGCTGAAACCTGCACAGTCTTCTTAGATCAATGAATTTTAATGCACAGAATCAAATACAGTTGTGTCTGGGGCTTCCACAGCATTATAGAAAGAATGAGCAGGAAGGCTGAGCTTACACAATCAATCTTCCATGCTTAGACCGAAGATAACCCTAGAGTTGGGGTGGTGCAAAATAAGAGATCATGGGATCTGCCAACCTCAGAGGAATTAAAACTACTGTACATTACTATTTTTACTATCCAAACTGAGAAAAAGTAGTGGTTCCTGAAACAGAGTTCCAATGAGAAGGACCACAAGCTCCCTTGCGGCTACTATGGGGAGCAGTACAGCCCTGAAACTGCGGCTACTAATCCAAAGAAAACCAAATAAAATGCACTGGATGCTGGGCTATGCTCAAGACTTTGAAATTAGAAGTTTTGCACGCTACAAACTGAGCTAGCAGGATGACAAAGAACCATGAGCTTTCCTCCCTACCAGTTTGGGATCAGTTGCCCAAATGCAAAACGGCTTAGCGAAGACCGAAGGCAAAGTCAGAAAGCTGCTAATGAGGAACTAGGTTTGTAAAAAGTGTAATGGACTCCCTCCTCCCCGAGGTTCATGCCAGTAAGTCACCGACCAGGCCTACTACTGTGCTGCTTCTGAGCTCAAGCAAAAACCGAGCTCGTGGGTGGAAACTACTGCCCAGAGGTGGGGTCGGGTTGAGGGAGCAACTTCACCCTCTCCAGGTCTTGTAGAAAGGCCTCTCCCTGCTCATTTCCGCCCAGATGGAACCTCAGACATGCAAAACGGAATGATCTTTTCCAATTCATCCCAAGAATGAGATTTACCAGATCCACCTTCTTAGTCCTGTTATTGGAGTTTTCTGACACTCCACAATTCTAAGTACTTTTCTCCAGGGTCACAAGGGAGAGTTCATACAGCACCAAATGCACTTTCTGTGTCTCAGCACAAGGCCGCATCTTCCACTTCTTCTGTGGGGGCTGTTGGGGAAATAAGAAATCCAGACTCAAAGGAACACGGGTATTGACAGAGTATTAGCTAATTTTATTACTGAGGGAAAAAAGTCAGAGCTCCTGCTTGCAGGTAGCCCACACAAGACTACAAAACTATTGTGGACTTCCAGCTCTATTAATGTGGGATTAAAGCTGCAGTTGTCATCATCCTACCCAATCAGCATTACTCCAGGAATGATACTAGGCCTTCTCTGACAGCGCACCTACTTGACAGTACGCCAGGTTAGTAACATTTAACATTCCTCGGCAAGCAGGGCGGAGAGGCAGCGCGCGGCCGACTCCCGGCCACAGAGGGCCCCTGGGGGGCGTTTTCAACAGTCCTGTGGTGAGCCGGAGGTGTGCTCCCTCTACCGCGCGGGGCCGCGGGCCCCTGGCCACCCGCTTAGAGGTTTGGACTCCTCAGGGCGTGGTGGTCTTTAGCCAAGCATTTCAGAGAGGAACATCAGTCATTCCAATTCAAGAGCATACAACAGTGAACAATCGTGGTCAGCGCGGTGGCGGACAGAAAGGAGGCAGGGAAAGGGTAATCAAAGCGATCTAACCAAAATAGGCATTTTCCGTTTTCTTTTGGCCTTTTCCCTCAGTGGCCAGAGCACTAGCAGCGCGCTCTCCGTTCCTCCCCGGGCTGCCTCCACTCCCACTCGCTGTCTTCTCCTCTTCTTCAGCTTTCTCTGGTCGACCCTCCCCTCCCCTCAGGACGGACGACCCCAGACTGCGGCTGAGTCGCAGTCCACGGTGGGGAGCTCGCTTCGGTCCTAATGAGCACATGTCCAAAGTCAGGACCTTTGCCTTGTTCTTAATCAGCTCTGGGAACAAAAGCGCCTCTGGCTTGGAGAAACCTTTCCCGCCTTCCGTTTCCAGAGTTCCTCATAGGTCCAAAAGCTTAAGGATTTCCCTGGTGGCTCAGAGGTTAAAGCACCTGGGAGACCCGGGTTAAGCACACACTGGAATTCTTGGTTGCCCTAGGAACTTGGGGTAGTATGCATCCTTCACCCAGCATTTATGAGTGCCTACTAGGTGCGATGGACATGAGTTTGAGTAGGCTCCGGGAGTTGGTGATGGACAGGGAAGCCTGGCGTGCTGCAGTCCATGGGGTCGCAAAGAGTCGGACATGACTGAGCAACTGAACTGAACTACTAGCTGCGAGGCCCTGCCCTGGAGGACCCGCTGCATCGCGAGCAATTCCGAGGTGCCTGCGGGTCGGAGTCCACAGCTGGAGGCACAGGGCGTGGGCAACGCAGTGGGGGCACAGCCGGTTCGTGTCCTTGGCACGGAGTGGTAACGTGGACGCCCTCAGCCCGGGAGGCTGCGGTAGTCACCTGGCGCAGAGAGGGCTTTGAGGTGGGGAGGAGCCGGTGGGAAGGTTGTGGATCTGGCCTTCGGCCGTCAGAGCCCCTTAGCTGACTCCCAGAAGTTCTATCGATGTCCAAACGTGACCAGCGACACCAACTCTGGGCTTCAGGGTCTCGCGCACACCTCCGGTTTCCGAAGTATGGGAATATGAAGATAGTCACGGCGAGAGGCTGAAAAGCAATTTCTGGGATCAGGACAAAAATTTAGAGCACTAAGTTCCCGTGTCTCTGTGGCGCAATCGGTTAGCGCGTTCGGCTGTTAACCGAAAGGTTGGTGGTTCGAGCCCACCCAGGGACGTACCCTTTTACTTTGTCAAAGTCCTTTCTTGCAACTTCAGGTTATCTCCAAGGTCAGAGTCCGGGACAGATATAGTTCTTGGTGAGGGTCTTCTTCCCAGAGGCTTGCAGAAGGCCTGTACACTGAGAGAGGAAACTGCTGTCTCTTCTGTTTCTATAAGGATACTAATCCCAGTATTAGTGAGGGCTACACTCTCAGGAATTCATCTAAACCTAACTACCTGCCAAAGGCTCCACCTCCTAATACTGTTACACTGGGGAGTTAGTGCTTCAACTTGGGACATTCAGTGCAGGATAGGTGGTAACATAGACATTCCTCAAGTGTCTAAAATGCCTTCCTTCATAGTGACTTAATTGCACAGACTTAATAGTCACATGAGTGGGAGAGAAGTTGTCCTGTGTAGTTCTTTTATTTTTTCTTCCTGGAGAGATTGTGTGTGTGTGTTTATACACAGAAAATCAAGGAATTATAGAAAGGTACATATACTGAGAAAATTCTCACCTCCACTACTCATTTCCAAAAAATACCAACCTGATGGTTATCAATAAACAAATTTATTTTTAATAAAGTCAACAGCTTGACTTTATGATTTTTATAACAAAATAGTCACCTACTTTATAAATATATATATTAAAAACCTTGGGCAAGCCAGGCTATATTCACCTGCTGTAACTCAAACTTGACTACAGGATTCTGAAGCCAAAAGGCCAGCCATGACTGGCCAATTTCTATGACTTCTTAAAGCATTGGGATCTAGAAATTCCACAGAATTTCCTTTTGCTTCTTTCTCCCCTTGTTTGCTTGTCTGATTTGAGCTAGAAGCTCACAGATAATTAATTTAACAAATAAAAATGAAAAGAAAAAATCTAAAACCTCTACATTTTGAAATTTCAGTTGCATTACCAGTATTTTTGTGGAAAAGAGAATCTAGCTATGGTATTAAAAACAGTCAGTTAAAAGTATACATACATACATATCTCCAGTCCAGATATCATACAGGTCTAAAAACAACAAATAAATATTCTCAAATAAATGAAAGAATTCAGGAAATTAAAAAAAACCTTCTTTGAAAAACCTGTTTGATACCAAAATGCAGCTAATGAGATGCTTTCACAATTAAAAATCTCAGGACTAGAACTGTACAACACAAAGCATGAACCCAGTGGAAACCATTAACATTAATAATAATGAATTAATATTGGTTCATCAATTGTAACAAATGTACCACACCAGTGCAAGAAGTTAATAACAGGGGAAACAGTGCAGGTGGAGGAGAGAGAGCACATGGGACTATTTATTTTTAATCTCAAGAATGGAAAGACCATATTTGCTGGGTATTATGCATTTGTTCCTACAGATATATTCTCATCATTAGCCACCCTATTATACACCCCAGAAAGAGTCTTCTTGAACTGTGCAGAAAGACTGCCCATTGCTTCTTGTTGGCTACAGCCAATGGGATGTACTGACTGGGAATGGAGAGGGTGGGAGGAATATGAAGTCAGTGTGATTGTTTCCTGCAGGTTGGCAGTAGTTGTGTTCTTGGCCACTCCCCAGGACAGTTACTGTTCGGTGTCACTATACTATAGTTACAGCTTTACCTACAACTATTGCTTTCCCAGGTTCTAGAAACAGCTCTCTCCCCTTGGCCAATCAGGCCTAGTAACTGCTTTTCACTATAGCTAGCCCTAAGATGTTGCACTATCTATTTAGTGACTGCATCCCCTTCTTAGAGCCCAAGAATCCTGAGTTGGGAGGTCCCAAGAAACCCTCTTACTCCTCAGCAGGTCTGGGTTTCAGAGGGCCTCGGGGAATATGCCCACCCCACTCGAGTACTCTTGCCTGGAAAATTCCATGACCAGAGGAGCCTGGTAGGCTGCAGTCCGTGGGGTCGCAAAGAGTCAGATACGACTGAGCGACTTCACTTTCACTTTTCACTTTCATGCATTGGAGAAGGAAATGGCAACCCACTCCAGTGTTCTTGCCTGGAGAATCCCAGGGACGGGGGAGCCTGGTGGGCTGCTGTCTATGGGGTCGCACAGAGTCGGACACGACTGAAGTGACGCAGCAGCAGCAGCAGGGAATATGCCACAAAGTTATCTGAGAGCTCATTTCATCTGTTCAGCTCATTAGCAGAAGAACAATTACAACTTTCTTCCTTCAGAAAATACCCCTAATAAAACTTCTACTGTCTTTTAGGGAAATTTTTTTTTCTAAGAATGACATAAAACTCAAAATCCCTAGGGAAAGAAAAAAACCCCAATACCTTTACCTACATAAAAGGTTTAAGAATTTGTTTAGCTAAAAAATGGCTTCCCTGATAGCTCAGTAGGTAAAGAATCTGGCTGCAATGCAGGAGATCCCAATTCAATTCCTGGGTCAGGAAGATCCCCTGGAGAAGGGAAAGGATACCAACTTCAGTATTCTGGCCTGGAGAATTCCATGGACTGAGTTGGACAGATCTGAGTCACTTTCACAGGTGCATATGTAGCTTAAAAAAGAAAAAAAAAAAAGGTAAATGAAGCACTCAACATCTGGCAAAGCCAAGGCCTGGGTGATTCAGCCTGTAAAGATATAAGTCACTTTTATTATTATTGTCATTATTTTTTAATTTTTTACTGTGCTTGGTCTTTGTTGCTGCACAGGCTTTTCTCTAGTTGAGGTACATGGCCTTCTCATTGCCATGACAAGCCACTTTTAGATTCAGACGGTTTATTACTTACATATACAGCAGAAGGAAGAGCAGTTGAAGGTATAGACTTCACAGCTCCTCATCTCCAACATCCAGAGATGTCACTGAAACAAAAGGGGTCAGTGACTGTAATGCAAGTTGTGGGATACCCTGTTATTGAGGAGTTAATTCTAGACTGCAGCTAAGAGTTTTACAGTCTGCAGCTCTCCTCAGAGAAGGAGTGAGGAGGTAAGCAGAATGCCTTAAGTGTGATTAGAAGTTGCAAGGAAATGAAAAACTGTCCCAGGTAGACAGGGAGGGGAATAGAAACTGTCTCCTGGCTGCTCTTTACAAGCCTCCCATCCTCCCTGTTTGGGGACAGTCACAAGGTGCTTTGCCTTGTGGTAAGTTTCACAATAGTTTCACTTCAAGTCTTCACTTGTGTGGCCTGTGCAAATACATAGAAGGTCACCTGGGTACCACAGCAGAACTGTTCCTCTACAATATTCAAAAGACAACAAATTGGTAAAACATTTGAAACATTACAACATATGAAAAGCTTTTTTATTTAGTATTTATTTTTAGCAAGCTTATATATGCACATAGTTTAGAAAGTCAAATACTTACAAACCTGGTAATGAAAACCGACAGTCCCCTGAAACTCTCTGCCATTTCTTGCTCCCTAGAAGTAACTACTTTAAATTCTTTTAATCAGTGATTGGTTATTAATCTGTTTCTATAAACAAATATTGTTCATTCTTGATTTTCTAGTTTTAGGCACTTTATCTCTCCTTTACATACTCCCACTACACTTAGCACTACACACACGTATATACATTTTTCACTTTTCCATTTTCCCAATTGTGATGGTTAATTTTATGTGTCAGTCTGGCTAGGCCATGGTACCCAGATACTGGGGTCAAATATTAATCCAGATGTTCCTTTGAAGGTATTTTTTAGATGAGATTAACATTTAAGTCAGTAGACTCTGAGTAAAGCAGATTATCCTCCAAAATGTGAGTAGGCCTCATCCAAGCCATTGAAGGCCCTAAGAGAAAAAGACTTAGATCCCCAAAAGAAGGAAGCATACTGCCTCTAGACTGTTTTCAGGTGAGAGTTACAACATCGATTCTTCCCTGGGTCTCCAGCCTGTTGGCCTACCCTGAAGAGTTTTAGATTTACCACCCTCCACAACAACATCTCTGTATATAAACTAAATTTCTATATACACATGTGTATATCTTCTATTGGTTCTGTTTCTCTGGGAAACCCTAATATATCAATATGCTTATGTCATAATTTTGAGAGATTAGTGATTATCATTTTTACTATACAAACTATTAACAGAGAATTTAATGTGATCACTTTTTGAATATATTTTTCCCTTGGCAGTAACAATTACATTGCTTTTCCATTTGCTTAATTTTCCAAGTATTTATTATTGAATTATAAGCAATTTCTGTAAGTCTTCTCTCAAGAGCTTTCTCATTCTTTTCTACAGCTATATTTAATTGTGTGGTTGTATTGCCATTTATTTAGTCACCCCCAAACTGATGGACCTTCGGAGAATTTCCAATTTTTTAGTTAATAAAAAGTGTTTCTTGAATAACTTTGTACACAATTTCACACTTGTATAGGATAAACTTCTAAATGTGGATTGCTGAAATAAAAAAAAAGTTTTTATATTGCTCAAAAAGCACCCTGTAGAACTTGTACCAATTTACCCTCTTGTTAACAATGTTTATTCACTCTCCAACATATTAAACTTCAAAAAACTTACCATTTCTTATAGCTGAAAATTTATTTCAAGTTAGTTTTAAATTGCACTACTTTTGTTAATAGCAATGTTGAATGTTAAGTATCGTCTCATATGGGCAATAGCCTTTTATATTTTCTATTCTTTATATGTTTGCTATTTTTATTGGGTTATTGGTTTATTTCTTGTTGGCTTATAGTTCTGTAAATATTAGGGAAATTAGTCTTTTGTACATGATGTGTGTTCTAAGAATGTAGATGTCCAGCATGGTATGATACATTTGATGCAGCCACAGGAAGGGAGGAGAACCAGAAGAGAAGGTTATTATATTCACAGGTCCCAGAGTGGGGTCACCGCTGGCAAGTGCAGGGCCATGCAGAAGCCCAATCGGTAGGGTGTTCAATTGAACAAGTGGGGAGCAGTGAGAGCCAGGGCCTGTGGGCTGCAGCCTTCACTGGGGTCCTGAGTGGAATCTAAAGAAAGCAACCCAAGATGGAGAAAGAGAGGAAGGAAAGAGGAAGAAGGAGCAGCAGGGAGTCAGGGAAGTGGAGGGAGGAGGGGAAAGTTAGAGTCCCGTTTGGGTTGCTTTTCCAGGGGTTTCAGTTGTTTTCGTGTGTGCGTTCACAAGGGGCCTGTGAGAAGGATGCTGATACACCGAAGCATTAACTCAAAATGGAGGGGTTTTAACATAATATGAGTTGCAAATACTTCCCCAAATTGTCATTTGTCTTTCGACTTTTCTTATGGAGATTCCATTCATTTATATAGTGAAATTCATCAATATTTTCTCTCAGTACTGAGTTTGTGTAATAGTTAGAACAGCCTTTTCCACACACACACCAAGAAAACAAAATAATTTTCATGTTTCTTGTAAGAATTTTATGTTCCTTTTCATTTTTATTTTAAATCTTTGATCAATTTGGAATTTACTTTTATGTAAAGGATCTCACTGGGCTTCCTTGGCGTGGCTCAGTGGTAAAGACTCTGCCTGTGATGCAGGAGACGCGGTTTCCTTCCTGGGTCAGGAAGATCTCCGAGAGGGGGCCACAGCAACCCGCTCCAGTATTCTTGCCTGGAGAGTTCCATGGACAGAGGAGCCTGGCAGGGTACAGTCCATGCGGTCTCAAAGAGTCTGACAAGACTAAGTGGCTGAACACTCAAAGGGTATGATATTCATTGACTGTAATTTTTTTTCTCAGACAGCTATCTAGTTATTAAAAACATGCTTTTTAGAATTATTGATTCGAGTCCCTCTTTCTACTATATTACATTTCTTTATGTATTTTGGTCTATTTTTGGACTTTATGCTGTCCTATTGATTGCTGTTTCATTCATACAAGATATTTTATAACTTTAATCATTATAATTTATGGCATTTTAATATTTCATAGGGTTAGTCCGTCCTCATTCCTCTTTCTAAAAAAGAATTTCCCTGACAGTTACTGCTTGTTATTTTTCCATTTAAACTTTAGGATTATATGTTATCCGGTTTGAATTTTTAAAAAATTTCTTGACATTTTAATGAAAACTGTTAAATTCAGACACCAGGTTAAGGAGAGGTGTTCTTTTTGATGTTGAGTATCCTACCCAAGAACATGGTACATCTTGGTTGATAGGAAAGGAAGTTGCTCTAATACAGCTGTTCCTGAAATTGAGCATTTATCCAAATCACCTGGTGAGTCTGTCTGTTGGGCCCACCTCAAGAGTTTCTGAATCTGTAGGTCTGAGGTAGGGCTTGAGGATTTGCATTTCTCAAAAGTTTCCAGATGATTTTGGTGATGCTTGTCTTGACACAATACCTTGAGAATTGGCTACTGTATTGATGATTTTGGAGACGGTTCCATATATAATGGAGACTAAACATTTACAAACTTAAAAAAAAAGTAGGACTGGCCAATGATCCTTCTGGAGAAGTGGGAAGATCTGTATGACGAATTAAGAGGGAATCTCCGCATTGTGGTGGAGAAGCCTGATGACTGGTGCCAAAGTCGGCTTCCACTCACCTTGAAAACACGGACTTTACTCACACCACCCATCACAACACTGAATGGGAGATTTAACAGGGACAATGTAAACAACTTCGGGCCTTCCGGCTAGAGCAAAATTCGATGCATAGTTAACTCAAAATGACCGATCAATAGCCAATTCAAAAAGCTTGAGTACAGCGTTCCAGAGAGACCGGATATGCTCATCCAATGACAGCACTGCAATCTGCCCATCTGCCCCGCTCCAGGCCTTCACCCTTGCTCCTTCCGATCCATTCCCCCTTTCTTGGTTCTTCCGCGTCCCTCCTTCTCAGCGTCTTTTCCCTCTCCTCTTTTTCTTTTGGAGATCAGTCCTTTGAGGCTGATGGACGTTTCAAAACCCAGAAAGCAAAGGCACTTTGCTTAGCACCTAACGGCGAACATTTTAACTACCTAAGAAGGCACTTCAAAACCTCATCCAAAATTTCCCAGGGACTAAGAGAGAACGAAAGTGTTTCCGTTTGGTCGTGTCCTAAGACAGTGCAGGCCCCAACTTTTTGACACCAGGAAGTAGGTTCGTGGAAGACAGTTTTTCCACAGCTGGGGTGGGGGTGAGGGTGAGGGGGGTGCGGGGTGCGGGGATGGTGTTCGGGAGGTAATAGGAAGGATGGGGAGCGATGGGGAACAGCCGATGAAGATCACCTCCTGCAGTGCAGCCCTGTTCGTAACAGGCAGCGGACCGCTAGTGGTCCACGACCCGAGGGTTGGGGACCCCTATTTTAAGACGTCTTCTAGGTGGGGCAAGTCGAAACAGAACAAAGGGGGAGCTTCGCGGGCCCCGGATTCGGTCCTCGGAGGAACCTGGTTCCAGGGAGCCGTGGATCAGGGACTCCTGGTCTCAACCTGAGATGCCGGAACCGGTAGCCCAGATTCCTCTTTTTGCTGAAATTTGGGCAAATAGAGGCGATTTCTGGAATAGTTTACTGAAGTTTGAAACAGCAGTGACAACAATAGTTATTTAGAAGTTGCTGGTTCAGTTGGCAGCGAATAAAGGAAGATTTAATACAACCGAAGGTGGGTAGGAAAAACAAAAGCCTAGGTCGCCCAACGTGGGGCTCGAACCCACGACCCTGAGATTAAGAGTCTCATGCTCTACCGACTGAGCTAGCCGGGCGCCAGTGCAAGCAGCTTTTCGTACACAAGTATAGTTTCCTTCAAAGGCCTACTTGCACCGTCAAAGATATACGCAACTTAATTTGAAAGAATTCTCGGGCTTTAGGATTTTCTAAATGCACTAGAAGCCTTTGCCACCAAAAAACTCGACGCTTCGATAGTGACGGGACTGCGCGGGGCCAAGGGGGCTTGCCGAGGACCCAGGAATCCCGAATCCTGAAACCCTGACGTTCCTTCAGATTCCTTTTAGACCGGTTTTGAGACCTTTTGGTTAGCAAATTCCTTTGAGAACCCGGTGTCTGGGACCCGGAATACTGAAGAGGAGGCGAAAAAGCGCGAGGGAAAGGGGATGTCAGGCGCAAACTGCCGCAGGAACTAGGAGGGGCGCGGGAACCTGCTCTCGAGAAATCTTGGTGTTGAGGCTCCTGCTTCCTTCCGGGTCCGAAACCCTTTTCCCGGTTCAGCCATTAGGGTCAGGGGGTGAGGTGGAGGTGGAGCTGACGGAGGCGTCTCTCGGAAAATAGGTCCAATTCACTATTCATTTGGGGCACGATTTTGTTTTTGAATACTAAACTTCGTGTGACCTGAGTAAAAGACCATATTCATTACGTGTAAAAGCCCCACTGAGATTTCAAGTCAAATGGAATTCAGAGCCTCAGGCGTGGGCGCTCATGGGAGATTTCACTCCATTCTCCGAAACGTTCATTTCTCCAACTTCTGGAAGAGGCGCTGAGTTCCCGAGTCACCCGCGAAAAGCTGTCTCCTCTGCTCAGGTGAAGGCAGGCTTTTCTCGCAGCTCCGAGGCGCTGCACATCGCCCTGAAGTGCCTCTGCCGGGGCTGGTCAGGTTCCCCTAGGTCGATGAGCCGCAGAGTGAGCTCCGCGGAGTGAGACAGTTATTCGTCTAATCCATAGACTGCATATTCTGCGGTGCAGTCTTGAGCAAAAGTGGATTAAAAACTTTTTTTTTTAATCGCTAAAAGTTTCCGAAAAACGAAGGCTGCTAACGCGAATTACAGTCATGTGCCGTGACTCGGATTCGAACCGAGGTTGCTGCGGCCACAACGCAGAGTACTAACCACTATACGATCACGGCGTGCTACCTTCGTGGCAGCGCACTGCGGCTGGATTTAATATCCTTTGAAACAGGATTGTCTTACTGTAGCTTTCTTTGCCTAGTTGGCGCTATCCGCACAGAAAATTCCAAATGTTTCCACTAACAACTTCGAAGCCAGATCTGACACCCGAATCTGGGTCCGAGAATCCCGCGGTGCCGGCACCAATATCACCCCCTCTGCTGGACGGCGCCGCACCGTCGAGATCTGAGAGGTCTGTCGCCTGCAGCCGGGGGACCGCGTCCCCAGTCGCCTTCCTCAGACCACTTCTCTCTTTCCCCTTCAAATATTCAAGGCGTTCGGCCTAGGTAACCAGAGCATTTGCCTATTTACACCTCCACCTGGTACCCTGGAGCTGATATTTCTGTTTCCTGAATGTTGGAACCGAAAGAGAAGCGGAGCTGGTGAGTTGCGTTCAGTTCAGTTCAGTCGCTCAGTCGTGTCCGACTCTGCGACCCCATGAATCGCAGCACGCCAGGCCTCCCTGTTCATCACCAACTCCCGGAGTTCACTCAGACTCACGTCTATCGAGTCAGTAATGCCATCCAGCCATCTCATCCTCGGTCGTCCCCTTCTCCTCCTGCCCCCAATCCCTCCCAGCATCAGAGTCTTTTCCAATGAACGGCTTTGAGATCCCTTTATTTTTTTCTTGCTTCCCTCACCGTTCCTTGGCGCCCGCTCTCAGAAACTAAGGACTCTTGGGCTGACTCTTCAGTAAATCTAAGCCGCCTCGGAGTATTCAGAAAAACAAATCAAACCAGCCTCCTTTACAGACATTACCTAAAGGCCCCCCAGAGGACGGTTATCGTAAACTTTTGCGAAGCAAGAGGCCAAACCCAGCAGATAGGCTTGGCTTGGTAGCTGCAAGAAAACTGGAGCTTCACTTTCGCTAGAATCTCCCTAAAGGCTTAGAGTTTGAGGACAAATGGGTGGTCAAAAGATCTTTCTCCTTGCACTTGGCCTTCACAAGGTTTGTGCAGATAAAGCAGATAAAAGGGCTGCTGTTGCGTTGGCCGGGAATCGAACCCGGGTCAACTGCTTGGAAGGCAGCTATGCTCACCACTATACCACCAACGCACACAGGAAACAAACCTGGTTTACTTCACTATAACGAGTTGATTATTTTGGTCTGTTTCATGTTTAGGGACTTACGTTGAGAAATATTCAACACAAAGCCAAAGGACGAAAAGTAAAAGAAGACCTCTAGGATTTCTTCTGTGAGCATATTAAAAATTTTGTTGTTTTTTTAGTTGTTTCAGAGGTTTAAGGAAAATGGATTTAGCTTATTTATCTTTTGAACCATGCCTCTGAAATCCAGCGGACAAGTTCAGGCCTTAATGTGGGTGTTATCTCTGTACATATATTGTTAAGCTTTTCAGACTGCTTCCTTAGCACAAAGGCATAGAGGTAAAGTTGCCATTGAAAAGCTACATTTTTAGGATTTGGATACATATTGCCAAATTGCTGTGTGGCGAAACCTCACCCAAAGTGTATTACCAAATTACATCAGTCAATTAGATATCATCTTTCTTTTTATTTTTACGAAGGTGTAACATAAAAATTTGGAGTCTCATTTTAACTTGTATTTACTGTACTACTACTGTTGATCATTTTTCATAAACTTTACTAATTATTTGTATTAGTTTTGAGAAAAAAATCATACACTTGGTTGATTTTTTTCTATTGGGTATTTGTATTATATGTATATTACTAACATGCTAGTTTGCCATTTGTCTTTTACTATTATTTATAGGATTTCAGATGGGCAGTTGTCTGTTTCTATATAGTTTTAACTGTCAGTTTTACTTTCTATGTTTGTTTTTATCTTGAAAAAGTCTTCTCCAGCCCAATAAGATAATTATCCACTATTTTTGTTTCAGTTCTTATATTTAATTATTTAATCCATATAATACATGAAATTGTAATTCCACTTCCATGAATTTATCAGAAAGCAGTATCCAAGGACAGACAAATATGTATTCACACAGATGTTCATTAAAGTGTTATTTGTAAAGCCAAAATTTTAAGGATAAAAATCTAAAAGTCCAGAAACACAATTGATCAAATTCATTTTGATGAAAACCCAGATGAGCTTTTTTTAAAAAATAATATATTTATATTGTACATTGCTGGTGGGAGTATAAATTGATAGGACCTCGAAGGAGGGCATATTGGCACTACCCATCCATAAATGCACATATCTTTTGAACCATCATTTCAGTTCTTAGACATTTATTTTACACATGTACAAAATGACTGGAGAAGGAAATGGCAACTCACTCCAGTATTCTTGCCTGGAGAATCCCATGGACAGAGGAGCCTGTTAGGCCTCAGTCCATGGGGTCGCAAGAGTCAGACACGACTTAGCCACTAATGAGGACAAAATGACATGTAGAAGATTATTTTTATGGCCACAAGGGATTAGAATAACATCCTAAGTGGAGAAGGCAATGGCACCCCACTCCAGTACTCTTGCCTGGAAAATCCCATGGACAGAGGAGCCTGGTGGGCCGCACTCCATGGGGTCTCTAAGAGTCAGACAGGACTGAGCGATTTCACTTTCACTTTTCACTCTCATGCATTGGGGAAGGAAATGGCAACCCACTCCAGTGTTCTTGCCTAGAGAATCCCAGGGACAGGGGAGCCTGGTGGGCTGCTGGCTATGGGGTCGCACAGAGTCTGACACGACTGAAGTGACTTAGCAGCAGCAGCAGCTAAGTGTCATCAATAGGAAGCTGGTTCAATTAATTATGGAGTATCAATACAATGGAATACTATGTACCGTAGAAAAGAATGAGGAAGGTCTTCATGTGTAATCTGGAACTATTTTTTAAAATATATGTTAAGTGAAAAAGGCGAAGTTCAGAAAAGTGTGCATGGATTGCTATCATGTGTGTAAGAAAGAGGAACGTATTTAGATATATGTATGTATGCATGTACTTGCATTTAGAATAAATTTATTTTTTATATTTATAGTATACTTATAATTACAAAACTTACTATTGACTGCCTTATTAGAAGAAAACTAGAAGGCAGAGGTGAAAATTAGGTTTAATAGTTATGCCCTTTTGCATATTTGAATCCTAAACCATGTGACTATATTACCTTTACAGAAATTAAATAAATTGAAAGAAAATATGATTTTGCTTAAGTATATTTATTTCCACTGAAAAGTGTTAGAAATATATTAACTTTAAAAATAGTTTGTAATAAAACAGTATGTAGAGCATTATTCTATCTTGTATTTCAAAAACGGGTAAAAGCCATTTTTTATGTTCTTCTCTATTTTCTATGTTTCAGCTAAGGTCACCCATGGGGGAACTGAGTAGAAGAAACGAAGTTAATCATTAAAAGTATTCAGTAGAAAGTTCAGGAGAGAAAACAAACACTTCCCTGACCGGGAATCGAACCCGGGCCGCGGCGGTGAGAGCGCCGAATCCTAACCACTAGACCACCAGGGACGATGGCAGACTGCTGCGGATATGAGTATATGAGGCTAATTCAATGTGTGTCTCTGCTTACCCATTCTGTGACGTGTGTTTTTTCAGCTATCTAGATTTTGAGACTCTTCACTACTGGGCCCTCCCCCCACCGAAACTACTTTTTCCTCGTAAAAAACTACTTTTTTTCCCTTTTCTTGAAGGAGAAAACCCTGAAAAGAACGCCCCAGCTTGGCTCCCAGAGCTAAGTGAGGATCGTATGCACACGATCGCAATGTCCAAAATTAAAGACAAATGTCCGGAGAAAAGACCTAAAGACTAATAGGAAACTCAGCTTCCCGTGTTTGCAGTATTTCCTGAATTGCGATCAGCGGAAACGTGAAAGCCCCTAGCTGGGCTCTCCCAGGAATCTTTCCTTAAAGAATATAGAGGTCCTATAGCAGGTTTTTTTTGTTTTTTTTTTTTAATCGCTTGTGAATTTAGGCCAAACTCTGTTGACCAAAGCGAACATTACAGACAAGTAAAAGTGATTCAGCCTATGGGTGGTTGGTTGTCAGGAGGATCTGACCATAATTCGCTTGTGGGAGACTAAGAGAAGACGTTTGGAGCTTCAGAAATTTCAAATATGAAGAAGGAAGAAAGGGAGAGAGGAGAAAGAAAAGAAAACTGGAGTGCATACCTAGACTGAAGGAATCTTAAAAACCATACCCCTCAATGTATGCAAATTAGCTTTATAGGCGAGAGAAAGCAAATATGGCAAAATGTTAATGAATCTTGGTGAAGGGTAATTGAAATTTTATTATTTTAAATTTTTGTACGTTTGATATTTTTCCAAAATAAAAATTTGAGAAAACCAAAAATGAAAGAGACAATCAAGTCTCCTCTCAGACATTTTTTGGTCCGAAGACTGCACTGTGATTAATTCTCTGCACGTACGTTCAAATATAAAGTTTAAAAACAACCTCCACAATTTAAGATCAGAAAACACTTTTGATAAGTGAAAAAGAGAACTAAAAAATTGAAGCAAAAATCAGCAGGACCTGATAGAAAAAATGAATGGTAGGATGCCAGATGTTTAGGGGGAGTTTATTGCTTCGTTTTACTTTCAAAGTGTCAATATTAAAGAGTTGTATAAGAAAAGTGTCAATCCTCTGGTCATCCAATCCACACTTTCCTAGGGAGAAGAGTAACTAAACACTAGACATTTATTTTTACAAAACCCAAGTAATCCTGGTGTCACAAGTCACCAAGGAAACCAACAAAGCCCACTTTCTTTTACTCCATCTCTGTTCCCACTGGGCAGCTACCTGTATTCAAATGCTGGGGGGAAAAAATCTAACCCTCAGGGCAACATTTTGGGATTGTATCCAGGCTGGGTACAAGGCAATCCATTTTATTTTTCTGTGTCACAAAGGAAATGAGCCTCCTTATGTTTTGGTCAACTGTCTACTTTCATCAGTTATTCTGCCACCTGCTGGTAATTTTCAGTAACATGGAAAACTGGGAAGTACTACAGTAATAGCTCTTGCTTGGAGCAAGCCTCCTTTCTGAGCCTCAAAGCACCAGGAGAAATCTCATCATTCAGAATAGGATTAAGCCTCCTCCTTCCTGGCACCACACACCTAAAGATGAATGAGGGGGAGTGCAATTCATTTACTTCATTCCATGTTCTATTTTCTTTTTTCCTTTTTGCAAACATTTACAGATTATGTGCCAGAGTAGGTACTGAAGATACAAAAATATACATAAAAAGCTCACAATCTAGAGGAAGACCAAATAAACAAGTGAATAAAAGAGAATAGATCAGAGGAGATTGAGCAGATGTATTTTCTTCTGTTCTCTCTGCTAATACCACTAAAAACCCTGGACATTTCATATAGAACAAACATATGAGACTCTGAAAAATAGAGGCAGACTAGCAAGGGGCCTCAGAGCCCAAGGAACCACACAGTGATGATTTCCCTGGGTTTTCTTAGTGCCTCATATGTCCCAGACTTGGAGGTGAAGAAGCTGGCAACCTGGAAATGCAATGGATGCAGCCAAATAAGACCAAACAAAACCAAAACAATAACAACAACAAAAGCCTGCTCTCTCTAGTCAAAGGGCTGGGAAAGAGGTAGCCTAGCAAAATAAAAACTTTTAGATAATAACTGCTCTATTCCAGCCAAATGCCACAGAAAGAACTGTGGCCCACATCAACCCACACCAGCAAAGACTGAGTGGGATACCTAGATTTCCATTCTCAGCAGGCCTGTAAGGAAGTATTCCTCCTCTTCCTTGCCAGATTGCTATCAGAGGAAACATGGTACTTTCATGGTACTTTCACCAACATTTGCTGATAACAAATCCTGCAGTGTCAGTGGAGGCCACGTGGGAAGCTGGAACTCCTACTCCTGCCCATCAGTAATGAGGAACCCCTCTCCTCAGGTGTTAATGGAGACCAAGTGGGGAACCTGGAATTCTACACCTATGTGGTTTTCACAAGACATCTCACCCACCACTTCCTCTACCTGATGAGTATCAGAAGCAGCCAACTGAAACAGAAGGTTTAAATAAGATCCAGGGTCCCAAATGTTCAGGCTTTAATTAAAAACCATTCATCATATCAATAAGAAAGATCTTGAACTGAATGAAAACAGACAATACCTAGATGATTGAGATGGCTGAATTATCTGACAAAGATTTTAAGGCAGTCATCATAAAAATATTTCAACAAGCAATTAGGAACATGCTTGAAACAAATGAAAAATTAGAAAGTTCCGGCAAAGAAAAGTTTAACCAAAGAAATAGAAAATATAAAGAAAAACTGAACAGAAATTTTATGACTAAACCATACAACAAAAACTCTCAATGGATGGGCTCAACAGCAGAGTGGAGGGGACAGAGAAAAGAATTGGTGAACTGAAAGATAAAAAAACAGGAACTACTCCATCTGAGTAATTTTTTAATTCCATCCAACAGAGAAAATGGAATTAAAAAAAAGCAGGGTCGCAGGTACTTGTGGGATTATAACAAAAGATCTAACATTTGTGTCATCAGATTCCCAGAAGGAGCAGAGAAAAAGAACAGGACTAAAAAAAGTACTAAAAGAAATAATAAGTAACTCCTCAAATTTAGCAAAAGTCAAACCTACAGATTCAAGAAGCTGTGCAAACCCTAAAGAATATAAACCCAAACAAATTCATGCCAGGACATCATCATCAAATTGCTGAAAACTAAAAACAGAAAAAAATCTTGAAAGTGGTGAAAAATGACACCTTGCCTACAAGGGATAAGCAATTTGAATTACAGCAGATTTCTCTTCAAAGACCACAGAGGCCGGAAGAAGTGTCACAATTTATTTCAAGCACTGAAAGACTGTCAACCCAGATTCCTATATCAAGCAAAAATATCCTTTAAGAATGAAGAGGCTACCACTCAACAATAAAAAGACAAACAACTCAATTAAAAAATGAGCAAATAATTTGAATTTAATTTCTCCAAAGAAGATATTCAAATAACCAGCAAGCATATGAAAAGATGCTCAATGCCATTAGTCATTAAGGAAATGCAAATATATCACAGTAAGATACCACTTTACACTTTCCAGAAAGGCTATAATTTTTAAAAATGGAAAATAACAAGTGTTGGTGAGGATAAGGTGAAATTGAAACCTTAATCCACTCGTGGCAGGAATATAAAATGTTGCAGCTGCTGTCGAGCAGTTTGGCAGTTCCTCAATATGTTAAACATAGAATACAATAAAGTAATTTCTCTCCTTGGTATAGATCCCAAAAAACTGAGAGCAGGTACTCAAACAAATGCTAGTACGTGCACACTGATAGCAGCATGATACTGCTGCTGCTGCTGCTAAGTCGCTTCAGTCGTGTCCGACTCTTTGCGACCCCATAGACGGTTGCCCACCAGGCTCCCCCGTCCCTGGGATTCTCCAGGCAAGGACACTGGAGTGGGTTGCCATTTCCTTCTCCAATGCATGAAAATGAAAAGTGAAAGTGAAGTCACTCAGTCGTGTCTGACTCTTAGAGACCCCATGGACTGCAGCCTACCAGGCTCCTCCATCCATGGGATTTTCCAGACAAGAATACTGGAGTGGGGTGCCGTTGCCTTCTGCAGCAGCATGATACTAGCAATAGCCAAAAGGTAGAAATAGCCCCAGTGTCCACTGCTGAATAAATGGATAAACAAACTGCAGTATAAACATACAATGGTATACTATTCGGACATAAGAAAGAATGAAGGGACTTTCCTGGTGGTCCAGTGGTTAAGAGTCTGCCTTCCAATGCAGAGGACGTGGGTGGGTTTGATTGCTGGTTGGGGAGCTGGGATCTCACATGCGGCGCAGCTGCTAAGCCCTGGTGCCACAACTAGAGTCCAGTGCCCTGCAATGAAGGACCTGCATGATGCAGCAAGGACCCTGTGTGCCACAGCTGGGACCTGACACAGTCAAATGAATAAATGTTAGACATTTTAAAAAGAGAAAGAATGAAGTACTGACATGCTACTACTTTGATGTACCTCTAAAACATGCTAAATGGAATAAGCCAGACACAGAAGGTCACATATGATTTCATTTATATGAAATGTCCAGAATGGACCAGTCCATAGAGACAGAAAGCAATCAGTCATTGCCAGAAGTTGAGGAATGACTTCACAGTGGGAACAGGGCTTCTTTTTGGGGTGATGAAAACGTTCTGGAACTAGATAATGGTGATGGTTGCATAACATTTCAAAGGTACTAAATGCCACAGAAATGTACACTTTAAAATGGTTAACATTGTGAACTTTGTGTTTTATGTATTTTGCCACAAATTAAAAGTTAGTAACAGGGAAATCCTAGCAAGATTTTTTTGTAGCCATAGACAAAATTATTATAAAACTTGTATGGAAAGGCAAAGGAACTAGAATAGCTAAAACATGTTTTGAAAAAGAATTAAGTAGGAAGAATCAGCTCATCCATTTTCAAGGTTTGTTAAAAAGCTATAGCAGTAAAGATGGTATGGTATTGGCAGAAAAATAAATATCAGATCAATGAAACAGAATAGCAAACTCAGCAGCAGACCGAAACAAATATGCCAGTTTATTTTCTTTAACAAAGGTGAAAAAGCAATTCAATGGAGAAAGAATAGCTTTTTCAATATATATTGCTGAAGAAATTGGATATCCATAGGCAAACAAATAAAGAGCAAACAAACAAAACTTTCAACCTAAGTCTCATACCTTATACAAAAACTGACACCAAAGTGGATCAACAGTTTAAATGTGAAGCATAAAAATTTTAGAAAAAAACGGAGGAGAAATTCTTCATGATCTAAGGCTAGACAAAAATTTGACACCAAAAACATAATCTGTAAAAGGAAAAGTTGAATAAGAAGATGTCATCAAAAATAAATATGTTTACTCTGCAAAAGATACTATTATGAGAATGAAAAAGACAGCTAACTGGGAAAAAATATGTGTAAACCATATACCCAAGAAAGGATTATTGTGTAGAATATATAAGAACTCTCTAACTCAACAGTACACACACACAAAAAATACAATAAGAAAATGATCAAAAGACATGATGGAACATTTCCCCAAAGAGGATATACAGATAGCAAATAAACACATGAAAGGATGTTCAGCATTATTAGCCATTAGGGAAATATAAATTAAAACCACAACTAGATATCACAACATACCTATCAGAATGGCTAAAATTTAAAATGACAATCTCAAATGCTGGTGAGAACAATGCAGAGGAACTGGATCAGTCATACATTGCTTGTGGGAAGGTAGAACAGTACAACTACTGGGGAAAACAGTTTATTTACAAAAAAAAAACAAACAACAAACCACAGTTTATTTAAAGAAAAATCCTAACTATGCAATTCTTACATGATCCAGTGTTTACACTCCTGGGCATTTATCCCAGAAAATAAAAACTAATGTTCACACAAAAAAACCTATGTGCAAATCTATTAATGAAAAGCCAAAAACTGGAAACAGCACAGATGTCCTTTAACAAGTGAATGGTGGTACATCCACAGCATGGAACAGTACTCAGCAATAAAAAGGAACAAACTATTGATAGACATACAACTTGGATGAATCTCCAGAGAATTCTGCTGTGTGATAAATACCAATCCCCAAATGTTATATACTCTAACCTGTTTATATAGCATTTTTATAGAAATGGAGATCAGATTAGTTGTTGCTAGATATTAAGGTGGAGATGAAGATAAGAGGGAAGTGAATGTGGCTACACAGGGGATCCTTTGATAGAAATGTCCTGTATCTTGCTAAAGCAAGGATAGTCCCTATAGAGAAAAGACTTCTGCTAAACCAGTTTAGGTCATGGTAGTATGAGACCACCTAGGATTGAGAATATCTGGCAGTATTCTTCAACCAGAGTAGTACCACCTTCTGGGGGGCTTTTGGAAACATGTAGGGGAATTTAAAATTTTACATTGTCAATTTTACATTGACATTTAAAATTTTACATTTACTAAAATTTTACTTGACAGTGGAAGGGAGACAAGAATGCTAAATGTACTGCACTGGGCAGGACAGTTACACACACACACACACACACACACCCAATTATCCCCATAATGTTAATAAGGCCCCATTAAGAAACCATGAAGGCAGTTTTATACTCAAGGTCCCTATGACACACCTCAGTATGCTTTGAGCTCTAATCTCCCTTTTTCATTACTTTCACTGCCTCTGCTCTACCCATCTCAGATTCTCAAATCCACCTTCATGATTGAGAGGATAATCCTTTTTCAGATGTTAGAAGATCCACAGTCTCCATGGAGATCAGGAGCCTCTGGACCATAAAATAAATAAATAAGTATGCTAGGGATCCAGATGCTACATACACAACAAAAGAAACATGAAATATAGAAACACTTTATGGCAACATGACAGGATTTTCTATCCAACTAGTTAATTCTCTCCCCTATAAGACCTCAAGGTATAAATTAATACAAACCCAAATAAACAAAACACAATCTGTGAGGGCATATACTATAGTGGATATTCTTCAGCAACTGAGGTAAGTTTTTTAGAACTACTCGATGCATACCGCCCCCCAACCCACCCCCACCATCAGGCTTTCCTGCTGGCTCAGTGGTAAAGAATCTGCATGCAATGGAGAAGATGCCAGATTGATCTTTGGGTCAGGAAGATCCCCTGGAGGAGGAAATGGCAACCCCACTCCAGTACTCTTGCCTGGAGAATCCCATGGACAGTGTAGCTTGGCCAGCTACTATCTATAGGGTCGCCAAGAGTTGGATGCAACTGAAGGGATTTGCATACTCGCACAATGGCCATAATAGAATTGCTTCAAAGAGAATATAAAATACTCTTGGAGCAGGAAAAGCACAGACATACTTGAGCATTCTCTGAGGACGGGGCTTATATCTCTCATTAGATTTTCAAGAGGAGTTTGTGATCCAAAAAAATTAAGAACTATTGATTTATAAATTCTTAATCTCATTTGGCCACCATCCTAAGCAGTTCAACGAAAGAAAACTTATCTTTTGCTCACTTGCAGTCTTTGATTTCAGCAACATTTTATTTTTGGAGCTCTCATCTTAATACAGGGAAATGCAAACACTGCATTCTTCACCTTCGCAGGAATTGATAAAAACATTAAATGTGAGGTGGCACAAATAATACGTCTTTATATAATAGCGGCAAATGAGTAAAACGGCAACATCCCAAACCCACTGGAGTGGGTTGCCATTTCCTCCTACAGGGGATCTTCTTGACCCAGGAATCAAGCCCACATCTCGTTCATTGCAGGTGGATTCTTTACTGCTGAGCCCCTGGGGAAGCCCCTACATCCCTCTATTCTACATCAAAAACCCTGGGTTATGGGACTTCCCTGGTGGTCTAGTGGTTGAGAACCTGCCTGCCATTGCAGGGGAAACAGGTTTGATCCATGGTCTTGGAAGTTCCTACATGCCACAGAAGAACTAAGCTCCAAGTGCCACAACAACTGAGCCAGTGCTTTAGAGCCCGTGAGCCACAATCCCTGAGCCCCAGGAGCTGCAACTACTGAAGCCCATGTGCCTAAAGCCTGTGTTCTGCAACAAGAGAAGCCACTGCAATAAGAAGCCTGCACCCAGCAAGGAAGAGCACCCAGCCCCACCGCCCCCAGTCACAACTAAAGTCTATGCACAGCAATGAAGACTCACCAAAACCAAAAATAAATAACTCTTAAAAAAAAATCCTGGTTCACAAAGACACTAGCATTATTACTCATTTGTTTTATCCAATAGTATACCCACAATCCTTAAGGATCACATCCTGGTTGAAGCAAAGGGGCTTGCATAATTCAATGAAGCTATGGGCCATGCTGTGCAGGGCCACTCAAGAAAGATGGATCATAGTAGACACTGACAAAATGTGGTCCACTGGAGGAGGGAATCTCAAACCACTCCTGTATTCTTGCTGTGAGAACCATGAACAATATGAAAAGGCAAAAAGATATGAAGGTGTCCAATACACTACTGGGAAAGAGCAGAGGGCAACTACTAATAGCTCCAGAAAGAATGAAGAGACTGGGCCAAAGCAGAAACAATGCTCTGTTGTGCATGTGTCTGGTGGTCAAAGTAAAGTTTGATGCTGCAAAGAATATAACACAGGAACCTGGAATGTTAGGTCCATGAATCATCATAAATTGGACCTGGTCAGCCAGGAGATGGCAAGAGTGGACATTAACCTCTTAGGAATCAGTGAACTAAAATGTATAGGAATGGGTGAATTTAATTCAGATACCATTATATCTACTACTGTGGGCCAATATCCCTTAGAAGAAATGGAGTAGCTCTCATAGTCAACAACAGTCTGAAATGCAGTACTTGAGTGCAATCTCAAAAACGACAAAATGATGTCGGTTCATTTCCAAGGCAAACAATTCAACATCACAATACTCCAAGTCTATGCCCCAACACTGATGCCAAAGAAGCTGAAGTTTACCAGTTCTATGAAGACCTACAAGACCTTCTAGAACTAACACCAAAAAAAGATGTCCTCTTCATCACAGGGAATTGGAATGCAAAAATAGGAAGTCAAGAGATACCTGGAATAATAGGCAAGTTTGGTCTTGGAGTACAAAATGAAGCAGGGCAAAGGTTAACAGAGTTTTGTCAAGAGAACACAGTGGTCATACCAAATTCCCCTTCCAACAACAGAAGAGATGACTCTACACGTGGACATCGCCTGATGGTCAATACTGAAATCCAATTGATTGTATTCTTTGCAGCCAGAGATGGAGAAGCTCTATACAGTCAGCAAAAACAAGATTTGGAACTGACTGTGGCTCAGACCATTAGCTCCTTATTGCAAAATTCAGACTTAAGTTGAAGAAGCTAGGGAAAACTTACCTAGGCCATAAGGCCAATCCCTTATGATTATATGGTAGAGGTGACAAATAGATTCAAGGGATTAGATCTGGAAGACAGACTGCCTGAAGAACTATGGACAGAGGCTCATGACACTGTACAGGAGGCTGTGACCAAAACCATCCCAAAGGAAAAGAAATACAAGAAGGCTAAGTGATTGTCTGAAGAGGTTTTACAAATAGCTGAGGAAAGAAGAGAAGGGAAAAGCAAGGGAGAAAGGAAAAGATATACCCAACTGAATTCAGAGTTGCAGAGATAGGAAGGAGAGATAAGAAGACCTTCTTAAATTAACAATGCAAAGTAGAGGAAAACAATAAAATGGGTAAGATCTCTTCAAGAAAACTGGAGATATCAAAGGAACATTTCATGCAAGGATGGACATGATAAAAGACAGAAACTGTAGGGACCTAACAGAGGCAGAAGAGATTAAGAAGACTGGCAAGAATACACAGAAGAACTATACAAAAAAGGTCTTAATGACCCACATAACCATGATGGTGTGATCACTCACCTAGAGCCAGACATCCTGGAGTGTGAAGTCAAGTGGGCCTAAGGAAGTGCAACAAATTCCTGCAAATTCTATTTTCATTTCTATTCTATTACAAATATTTTCTAATTTCTCTTGTTATAGCCAGTGGAGGTGATGGAATTCCAGCTGAGCAATTTTAAATCTGAAAAGATGATGCTATTAAAGTGCTGTACTCAATATGTCACCAAATTTAGAAACTCAGCAGTGGCCACAGAACTGGGAAAGGTCAGTTTTCATTCCAATCCCAAAGAAGGGCAGTGCCAAAGAATGCTCAAACAACCAGACAATTGCACTCATTTAGCATGCTAGTAAGGTTATGCTCAAAATCCTTCAAGCTAGGCTTCAGAAGTACTTGAATTGAGAACTTTCAGATATACAAGCTGAGTTTAGAAAAGGCAGAGGAACCAGAGATCAGATTGTCAGCATTCAGTGGATAATAGAGAAACCAAAGGAATTCCAGAAAATCTTCTGCTTCATTGACTACATGAAAGTCTTTATGTGGATCACAACAAACTGTGGGAAATTCTTAAAGGGAAGGAAATACCTGACCACCTTACCTGTGTCCTGAAAAATCTGTATGCAGCTCAAGAAGCAACAGTTAGAACCTTACATGAAACAACTGGCTGGTTCAAAATTGGGGAAAGAATAAAACAAAACTGTGTACTGTCACCCTGCATATTTAACTTCTATGCAGAGCCCATCATGCAAAATGCTGAGTTGGATGAATCACAAGCTGGAATCAAGATTGCCAGTAGAAATATCAACAACCTCACATATGGAGATGATACCACTGGCAGAAAGCAAAGAGGAACTAGAGCCTCTTGATGAGGGTGAAAGAGGAGAGTGAAAAAGCTGGCTTAAAACTCAGCATCCAAAAAACTAAGATCATGGCATCCAGTCCCATCACTTCATAGGAAGTGAAAAAGTGGGGGAAAAGAAGGGGAAAATGTGGAAGTAGTGGAAAATAGTGGAATAGAAGGGGAAAAAGTGGAAGCAGTGACAGATTTCATTTTCTTGGACTCTAAAAATCACTGTGGATGGTAACCGCAGCCATGAAATTAAAAGACGCTTGCTCCCTGGAAGGAAAGATATGACAAACCTAGACAGCGTATTAAAAAGCAAAGACATCACTTTGCCAACAAAAGTCTCTATAGTCAAAGCTATGGTATTTCCAGTAGTCATGTACAGATGTGAGAACTGGACCATAAAGAAGGCTGAGCAGTGAAGAATTGATACTTTCGAATTGTGGTGCTGGAGAAGGCTCTTAAAAGTCCCCTGGACTGCAAGGAAATCAAATCAGCCCATCCTAAAGGAAATCAATTCTGAATATTCATTGGAAGGTCTGATACTGAAACTGAAGCTCCAATACTTTGGCGACCTGATGTGAAGAGCTGACTCGTTGGAAAAGACCCTGATGCTGGGAAAAGATTGAAGGCAAAAGAAGTGAGCAGCACAGGATGAGATAGTTAGATAGCAACACCGACTCAATGGACACGAATTTGAGCAAACTCCGGGAGATACCGAAGGACAGGGAAGCCTGGCATTCTGCAGTCCGTGCAGTCACAAAGAGTCAGACACAACTTAGCGACTGAACAACAACAATACCTAGAATACTTTCAGAATAACAATACCAATTTTACCACCAATAATATGACTACTTAAAATATCTTTGCACTTCTTTTTGTCCTTAAAAGTATATACCACTTGGGATGTCACAGTCAAATTATTGTTTTTAAATCACTTGGATAGTTTGGGTGGAGTCATTGTACATTTCTGTAATAAAAACCCTTGTGATATGGCTTTATGTGGTAGAGAGAAAAAAATTTTCAGATCTGTATGTATAAAAAAGAGAAGAGTACTCTGTGGACTTCTGAATTCTGAACTAAATGTAGAGCAAATTAGTGCATGTGCCTTAGTGACACTATTTGAAATCAGTCCTTGTGTTAATTTCACTTGGCAAATACTAAGAAATGATGATCCCTGATGCCTATGGCTGCAAAAATACAACGTGGCTAAATTCTTTGGTTGCAATCTCTTCAAAGGTCATAAGATTATGTTACTCCACAAAATTATCTTTCTGAATCTCTTTTTCTCTCACTTTATCTCTCCAAGTTCCTCTCCCCTTCAAAAACTTGTATCCCCATTCCTTCTTTCCCTCGTTGACTTTGTTAGCCTCCTCCCTCAGCAACTCAGAAGCTTGTGTGTTTGTGTGTATACCTGCAAAGAGGAGCTGCTATATAAATAAGGTAATGAAAATGGAGGCCGTTGGGGAATAGACAGCTGCGAGGATCTGAGCTGGTAGACTGAAACACACACTCATCCTAAACCACTCAGAGCTCAGATTTCTTCTCTAGACAGCTGGCTTTTTAAGTCCTTCTGAAATACTCTACAAAGATGGGGGAGGGGCTGTGAACTACCTCTGCTATGGACCTTATTTAAAGTCAGCTACCTCCTAGATATGTTCTGTAGAAACTAAATGCAATATTCAGTATGGCAAGGATGAGGGTGCTGAGCTAAAGGTATACAACTGTCTAACTGTCTAAAGGCCAGTCTAACTAGACTAAAAAATTAGTCTAATTTTTAAAGGCCAGAGGGCTTTTAAATTATTGACAGTGCTGGAGGGCTGCTTGGAGTAGGCAGTGACTAGAATCATGTAAGCTCAAACTGGATAACTGATTTGCTGGTCATATTCCTATCCCTTCTCTGACACTTGGCACCCTATACTCCATATTCTTTCTAATCCTCCTACCCTCTCCACCCTCCCCACCTTCTTGCCAACACTCCAACACCCTACCCCCATCAACACTCCTGGAATTTTGGACTTAGCTATTTTTAAAACAGTCAACTCAGTAGCCACCTCCCTCCCCCGCTCAGCTGTCCAGTACTCCGGCCAGCCATCTAGTCCCCCTTCCCCCAACACCAGACCTTCTCTGGTTCCCTGACCTCAGTGAGACTGCAGCCTGTCTGGGGACCTAGGGGAGACATGGAGAAAGAGACGGGGGATCCCCTGGCTGGAGCTGACTGATACAGTAGACAGTCATGGCTGGAGAATTGGATAGCAGACTAATGTTTGGCCTCTGGAAACAGTAAGTCAAAATTAATTGCAATTCCTTTAAAAATCTTCTAAATTGAAGTTAGAATCTCATAAAATTATGACATAAACTTGGATGTCTCTGGTGCAAATCTAGGATCTCTTCCATACCAAGGTGCCCCAGTCTCCATTTCTCCTTCTGTCTTAAGCTTTCTGGCCTCTGGCCACTAGAAGTTTAAACCTCCATCTCTCCTCTGGGAGTCTTAGCTGGCTCCTCCTATTACCTCAAGACTTCTGATGAAGTCTCCTTCTTTAGTAGAAGTTTCCTACACCTCCTATTCTGTGGTTTTCTCACCAAGGCCAAATTTAGCTTCAGATGATTAGTCACTGATACCCTCTATCTTGTTCCTATTTATCAGTGCCCTTCACATTGGGCTTCCGAGGGTGAGGCTTACTCCTTGTTGTACATGATTTCTGCCTACAACTCTAGTCCCATCATCTTGTTCTCCTTCCTGCATGACTCTCCCTCAATCATATCCCTAACTCCAGAGAGACTAGTTTGGCAAGAGGGAGTTAGCCCCTCCCCAAGCCTTGTCCTCATCAAAAGACTGACTTTCAAACTTGCAAAGTTAAGATCGATGGAAAGGTAAGATCAATGGAAAGGGTGGTTCTTCAGTCAGATTTGAAGAAAAGTTGACTCATGAAGAAGAAATGTTGACTCATAACAAACAAATATTGATTTGCATGCTTGGTTTGCATCCATTGTTCCATGAGACAGAGGGATAATTTTAGCTCTCTACAGTAGATGAAAGAGACTTGTTCCCTTTTCATTTGAATACTGATTCCAGAGATGGGCTGTGTATCCCACCCTTACTCCTCTTTACTGAAAATTCTGACACAAAGGAGGAAAATCAATGAATGACCTCTGGAGGGTGTCCCCTCCTGATGGGGAAGGGTGAATAAGAGGTAGTCTCTGATGTTTTTTCAGATCCTAACTCTGTTGGGGAGCCCACTGGTATGACTGAGATCTGATCTATCCACATGATTCCTCTTTTTGACATTTCTGCTGTTTGGTAGCTCAGAATGGGGCAATACAGTGGACTCTGCCCTCCGAGTCCACTCAACCTTTCTTCCACCCCCACCTAGGGGTATTGCACAAGGGGCCTGAAAGTGGTCACCAAAGCAGGGCACAGAGGCTTAACAGCCTCGTGTTTAGTTCAGGGAGACCCATTTCCCCTAAACTCCAGTTAGCTCATTCTTTTCTTGATCTTCCCAGATTCTCTTCACATCATTCTGAACAATCTTCAACTCTTCTCTTCCCCATGCCCAGCCACATTTCTTTTTTCAGTCCCTTACAGGACGTCCGGTCAAAATTCACTAGGTAGGAGGGTCATCAGCTGGAAAGAACCGGAACCTGGGGGGACCTGGCTGGATAGGTATGGGGGATCCAGGCCAGTCCCCTAGTCCCTGGTCCCCCCATGGCAGTCCCCCAACTCTAAGCATTCTCACTCTCCTGCTGCTCCTCTGTGGACATGGTAAGGAAGGGTTAGGTAAGGCTTTGGGGGATCTAGGGGGTAGGCTGCTATGTAGGGGTGGGCATGTGAGCTTGGGTGAATGAGATGAGATGGGTGCTGAGGGGTCCCAGTCACTCGCCCCACTTTCAAATAGGTATATTTTATTCACCATTCAACTTGGGGAAGGCCACTGGGAAAGCCCTTGATCCACAGGCAGAAGAGATCTAGCAGGGCTTACCCATCTTTAGCAAGACTGAATGAGGACAAGACTAGGAACCTGGGGGCTGGCGGCTGGGGACTGGGAATTGGGGGAGGCTCTCAGCGGGGCTTTAGGATCCGCTGCTATCCCCCCATGAGACCTGGGAGAATTATGGTTGAGGTTGCGCGGGGATGGGGGAGGGGGACCAGCTCACACTCCTCTCTCCCTTCCGCCCTCAGCTTATTCTCAATGCAAGATCCTCCGCTGCAATGCTGAGTATGTATCTTCCACTCTGAGCCTTAGAGGTGGGGGTTCACCAGGAGCCCTTCGAGGAGGAGGCCGAGGTGGAGGGGTGGGCTCCAGCGGTCTCTGCCGAGCCCTCCGCTCCTACGCGCTCTGCACTCGGCGCACAGCCCGCACCTGCCGCGGGGACCTCGCCTTCCATTCTGCTGTGCACGGCATCGAAGACCTGATGATTCAGCACAACTGCTCCCGCCAGGGCCCCACGGCCCCTCCCCCACCCCGAGGCCCCGTCTTTCCGGGCGCAGGCCCGATCCGCGCCTCTGGCTCCCCAGCCCCGGACCCCTGTGACTATGAAGGCCGGTTTTCCCGGCTGCACCGACAACCCCCAGGCTTCTTGCACTGCGCCTCCTTCGGGGACCCTCACGTGCGCACCTTCCATCACCACTTTCACACGTGCCGTGTCCAAGGAGCTTGGCCCTTGCTGGATAATGACTTCCTCTTTGTCCAGGCCACCAGCTCCCCTGTGGCACTGGGGGCCAACGCCACCACCACCCGGAAGGTCAGGGACTCAACTGCTCCTCCATGGTCACCCCAGGGTTCCACTCCCATACCAACCCCACTAGTTTTCAGCAGTGCAGCTCTATTCCCTTTCCTCCTGAACCACTCTCACATCTTGAATCACTCCCTCCTACCGAACACTTGCTCCTGTAAATCACTTTCCCTCCGTGGGAATTTCACTCCAATGCAGAAAAGAGCTGGGGAGAGGAAAGTTGAGAAGCTCTGGGTTGAGAAGTTACAGAAAGGAAACTTCCTTCTCCTATGGGAGCAGCTGAAGTTGAGCCCAAACAGGAAGGAAAGGGATGGAGCAGGGATGAAATAGTATTGGAACATAAAGACAGGATCAAGGAGTGAGGACCGTGATAAGCCTTGCGTCTCTGCTGGGATCAGATCCCTGATTATGTACAATAATGAGGCCTAGTTGATGGAAGAGGGGAGGGTTGCACTGAGCCCCAAATAAACTGTTTTCCCTCTTGCCCTTACAGCTCACCATTATATTTAAGAACATGCAGGAATGCATTGATCAGAAGGTCTACCAGGCTGAAGTGGACAACCTTCCCGCGGCCTTTGAAGATGGTTCTATCAATGGAGGTGATCGACCTGGGGGCTCAAGTTTGTCCATTCAAACTGCTAACCCTGGGAGCCATGTGGAGATCCGAGCTGCCTACATTGGCACAACTATAATCATTCGGCAGACAGCTGGGCAGCTCTCCTTCTCCATCAGAGTAGCAGAGGATGTGGCCAGGGCCTTCTCAGCTGAGCAGGACCTGCAGCTCTGTGTTGGGGGATGCCCTCCAAGTCAGCGACTCTCACGCTCAGTGCGTAGTCGTCGGGGAACTATAACCATAGATACTGCCCGACAGCTGTGCAAGGAAGGGCTGCCGGTTGAAGACGCTTACTTTCATTCCTGTGTCTTTGATGTTTTAATCTCCGGTGACCCTAACTTTACTGTGGCAGCTCAGGCAGCTCTGGAGGACGCCCGAGCCTTCCTGCCAGACTTGGAAAAACTACACCTCTTCCCCTCAGATGCTGGGGTTCCTCTTTCCCCAGAAACCCTCCCAGCTCCAATTCTTTCTGGGCTCTTCGTTCTGTGGCTTTGCATTCAGTAACCAGGCCAGCATTCAGTAACCATGATGGGTCTAGAAGTGATTTGCGGATAGAGATTGGCAAGGGAGAACGTAAGAATCACTGAAGGGAAACAATGAGGGTAAGAAACACATGAAACAATAACTTTTTTCCAGAGTGAGAGAAGGCTGCAGTCTAGGGTTGAAATGATCACAGCATAAGGATTTTGGGCAAGGTTTCTGCATTCCAGACTTCAGTAGGGGCTCTTCACTAATTTTCCAAGTCTTGTTAACAGGAAACAAATTGTTCTAGTCCATCTCCTCCTGAGATCACCCCTACAAGCTTAGAGGTTATGGGGTCCTGAGGATCAGTAGAAAAATCAATAGAAAACTTAAGGGTTGAGACTTTTAATAGAGAAGAACTGAAAGAGGAAGACATGATCATCACCCATCAGAAACTCAAAATCGAATGATATTTTCTCTTGGAAGGTAGAAAGAGGAGGAAATGATGAGGAAAAGAATCTATTTGATAAGTATAATGTGGGTAAGATGTGTTCTGCTTTCTTGGTTCATAAATGAATTGGGAGTTGTTTGAATTTTTGGTGAAGAGAATCTCTGTCTTTGGAGAATGACACAGGTAGGAAAGAAGCTATCATCCCCAACCCTAACTAATCTGATATTAAAGCTATGGAGTCTTCACATTGTTGTCTATGTTGAATCTCTTTACAGATGCTTAAGATGGCATAAAGTCAATGTGTTCACTCCACCGAAAGAGGGCTCAAAACCGTGAGATATTGTTCTGCCTTCAGGAAGTTTACAGGCTATTAGGGAGACAAACTGACTTACATGAAGGAGTGATGAGTGTGTAATTATTCACTAAATTCCATGATACTGTGAATTCAAATGGGAAGATGATTGAGAAGAACTCAAGAAATAATAAATAATAAGAGGTAATAGAGTAGATGAGATCTGAAGTGATCTTTGAAGACTGGGTAAGATTGGATTTGAATTAAGGATCTTCCAGGCAGGGGAAACCATCTAGACATTCAGATTCATGATTCAGTGAAGAAAGCAGCAAAACTCAAATGAAGTAGACGAGAAGTAAGGGCTAGATGGATAGAAGCCAGATTATGAAGTGCCTTGAAAGTGGGGCCAAGGAGTTTAAATTCAATTAACAGCTAACAGTTATTGAGAGCTTAAAACCTGCCAGGCCATTTTCTAAACAATTTATAATTATTAATTCATCTAATACTCACAACTCTCTAAGGGAGGTAACTTTCTTATCTCTACTGTTATATAAGGAAAATGAGGTACAGGAAGACTAAGCAATTTTTCCATAGCAACGCAGCTTACAGATGGTAGAGCTAGAAACTGAACCCAGAGAATTTGGCTTCAGAGACTTAACTTAAACTCAACACTACACTGTTCTGTCAAGGAAACAGCCATTGAAGATTTTAATTGTGGATGAGGCAGGGAAAGGGAGCTGCAGGCAGTGGCTGCCATCACAAAAACTATTTTCTTCTTTTGTCATATGAAACCCAAAAGGGAGAGCTGGAAGGTAGGGGGAAGCCCCAAATAGAAGGAATCTAATTTGTAGAAGAAAAGAAAATAGAAGCTGTTCTAGTCCAGGATGTTCTAAAGTAACAGTGCTTTACTCTTCCCTCTTCTCTCAGTTTCACCCATCTAACCTTTATATTGGTTAACTCCCCGGGACACACATACACACCAGCCAGTGCTTACCAGACAGAGCGTCCTTTTGGTCTGCTCTTTTAAATTTCTTTTGCAATTCTTTATCTTCTATTCCTGACTCACTATCTTCTCTAAAGACCGCAGCCACTCTGCCATTCCCACAAAGCACAGTCTCTTTACTTTTAAAGATGACCTGTTTCCCTGGTGGCTCAGATGGTAAAGAATCTGCCTGTAAGATACGGGTTTAATCCCTGGGTCAGGAAGATGCCCTGGAGGAGGAAATGGCAACCCACTCCAGTATTCTTGCCTGGAGAATTCCATGGACAGAGGAGACGGGTGGGCTACAGTCCGTGGGGTCACAGAGAGTCGAATGTGACTAAGACACTTAGATAATCCAGAAAACAATCTGTTCCAATGGAAGAAAATTAGAGGAAACATATCCATTGCTGTTCTCACTTACAGATAACTTAGGCATTTTAATTCAAAACATCTTTTTGAGAAACTGCTCTTTATATTGGTTAACTCAAAAGAGTACATAACTTCATTTCTCAAAATTCCCTTGTGGGAATTTCAAGTAGGTTAAGAAGAATTTCATAGCCAACTGGGGAGTGAGATTCTTTTATGGCACCTGTCATTTGCTTCATTTGCCCAAACTCAGGGTCAACCCTATTATCAATGGAGTATTTAAAAATGAGTAGTTCAAAATAAGTACATGAAAAAATGTTCAACATCATTACTTATCATGGAAATGCAAATCGAACTTGAAAAACAAGGAGAAAACGCTACATAACCACTGGAATGGTTCAAATTAAAAAGACTGATCATATCAAGTGTTGGCAAATTGTGACGCTCTGACATGCTATTGGTGAGAATGTAAATTAGTACTACTACTTTGTAAAATTTTTGGCAGTTTCTTCACAAGTTAAGCATAAACTTACCACACACTCTAAACAGTCCGCCTCTAAGTATTTATCCAAGAGAAAGGATAAAGACTTGTATACAATACCACTCAGCAATAAAGTGAAATAAACTACTGATACACACAATAATAGGATGAATCTCAAAATAAGAATGTAAGCGAAAGAAGCCAAACAACAACAAAAAAAGACTACATACTGTATGTTTCCATTTGTATAAAATTATAAAAAGTGTAAACCAATATATACTGAGAGAAAAAAGATCAGTGGTTGCCTGTGGATGGTCAGGGGAGGGAGAGAGGGATGGTTTACAAAGACACATGAGGAAATTGGAATAGAATGTTCATTATCTTGATTGTGGCAAAGATTTCAAAAATCATGAAACTATACACTTCAAATATGTGCTGTTTATCAAACATTAGTACATCTAATAAATGTGTAAGTAAAATAAATAGGTAGCCGATCTTTCCCTCTTCCTTTGGTGGGTCAGTCAAAGGAAAGACCATTGTATGAAAAGGAAGATTATAACAGAATTTCCTTCTTCTAGGAAAACACAGGAAAGAAGAGGATGACAAGGCAAAGAAAGAGAGCATTTAGGGACTTCCCTGCTGGTCCAGTGGTTACGACTTCGCCTTCTAGTCCAGGGGGTGTGGGTTTGATCCCTGATCTGGGAACAAAGATTCCACATCCCTTGGGGCCAAAACACTAAAACATAAAACAGAAGTAATATTTTAACAACAAAACATAAAACAGAAGCAATACTGTAACAAATCCAATAGAGACTTTAAAAATGGTTCACATAAAAAAAAGAAGGAAAGAGAATATTTAAATATTCTATACTCTCTCTTCTATCATAAGGACCATATTCCTTCCTCCAGATTCTCAAGGTCAGGGATCATGGAAAGGACATTTTGTGGTTTAAAAACAAACTGGTGCTTCATTTTTGTCTTTCCACTCCACTAACAGTCAGCAGATGGCGCTGATGACTAAAAAGAATTACCCAGTGGGGCTGGAGCAAGTCTTCAGGAAAAAGAAAATGCGTTTCTTAGATGTCTAATATGTTGACCAAATGAGAGAAAATATTAATAAGTATTTGACAGAATTGGCATTTCAGAAATAAACTTAATGGAGGCAGGTTCAAGAGGGAGTGGACATATGTATATACTTATGGCTGACTCACGTTGCTGTACGGCAGAAACCAACACAACACTATAAAGCAATTACCCTCCAATTAAAAATAAATTAAAAAAAGAAATAAACTAAATGTAGGTGCATAATAAACTAAATAAATTGCTTAAATAATTATGGGTTCATAACAAATAAAGGGTTGTTCAAGACATGAAACAGTCAAAATATACTACTTGACTCCACAATTGATGTTATTTATAGTGATAATATATAATTAATATAGTCATAATTGAATTGTGGTGCTGGGGAAGACTCTTGGGAGTCCCTTGGACTGCAAGGAGACCAAGACAGTCAATCCTAAAGAAAATCCACCCTGAATATTTATTGCAAGGACTGATGGTAAAGCCCTAATACTTCAGCCACCTGATGCAAAGAGCCAACTCACTGGAAAAGATCCTGATGCTGGGAAAGATTGAAGGCAAAAGGAGAAGAGGGTGGCAGAGGATGAAATAGTTAGATAACATCACCAACTCAATGGACATGAATTTAAGCAAACTCTGGGAGATAGTGAAGGATAGGGAAGCCTGGCATGCTGCAGTCTGTGGGGTCACAAAGAATTGGACACTTAGTGACTAAACAACAACAACAGTGATAATAAGGTAAATATTGACTACTGATTTGGCCAAAATTGTGATATAACTCTATCAGGAGGATGAGGTAGGAGGAATGGGAAGGTAGGGATAGGGAGTATGGTGTAAGACACTTAAAATTTCAAATACTGTAGCAAAAAGACAGTATGATATGTCTAATATTGGGCTGCCCTGGTGACTCAGATGGTAAAGAGTCTGCATGCAACGCAGGAGATCCGAGTTCTCTCCCTGGGTGGGTAAGATCCCCTGGAGAAGGGAATGGTTATGCACTCCAGTATTCTTGCCTGGAGAATCCTATGGACAGAGGAGCCTGGGGGCTACAGACCAAGGGTCGCAGAGTTGAACATGACTGAGCTACTGACCCTGTGGACTGCAGCACGCCAGGCTTCCCTGTCCTTCACTATCTCCCAGAGTTTGCTCAAATTCGTGTCAATTATTTATAAATTAAGAAATAAAAGAAGAAATATATAATTTAGAAATATGAGAGGCTTCCCTGGTGGTCCAGTGGTTAAGAATCTGCCTTGCAATGCAGGGGACACTGGTTCGAACTCTGGTCTGGGAAGATCCCACATGCCAAGCAACAACTAAGCCTGTGTACCACAACTACTAAAACCCGTGCACCTAGAGCCTGTGCTGCCACTGCAACAAGAAGGCGGTGCACTGCAGCTAGAGAAAGCCCTGTAGCAATGAAGACCCAGCACAGCCAAAATCAACAAATTAATTATTAATTAATTCATAAAAAAGAAATATGAAGTATATACCAGATGAAAAAGTTGAAATAATTGAAAGATAGATAATTAGAGTGAACTGAGAACTGCTGTTTTTTTGTGTGAGAATTAAAATTATGGGATTTTTGACTAAGTTATATTACATTATTTTGATTTTAAAAAAGAGACCACATTTCTACCTTGGCCAGTCCTGAGTATTTCCCCTTAACTTCTTATACTTGTGGACACCTCCATCATTCTTCAAACCCACCCAACCTCCTTCCTACCCACTTCACCTTACCTTGTATACTTCACGGCAAGTTCCTTCCCACATTTCTTCTCAAGGAAGCAGAGATAATTTCCATGGTCCAGTAATTGCAGGTTCTCCAAATCAGTGCCAAGAAACTGCAGCAGCACTAAGGAAAGGAAGGAAGGCAGAACATTAGAAAATAATAGGACTTCCTCAGTTTTTCTGCCTACTCCCAAACCAAATTATTCATCATCCCCCTAGTAGTTACTAGGAAGAAATAAGTCACATGTGTTTCCTGAGATATAATCTATGCGTGCTTGAAGGGTGGGCTTTGAGAAAGTGAAAGAGAAATCAAGAAATATAATTGGATTCTGCCCCTACTGCAGGGTTACTGTGGAATCATTCTTTGCTACTGGTTCCAAAAGAATCAGTCTTTTGAATATCAAGGGTTTTGTGGACTTCCCTGGTGGTATAGCAGATAAGAATCCGCCTGCCAATGCAGGGGACACAGGTTCCATCCCTGGTCTGGGAAGATTCCACAAGCCTCGGAGCAACTAAGCCTGTGGGTCTTCACTGTAGAGCCCACAAGCCACAACAACTGAAGCCCATATGCCTAGAGGCCGTGCTCTAAAACAAGAGAAGCCAAGGTAATGAGAAGCCTCTGCACTGCAATGAAGAGTGGTCCCTGCTTTCCACAACTAGAGAAAGCCCTTGCACAGCAACAAAGGCCCAATAAAAACTGTGTGATTGGTCTTTGATACAGCACTCTTCTTTTGCTTCTACCTATGAGGAACTAGTTAAGTTGAATTTTTTAAAAAATTAATCAGTCTTTCATCCTGCCTTTCAACCTCACCTCACTCCAGCAAAGAATCAAAAAGTCCTTTGCTGAAAGTGTAGCGCCTGAAACAGAAAATGTTCTGCCATGGTTTAATTTTCTATTTATGGAGGTCACTGCCCTGCATCTTGGAGAAGGCAGTGGCAACCCACTCTAGTACTCTTGCCTGGAAACTCCCATGGACAGAGGAGCCTAGTAGGCTGCAGTCCATGGGGTTGCTAAGAGTCGGACACGACTGAGCGATTTCACTTTCACTTTTCACTTTCACGCATTGGAGAGGGAAATGGCAACCCACTCCAGTGTTCTTGCCTGGAGAATCCCAGGGACGGGGGAGCCTGGTGGGCTGCCGTCTATGGGGTCGCACAGAGTCGGACACGACTGAAGCAACTTAGCAGCAGCAGCAGCCCTGCATCTACCACGACCAAGCCTACAGGGAGAATACCATCATTGCTGGAGAAGAAACCAAAACCAGAAGGATAGGCAATGGGATGGGCTAAATATGCGACATATTAGCTGATCAGGCTAAAATAATCCTACGGATTGACTTTGACCCTTATTTAGAATTTTTGGAACACCTAAACTATGCCAGGCCATAAGACAACATGGCTCCTATCTTTGGGGAACTCAGTTTAGTAGGGAGGAACAAATAAACAGATATATGATTAACATTTATAATATAGAGAAATACATCCAATATGCTATTGAGAACACAAAGAAAGTGACAAATCTGCTTGTAGAAATCAGAGAAATCTTTACAAAGGAGGTGACTTTTTTTTTAAAGGATCAGAGATGTGCTAGTGGCAAGATTTTCAAACCATAAATTAGACGAATTTCATCCTAGTTCTGTGAATTAAGCAAGCCTCTTGAGCTCTCTATATTGCAATATTCCTTTCTGCAAAAATATCTGCCTATCTGGTGAGAATCAAATGTTTGTGTAATTGCTTTATAACACACATGTGTATTTAGCTGTATGTACACTTTAAAATGCATTAACACAGAAAGTTCTCTGAAATGGATGAAAAACAGAAAACTGTTTTAATATGTAATTCCTTCCTTTCAGTCATAAACACCTTCCTCTGCTCCTTCTCGAGATCAAAAAATCATCTTCCTCACTCAGGGAGCTGTCTGGTCAAGTTTCTAGTCTCAGAAACGCTTCTGTGTGGACTAAGGATCTCGATTTTGTTGTTGTTGTTCAGTTCGCTCAGTCGTGTCCAACTCTTGGAGACGCCATGGACCGCAGCAGTCCAGGCTTCCCTGTCCTTCACCATCTCCCAGAGTTTGCTCAAACTCATGTCACTGAGTCAGTGATGCCATCCAACCATCTCGTCCTCTGTCGTCCCCTCCTCCTCCTGCCTTCAATTTTTCCCAGCATCAGGGTCTTTTCTAATAAGTCAGCTCTTTGTATCAGGTAGCCAAAGTATTGGAGCTTCAGCATGAGTCCTTCCAATGAATATTCAAGATTGATTTCCTTTAGGATTGACTGGTTTGATCTCCTTGCAGTCCAAGGGACTCTCAAGAGTCTTCTTCAACACCACAGTTCAAAAGCATCATTTCAATTCTATGCCACTTAGGTGTGTCATAGCTTTTCTTCCAAGGAGCAAGCCTCTTTTAATTTCATGGCTGCAGTCACCATCTGCAGTGATTCTGGAGTCCAAGAAAATAGTCTGTCACTGTTTGCACTGTTTCTCCATCTATTTGCCATGAAGTGATGGGACCAGATACCATGATCCTAGTTTTTTGAATGCTGAGTTTTAAGACAGCTTTTTTACTCACCTCTTTCACCTTCATCAAGAGGCTCTTTAGTTCCTCTTCGCTTTCTGCCATAGGGTGGTGTCATTTGCATATCTGAGGTTGTTGATATTTCTCCCAGCAATCTTAATTCTGGCTTGTGCTTCATCCAGCCCGGGATTTCTCATGAGGTACTCTGCGTATAAGATTAAATAACCAGGGTGACAATATACAGCCTTGACGTACTCCTTTCTCAATTTGGAACCAGTCCATTGTCCCATATCTGGTTTTAATTGTTGCTTCTTGACCTGCATACAGGTTTCTCAGGAGGCAGGTAAGCTGGTCTGGTATTCCCATCTCTTTAAGAATTCTACAGTTTGTGGGACTTCCCTGGCGGTGAAGTGGTTAAGACTCTGTGCTTCCACTGCAAGGGATGCAGGTTCAATCCCTGGTCAGGGAACTAAGATCCCACATGCCATGCAGCAAGGCCAAAAAATAAATAAAAATAATTAAAAAAAAAAAAAAAGAATTCTACAGTTTGTCCTGATCCATACAGTCAAAGACTTTAGCATAGTCAGTGAAACAGATGATCTCGATAGTACTTTATCCACTGGGTGGCAGGGCTGAGCCAACTGGATTACAGAATTGTGTAAGAAAGAACTTCTCAGAAAAGGGGAAGTTGGGTTAAGGACAAAATGTCCCATCTCCCTCATTTTTATAAACATCAGTACAGTCCAACTTTCCCTCACAGGAAAACAAACCATCACCTCTCACCGCCTCACCACCCTTGCTCTATACATAACTGGGCCATAGGCTTTGAGGAAGAGGGACTGGTTATGTTCAAGTGTAGCAGAAGGAACCGAGATTAGGTTTCTTATTGTTAATAAGATACAGTACTAGGTTCTGAATTAGTGGCATATTCTATTGCAAAGATATATCCCAATCTATCAATTTAATTTATATTTAATAACCTATTTTCTCTATGAAATGTACTTTTCTAGATGCTATGAAGAATAAACATATTTAAAAGGACACAGATCCTGCTCTCTAGGAATTCATTCCATAGGACAGAAAAGAAACTTTACATGTAAGTTCCATATAAGAAATAGTTTAAAAATATGGAATGGAGTATTCAAAGAGAACGGAATTCTATTTGGTTATAAGGTGAGAGATAAAGGGATTTGGGAATCAGGAAAGGTTTCATAGAGGAAAAGTTATTTGGCTGTCTACTGAAGAGTGGGTTCAGTTCAGTTCAGTTCAGTTCAGTCGCTCAGTCGTGTCCGACTCTTTGCGACCCCATGAATCGCAGCACGCCAGGCCTCCCTGTCCATCACCATCTCCCAGAGTTCACTCAGATTCACGTCCATCGAGTCCGTGATGCCATCCAGCCATCTCATCCTCGGTCGTCCCCTTCTCCCCCTGCCCCCAATCCCTCCCAGCATCAGAGTCTTTTCCAATGAGTCAACTCTTCACATGAGGTGTCCGAAGTAGGATTTAAAAAAGTAGAGATGGGGAGGAAAGTCGGGCATTCCAGGTAGAGAGAAAAGTATAAGCAAATGCAGAGAAGGATATATTAAGGGAACACGGTGTACTCAGGTTTGGCTGAGGAGTAGAGTACATTTCTGAGGAAGTAGTGGGAAATGAGACTGGAAAGTTTAGTTGAGGTCACTTTGTGAAGGCTTTAAATACTAGGTTGAAGTATTTTAATTTGATTCAGTAAGCAGAGGGTTTGGGAACATCACAGAACAGATAGGAACTCCACTGTGTAAGATTAATCTAGTTGAGGTTTATGGATTACAGCAGAAAGATCAGTTTAAAACTATCAAAAATAACTTATGCAAAAGTGTTAATAACAAGGATATGAATCAGAGTGATGGCAGTAGAGTAAGAAATAACAGCTTCTAGAAAAACAATGGAATGATGGCCTCTTCAGAATCTGGCAATTGACTGAATGTGAGGAATGTCAGAAAAGAAGGAATTGAAGACAGTTTTTAGATTTTATGCCTCGATATCTAGGGGAACATATAATGGTCCCATTAAAAGAAACAAGAGTAAGAAGTGAATTTGAGCACAGGGAGAAGATTATGAATTCTACTAGACAAGTTGAGTTTGATGCCAACTAGAACTTTCAAGACAGGCCAGAGGTTTCCATGAGTGATGTACAGATGGGCAAACTGAACAGCAAAGCCTGAAGACAGAAAAGGAGAGATCCAAGCAGAAAAGCTTTCAGTAGGGGAGAGAAAAAAGGAACTGCTGACAAGGGAGAAAAGGATAAAGTCCAAAAGGACATTTAAATTTACAAAGATGGCAGTTTTAAAATTATATAGAAGTCAAGGGGAATATGGCCTAAAAAATCACCGTGGTTTCCTCTGGAAACTTAAAGAAAACCATTTTAGTGACAGAAGAAGCCAGGCTACAAAGGGACAAGTTTAGCCAACAGATAAAGCTGGTATAAGTTACTCTCTTAAGAAATTTAACAGTAAACAAGAGAAAACATGGGTGATAGCATGAAAAGGGAAAAAAATCTTTTGTATCATAAGGCTACCTTAAGAAATATCTTAAAGGCGTCTGCAGTAGTTTTGAACAAATTAATTCACCTCCTCTCTCTATCTTTCCCTGAAGTTGGACAACTCTCAGATCTTCATTCCTTCCTCAACATAGTAGAAAAATAGAGACACCAATAAACATAAAATATGGACTTCAAGATGAGATGATTTCTTTTTCTTTAATGGCTGTTCTGGGTCTTCTAAACTGCTGGGGCTTATCTTTAGTCGAGGCAAGTTGGGGCTACTTACTAGTTGCAGTGCTCAGACTTCTCACTGGAGTGGCTTCTTTTGTTGCAGAATACAGGCTTCAGTAGTTGCAGCTCCTGGGCTCTAGCACACAGGCTCAACAGTGGCCCACAGGCTTAGTTGCTGCAAAGCATGTGGGATCTTCTCAGATCAGGGATCAAACTTGAGTCTATAACATTGGCAGGCTGATTCTTTCCCACTGAACCACCAGGGAAGACCCAAGATGAGTGTTTTTTAAATTTAGGTATGATTGACATACAACATTATATTAGTTTCAAGTGTACAATCTAATGATTGACATTTAGATATGTTGCAAAATGATCACCACAATAAGCCTAGTTAACATCTGTCATCATATTTAATTACAGGATTTTTTTCTCGTGATGAGAACTTTTAAGATCTACTCTCTTAGCAACTTTCACATAGGCAATATAGCATTATTAACTATAGTCACCATGCTGTGCATTACATCTCTATGACATTTATTTTATGACTGTTAAGTTTATACCTTTTGACTCTCTTCACCCACTTCACCTACTCCCTAACCCAGGCAACCAGCAATCTGTTCAAATGAAGTGTTTTTGTTTGTTTGTTTGTTTTTAATAATTAAACTGAGAAACAAGAATCTTCAGAAAACAAACTAGAGACAAGATTCTAGATTAAGTGTTAAGAATCCTGAGTTTGGAGAGTGGCTCCACCAGTTACTAGCTATACATCCTAGAGCAAGTCTGCTGCTGCTGCTAAGTTGCTTCAGTCGTGTCCATCTCTGTGTGACCCCATAAACGGCAGCCCACCAGGCTCCCCTGTCGCTGGGATTCTCCAGGCAAGAACACTGGAGTGGGTTGCCATTTCCTTCTCCAAGAGCAAGTCTACTTAACTAAAATAAGAAAGTACCTCTCTTAAAAAAAAAAAAGACTGGTAGAGTCCCCTTTAACTTTAATATTTTATGGAAGTAACTCTCTTTAACAAAAAAAATGACTGGTAGAGTCCCCTTTAATTTTAATATTTTATGAGTCTTATCCTAAACCCTTTACAGTGAAGATCAAACAAGAAACCATGTGTTAAAGCACTGAGAAGCAGGACAACACATTAGAAAGAGTACCTACTTAATTTATTTATTTTGGCCACACCACACTCAAGGCATCTTAGTCCCTGACCAGAGTCTAAACCCATACCCTCTGCAGTGGAAGCAGGGATACTTAATGGTTGGGCTGCCAAGAAGTCCTCAGGAGTACCTACTTTAGATCAGACAAACCTGGGTTCAAGATTTTGCTCTACTTACAAATCGGTGACTGCAGGCAAATTACTTAACCCTCTGAGCCTGACTTAACCCTGAGTCACAGAGTTATTGTGAGAATTAAATGAAATAATCTAACCTTAAATCCTTCTAGAACAAGGTGACAGATGAATCTATAAATAAAATATTACTGAGATAATTATGTAAAGGACCTGGTCTATTACAGGTGCTCAGTGACTTGGAGGAATACCTGACGTTGATCAGCCTCAAATGCCACACTCTCTTTTAAACCTTTATTTGTCTCTAAATTAATATTCCCTAGAGGAAAATGGGAAAGATAAAAGGGAAATTTTCAGAGTGGAAATGAAAGTAGTGATTAAAAGGATAAAAAAGGGGGCTATTAGGAACCTTGAGTCTTTAGAGTCCTAGATGTTTATCAGAGCATAAGTTAAGGAAAAGAGAAATGCAAGCAGCTCCTTGTATTTGATTGGAACTGAGGGTAGAGGGCACTTCCCTCCCTAGAAGCTTTGGCTTTGCTCAACCACCTCCTGTAAAGCAAACAACAATTACCGCTTGGTTTCCTATTGATACTGGGATTGAAGAGGGTGGGGAAGGAACAGGTAAAGATGATCTAATCTGCAAAACTCTTGGATTTAGCCCTCCTTTGCTGTTCCTTACTGGACCTGCTGTCTTCCTCCCTTGCACCCCACAAATGTTTGTACTCTGTTTTCAGGACAGAAGTTTGTAAGATTTTTTTCTTCTTTGGCACAGGAACTGAGAAAAAGAATCAGAAGGCACGTTTTTATCAGAATACCAGGTTATAAGGTGAAAGGTTGTAAACAACTCTGTCCAGGACAACTCCATTTCAGAACATGTCTTGGCCACAGGCCTGGTAGGCAGCAGCTGCCAAAGTGAAATCTTTTTCTGGCATTTAAGGGAACCCAGGCACAAAACAGCACAAACAAGTGTTCTGCACCAAGTTTTGCAAAACGGGAAAGAAAGAAGAAACTGGAGCCCAAGAGAGGGACTTAAAGCAAAAGAGAATGGTATTAAGATTTTTTTTAAAAAAGCAAGTCAGTACTCCATAGCTGTGACCAAGTAAATACTGGCATTCCCCTTTCTCTAAGATGTTCCAAATATATACCACCCTCATCTGTCACATTCACCTCTCCTCCCTGCCCCTCAACATTTATGCAGTTACACATCACACACTGTTTAATAATATTGTCATTATGTATTTATTTGTCAACATTTTGGTATTTCAGATTTACATACACTTCCACATCTATCAACCTAAAAATTCTCTCAGAAGCTACAATTAAACATTTTAAAATTACTTTAGTGAGAGTCTCACCTTCCCTGCTCTACCTACTTCAACCAATATTGCTGACCAACTAAAAACAACTCAGGCCTTATTGGTTAACTTTCTTAAACAGGGTGCCGCCTCAAAACCACACACCCTAAGGATCAACATGTTCCCCTTTTTGTTCTGGGGGTTGGTCCTGTGGGTGTGTGTTTTCCAGTAGTCTTGATGCCTGATTCTTGAGCTTGCTTAATAGTGCAGTTGGGTTGTAACTTGTTAGCCTTAGGGTGTCAACCCAGTTAGGGTGTGCAAGAGCAAGTAAGAAGGATCCTTCACAGCAGTGAATAGCCATCTTCTTGCTAAGAGGGCAGGATCTCTATATATTCTAATGCTTCTTGTTTACTTCCCCATCTCAGTCTTGGGAACACTGTCTTCCTCTTTCTAGCACAAGAAATGAGGTAATAATCTCCTGATTCTCCAACCCATGGGGAGGAACTCAGGAATCAAAGAAAAAGGAGAAGAATTCCTGTATCTGTGCACACAAGTCTTTCTTACTGCATCTCTGAAAAATTTCTCAGGAGTCAGCTCCTAAGGCACCTCACGGCCAGCTAGGGAAAAACCCATCTGACAGAGAGCCAAATAACACAGGACGAAGAGTCAGGGTTTCTTTTAGCTTTAACATACAGTGTGCTAACGATCCTTCTGTCTTTTCTTCCCTTTCTTACCTATTTCTAAACAGTTTAGGGGAAAAAAAACTTTCCAAAGACTGCAGAATGGTTCCCTCAAACAGAAATACGGCCATCTTTCCCTGACACTTTCCCTCTGACGTTGACAACTTTCCTGCTTTTAACTAACTTGAAGGCTGTGAGGAGTGTGGGCAGCAGATTTAGTGGTGTATCTCTGATTTAGTAAGTTGGAAGGGGGAGGAAGACGAGACAGTTAAAATAACTCAGGAAAAAGATGACTAGAGTGAAGCCTTTTTTTTTTTTTTTTTTTAATTACTTTCCTGGAGAAGCAGGGAGTGAGATACTCAGAGCCCAAAGAACAAACTTTAACGAAGAGGTAATGAGGTAACTGAGAGAACATAAATAAAGTGTTCCCTAACTCTGCAGATCAGGGACTGAAGAGATGACGGGATAAGTGGCAGGACGTGGATACGCCCGTACTGTACCACTCCAGAGAACAGAGAGAACCGAGTGGAGGACGCGGGGGCAGAAGCACACGGACCGGAGCCCCCAGCCTCCAGCCCAGGGGGCTAGAAAGGGAGTGGGGGATGGCTAATCAGTCCCATATACTCACTTTGCTGTGACCGCTGAAGAGAGGTTAAAAATTTGTGACAAGTTCTCTTTTCCTTCCCACACAGCCGGGATTTTTTATGGGGGGAGCGGGGAGGAGCAGGGGGTTTGTTGATTTTTGAGAGATGCGGGGCAAGAGGACAAAGCGGATCTTCCTCAACAGTAACGACTGCACTCCCTGTCCTCCGCCCCATCCTCAAGTATTCTTGGAGCTCTGGGATTGTTTTTCACACGACTTGCGATTTGTGAGCCGGGAATAAACAGTCACCTCTAAATTAATTACATTGGCTGAGGTTAGGCATGGAATTCCATCATAAGCACATTTTCCTTTTACCTCAAAATAATAGCTACCACTCCAAAAGCATCCACACCCGCCCTTCGAAGACCACTGGCCTCGGATAGATTTTGGGGTCAGTGAAGCAGTCCTTCCTTGGGCACATGGGAAGCCGCCCCATAGCCCCTCCGCCCCCTCCTCCCAGCCCCGCAGCGATGCACAACAACCGTTTTCCCCGCCAGGAGCACACTGTGTCCACGCGCTGCTGCGACCTCGCTGATTGGTAGGGCTCCTGGTAAACAAGGAGCGGGCAGCCAATGGGAGAGCTGTGCACGAGGGGAGCACGAGCCTCCAGGCCAGCGTTCGCGTGGACCTGCCTGCCGGGCTACTATATAAAGCAGTTTCCGGCTCTCAGTTGCAAACTATCGTTTCGTTTTCTGAGGTGGAACGCTTTAAGCCTTCCCGCCGAGATCCGGAGCTGTCCTCCAGCTGTTAGAAAGAAAGAGCTTATTTTTCTTTTGCAGTCTCTTGATACAACTCGCGGCTTACATTTTTGGGTGGACGTGTTTTCGAAAATTCAGTAGAGAACTGAAAAGTGAAAAAGTTTTAACTTACAGCAAAAGGTCCTTTGATTGAGAGTTTTGTTTTGTCCTCATTTTTAACTCTTAAGCGGACCCAGCCCAACATGGTGATGTTCAAGAAGATCAAGTCTTTCGAGGTAGTTTTTAACGACCCCGAAAAGGTGTACGGCAGTGGGGAGAAGGTGGCTGGCCGGGTGATAGTGGAAGTGTGTGAAGTCACTCGAGTCAAAGCTGTCAGGATCCTGGCTTGCGGAGTGGCCAAAGTCCTGTGGATACAGGGATCCCAGCAGTGCAAGCAGACGTTGGACTACTTACGCTACGAAGACACGCTTCTCCTGGACGACCAACCAGCTGGTAAGTGACCCAACTGTTTGCTGGAGGGTGAAAGCGGATTCAAGAAGAGAATTGATACGGATAAAGCCCACACTGTAGATCCTAAATTGCCCGGGTTGTGGGGTTTGAATTTTGTGTGGCTTTTTTATCTTTTTTAGCTTTAACTTGCTAACTGCTACCCCTACCCCCACCCCCAAAAAAGGGTGATTTGTGCAACTTCTCAGGGTGCTGTGTTCTGCGGGTGATTCTGAGGGATGTTGACTCAGCTATTGAAAGGTTTTTATGTCTTAATAAATTGCTTGTTCTTTGCTTGCTTCTTGTTTGAGATGATGATAGGTTGAGCCTTTAAGCACTGCAGGGCTTTGCAACTTTTTGCTCAGCGAATGCATCAGAATCTCATTTCAGAACATCAGGGGTTCTGCATTACTCTTGCATGCTGCCCAAGAATTCCTTATTGCATAGAGGCATTTTAAGTGTAACAAGAAACCTAGAAGCTTCTCCTTTTTCTCTTCCTTCAGGTGAGAATGAGATGGTGATCATGAGACCTGGAAACAAATATGAATACAAGTTCGGCTTTGAGCTTCCTCAGGGGTAGGTAACTAAATGCATCTGTGATCTTATCTGTCTGTAAAAATCTTCCCCTCTTTTGATCAGTTACTCTTCTTGGAGAGCATTTTTAAATTGTTTCCTTTTTCTTGATAAAGGCCTCTGGGAACATCTTTCAAAGGAAAATATGGGTGTGTGGACTACTGGGTGAAGGCTTTTCTTGATCGTCCCAGCCAGCCAACTCAAGAGACAAAGAAAAACTTTGAAGTGATGGATCTAGTGGATGTCAATACTCCTGATTTACTGGTGAGATTCATTTTAAAAGTCTCTTCTTTTGGGTTTCAGAGATAAGTAGTTAGGTTTTTAGGGCATTAAAGTGACGCCCGTCAGGGAATCAAGTCCTTAAGTCATCAAGGTGGGAGAGAAAACTACCTACTTTAAGCAGTGGAAAGAGAAGCAGAGAAAGGATCTCTAGAGATTCTCAAAACGTCTTTTTCCACTTCATTCTATATAGGAACCTGTGTCAGCTAAAAAGGAGAAGAAAGTTTCCTGCATGTTCATACCTGATGGGCGGGTGTCTGTCTCTGCACGAATTGACAGAAAAGGATTCTGTGAAGGTAAAAATCTAGTGCTGAAAATGAGAGACCCTTAAAACAGGAACTGTGGGTTTGGGAGTAAGGGCAGGAGGCAGGGACAGATTAAAAGTCATGGATTGCACTGAGCATGTTTTCATCTTTCTCATTGCCAGGTGATGAGATTAACATCCATGCTGATTTTGAGAATACGTGTTCCCGCATCGTGATCCCCAAAGCTGCCATTGTGGCCCGCCACACTTATCTTGCCAATGGCCAGACCAAGGTGCTGACGCAGAAGTTATCATCAGTCAGAGGCAATCATATTATCTCCGGAACCTGTGCATCATGGCGTGGCAAGAGCCTTCGAGTGCAGAAGATCAGGCCTTCTATCTTGGGCTGCAATATCCTGCGAGTTGAATACTCCTTACTGGTGAGTGGGTGGATGGGGTTGGAGAAAGAAATTGTTCATTGGTCTAAACGATAGTGGTGTTTCTCCAGATTTCTAGCCTAACAAACTGATGTCTTCCTTTCTAGATCTACGTTAGCGTCCCTGGCTCCAAGAAAGTCATTCTTGACCTGCCCCTGGTTATTGGCAGCAGGTCAGGCCTCAGCAGCCGGACATCCAGCATGGCCAGCCAAACCAGCTCCGAGATGAGTTGGGTAGACCTGAACATCCCAGATACCCCAGAAGGTGAGCCAGACACCTGATCTCATTTTTTTCCCTCTGGCCTGGGTGGGTTTGTAAAATTGTGGTTAGGCTTTTCTTGGCTGGGCTTCTTATCTCCATGCTTTCTCTCTCTAGCTCCTCCTTGCTATATGGATAGCATTGCTGAAGATCACCGGTTGGAGAGCCCCACTACTCCTCTGCTAGATGACACAGATGGTTCTCAAGACAGCCCTATTTTTATGTATGCTCCTGAGTTCAGGTTCATGCCACCACCTACTTACTCTGAGGTGAGAATTGTCATTTACCACTACATTTGTCCTAAGCCTTTTATAGGAAGTTAACTTCTTGGGATTGCCAGACTGGATTGTTGTGTTTTTTCTTACCCAAACTAAAATACTCCTTCTTTTCTTTCTCCCAGGTTGATCCCTGCATCCTGAACAACAATGTGCAGTGAGCATGTGGAAGAAAAGAAGCAGTTATACCTACCTGTTTCTTTTCATCTCTCTTCCTGGACTCTTTGATTTTTTAGAGACTCAACAGTCTCCACAGTGGGGTACAGGTCCACCCCAGCCTCTGACTCTCCAGTGTAGGAGGTGATCAGCAGGCAATCTCCTGGGCCTTAAAGGGTGCATACTCTTAAAGGGTGGTCCTCAGCCAGCGAGATGATGTGATAGAGTTTTTTGCTAGATGGGTTTAAAAACACATTAGAAAAAAAACTAAGGCCCATCCCATTTTCTTGAATCTCTTCGAAAATTGAGGCATTTTCAGTAGTTTTGAGTAAGGGGTAGAAATGGCATCCTGGAATGGTGTTCCCACGGTTAAATTGAGGGGATTATATAATAGAGATATTGTTATAACAATAGATCTTGAACCTCTGCCATGTGGAGGAGAGCCAATTTAGCAAACTAAGAAAGTGAAAAGAAAAAATGGTCATGGCCAAAACTTTGGGAAAAGGATATTCTTAAAATCATTGTTCCCCACTGTTTGTACACTTACAGAAAAAGAAAAGCCCTCCAGAATTGATTGGGTTTGGACTCTGGAGCAAGCTTCCCATGTGAATTAAAGGGGAGGAGCTTTAAGTTTCATTGTTTAGAAAGTAGTTTTAATCAGTCATAAAGCAGTAGTAACTGTGCCCCACCAGAGGTCTTAAAAGCCATTTTTAGAGCTTGTTGCACTGTGTTCTCCTGTTGGCAAACATTTTTATGTGGGAGAATGTTTTTTTTTGTCGTGTGACTCCTTGGAATTGATTCTGAGGCAGTGTCCTTAGCACTTTAGTTTGTGTCAAATTTGGGGTTTTTTCCTTTCTCAGATGTAAGCTAAAACTGGTCTACTATGTCTCTAGGGGTAAGCACAATGACAGGGAAAAAAAAGTGTTCCTGCTTTTGAGACTTTGTCCCAGTGTACGGAATTCTGCATTTCTGACACTGATCACGTGAGAAGGGTTGCTGCTATCAGCCTTGCCCACTGTGACTTCTCCAAACCCAAGGAGGAACCCTAGATAAAATGCCCCAACACTGTGATGAGAGCATCCAGATGTTGCCATGAGAAACCAGAAGGCAGATCTTCACAGAAGCCCCAAGGGCTCACTTCCTGCCCAGTGTTAGGAGACAGGGTTGTTGACAGCCCCTGTCTCACTGCAGCCTCTAGCACTTGGTCAGTCACTCTCCACCTTAGCACTTTGTTCACTGTCCTGTGTCAGAGCTCTGAGCTCTACCCTTTTCTGAAAAAGTATGTGGGCTGAAGGTTTCATTTTTTGTTTTTTAATTGTATATCTTTTTGTATGAGAAAAACTATATTTTGTACTTAACCAGATATATTTTTCACCCCAGGTAGGGGTATTCTTTGTAAAAAAAAAAAAAAAGAAAATAAAAAGTTTTTTAATGGCAAAAAAATGTTTCTCTTCTTGTCTGTAAGATAATATTGAAGTTATTAGAAAGAAAATGTGCCTAAAGGAGCTTTCCCCCTTACTTCACAACTCAGATTGTTGAAAACCCTATAGAGAAACCATTTCTTATTGATCCTAAGGACTATGGTCAGAATGGGGGTGAGGAGGGAAGGAATTTGAGCTACATTGTCTTTTGTCCAATTCCCTGAAGAACTTCAGTGAATAGTGGGGTCTTCTGGTGGTCTGATCTGGTTTTCTACATCTTTAGTTAATCATTACTAAATTTCTTCAGCTTTGGAGTATATAAGGCTTTTTTTTGTTTGTTTATTTGTTTAATGAGCTCCTGAAATACAGAGAAATGAATTTTGTAAGGGCATTTGGGAGGAAAGTGTTATGGTACTTTTATTTCTTATTTTGGTTTCATCATAGTTTCTTGCCAGTAAAAATGTGGTTTATATGTAGGAAGACAAAACAGGACTAAAGGATTTTTACAGTTAATGAATATCAAGTTTTTTGAAGACAGCTACCATTTTTTTTAAATCTCTGCAGCTCCTAGAACAATTCCTATCCAGGCACATGATCATAACTCAGTAAATGTTTGCTGAACATTCAAATCCACCTTCCTCCTTAGGGTATGGTTTACAGTTCCTGTTACTTCTTTGTAGAGTAATAACAACAGATTGATACCACAACTCCACCTCTAATTGAAATGATTATTATTCCTAAAGGAGTAACTTACAGTGATAAACCCTGAGATGGCAGAGGTTAACATACATTCTGATTTCTGTTTCATTTAAACTTCTGCAGACAAATTTAGTCTTAGCCTTTATTGGGAGAGGGGTGTTGGCTTTTCCGTGGATCTCCACATAGTAATTCCCAACTTCAGACTCCTGAAAGTTCATTAAAAATGAAAGTGTTAGTTCAGTTGTGTCTGACTCTTTATGACCCCATGGGTTGTAGCCCACCAGGGTCCTCTCTCTCGAATTCTCCAGGCAAGAATATTGGAGTGGGTAGCCCTTCCTGACCCAAGGATTGAACCTGGGCTCTGCATTGCAGGCAGATTCTTTACCGTCTGAGCCAACAGCGTTCATAAAATCAGTGTAAATTGAACAGAAAGTGAGATTGAAAAGATTCTTTTGCAGTTGTCTTTGTGTCTAGCTTTCATTCTCAGTAGTTGTTTTGCGCCTCCTGTTTTTTCTTTATCAAGGCATCAGGTTCTAGCTCTGTTGCCATGGTGACTGTCACCTTCACTCTCACCTTTGCCTCCTCCATTTCTTACCTGTTGACGAATTTAGAGCCTCCTCCCTCTTTCAAATCTGTGGCCAGATTTGAAACCAGGTCAAAGTTGATGGAAAGTTTTTCTGGAGCTTGTTTTCCAGGGACTGGAGGGGTAGGGCAAGGACAAGAGCTGGCCAGAGGGCAGGACAAAGAGAAGGGGAGACCATGGAGCACACAACTCTGGTTGTGTACACAGCCTGGCTACTGGAGTGTGATACAAGGGGATGGAGAGGGTAGATAACTTACAGCCAAGGTCTGATAGAGACTTGAGCCTTGAAGGGCCAGAACATATGCACCCTCTCCTGATAGCATAATAGCTCAAATCCAGCACAGTCCAACAGAACTTCTGTAATGATGGAAAGGTGGTACATTTGCACTAATACAGTAGGCACTATTCACACGTGACAAGTGCTCTAAAATGTGTGGCTGCTTTTACTGACAAACTGAATTTTTATTTTTGTTTGTTTTAAATTTAGTTAGCTCCATGTGACTAGTAACTGACACAGAAAAATCTGAGGAAGGAAGGAACCAGCTATAGCTCTTCACCCAGAGGAAATACATCCCTCCCTTAAAGCACAAAAGTCTCTACTGGACTTCCTTTTGACTTTGATACACAACTCCTACTTCACCTCAGGACATCTGCATATGGGCTCACTTAAGTAGTCTTCCTTGGGTCCTAGCCCAGCTGTTTCTCCATTTAAGTGGGTGGATATTTTGGGTCTTCCTTTCCCATACTCTTCTCATATGTCTATTAATTTTTAAGGAACTATAACCTACATATACACCCATTAAAGGAGATCCAGTTCTTAGTATCATTTATTCATTAGGTCTAATCTGGTATAGGAAGATTTAAAAGAAGACAGAAAGAAAACTAAAGAGAGAAAATAGTTAGAGAAAGTAAAATTAAATAAGTAAAATTAATAAGAAAAGAACTGATACTTCTACAATTAGGATCCTGGACCATCTTGATAACTCTGAACAGACTGGAAAAAACAAAGATATAATTTGGGAGGGAAAAGTATGGAGATCTGACCAAGCACCTGGTCAATAAAAAAATCACACAAGAGCTAAAGGTTATGAAGTGGGCTGAAGAAGTGACTTTTGCCCAGTTTTTTCACTACTATATAGACCTTTTCCTAGAATTCCTTCCATGGACTATCTCTAGGTGACAGAATGCATAAGATGGATAAGGAAAATGTTTTGCTGACCCTCCAGTAGCCCAGCCCTTATCTCAAGCATCCTGAACTCAGTAGTTCTGGAGTGGAAAAAAAACAAAGCAACTTTTGTCTCAGTTTCTGTTCTGTCCCTACATCCATCTCCATTTCCTAAGCTGAAAAACTCCCTCTCAGAGATAGCTACAGATCCAGGGCTGCGGTCCTGGAATAGGTGAGTCTATAGCCTAGAAAAAGTTCAAGACTAGCCTTCTTATTTAAGGAGAAATAGTATAGTGTGGTAATTAAGCACATGTACCCTGGAGTCAAGCTATCTAAATTCAAATCCTACTTCTACCACTTAACAAACTGTATGACCTTGCAATTTGTTTAACCTGTGCTACAGTTTATCTGTAAAATGGAAAATAATAATAGTATCTACCTTAGAAGATTGCTGTAAGGATTTTAAAAATCTATGGGAAGTGTTTCAACAATGGCAAACAAGTGCTTTTTAAAAATTTTAAATATTTATTTTGCTGTGCTGGGTCTTCATTCTTCCATGGGCTTTCTCTAATTGCAGAGAGCAGGGCCTACTCTCTAGTTCTGGCACACAGGCTTCTCATTGTGGTGGCTTCTCATGTTGCAGAGCATGAGCTTTAGGCGCACCGGCTTCCATAGTTTCAGCTTGTGGGCTCTAGAGTTAGGGTTCAGTGGTTGTGGCAAATGGGCTTAGTTGCCCTAAGGAAGATGTGGAGTCTTCCTGCACCAGAGATTGAACCTGTGTCCCCTGCATTGGCAGGTGGATTCCTATCCACTGTACTACCCGTAAAGTCTAGAAACAAGTGCTCATTATCTAAGATATTGCGAAGGCATATTCACCACCACCACCTTGATTAGCTCAGTCCCAGGCATGTCCCCAGAACTGTCTTCCTCTGAACTGTCATAAATAACACCATTCTCTCTTTATTCCTCTGAACTCCCTTCCTGTGTTAGGGGAACAAAAGAGTCTGAGAAGAGGTCAGGGTACAGAAGCTGACTCCACCTTAGTTAATTTGGTGGTGGGAGAAAGGTGGCCCATTATTGGGACTCCCAACCACTGGGCCAGGACAGGCCCTCTGCACACCCCCATGGGGCCTTTCATACTCCTGCATGCTTCACAGGCCTCTGGAGTAACTCTGTTACTCCACCTTCTAGAAATCAGTTAATTGAGCTCTCAACTTTTCAGTACTATGGGACTGCCAGAGTTGGACAGGACTCAGTAACTAAACAACAACAAACTTTTCAGTACACAATTTCAGGGGAAAGATTCCCACCATTTGAAGTGATCAGCAGAGAAAGAGGGAGTGATGGACATATAATGTGACCCTACAAAGAACTCTCAGACTCCTCATTTGAAGGCATTGCATTTCATTTATTTCCCTAAGGTAAATGCATGACTGAGTAGCACAAAAACCAGTGGAGGTGAGCTCCACTGATGAAGCCCAATTTAGCCAATTTAGGCTATTCCTGTCTTGTCTTGACCCTTCCCTTGGTGTGACCCTGTTGTGTCCCCTAGGGAGCCTGTTATGTAAGGAGAAAAGAATGGACAGGTTCTGAAGGCTGGGGTTTTTCTGACTACTAATTGGTTGGTCATCTTCAGGTAATAGAGTGATGGGAGAAGGAAGAGGAGAGGAAGAACATGGGGATGTAACTGTGAAACCCACAGGCTTTGAGTCCTGAGATGTCACTCAGGGTCCATTCTTATTCCTTGTTGAGTGATGGAGCTGCTGACCACCTCTCCAAGTCAATCAAACAGTCAGTAAACAGGTTCTTGGAAATGTCTGGCTGGGTACCCAGCTCAGATATTTTTAACCTCTTGGATAGATGGACAGTGGAAGGATTTAGTTGCTAGGAGGAGAGGTGGGGTTCAGGACTGTGAGAACTGTGTTTCCCTTGTATGGTTCTGTGGCTAAAGCCCCTCCCTCTCCAGTCCACCTGTCTATATTCCAACTTCCTCCTTCGCCTATCCAGGCTCAGTTTCCTTCCTTCCTTCGTCTCCTGTTCTCCCATTTCTCTCTCTGTTTCATCTTTCATGCTTGCCTCACCTTCCAGCTCTGAGGAATCTTTGATTTCTGTTTCAGATCCCAGTATGTTTTTAGCTCCATATCCCTGAAGATCAGGGGAAAGGTGGTTGGGTGGTGACCAATGGCTCCTTTGCTTTTGCTGGAGAAAATGTTGCCTGCCACTGGGTACCCAAAGGCTTCTCCTTAGTTCTACTTCCTGAGCTGTCCTGTAGGAGAGCTCCATTCTCTCCTGCAGCCTCATAAACCTTACTGCCCCCAGCTCTTGGGAACAGAATTGGAGGTCTTGGAAGGCCAGGTTTGGGCCACACATACCTTTGGAAAGTAGAAGAAATGTTGGTAGAGGTCAGAGGCAGCAAACCATGGGCCCATAGGTGGAATCAGCTTGTAAGCATTTAGACATTTCTATAGTTTCTTCTTAAATATCAATATTTGAATTAGTTGTAAACACTAAACACCCTGGAGGAGGGCATGGCAACTCACTCCAGTATTCTTCCCTGGAGAATCCCAATGGAGAGAGGAGCCTGGTGGGCTACAGTTCATGGGGTTGCAAACAGATGGGACACGACTGAGCAACCAAGCACAGCACAAACATTAAACAATCAGATGTCAGTAAAATCTATTGTCTGGCTCCCCTTAAAAAGTAACCATCTTTGGTAACACTGAGACCACATTCCTTGATGGCATCAACCCGCTGGAGCTAAAAAAGTTAGGCAGAATCATATTTACCAGTTCTCGCCATCCCCTATTGCATTCCACTCACCTGTTTCACTTCTTTATACCCATCTGGTGTTAAGGTTTGTCTTAGGTTGTTACCTCTGGTCTAAGTAGGGCTTCTCTAATATTTCCTCTGAAGGACCCCCAAGATTACAGAGACTGAATTTCCCCCCCAGGGTTCCAGAACCATCCAAAGTAACCTGTCCCAAGCCAGATATGTCTTTGAAGTACCTGTTTTATGTTTAAAAACTACAAGTTTTGATTTAAATGGCATAATATATTTGTGTCATTTTAGTATAAGAATAGTGTATCTTCCCCCACCAAATCTTAAAAGTAAAATTGACATTCTGGAAGATGTGCCATGTGTAGTCTGTGGCTCCAAATATATTCACCATATCACCCATTGGTAAACTAATTGCAGTAGCACGATGCTACAGACATGAGGCAAAAAGAGACACGGAAATAAAGACGTGGCTAGAGAGTCAGAAAAGGAAAGGAATCTGAAAGACAATGAGTTGGAGGGACAAGTTGCTTTCTGGCTCTTAGCCACCCCTCCTGACCTAGCCCAGCCCAGCTCCTGAGAAGTTTGTAGACATCCCTGACACCTCTGGACAGGTGTAGAGTGGTGGCTCAGGGTGAAAACCTAGTGTCAAAACAGGGGCCAAGCATGGGAGAGGTGAGGGGCCAAGACCAGCCAAGTGTGGTCAGACAGGAAACATTGTCCAGGGGCCAAGGAACAGGCTTGCAGACAGGAAGTGGAGGGCTGAGAAAAGGACTGGTCAGCATTTGTCCTTTCTCTCACTGAGCCCATCTTTGTTTCACATCCTCTTACCCCACCCCTGCCCAAGAAAAAATGAGGCAAAGAGTTAACTTGACCTCCTTAGAGGTAGGGATTTCTTCTCCGGAATGGCTGTTTCTCTGGCCACAGAAGAATATAAGGAGGATGAGCACTGGGACTCCTTTCCCCGTCCACATGGGATGTCATCTATTCTCTCCAAGATAGGAAATACCCCAGATCTGTGTCCCTGACTCAGCTTAGTTTGTTTCCTCCACTCCTTTGGTGGTAAAGACAGGTCTAACCTCCCTCCTATTCTAGCACTATTAATGCTATTGTGGTTGTGGTTTAGTCGTTAAGTCGTGTCCAGCTCTTTGCGAACCCATGGACTGTAGCCCGCTAGGCTCCCCTGTCCATGGGATTCTCCATGTAAGAACACTGGAGTGGCTTGCCATTTCCTTCTCCAGGGGATCTTCTAGACCCAGGGACTGAACCCACGTCTCCCATGTTAGCAGTCAGATTCTGTACTTCTGAGCCACCAAGGAAGTCCACTATTAATGCTACCCTGACTGTAACAGAGAATGGTAGAGACACAATTTGGATATTTCTCCTTATCCATTTTATATTAAGGGAAATGGAATTACAGGGTGGAGAAGATTCAAGGAGAGGCAGGGGTCCAAGTTTTGGGAACTCCTAGTCCACAACTGAGACTCCCAGGAGGAGAAGTTTGAGAATGGAGAACAGTCCCAGAGTCAGAGGTCACTGGCGCACACCACCCCCTGCATTGGTCAGGACTGGATTGAGGAATCCCTGGATTCCTTTCCCAAAAGTCTTGGTGCCCAGGCTGCTCACATGTAGCCTCTCATGTCCTACAGTTAGGGTTGGATCACTCTCTTTCCACTGACTCCCATTAGAGTTGCAGAGGGAACCTCCTTTCCCTCCAGAATACAAAATGGCAAATTAAGTCCTGTTGGGGATAAGGCAAAGCCCTTTTTGAGGTGATTCTAAGAAACTAGAACTTCTTATTTCCAGCTTTCTAGTCCCAAATGATCTTGGGGAAAAAGTAAGTCTCAGTAGGGGAAAGGTCAGTGAAGAACAGGTCACCACTGTTCTGGCCGGATTAGCTAAACGAGCTATTTCTGTTTAGCTCATTTCTCCTCTTTATTCTCTGGCCAGACATGCTACTTGAGGGGGATAGAGGAGACCTGCCCCATAGGCCCCTTCCTCATCAGTCAGAAATTCCCTAGGAGTCTCCTTGAGTCCTGGCTTGCTGGTTGTGACCTTGAACTCTTCTTCCTTGCTAGTTAATGGAATTGCTGATCCTCCGGCTATTTGGGCTGAAGCAGTTTCGTGGAAAGGACTGCTAGATGCCTGAGGTATCTTTAGCATGTCCAGCTGAAAATGAGGTGGGGAAACCCAGCGGATGGAATGAGTTCAGCAAAAGTTGGACCCATCTTCACCTTTGTTCTCAGGAACATTTATTTGGATTCTTGCAGCGGATCAACAACAACTTGAAAGATTCCTTGTGGATGTCTAAATTCTGCTTCATACATGAAGAATTTGAGACTCGTAGACTGAATATGTGGAGAAGGAAATGGCAACCGACTTCCCCAAGGGCACAAAGCTATGAAATGGTGAAACTAGGACCACAAATCAGTGCTTTGCCCAGCTGAAATGGCAGCTTTCCCCCTTGGCTTAGTTCTTAAACTAGCCTACGCCTACAAGCCACCCTTCCTTCCTTTCAAAGTTCAACAGCAATAAAAATGAATTGAGGGGACTTCCCTGGCGGGCCAGTGGTTAAGACTTCTCCTTCCAAGGTGGGGGTGGTTGCTGGGCTTGATCCCTGGTTGGGGAGCTAAGATCTCAGATGCCTGGTGGCCAAAAAACAAAACAGAAGCTATATTGTAACAAATTCAACAAAGACTTTTTAAAAATGGTCCATATTAAAAAAAAACTTTAAAAAATGAATTGAGGAAAATATGTGTCCTTTCCTCACCAAATCATGGGTGTTCTGGGCATCCAATATTTGAGCCTCTAATTTTCTTCAGTTTCCACTTCGTATCTTCTAAACTGCATGTTGCATCTCCCATTCAGCACTCCTTCAAATCACCTGAGTCCCTGAGCCTAAACCTGTAGACCCCAATCTCAAGCTTCTGGCCCAAGATGGGAGCGGAACAATAGGCTATGGCACATAGGGTAGGGAAGGATACTATTCTTGCCCAAGAATCTACCCTGCCTGGGACCAGTGCGGCCTAGATCATGGGCATGGGAACAATCTGTTCAACACAAGCAAACACGTAATACAGGGCTGAGCAAGAAGAGTGTGAGGCCTCTCTAAGTGTTTGTAAGCTGTGTCTTGACTTCAGCCCTTTCAGATGGTCCTCCAGAGGACTAGCAGCCCCCCATGCCATGTACTGAGCCTTAGGCTTCAGCTTCAGCCTGCCCAACAGGGTCTATGGAAAGTAGGGGAAAGGTCAATGGAAACAGTCTAGCTCATTCCTGGAACCGTTCCGGAATCTGGGGAAGCTGCTGGGTCCCTTGTCTCTGGCTTTGTTCAGCAAGGTCACCTGCCAGGAAGGACAGGAGGCCAGATAGGAAAGAGTCCAAGAATGGACTGATCTCTCTTGACACTTGGTCTTTGAGGCAGTACAGCAGATTCCCCAGAGGCCACTCTAATCTTTATCCTTTCCCCTATTTCATGGGAAAAGGATGTACGTGTATAGAGGCAGACGGAGGTGTGTGTTCAGTCTCTCATCTAGAATTCTTCGTTCCCACTCTTTTTAAAGTACACATGCTGGTATTAGGTGGGATTTAGGAGGCCAGCTGTGCCCCCTACAAAGACACAGATCTAGTTAACCAGATAAGGTCTGGTGTGTGTGTATATGCAAGTGAGTTAGGCAAAAAGAGATTTTTTTCAGGGTCTTTTATTTTTGTTTCTTGCTGATTTCTTCCTAGCCACAATCACTGTGTATGTCTATGGAAAACCCCTGAGACAGGTCCCTTAGCCCCTCCCTCCAACACAGTCACACAATACCTCAGAGAATTAGAAAAGGAAACACACCAATCATCACAAATTGCTCAATAACTCTGGAATGTTGTATTTCAGTTTCCTTCTCTGTTCTCGTGGCTGCGTCTTCCTATCACACTTACTACCTAACACTTACTACCACACCCAAACCTGGCTTTTAAGGTGCTTTCCCTCAATGGAGTCACAGCCCCTGTTCCTTCTTTACAATGGGGTCAAAAATATCTAAGAGTAGATTGCCAGTCTCTAGCACTTGATGCCGCAGGGAATTCAATCTGCCTGCCTAAATATGGCTGGGGACTTTCTGGAAGTTTCTCCCGCCTCCCATCTTTATGGCTTTCAAATGTTTAGTAAGGTCGCTATGACAGCATCCACAGCTCTGTGCCTGTCTCCTTATCCAGTCCCTATTCTGGACACGCAGCTCGCCCGTGACTGTTGCATGTCAAGTGGCTGGAACCAATCAGTACGTCTAAGGCTTCCTCAGAAGCCAATCAGAGCCTAGGGAAGTGACCTCACCCAACGGGAGGACTGTGTGGGCGGAAAAAGCACCTCCTAGAGCTGAGTGTCCCTAAGTCACTCCCTTCCTCCGCACCCTCCTTACTTCCTGTAAAGCAGTACTGCCTACCCCATCCCCCTCCACACCAAGTGAGTGAGAGAAAGGCTAACTAAATTCCACAGAAGAGAAACTGCAACTCAGCCACACAGCAGCTTCTGCAAGTGGAGAATAAGATATTCAGTAAGTTCCGTCTTCACAACACACCCTTCAAAGTGGGGTTCCCAGGGTCTGGAAGAGGGTGAGTGAGTGTGCTAAAGAACAATCAGCACCTCCTCCCTCCCCACACCTGGTTTTCTTGACTCCACAAAAATAGCTGTAATCATTCCTTGTAAACAAGGACAAGATCAAGGTCAAGTGTGGGAACGTGAGAGCCTGTGTCCCATGAACACATGTGAACAGAGACAATCACGTCCCCATTGCCTGAGGACCAGAAGCTCAGAAACCAGCTGGTCTTCAGGGCATGGGCTGTTTACAGCTCACTCCGTGTTGCCCTGCAGATGAGTTCCGAATGTTCCTTGGCAGAGCTATGTTGGGACTAGGTGTCCCACCATGGGGGGTAGGAGGGAAGGGGCAAAGAACAGGAAGGCTGTAGTGCCCAGTGTGTTACACTGGACTCTCAACAGGTAAGGAGAGAAGAAAGGTTTACTAGGCATCCCCTTCATTCCTCCAGCCCTCTCCCAACTAGGCCTCACCCTGGACAGAGAGACAGATAAAAACATTTTATTGAAACTGTAAAACTGCCCTTATTCCTCTTAACTGCTCACACCCAGAAAGAACTATAAAAAATAGTAGGGGCGTGTGTACAGCTACCTCAGCTCTTAACAATTCCAGTCCTCGTTTTGACCCTCCTTTTTTCCTTTCATACAACTGAGACACTGGTCCTTTGCCCTTTTTCCCAAGATATCAGAGGAGATACCACACCACAGGAGAGAGGGAGGGTAAGTGCAGAAAAGAGAGCTATCTACTGTCACTCTCCATTTCCGTCTCCAAGGACCAAACAGGTTAGCTGGATTCTAAGCAAAGGACTTGCTTGTCCACAAAACCAAATAATAGGGGCCAGTTAGTCTCTGTGTCCTAAATCAAGAAAGATATGAAGGTCCAGGGTATTGTTTAGAGTCTGTCTTCAGTATATAGCCTCATCCATATTGTCATCACTGTCACCCCCAAAGTCCTCCCCATTGTCAAAATATGACATGATGTAATCAGTTTCCTGAAATAGAAAAAAAGGAAGGGAGGAAGAAAGGTTAGGTGAGGCATGCTTTCAGCGTTCTCCTTTCTCCCTAGGTACCAGTCTCCTCCCGTCCCAATCACAGCACTCCAGGCTTGGGAGGTCCATGCAAGCTATAGTTCACTTTTAAGAAGAGCTTAAAGCTGAAACTCCAGTACTTTGGCCACCTCATGCGAAGAGTTGACTCATTGGAAAAGACTGATGCTGGGAGGGATTGGGGGCAGGAGGAGAAGGGGACGACAGAGGACGAGATGGCTGGATGGCATCACCGACTCGATGGACGTGAGTCTGAGTGAACTCCAGGAGTTGGTGATGGACAGGGAGGCCTGGCGTGCTGCGATTCATGGGGTTGCAAAGAGTCGGACACGACTGAGCAACTGAACTGAACTGAAAGGACAGATAAAGCGGAGGGTGCTATCCTTTGTGGGCAGTATCTCCTTTGGCCCTCCAGCCCTCTGAAGAGAACATCCCTGGTGGACAGAGTTGAGATCCCTAGAGCTTATGAGTGGAAAAGACGGCGGTCTGAGAATGAAAGGTGGTTCCCTTTACCTCTTCATGTTCCTCTTCATCATATTCCTCTTCTTCTTCCTCTTCCTTCTCTTCTTCTTCTTCTTTCTCCTCATCTTCCTCTGAAGTCACTTCTTCCTCCTTCTTCTCCAGAGTCTTATGTGAGGATGAAAAGAAGATAAACCAGACTCAGCTCACAGAAGGGGGAGAACTGAGGCACCCATGGGCCAAAGCAGAGGAATGAATCTGGGGCCCAGATGGCCTCTATTCATACTTCATCCTTACCTCTAGCTTCTGTATTGTTTCCTCCTTATCTTCTGTGGTCTTAGGGGGTCTCTTGGGGAGTATAATGGTGGTCCCTGGTGAGAGGATCACAAGGTGAACCATGAGAGAGCAAGCTTCCTTCTTGGCTTTCTGTCACCTCTTGCATAGACCATGTCACTTTGCTGCCCTCCCGTGGCCACCAGAGCACCCAGCAGCCATACTGGGTAGATGGGGTAGGTAGGCATCGGGAGAGCAGGCAAGACCACCCGCAGCCTTGGCCCTCCAGTTGATGAAGGAAATCTGTACTTTCCCTCCTTTTTCCAGACACACTCACGTTCCTTCTGTAGCTTCCGCACTCGGATCTTTAGCTCCCGGGGCAGACGTCGCCAATCTAGAAACAGCAGGAATGTAAAAATCAGCCAGACTCTGCCTGGGATCTGCTATGAATGGTGACTCTTTTAAAGGAGAGATAAGGGTCAGGGTAAGGGTGAGGAAGGAAAAGGTTGGGTCAAAGTTGCTTGGAACAGAACTGTGGTTTGGATACCTCCAGAGGAGTAGGGGACATTTACCAGGTTTTTAGATAGAGTCTGTGAGTACGCTGGAGCACATGTAAGTCTTCTGAATAGGGTGGAGGTTGGGGACAGAGGAGGGTGGATAGGGTGGTGGCTCAAGCATTTGAAAGAAAAGAAGTCAGTGAAAGGGCCCATCACCTACCAGGGTTCCAATCGATGGCATTGTCAATCGGCCCTGACATCTGATATTTGTCTGAGTAACGCTCCACATCTGAGGGATCAGAGGTCAAGGGTCAAAGTTTTATCCTATCAGAACCCTCGGGTTCTTCCTGAGGGTCTAGCCCTCTCAAAACTCAGAAATTGTCGTCTTCCTCACCGCAAACCCAGAGCCCAGGGAGGGCAGCTTCAGTGAGGACCTTCAATACTCTTTTAACCTGTCTTTTCACCACCCCAAATTGCAATGTTTTTGCTATCTCTCTTAACCCCAAGGCATGGCTATATTGACTGGGAGTGCGTTACAGTGGAATGCATACTAGAGCAAGAAAATAGGGTTTCTGTCTTCCCTCTACTCCTTGTTCACGGGACTAACTTGAGCAAGTCTTTTAACTGTCTGAACTTCAGCTTCTAGAGCTTTAGGAGGAAAGTACCAGTTGTCAATACACTAAAATACTATACTTCCATACCAACTGGTAACTACCCACTATCCCAGGCCTCCCAAGTATGCCCCCTTCTCCAGTTCCTCCTGGCTCCATGACCTCTCCATGAGCCACAAACCAAAGGGCTAATATTTTAATTTGCAGGGCTTCTCAGAGACCCCTTCTCAACTCCTTCTGACTGTTTAGTGCCTGTAATATCCAGATTGTTAAAAATTTTTAATACACCTCCCCATGTATATCTGTAAAATGGGAACCTTAATACTTAAGCTCTTACTGCCTAAGATTATTGTGAAACTCAAAACAAACCATGGATACCATAATGCATTTCAAATGCAGGGGTAATTACTATGATCTCCCCAGCTAGGCAGTGCGCTTTCTGTGTCTCTTCTGACCTCTCTGGGGCCCCAGTGGTGCTAAGTACAGGGCACTACTCATGAAAGGCACTCAGAACATTCAACTGACCTCTCTTGGGGACAGCAGGCCGGATGAAGTAGGGGAGCTGCCGCATGGCCCCTCGAAGCTCCTGCTTCAGGGCCAGGACATATTCCCCTTCCTCTCCTGAGGGCAGAGGCACTGGGCGGAACTCCAAGGGCTAAGAAGGCAGAGGCAATGGTCAGTTCAGAGAAAAAAATGCTGGAGTATAAATCTAGGAGGGCCTCTCCTCTCCCCACACTTCTACCCAATGCTCCCACTGAGCAGGGGACCAAAGGCAAATGCTGGGAGCAACACAGCATTTTGAAAGCTGGGGAGCAGAGAGTATAAAAAGGGCAGACACTTCCTAGTCTGGAAAACATCCCATGTAAGTTGCAAGTACAGAGACAGGGAGGGGCCAGATGAGGATGATTTTGATGACCCAGGAGGAATCCAGGATCACATACAGTCAGTCAAGGGCATAAGGGAGTCTTGGGAAAGGGGGGCAGACACTCACAGGGAAGAGCGGAGAAGGCTGCAGGGTGGGTGGGGGCAAAGCATCCCCCTTCCCAATGCCCACAGCCTCCACGTTGAAGGTCAACTGGCCCCGGCCACAACCCCGGCCCCCACCCCGGCTGGCCATGATGGAGGGGGCCCGGGGATTCAGACATCCAATGGGAAAAACCTGATAAAGACAAAAACAAAGAGAAAAAGTACAGTAGAATGGACAGGAAACCAGGGAGGTACAAGACACTCAAATCATTTCTCCCAGAGACCTGAAAAGCCAGTTTAATTCAATGAATTTTGAGAAGGCATGGTGCCAGGCAAAGTATTTCTGAAAATATAAATAAGGATGAGACATGGTCCCAACAGGACAGATAATTGCAACATGGTGTAACTGGTGTAACTGAAGCACAAGGAGGAGAGTGACTAGACACTTGGATAAAATTTCCCTATGTTCCCAAGTTAACTGGATGTTTATCATCAGCTGCATATCTACATATGATTTTTGAATTCTTTCTCTCCCTCACTTTCCAAACCTAACTAGGCCCCAATTCAATCTAATGCAATGCATTTCAGCAAAACATTTATTAAGCATCTACCATGAAAAAGGTAGTGTGCCAGACACTGTGAGGGAACAGAAATGAGTCATCAGTCTCACTGTCAATTGGTTGGGGGTGGGGGGGGCTGTGTGAGAAGAAATATTACACTCAAACAAATCGTTTTAAACACCACTTGGAAACACAGAATCTTAGAACTGGAAAGACATGTGGAGTCTTCTAGCTCAATAATCCTCCCAGTACAATACTACCTTCTGTAAACTGTCAGTCACTCAGCTTCTGGTGGCATTTTCCTAAAGAGATGGTGTCCATTTTCCCCCAAGGCAGCCCTTCCATGTGATCAACTGTGGAAGAATTGAAAGTTCTTCCTGCTACTGTAACTGAACTCTGTCTCTTACCATCATTTTTGAAAAACCAGGCAAGATATCATGGGGAATAAAGAAAGTCATCAAATGAAAAAGAAATTTGAAAGAAATTATATGCCATAGCAGGGAAGATACCTAGCACCCAGATCTTGGCTTCTCATACCACTCTCCAGCAAAAGGAACCAGGGCTTCTTGGAGAAATGCAGCTTCTCCAATGGGGCAGGAACTACACAAGATAAGACTGAAGTATCTTGTAGTGCCAGAAAGTAAGAAAGTGCTCAAAAAACAACGCACACATTGATGGGGCTCCGTCAAAGGTACATAAGAGGCAAATGAAAGAGCTCCCAATGGCCAAAGCCTGAATAAGTTGAACCATATAATAAAGCAGCATCGGAATGCAATATCAAAGTATAAGATAAATATAAAGAGACTATACTGATATAAATAAACATTTGAACAAATTAATACATGGGAGAGAAAAAAATCCCATGTGCAGAATTCTAAATAAATTATGTAGAAAGAAAGTGTTAGTTGTGTAGTTGTGCCCGACTCTAAAATCTTGTGAACTATAGCCCACCAGGCTCCTCTGTCCGTGGAATTCTCCAGGCAAGAATACTGGAGTAGGTTGCCATTCCCTTCTCCAGGGGATCTTCCCAACCCAGTGATCAAACCTAGGTCTCCTGCATTGCAGGGAGATGCTTTACCATCTGAACCACCAGGGATTATACCCTAAAAGGGGAAAGTGTAACTCCTCACTGCTTAAGTATGGCCTGTGCATAGGGAATTTTGTCCAAAACAATTTTGGAAAGGTGGGGGGGTGGTAACTTTATGGTACAGAAATTGGACAAGCATTACTTCAGTCAGGTGACCAAAGTCAACATGAACAACTTTAAATCATATCATTAGTATGTACCCTTGTGTGCTCAGTCATGTTCAACTCTTTGTGGCCCCTTGGACTGTAGTTCACCAGGCTCCTCTGGCCATGGAATTTTCCAGGCAAGAATACTGGAATGGGTTGCCATTCCTTCTCTAGGGGAACTTCCCGACCCAGAGATCGAAACTGTGTCCCTAGCGTCTCCTGCACTGGCAGGCAGATCCTTTACCACTAGCGGCTGTGATATCTTCCTCCCCCAAACTGATACCCCAGTCTATAAACAGGAGGAAAAAAGCAGACACATTCCAATGGAGAAGCATCTTATAATATACGTGACCAGTACTCTTCAAAACTGTCAGGGTCATCAAAAACAAGAAAAGTTCACACTTCCTTTGTAAAAGAGAGCTGTCCTAGTGGTAGCATTCTTAAAAAAAAAAAAAAAATTCCTTTTGTTTTCTAATTACAGAAGTAACAGTAAGTAAAGTTGCTCAGTCGTGTCTGACCCTTTGTGACCCCATGGACTGTAGCCTACCAGGCTTCTCCGTCCATGGGATTTTCCAGGCAAGAATACTGGAGTGGGTTGCCATTTCCTTCTCCAGGAGATCTTTCCAACCCAGGGATTGAACCCAGGTCTCCCACACTGTAGGCAGAGAAAAATGGCACCCCACTCCAGTACTCTTGCCTGGAAAGTCCCATGGATGGAGGAGCCTGGTAGGCTGCAGTCCATGGGGTCGCTAAGAGTCGGACACAACTGAACGACTTCACTTTCACGCACTGGAGGAGGAAATGGCAACCCACTCTAGTGTTCTTGCCTAGAGAATCCCAGGGACAGAGGAGCCTGGCAGGAGGCCGTCTATGGGATCACACAGAGTCGGACATGACTGAAGTGACTTAGCAGCAGCAGCAGCAAACTTGAAAAGATACAAATGAGGTATAAAGAAAAATATCTACTAACCATGATGTAGTAATAATCATTACGAACATTTGCATATGCATCCTTTCAATTCCACTTCTGTATTATATATACAGTTTTGTGCATTATAAGTGTCTATATATATAGACATAATAAGGCCATGATAACTAATTGTAATGTGGTATCCTGGACAGGATCCTGGAACAGAAAAAGAGCCTTAGGTAAAACTAAGTAACGCCAAATCAAGCATAGACTTTACATGATTACAATGTATCAATATTTATTCATTAATTATAACAAATATACCATATTAATATATTATGTTAATAATAGGGGAAACTGGTGCCAGGGTGTATGGAAACTTTTTGTACTACCTGCTCAGTTTTTCTGTAAATCTCAAAGTGTTTTAAGAAATAAAATCTATTAATAAAGAAAGAAACATGAGTATCAATTCAAAATTCACAGTTCTCTGACCTTCCTTGGTTTTCATTACCCTGACAATTTTATTAAAGATTACTGGTCAAATATATTATAGGATGTTCCTCTATTGGAATTTTTCTGAGGTTTTTCTCTTGATTAGACTGGGGTTGTGGATTTGGAGGAGGATGATCAACAAGACAAAGTGACATTTTCATCACATCATATGAGCGTACATACTAATAACATGTTAGTTATGGAACAATAAGAGACAATATAATACATAATCATGACCTCTCAAATTAGTGTTTCATAATAAAATTGTTCCCACAGTCCAGAGAAGAGAGGAAGCTAAGAGGACTAGGATGGTGAGGGGAGGCTTTAGGAATCACAAGGTCCCAAGTTTGGATCAGACCTTAGAAATCGTTTCCTTTCTTTCTTTCAACAAATATCTATTGAGCATCTACTGTAATCTACTGTAACTTGTAGCTCAGTTGGTAAAGAATTTGCCTACAATGCAGGAGACCCAGGTTTGATTCCTGGGTCAGGAAGATCCCCTGGAGAAGGCAATGGTAACCCACTACAGTATTCTTGCCTGGAGAATCCCATAGACAGAGAAGCCTGGCAGGCTACACTCCATGGGGTCGCAAGAGTCAGACACGATTTAGCAACTAAACCACACCCACTGCCACTATAAGCCAGACATAATGCTAGACAATGGAGATCATGGTGAATCCTTTACTTTAGACATTCAGCTTTCCTTTGATAAACCATATCTAGTAAGCTGTTATCCAGCTTCAATTTAAACTTTTTAGCAAATCTTTTTATCTCACTTTACAAGTCATTCCATTTTGGGATATTTGTTCTTTAATCAAAATCAAAAAAATAAAACAAGAAATATATGACTCAACAAAATGCACTCCACAAAAGATTAGTCAGGGAAAAAAAGATTTTAAAATATATTCAAGGTAATCTATTTTGTCAGATTTACACACACCCATACATATAAGTAAAAAAGTTGTTCTTTTTCAAAAAATTAATTTATTTTTTATTGAAGGATAATTGCTTTACAGAAAAGTTTTTCTTAAAGGGTATACAACAAGAATTAACATTGGTTAACTTAAGGTGATGGGTTTTGGAGATTTCTTGGTAATATACATTTTAAGCATTGTTTTTCCTCTGTACCAAAAAGGTATTACTTTTATAATAAGAGGAAAATATTCATTAGAAAGTTAAAAATATAGTAACTGAATAGTAGATGAGATTAACAATATGTAACAGGAAGGAGAGGGTAGGGAAAGGTTTGCTTAAGAAATCTGGAAAGCTTCAAGTCTAACTGCCATGAAAATGTGAGGAAAAGACAGCTGTTAATGAGGTATCACCTCATATTAGTCAGAATGGCCATCATCAAAAAGTCTACAAACAATAAATGCTGGAGAGGGTGTGGAGAAAAGGGAACCCTCCCACACTGTTGGTGGGAATGTAAACTGGTACAGACAATATGGGGAACAGCATGAAGATTCCTTTAAAAACTAAAATTACAACTACCATATGACCCAGAAATCTCACTCCCAGGTGCATACTTGGAGAAAACCATAATTCAAAAAGATACATGCACCCCAATGTTCACTGCAGCACTTTTTGCGATAGCCATGATATGGAGGCAACCTAAATGTACATCGACAGATAAACAGATAAAGACGGTGTGATACATACAACACAATACAATGGAATATTACTCAGGCATAAAAGTAATGAAATTCTGCCATCTGCAGAGACTTGGATGGACCTAGAGACTGCCATATAGAGTGAAGTAAGTCAGAAAGAGAAAAATCAATATCATACATTAACACATATATGTACAATCTAGAAAAATGGTGTAGATGATCTTATTTGCAAAGCAAAAATAGAGACAGACATAGAAAACAAATATAGATACCAAGGGGTAAGAGGGTGGGTGGGACGAATTGGGAGACTGGGATTGACATATATTCACTATTGATACTATGTATACAATAGATAACTAATGAGAACCTACTGTACAGCACAGGGAACTTTACTCAATGCTCTATGGTGATCTAAATGGGAAGGAAATCTAAAAAAGAGAGGATATATGTATATATACAGCTGATTGACTTTGCTGTGCAGCAGAAACTAACACATTGTAAAGTCCAATAAGAAGTAATAAATAAACAAAAAACAGCTGTTAGTTAATAGATTAAACTGTGATCTGATTTAAAGAACACATTAGGTGAGAGATCCTGTCTTATAGATGTGAGAGAGGGAGCAAGAATTTGCCACTGTGTTTTCAGGCCCTTTCAAGGGAAAACACTGTTAACTAGCCGGCTTAGGTATCCCTCCATCTGATAGATACAGTTCTATCAGTGGAGACAGGAGCTGTTTTGATTGCAAAGCAGTGAGGTGTTAAGAAAAGGCCATGAGCTTTGAGGTGAGACAAATCTAACTCCATTTCCACATACTGACCAAGTAACCCTCAAGAAATGTGGGGTAAAAAGAAGACAAAACTTTTTTTAATTAAAGCATTAAACTGGTGGTTAGGAAACTGTAAACCATCCATCTGTACCCTACTCAGCTTAGGAATCTACAAGGCTCTTCTATGTAAGATTGTGATGAAGTGATTGTGATTCTTGAAGATGTTCAAGGTTTCCTATAATCTGGTCCCAAACTACCCCTCCATAAACATCACGCATTCTCCTTCCCCCACAAACAACATCCCACATATGTTATACTCATTCCCAACTGTGCCATAACTGTTTTAATATGGTAGAAGTTACTAAAAAGCCTTTCTTAAATTTGATGTTATTGCTTTTCTGTATTTTTTTTTTTTTAACTGCTTCTTAGTAACTTCTGCTACATTACGCAGTTCGGCACAGTTGGGAATGAGTATAATATATGTGAGATCCTGTTGTCTGTGGGGGAAGGGGAGTGCAAGAGTGAATAATAGGGAGGGTTGATGTTTCCTTATCTGCAAAATGGAAATAATAATAAAAACCATCTTAATTCATTCAACGAGTATTTACTCAGTTCTTATTCAGTGTCAGGCACTGTTCCAAATGCTAGAGATGTAGCAGTGAACAAAATGGACAAAAACTGCTGCACGCATGGAGTTTAAAAGGAGCTTGCATTGTAATGGAGGTCTCAGTATACAGATGGTTCAAGTCATGAGACTGGGAGAGATTCCTAAAGGAGTGGATGTGAAGAGAGAAAAGAAGAGATCCAGGGACTGAGGCTTGGAGCCCTCTAACATTTAGAATTTGCTATATTTGTAATAAATAAGACAAAGATTTAACACTCTTATTATATTAGAACTCATGGAAATGAAGAAAAATCATCCCAATAGAATAAATATGCAAAGAACATGAATAGGCAATTGACAAAAGAATGGTTAATCAAACTATTTTTTAATCTATAAAACTGGCAAAGATTTAAAAATTAATCAGGCTTCCATGAGTTTTTTTGAAGTGGACACTCTCATACCTCACTGGAAGAATTATAAATACAATATTTTGGGTGAGCAATTTGACTCTTTGAATCTACAGCCTTTTAAAAGTTAATATCCTTAATCCAGTAATTCCACTTTTAAAACTTATCCAAAGAAATCACCAGGAAGGGGGTTCAGGATGGGGAACACATGTACACCCATGGTGGATTCATGTTGATGTATGGCAAAACCAAAACAATATTGTAAAGTTTTTTTAAAAAAATTTTAATAAGTAAATAATAAAATTATATGTCAAAAAAAGAGAGAAATCATCAGATACATAGTCAGAGATATAAAAGCATGTTTATCAAAGAGCTATCCATAGTAGCACAAATTCTGAAATAACCTAAATAGTCCAACAAAAAATGAATGGTTGGGGCTTTCTCACTGGAGAAGAAATTGGCAACCTACTCCAGTATTCCTGCCTGGAGAATCCCGTGGACAGAGGAGCCTGGTGGGCTGCTGTCCATGGGGTCGAACAGAGTCAGACACAGCTGAAGCAACTTAGCATGCATGCATTGGAGAAGGAAATGGCAACCCACTCCAGTATTCTTGCCTGGAGAATCCCAGGGACAGAGGAGCCTGGTAGGCTGCTGTCTATGGGGTCGCACAGGGTCAGACATGACTGAAGCGACTTAGCAGAAGCAACAGCAGCAGCAGCAGCAGCAGCAGCAGCAGCAGCAGCAGCAGAGGCTTCCTCAGCGGTCCAGTGGTTAAGAATCTGCCTTGCAACACAAGGGACACTGGTTCAGTCCCTGGTCCTTAAGATCCCACATGCCATGGAGCAACTAAGCCCATCTGCCACAACTACTGAGCCCAGGCATTGCAACTTCTGAAAGCCATGCGCTTAGATCCTGTGCTCCTCAACAAAAGAAGCCACCGCAATGAGAAGCCCACACACCGAAACAAAGAGTAGCCCCCACTTGCCATAACTAGACACAACTAGAGAAAGTCTACTTGAAGCAACGAAGGCCCATCACAGCCAATAAATAAATAAATCTTAAACAACAAAAAAAGACCTAATGACCAACTTCAATAAGTAGGCTTTATTTTTAAAAAGATGAACGGCTAAAAAAAAATCAAATATCTATGTTAGACTATTATGTATACATAATAAAAATTTCAAATAATATTTAAAGGCAGAAAAATGTTCACAATATGATATAAAGTGGAGAAAGCATGATAAAAGGTTGTATTTGTTGTATGGCCCTATGTGTGTAATACACACACACACACACACATATATATACATATGTATACATGCAGGAAATAAATTGAAGGGATTCATTGTCATGATGTAATAGACATTTTATGGTTTTCTAGGATAAATGTATATTACTTCTATAAACAGAAAACAAAGAGAAGATTTTCTTTATCTTTAAGAATGTTACCATTAGGACAGTTCTGTCTCTTTTACAGTGAAAATGTGGAATACATTTTGTTGAGCCATATATTTCCTGTTGTATTTGTTGGATATTGATTGAAGAGCAAAGTGAGATAGGAAGTTCTCTTACTAAAAAGTTTAAACAGAAGCTGGATAATAATTTACTAAATATGATTTATCAGAGGAAGGATGCATATCTAAAGTAAAGGATTAACTATGATCCCCATTCTCCAGCATTATGTCTGACATATAGTAGATGCTCAATAAATATTTGCTGAAAGAATGAATACATGACTCCTAAGGTCTTTTCCAAACTTGAGACCTTGTGATTCCTAAAGGCTCCCTTCACCATCCCAGTCCTATTAGCTTTCTCCCTTCTCTCGACTTTGGGACCAATTACATTATGAACCATCAACTTAAGAGGTCATAATGATATACTGTATTGTATTTTACTTCGTGTTTTATTAATTGCTCCCTAATTACATCAGAAGTTTAAATTTTTCCTTTCCAATCAATTCCATCCAATTAACTTTTCCTGGGCACTGTGCATTTAATACATAATACATTGTATTGTATTAAATACTAGAACTTGCCCTATAAAACTTTATATTGAAACATTAAAGAGGGAGAGGGCACTAAGGGCTCCAGTAAAAGTACACATAAAATGCTATCATCAGACTGAGGAACAATTAATCCTGAAGAAAAAAAAAAATTGGTCCAGGAAAGCTACAGGTAGGAGGTAATATTTCATCAGAGTTTTGATAGACAACGGGAGTCTGTCAAGCTCTTAGTACTAACAGATTTAGGGGAAGCTGGTTCCCAGTAAAAAGTCAGAGGTACCAGAGAGTCTTCCACTTTCTCCTTTAATATATCTCCCCTCTGCGCGAAGGAAAACTACAGTGCTCCAGTGTATAATCAACACAGCAAAGGGAGCCCACAGGGACAGGGTGCGGAACTAGAAGGGGGCAGATCCAACAGGCTGCCGGAAAGCGTTGTCTCTCTAGCTAGCAGCTGGTCCCTGGTGAAGTAGTTCGGGAGGTGCGGGATGGAACCAGGTCAGAGCCACCAAGTCGCGGGCCTTACCTGCTGCCCCTCCCCCACGCGGAAAACACGCCGCAGCCAACTTGAAATTTGCTTGTCTTCCTCTAGCTGGTGGCGTTCTAGGTCCGCCTCCCAGAGCTCCCCATTGGTGAGTTCTCCCAGCCAATCTAGGGGAAGCCGAGGAGGTCCGCCCACTTGAAACTGAGGAGGGGAGGGAGGGAGAGAGTTAGCCGGAACTCAGGCTAGCCAAGCTGGGTGAGTAGAAAGATGGGGTTGCAGAACCAACCCCGGGGTCAGTCATTTCAGACCTCATCTCAGATGGAGGACCCCTTGGCCTGGCGACGGTTCACAGAGGGAAGCTGATCCTTAGATTTCACCGAGGGACTCTATAGAAAGAGCTTCCACAGAGAAATAAAACTCCCTTAGGGATCATTCTTTTTGTGGCTTCACACTTGGCCTCTGCTCCATTCCTCCAGTCTTCCCTTCAGTTCTGCGCTGCTTCCCTCCAGCACCACCCATGAGTATTTCTTTTCTAGAAAAATGTTTTCCTGTAGGTTGCTGCCATGTCTGTGAGAAGATGGAAACAGGCTTTGGGAAAGGAAGGATTAGGAAATCAGATAACCAGAGTTGGGGAGATAGGGAAGGAGTCCAGTGTTTACTCCATTTTCCACCTCCTTCCAGCTCCTCCTAGCCTTTGGTTAAAGAGGGTGGGGTTGGGAGGAGGGGTCCCACTTTTACACACACACAAAAAAAACAGAAACAATGGGGAAAGAGATCAGAGTAGAGACAGAATCTAGAAGTTAGTCAAGAACAATAATCCTGATGTCAGAGAAAATGGCCCTGGGAGTGAAGCCTCTGGACTGGGAAGGCTGTTGGTGGAGTGGCAAGCACCCAGTCTCTGGAATAGGACAGAAACAGAGCTGTGAAGCTTTGGAGAACTGCTTAACTTTTACTAAGTCATAGTTTCTTTATAACAAGAAAATAATTCCTACCTTATAGCATTGTTGTGAGGATTGGAGATAATGTGTGTAAAGTACTTACATAATTGGCACATAGTTGGTTTCCAGTAAATGGTGTGTGCATGCTAAGTTGCTTCAGTTGTGTCCGACTCTTTGTGACCCTGTGGACTGCACCCTGCCAGGCTCTTCTGTTCATGGGATTCTCCAGGCAGGAATCCTGGGGTGGGTTGCCATTTCCTTCTCCAGGGGATCTTCCCGACCCAGAGGTCGAAACATGGTACCTACTAAAAATGGGTAGCTCCCCTGCAAATATTTCTCTCTCCCCCCTTTTCAGGAACATTATATCTTGTGTCTGGTGGCCTCCAGCCTCTAAATTATCTCAAGTGAGTTTGCCAAATCCTTAGGACTTTTTCCTCACCGCCCCCCGCCCCCCCCACACTTTCCCTGATGCCTTCCAGCTGGACACAAACTCATTCCTAAAATATGCAGATGGAAGCTATGGTAACCATGGAGACAGGGCAGGTGGTGAGGAGAGGCAGAGACAGACACTGAGACAAACCGACTGCTACAGATAGGGAGAAAGAAGACTTTAAGGAACGATTCTAACAGAGACCTGCAAACAAGATGGGAAAACGAGCCTAAGCAAGACCGAGAATAAATAGATGCAATGAGAGAGAATGTGTTACAAAGTTCACTCTTCTCTGCCCCTTTTCTCTCTCTCTTCCTTCCATCCCTCCAAAAATATGGGGAGGAGGCATCTGGGAATAACCCCTTGCTGTATCTAAAAATGACCCCAACCTCCGCATACTTATCTAAGTCTGTATAAGGGAGCTGAGGTCCAAGTTTATTTGTGATGCATGTTCCGGTTGCGGGGAGGTGTAATGAAGATGTATCGCTGTGTCTGACTCCAGCTCCCCCTGACATTTAAACTAGGAGAAGGCAGCCAGATCTCTTGCCTCCCTCTGTACAGTAAGGACTCCAGCTGTGGATCCCATTGCCTCTCTCTTCACCTCTCTATATAGTGTACCGTGTACCGTGTGGCAGGTCAGACCTGGCGCACAGGCGCGCATCAACGCACGAAGAGCGGAGAATGGGGATCTGCTGAAGCTAGACGAAGAATTGGGATGGTCCCAGTCTGGGTCGCGGAGGAGTCTCTTGAGGAACATTTAGGTTTGTTGTGACTGAGGGGCTAAGAAAGGGAAGTCAGGATTGGAGCCTCTAGCTTTTGAGGGTTTATGTGTGCATGGGTGGGGTAATGGTTTGGTGCCTGACGCCCCCACCCGCAGAGACTAGGCTATAAATAGCGAAGCATAGCTCCGCCCCCCCCCCCCCCAAGCTTCTCTCCTCCGGAGCCGGCGCTGTGCCCGGGGCGCACAGGGAGGAGGGACCAGGATTCTGTGCCCGGGCGCAGATACTGACACCAAGGGAATCCGAGTGCCCACCCCCACGCCATGTGGGCCCCCAGGAACCCGGTTCCGCCACCCCAGCTGCCCCGTGGCCCTGGCCTCAGCCCTGGCCCGGAGGAGACTCTGCGGACTTACAGGTATCTATTTGGGTGCACAACCTGGGAGGGGAAAGAGCAAGGAGTGATGAGGAATATAGCAGGAGCAAAAGAACCCCCCAATTCTCCCCCCACCCTTTTTAGGTCCCAAACGCAAGCTGCCTCCCTCCCCCCATTCAGTTTGTGGGGCTGTGGCAACCTAAAAGAGGTTAGGAATGGGACTGTATGTGTGAATGTATGGGTGCATGTGTGTGGGTGGGTGGCGTTCAACATCCTAGAAAGGGGGATTCCAAGTGCGGATAAGAAAAGGGGGATGCTGGAAAGGTCTGATAAGCCGTGGGGTGAGGGTGGGGGTGCGGATATCCCTGCGCGTGCACGTACGCGTTTGCACGCGTGCTCGTCCTTCAGTGCGGGTGCACCCTTCTCATCTCCTCAGGCATGCGCTGGGGGGATGAGGGCGGCTCAGAGGCATGAGTTAGAAGAAGGACTGTGTACCATGCCGTGGAGATCTCCCCCATCCCACGCGGGTCCTTCCACCTGTACCTCAGTTTCCCTGCCTGAATCAGTAAATAAGATCTTTCTCTTTTTTGCAGGGATTGGCTTCGCCCCTGAGCCTGCAGGCCTCTACCAGCCACTACCCTCACCCCCCCTAGGCGTCCTCGGCAGGTCCCAATCCCGGCTCCAACGGTGCTTTCTCCCCAGCGGCAGCTATGCTGCACACCGAGGGCCACGCTCTTCTTCGGGCCGTGGGTCAGGGTAAGCTACGCTTGGCCCGTTTGCTTCTGGAGGGGGGCGCCTACGTGAATGAGGGTGATGCTCAAGGGGAGACTGCGCTAATGGCGGCCTGTCGGGCCCGGTACGACGACCCCCAGAACAAGGCACGCATGGTACGCTACCTTCTGGAGCAAGGCGCGGACCCCAACATCGCAGATCGCCTAGGGCGCACGGCGCTCATGCACGCTTGCGCGGGCGGCGGGGGCGCCGCGGTGGCCTCCCTGCTCCTTGCCCATGGCGCGGACCCCTCAGTCCGAGATCACGCCGGCGCCTCGGCGCTTGTCCACGCCCTGGACCGCGGGGACCGAGAGACCCTTGCCACGCTGCTGGACGCCTGCAAGGCCAAGGGCACGGAGGTCATCATCATCACCACTGACACCTCGCCCTCCGGCACCAAGAAGACCCGCCAGTATCTCAATTCCCCACCGTCCCCGGGGGTGGAGGACCCCGCTCCCGCTCCTCCTAGCCCCGGGGTCTGCACGTCGCCTTCGGAAATCCAACTGCAGACTTCAGGAGCGGGAGGACGAGGATTGTTATCCCCTCGCGCCCAGGAAGAAGAGGAGAAGAGGGACGTATTTGAATTCCCTCTTCCTAAGCCCCCAGATGACCCCTCCCCTTCCGAGCCACTCCCCAAACCACCCCGCCATCCTCCAAAACCCCTCAAAAGGCTCAACTCCGAGCCCTGGGGCCTAGTGGCCCCTCCTCAACCTGTCCCGCCTGCCGAAGGGAGGCTGGGGTTCGAGCGCCTGACCGCGGAATTCAACGGCCTGACCCTGACAGGTCGACCGCGTCTTTCCCGACGTCACAGCACCGAAGGCCCAGAGGACCCGCCCCCGTGGGCGGAGAAAGTGACGGGTGGGGGTCCTCTCTCTCGCAGAAACACAGCGCCAGAAGCTCAGGAGTCGGGCCCCTCTTCAGGGCTGAGGCAGAAACTGAGCCGCATGGAGTCGGTGGAGCTCGATACTCCCGGAAATCTTTGCCCCGACTCGCCCGAGTGCAGCCGCCCGTCCCTGGAGCGCCGCAGATACAGCGCCTCCCCGCTGACCCTCCCTCCAGCGGGCTCGGTTTCCTCCCCGCGCCAGTCCCAGGAGAGTCTTCCTGGGGCTGTATCTCCGCTGAGCGGGCGGAGGCGGAGTCCCGGGTTGCTGGAGCGGAGGGGCTCGGGGACGTTGCTCCTGGACCACATCTCACAAACGCGGCCAGGTTTCCTGCCCCCGCTCAATGTCAGCCCCCATCCTCCCATCCCCGACATTCGCCCGGGAGGTCGGGCGCCTTCGCTGCCCGCCCCTCCCCAGGCGGGGGCGCCAGGCTCTCCCAGGACCAAGCGCAAGTTGGTGAGACGCCACTCCATGCAGACTGAGCAGATCCGCCTGCTAGGGGGCTTCCAGAGTCTAGGCGGGCCAGGGGAGCCTGGGCGCTGAGAGGAGTGAGAGGAGCCAAGGTGGGTGGGGATCAGGACCTTGGGACGGGTGGGAAAACCAGTTCACACACACACACTATGGACATAGAGGTCTCTTGCATGTGCTCATGGGCACGGTGCACACATACATGGGTAAACATGTGTCCACAAGCACAGTACTCGTATTTGCAGAGAAGGGTAAGTACTCTATTTATTGGGCATATAGACATGCATTCATGCCCTGGTCACTTCACAGTGCATATGGGAATTTCTCGTGCCCTTGGACACAGCGCACACAGGACCGCTTGTGCTAGGGCCCCCAGAGGGTCCCAAACTCAACTTGCATTTGTTCAGAAGCATTAGGGACCCCCTACTTATGGGTAATCTCCAATCTCTGCCCTCCTGCAACAGTAATCCCTTGCTTTCCATGTATGCCCTGCAACACAGCCTGCTCATGATTTCGGACACGCTACCCTCTTCGTGAATATCCCAACCCATTCTGCAGGTCTTGCTTTTCAATCCAGGCCTGGCTCCTTGTTCACACCCTGCTTCCAGCCCTAACCACTTTTCAGGATAGCTTCTTTACTCCCCTTGGGAATATCCTACAGCAATCCCCAGCCTCAGTTCTGCTGCTGCCCTCCCTGCTCTCAGCTTTACTTCTCAGCTTCCAGCTTTTTCTTCCCAGCCCATCCCCCTAACCAAAACACCAGGTTGTTTCATTTTCCCAGGAGGTGGGTCATGGGCTCTAAGCTGCTCTTCGGTCCATCTGAGCTTAAGAACACCCCAACAGGTTGACATGGGGAGTAACCCTAAATCATTCCTCTCTCCAGTTGATATATCAAATAAATGTGTTCAGAAGTCTCTGTTTTGTCAGTTCTGCTGGGAGTGGAGGGTGTGGGGGAATGAGGACTAGGGAGGGAGGGTGATGCTAACTATAGCTAGCTATAAAGATCGAGGGGATACTTCAAGGCTCCATCCACCTTCTTTCCAGGAAACCAACTGTGGTTGTAGAAGAAGAGGCAAGGGTCCCATGTCTTGAAGATTTTAAGGCATCTGATAGGTTTTCATTTCCCTCAGTCTCCCCTCTGTCCATCCTTAAATTCTTGAAGATTCCTACAAAGAATTTGCCCCTCCACCATCAGCAGCTATATTACAATAGATTAACTGTCCCTCTTTCAAGCTTCCTGCTTCTTGACCACTCATAGTTTTTCCTTGGTGGGGGGCTATCTTTCATGTCACCAACTGCATTTCATCCATTTTTTTTTCTATTTCTGTTTCCCCATCCTTGATTTCTGAGGCCCTGTTGGGTGGAGAGGGAGGGAGAAAGAGAAATAGTATAATTTCCACCTAAGTAAAAATGGTATGATATTCAACTGACAAAGGGTGGGTGTATGTGTCTGCATGTGTGTAGTGTGTGTGTAAGAGTAACAGTAATTGGAGGAACCCAGCCTGAAAGGTTCTATGAACCAAGGTACCTGTCTTAATTTGCCCCCTGGACCTTTCAGCTTGCTGGTTTTCTTCCTGTACTCTAACTCTTCCTTGCTCTAATGATAGGTAAGGGAGCAATTCTACTGTTTCTTCCTTCAACATAGAATTGGTGAAATCAGAAAATTACCCAACGGTGCGCTATAACAAAAAGATTAAAATATTGGAAATCAGAAGACCTATTGTCTAAACCAACTTTTGCTACGTCCTGGCTATTTAATTTTGAACAATATATCTAGCCTGTCAATTTGCTTATCCATAAAATAATAAAATCTAGTTAGTGATTGCAATTATTAGATAAGACAATCCACTAAAATACATTGTATAGGGTCTGACGTACAGTAAGTATGTGCTCATTAAATGTCAGTATCTTTCCTTACTTTAGCTCCACTATCAATTGCATATGATCTTGAACAAGTCATATATCACTTCTCTGAGTCAGTTTCCTCACCTACATCTATGAAATGAAATGATCGGACCAAGACTAAGAATCTTGTCATTCTGTCTACAGTTCTCCCCAGTCATGCATCCAGGCCCCGCTTTTTTCCCCCTCTAGCCTCGCCCTAGGAGTCTGGCCCGCTTTCTAGTACTCGCAAAGATGCGCCGGAGCTAAGCTTCTCCAGGGTTAGAGGTATCGCTTTTTCTCTTTGTAATTGGTTGCTCAGAACCTCCGCCCTCAATAATTTGCCTATGGTGGAGGGGCAGCCGGCCAGCTCCCGCCCCATCTCTGGTGATTGGCATAGGACTTGGCTCGTCCCCGCCCCCGTTTGACTGACGGCTGGGCTCCGGCACCTCCTTCAGTCCCTGGGCGCTCGCTGGCGGGGGCGGCTGGGACCGTTAGCTCGCCAGGCTGGCAGGCTCCGGGCCGCTACTCCACTAGCGGCTGGGATGGAGACCTTGCGAGCGCAGCGACTGCAGCCTGGAGTGGGCACGAGCGGGAGGGGCACTCTGCGAGCGCTTCGGCCCGGAGTGACTGGGGCCGCGGCTGCCACCGCCACACCCCCAGCGGGCCCCCCGCCGGCCCCGCCGCCCCCCGCACCGCCCCCGCCGCCTCTGCTTCTGTCCGGGGCCGCCGGGCTGCCGCTGCCCCCCGGCGCCGCAGGCAGCCCTGTGGTACTGCGGGAGGCCGTGGAGGCCGTGGTGAGAAGCTTCGCCAAACACACGCAGGGCTATGGCCGAGGTGAGTCTGCGGGGTCTGGCCTCCTCCGGGACACCCTCTCTGTACCGGAGCTTTGCTCCCACAGTCCTCTGGATCGTTTTTCCTGGCTCAGAGCCCTCACATGCATTTCCTTTTGGGGAGTTTCCTTCAGGGCTACACACACAGAGACATGCACACGCACAGACGCGCATATTCATACACACGTTTAAGCCTCTCACCCCTCCCCTTTATTGAGTTACTACTATATTCTCCAGGGACCCGTTTTTACAGATGTAGCCTTCTTTTCTTCCCAATCTTTTCCTCTTTAGAAATGGACTTCCTCCTGTAGCTTAGTGCTTTAACATCTCTCTGCCTTTACAGACCAGTCCCCATTGTGTGGGATCCTATCCTTTATCTCAGAACCAAGACATTTCTCACCCACATCCTCTCAGTCTTTCTTCTGTGATCCCAGCAATTCCTGGGCTCCGGCTAATTTACTCTATCTCCTTAACCTTGACTTTTAAATTCTTTTCTTACTTATGTCACTCTGAGATTTCCAGTGCAACTTCAGATTTACTGGGGAATTAGGCAGGGCTTTCACAAGTCACCTGTAAATTGTGCTTTTAAATTTGGACCCCTGCCAGCTTCCGGTGACTTAGTGGCCTGCTTCGGTGTCTTTTTAAGTATGGAGCCTCACAATTCCAGCCTCTCTGTCTGTCTGGCTCTGTTTTCCTGGCCCTTGCCCAGGAACTGAGGATAAATCCCAGGTCTTGGCTCTCTCAATGTTAAATTCAGTGGAAATGAGCCAGACAGAAACCCTATTTCCTTTAGAAATCTTCATCTTAAACATGCCTAATTTCCCAGGTTTCTGAAAAGGGGGATGTGAGGATTTTCTTTGTTGTTTGTGTTTAACCAGTGCAGGATATCATGCGTTTGAGTTCCAAGATTTATAGTGTAAAAAGAAATATATAGTAAGGGATGTGGGGTACAGAATTCAGGTCTGAAATTTCTGAGACATCACTTTTCTCTGCATGGTTAAGTCCTGCTTGACCTGGAAGTGACTGTGTCTCTAACTTTCTAGTTTGTCTCTTTAGGACAGAGAAAGGTTGCAGGGCTTTCTCGTAATGACTTTTTTTTCTTTCTGAGAAAGTGCAGTGAGAGGAGCATACACAAAGGCTTTGGAGTCAGACAAGTCTGGATTAAATCCCAGATTAAATCTCTGTCACTTGCCAGCTATGTCTCTGTGGAAGAGACTTAACTTCACTGAGCTTTGATTTCCTTTGGAATTATTGTCTCAATAAATGATATATTGCACCTGACAGATATAATGTGTACTTTAAAAATGATAAATATCCTCTCAAGCTTATTGGTTCATTTCTTTGGAAAGAATACATATTTTCTCTCACTGTTAAATCCTAACAGTGTAAAACCAATGATTCCTATAAAAACATTTTAAGATCCATTTTGCTTTATTTGCACAATGATACATTTCCCATCAGTTTCCCTTTGTTGTTTAACATTTTAAACTGCTACCAAGGGGCTGGCACTCTCCTAGATGCTGGGAATACAAATGCATATTATCTTGAAATTCATCATGAGGGAATTTAACTGTTTTTTTTCTAGTTTAACACCTAGATTTAACAGGGCAATGGAATTGCCATTAGCTATTGTCCTGTTACTTCATGCCTCTTTTAAATTGAGACCAAGGGAAGGTCTTTGCTTCTGAGCATAGGAATAGCAACCCTAAATCTGAAGAGTTCTTCCTAGAATCTTATAGGTGTTTATTAAAATTGTAGAGGAGTGACTTTTTTTTTTTTGGTCTGTGTTACCTCAAGAGGCTATGGTTTAAACTGAGCATCCTGTAAAAACTTTTTCATTTCCTTAGAAAGGATGAGGGTGAGAGTACAAGGGAATTATACTGACAAAGAGCAACTGGTTAGCATTCAGACTCTCTAGCAGTTCAGTCCTCCAGCTTGCCTACCTCCCACCACAGTCCTTCTCATTATTCTTCAGTTTCTCATTTCCAGTCTGGGTGTCCAGCCAGTACTTTGGGAAAGTTTGGCAGATAGTTCAGCTTCAGGCAAGCAGAATCTCTGCCGATTTGGCTCAGAAGACTTTCACCACATGGAATCACTTACTCTGCTTCAATTAATAGGCAAAACTGCCACTGGCCTGTGTCCACACACCCTTGTGACTGATGGCATGATATTTGGGGGCTGGCTGTATTCCCCTGCATAAAATTTACTTTAGTCTTTGCCCAGACCAGTCCTCAATCCAGCAATGCTTTACTGGATTATCTTCAATTGAGATCTTTCATCTTCCTCCTGACTGCTCCAAATTCACCTTTTCCAGGCATGGTCTTTAGATTTACCTTCACTCCTGTAGGCTCTCAGCACTAGATTCTTCTGTTATCTCACTTATTTGTCCTGTATCTCTCCCTGCAGTCCCCACTCAAGATGCACACCTAGCTCAGTATGCTGTAGGATCTTATAATCAGTTTAGTGCACAGGATTTGGAATCAGAATCTGGCCCTGTCAAATAGTGGCTGTGTAATCTTGGATATGGCAACCCACTCCAGTACTCTTGCCTAGAAAATTCCATGGATGGAGGAGTCTGGTGGGCTACAGTCCATGGAGTCACAAAGAGTTGGACATGACTGAGCGACTTCACTGTACTTCACTTTTAATCTTGGATAAATTACTTTCCCTCTCTAGGCCTCACCTTTTCCATTCATTCAGTTAATGAATATTTATTGATCACCAGGGGTGAACAAGAAACTCAGTCCCTATCTTCATGGCGCTCACAGTCCACTTTACAGAGCATATGTGAGAATTAATGATGCAGTAAAACAGGACAGTACAGCAGAAAGAGGACTGGTTTGGGAGGCAAACAAACATTGGTTCTAAATTCTGGTTCTACCACTGTGGTCTGTTTCCTAACTTGTTCACCATTTGTTCAGTGGGTATTACAATGCCTATCTTAATAGTTCTGTGTGGATTAACTGAATGCATGCAGCAGCTAGTTAGTACTTAATGGGTGGTTGCTATTATTATGCATGTGGAAATGCTTTGAAAGCTGTGCATTTGATAGGTGCTGTTAGCATTACCATTTCATTTACCCCCTTTCCACATGGCATAGACCCCTTCTTCTAATGACTCACAGCTGGTAATCTCTAAGCTGGCACAATTGCCTGAACAACCAAGTTGCTTTCCTTGTTCTGTAACTTCTGTGTTACCCTCTTCAAACCTATCTTTTAAAAAATTATTGCTGTCCCATGGGACTTTCCTGGTGGTCCAGTGGCTAAGACTTCTCACTTCCAATGCAGGGAACCAGGCTTTGATCCCTGGTCAGGGAACTAGATTCCCACATGCTGCAACTAAAGATCCTCTGCAGCCAAATAAATAAAATTATTGCTATCCTTTTATATCACATATGGTTACATGATTGGAAATTCAGCCCAGCTACTCCACTAGGTTGAACAAATGAATCTTATGTGGTATTTTCTGTTCAGTTGTTCCTTTTCCTCAGAATCACAGACAGCTTCTTTGTTCTAAGTGACAATGTAGTTATTAATGAAATGATTGGTCTGGATATTTCCAATGTTTGAAATGTAGGATTAGACCCTGTATTCGTTTCCTGTGGCTGCTCTAACAAATTATCACACACTTAGCTTAAAACAGAAGAAATTTATTCTCTCATAGTTCTAAAGCCCAGAAGTTAAAAATCAGTATCACTGGGCCACAGTCAAGGTGTCACATCAGGCCTGTGTTCCCTCCAGAGGCTCTAGGGGAGAATCTGTTTCTTTGCCTCTTCCAGCTTCTGGTGCTACCAGAATTCCCTGGTTTGTGACAGCATCATTCTAATCTCTGCCTCCATGTTCCTGCTGCTTTCTCCTCTTCTGTTTTTCATCGAGTCTCCTTCCCTAAGGACCCCTGGGCTTACATTTAGGACCCACCAAGGTAATCCATGATAATTTCTCCATCTCAGATCCCTAACTTAATCACATCTGCAAAATCTTTGCCACATAAGGTAACATTCACAAGCTCCAAGGATTAGGACACGAACCCCTTGGCAGGGTGCATAATTCCACTTACCATAGTCCTCTCCCAAAGTCACTGTCACTTTTCAGTCCCTCCCTTCTGGAGACTGTGCAGTGTGGGCTATTCAGGGGTACCTTCTACAAACTGAAATAGGAGTCAGATGAAATATTGTTAACCAGTTTCCCTATCTTCATAGTAACATGAATTAAGCCAGGTCACACTATTCTTACAAATAGCTGTGAAAAGAAGAGAAGCAAAAAGCAAAGGAGAAAAGGAAAGATAAAAGCATCTGAATGGAGAGTTCCAAAGAATAGCAAGGAGAGATAAGAAAGCCTTCCTCAGCGATCAATGCAAAGAAATAGAGGAAAACAACAGAATGAGAAAGACTAGAGATCTCCTCAAGAAAATTAGAGATATCAAGGGAAAATTTCATGCAAAGATGGGCTCGATAAAGGACAGAAATGGTATGGACCTAACAGAAGCAGAGGATATTAAGAGGTGGCAAGAATACACAGAAGAACTGTACAAAAAAGATCTTCACAACCCAGATAGTCACGATGGTGTGATCACTGACCTAGAGCCAGACATCCTGGAACGTAAAGTCAAGTGGGCCTTAGAAAGCATCACTACGAACAAAGCTAGTGGAAGTGATGGAATTCCAGTTGAGCTATTTCAAACCCTAAAAGATGATGCTGTAAAAGTGCTGCACTCAATATGTAAGCAAATTTGGAAAACTCAGCAGTGGCCACAGGACTGGAAAAGGTCTGTTTTCATTCCGATCCCAAAGAAAGGCAGTGCCAAAGAATGCTCCAACTACTGCACAATTGCACTCATCTCACATGCTAGTAAAGTAATGCTCAAAATTCTCCAAGCCAGGCTTCACCATGGAAGTGAACTGTGAACTTCCAGATGTTCAAGGTGGTTTTAGAAAAGGCAGAGGAATCAGAGATCAAATTGCCAACATCTGCTGGATCATGGAAAAAGCAAGAGAGTTCCAGAAAAACATCTATTTCTGCTTTATTGACTATGCCAAAGCCTTTGACTGTGTGGATCACAATAAACTGTGGAAAATTCTGAAAGAGATGGGAATACCAGACCACCTGACCTGCCTCTTGAGAAACCTATATGCAGGTCAAGAAGCAACAGTTAGAAGTGGACATGGAACAACAGACTGGTTCCAAATAGGAAAAGGAGTACATCAAGGCTGTATACTGTCACCCTGCTTATTTAAGTTATATGCAGAGTACATCATGAGAAACGCTGGGCTGGAAGAAGCACAAGCTGGAATCAAGATTGCCAGGAGAAATATCAATAACCTCAGATATGCAGATGACACCACCCTTATGGCAGAAAGTGAAGAGGAACTAAAGAGCCTCTTGATGAAAGTGAAAGAGGAGAGTGAAAAGGTTGGCTTAAAGCTCAACATTCAGAAAACGAAGATCATGGCATCTGGTCCCATCACTTCATGGGAAGTGGATGGGGAAACAGTGGAAACAGTGTCAGACTTTATTTTTGGGGGCTCCAAAATCACTGCAGATGGTGATTGTAGCCATGAAATTAAAAGACACTTACTCCTTGGAAGGAAAGTTATGACCAACCTAGATAGCATATTCAAAAGCAGAGACATCACTTTGCCAACAAAGGTCCGTCTAGTCAAGGCTATGGTTTTTCCAGTGGTCTTGTATGGATGTGAGAGTTGGACTGTGAAGAAAGCTGAGCGCTGAAGATTTGATGCTTTTGAACTGTGATGTTGGAGAAGACTCTTGAGAGTCCCTTGGACTGCAAGGAGATCCAACCAGTCCATCCTAAAGGAGATCAGTCCTGGGTGTTCATTGGAAGGACTGATGCTATAGCTGAAACTCCAATACTTTGGCCACCTCATGTGAAGAGTTGACTCATTGGAAAAGACTCTGATGCTGGGAGGGATTGGGGGCAGGAGGAGAAGGGGAAAACAGAGGATGAGATGGCTGGATGGCATCACCAACCCAATGGACATGAGTTTGAGTGAACTCCAGGAGTTGGTAATGGATGGGGAGGCCTGGTGTACTGAGATTCATGGGGTCACAAAGAGTCGGACACAACTGAGCGACTGAACTGATTAACTAACTGACTGACACTATTCTTACCATCTTGTATGATCAGAGAGAACCTTCTCACTCACTTAATTTCATTATCTATTTATCCATGCTGCCCCACTATAAAATTGTTTATTTTTATAAAATTTTTTATTATAGTTTCATGTGTTATTTTTTTACTCTGGTGTGTGTGCACTCTCTCTTACCACTTAGACATTCATCTAATATTTTATCTCTTAAGGGAAAAACCAAAAGTATTCTCTCTCATGTTTTGTTCAAAATTATGGTACAAGCACTTAAATATTCCTCATTACCTTGGTCTTTCCTGTCCCTTTTAGCCCAGAATCTATCAGTGACCTCCAAAAACCAATTGTAGCGGTCAGATGTGTATGTCTCAGTAATTGCTACCCTTCTACCTCACTGTCCTTTAGCCATCCTTATGCAAGCCATTATATCCATGGTTTGTCACTGAAAATCTGATAAAAACTATGAGCATTCTCCTACACATGCACATGCACACACATGCACACACAGAGACATGCTTAATTTTACTTAGAGTTTTGAAGGTCTTGTGAACCCCTATGAAGTTCAACCACCGAGTGGACTTTGGACCCTGGGTTAAGATTCCCAAGATGGAAAAAACATTGGCATCAGGTTCTGCTACAGCTGTGTGACCTCAACCAAATCACTTACCCTTCCTTAGCCTGAGATAGACTAGATAACCTCTCAAGTCCCTTTTAGCTCTAGAAATGAATGGGCCTCGTGGGCTTCCCTGGTGGTTCAGACGATAAAGAATCTGCTTGCAATGCCGGAGACCCAGGTTCGATCCTAGCCGGGGAAGATGCCCTAGAGAAGGAAATGGCAGGGAAGATTCAATATTCTTGCCTGGAGAATTTCATGGACAGAGGAGCCTGGTGGGCTACAGTCCATGGGATCACAAAGGGCTGGACACAACTGAGCGACTAACACTTATGAGCATTTTCAAATGCAGATCACAATTCATTGCCTTTTTCCCTGATCATTTGCCCAATTTCTCATTTCATACTCACATTTCTGAAATAAGACTCCCTATTTCATTTGGTTTTGAGTAATTTTTTTTTTAAAGCCCTATACTCTATGCCAAAAGGGATTTAACTGGATAGAGAATGGTCATGTGCTTTTTAATAGGACCTTCCCCATTATAGCAGTCTTCTCCCCTTCCTCTTTATTTCAGTATTCTCCTTGTTGTTTGCATGTCATAGGACCTGTCACCCAGCACGTTGTGCTAGATTGCCTCAAAGAGGGAACTGAGCCTGAAAAGATCTCAATGAAAAGAACAAAGGTGGCTAAGCTTTCTGGGCAGCAATGACCTTTGAAGAGTCCCTGCTAAAACTAAGGGTGGGAAAGAGAAAGTTTCCTTTTCATGCTGTGTTTTAATGGAAGAATGAACATTTTAAAAAGTCAGTTAAATATAGGGTATTAGTTAAGAGCTTCTGCTGCTTTTCAAACCCTGGTTGGTACATGGAGCGCTTGCTTCAGTTGCAGAGCAGTAAGATAAGTTATTATTGTCCATTTTGAACACCTTCATGGCAAGAAATGTATGTTACTCGTCTTGGCATCTCTAATGTCTGGAATAGAGCTGTGCATCTATTGAGTGCTCAACATTTTGCTCAGTGTGTAGGTGGCAGCCATGAAAATGTGCTGGTTAATATCTGGTGCTGCAGGGAGCATAATTGACTGACAGCCTTAAACTGCTGTCCCCTCTGAGTTCATCACCAGGTTTGCATTGAGGCCATACACCCTGTCGGCTGCTCTGTCAGTGACTGAGCGCAGCAGGGGTGCTAACTCAGGCACATCCTGAGATGTGGGATTCCTTTGGTTTGAGTACCTGGCCAAACCTTTCTTGGAACTGTGCTGCAGTCTGAGACTGTCGTATCCACACTTCCAGCCTTGCCTCTCTTCTTCCACAGGTGTCAGACCGTGAACCTGGTCTGAAGGCTCTCTCTCCCTTCTCCTTCTTCCTCCCCAACAAATTTCTTGCATGTCTGACTCATCTTGGTGTCTTCTCCTTGTCAGGCCTTAACTCACATAATATAGTAGAATTAACAAGTCCTTGTTGTAACAATGGGTGGAGAGTGGTCATGGAAGATATTGGTGAATGTGTGTGATCATTTATTGCAATGAGGCTTTTAGTTAAAGCCATTTGAAATTTTGGCACTCTAGAGTCAAAGAGATCCTTTCCAAAGGCAAACTGATTTTATCCTGCCATCCATTTAAAAACCCTTCAGTAGCTTCCCATTGCTCCAGGATAAAGCCGGTATTCTAACATGACCCATCACATCTGACCTGATCTGGCCCTGGCTTTTTTTTTTTCTCTTGCAACCTCATCTTGCATTATATTACCCCTCACTGTCTCTTTTCTGGCCATACTAGTCCCCTTATTCATTGTACTTCCTGCTGCTACAGAGCCATTGTCCATGCTATTTCTTCTGTTCAGAGCACTTTTCTCTCACCTTTTCGCCTAGTGATACTTATATCCGAGCTTAAATACTACCTTGTCAGTGTAATATTTAATATTTATTCTTAGCCAGCTGACTAATTGTGGAATAATCTACTTGTACTTCGTCAGGTAGTAATGGTATGCTGACCTTGGAAACTCTGGCCTCCAATATTTATGCTATTCTCTTTTGGTGTCTAAGACTAACCAAAATGTGAACTAGAGAGGTGAGGGAAGTATATTCTGGTCTTCCTATACAAATGAACTCAATTACAGCCTTGGCTTATTAATTTAAATGCTTTTAAATGGTGATAGGTGGGGATCTAGGAAGGAGTAGTCTCTTAACGTAAGTACGGGTTACAGATAGTGTATTGAAGCAGAGCACCATGTGGAAGCATTCTTATTGCTGAACTGAACTACTTCTCTTTTTATAGTGAATGTGGTGGAGGCACTTCAGGAATTCTGGCAGATGAAACAGTCACGAGGCGCTGACTTGAAGAATGGGGCCCTAGTGGTTTATGAGATGGTTCCCGCCAACAGTCCTCCCTATGTCTGTTATGTCACCCTGCCTGGGGGAAGTTGCTTTGGGAGTTTCCAGGTAAGAGCTGGGAGGCAAATGTAGCAGATAAATCCGTAGGTGCTAGTGGTGGCTTTCTCTATCACTTTGGTCATTAAATCTCGGTCCAAAGTCACCTATTTGAGGACTTGGACCAGTTCTGGGTAAATCATTCTAACGAGTATCTGAGGCTCATTTAATCAGAAAACAACCTTGGTAGCATGCTTTTCTTTTTAGTGTGTGCGCTAAGTCGCATCAGTCGTGCCTGACTCTTTGAGATCCTATGGAGCCTGCCAAGCTCTGCTATTCATGGGATTCTCCAGATAAGAATACTGGAGTGGGTTGTCATGCCCTCCTCCACTGGGTTTGAGTTTTTTTTTAAATTTATTTATTTTTTCATTGAAAGATAATTGCTTTATAGGATTTTGTTGTTTTTGTCAAATGGGTTTGAGTTTTTGAAAGCTGAAAGAGAAGCAAACTACTGGCACCTAACTCGTGTTCTGATCTGGCTTCCAGGTTCCTGCTGTCTCTTTTTGAGGACATAGGATAATATCTATCGCCCGCACTACTTCTTCATAGGCTGTGGCCAAGGAAAGCAGTGTTTGAGTTCTCTAAGAAATCAAAGGAGAAGGACTATGTATGGTGGAAATAGTACTCATCTAAGAGTTAGCAGATCCAAATTCTCATTCCCCTGACTGCTAGCAGGGCAAGTCAAGTAATTTCTATGGGCCTTGGTTTCTCCATCTGTAACATGAAGGAGACAGAGTAGATTATTTCTAGCCAGTATTTCTGGTACTAACATTCTACAGTTATATAAAAGACTTGTATATGATGATGAAAAGAGTTGATGCTATTGTAGGGTAACAAGAAATTTGACCAGTGTGAATATTATCATCAAAGATGAATTTTTCACATTGTAGACAGGAAAGTAGCTTCCTGAAATGTCAACTTAGAGCCTGAATAGGAATTTAGGGAGGAGACTAGACACTTTTGTTCTGTTTTCCGTATGGCTTGAATAACCCTTAGACAAAGTTATACCCTCTGCTATGTGCTTCCATAGCACCTTGAACTTCCCCTGTCAAATTACTTACCACAACATATCGTTATTGAGTGTTTCTCTCTCCTAGTGGACTATGCTCTATGGTGGCAGAGACAGTGTCAGTCTTCCTTCTTATTCAGTTTGAAATCTCTACCGTCCAACTCAGTGCCCAGCACAGAATAGACATTCAATAAATCTGTTGCACGAATGAGTGCCATTGTAGCTCAGTTGCAGTTTCAAACAGAAACTGTCCAAAGGGAGCTTCATTTCAAATTGGGTGACTAAATGTTTCTCTCAGAACCCCAGCCATTTCAGAGAAATAAATATGTGCCCAAGATAACGAATTTTTACCTTTTGCTTCTAGAAAATAAGATCTTTCCTTCCTTCTCCTACCTCATCATACCGTTGAATAAAGATTTAATAATCTTATGGTGATGTCCCAAGTGAGTGGAAGTCGCTCAGTCATGTCCAACTCTTTGAGGCCCCATGGACTATAGTCCATGGAATTCTCCAGGGCAGAATATTGGAGTGGGTAGCCTTTCCCTTCTCCAGGATGCCCCAAACTGGGGCATTCAATTTCTGTTATTTCCTGAAAGAGTAGAATTATCTCTCTTGGCCTCTTTTAGCTTATATCTTTTATATCCACTTTGGTAGGTGAGATTTCTCCTGCTGGTTTTCTTCATAGGTGATTTTTTGGAAAGAGCACCATACAGTAGCATGGGCAGCAGGCTAATAGTGAGAGAAGCGGAAACAGAAACTGCATAAGCAAGAAGCTGTAGGGTTAATGTACCAAACTCCGTATGTTGTCTCAGAGAGACCTGTCAGCCAAAAGAAATTGGGAATTACTGAAATTAAGGATGGCTAAGTAGCAAACATAATCTGGTCTACTTTTTAAAATTACATCATGTTCTTTAATCCTAATCATAAATGACAAAGGCCACAGAGGCCTTTGAAACAGCCAGTAAAAATGAATTTTAAAGGTGGCTAGGGATGGCAACCCACTCCAGTATTCTTGCCTGGAGAATCCCAGGGACGGGGGAGCCTGGTGGGCTGCCATCTATGGGGTCGCACAGAGTCAGACACGACTGAAGCGACTTAGCAGCAGCAGCAGGGATCTGAAGTTGAGTGATTCAAGATTTTTGAAAATCAGACTTTCTTTTTGGTACGTATGTTGGATACAGTGTAAAAACATGAGTTAATTTTTAATTTATTCTTGTTTTTCTCGAGTCAGCTTTCCTTTCCCTAGCTACCTCTCTTCTCTTTGCCTCCACTAGGAGGGGGTGGAGGAGAGACTATAAAATCCTTCCTCAGACCTTAGACTCCATTCAGGGATAGTTCCCTGGCTCATTGCATTAGTGGGGAAACTGCCTGCACATAGCTAAGGGTAAAGTCCAAGAATCCTAAATGGGTGCTTCGGATAGACTAGAGGGCTCCTCTGCAGAAGCAGCCTAGATACAGCTTTGTTCTAATCTTAGGTTATCTAGAGGGATTAAAAAAAAATCTTGCCCATCTCATCTACAGAATAAAAGAACACGATACAGATTTCTAACAGACTGGCCAGAATCTGGCTTTTGAGTAATTAATTTTGTTGACAGCTTAAACAGAGGTACTTTTCGTATCCAGTGATTATATGCTGACTTCAGCAATCTTCTCCATCCTGCCTTCAATTTGGTATGAGCTACAGCTGTCTCCAGTTCCTTAATGACTCCAGGATGTTGAATCAAACTTATGCTTCCAAGTGCCCCGACCATTTTACAATAAAAACTTAGGAGGGTGTGTAGAACAAACTGACTTTTGCAAAGAGTATCCAAGTGTTGTCTGTGCCAAGTGTTTCCCTCCGCTTCTTCCTTCCTCTCTCTCAGATACGCATATGCACATATTTTCTCTGTTTACTGCCTAGTTTTGTCCCACAAAAGCTGAAGCCCGGCGGAGTGCTGCAAAGATTGCACTAATGAACTCTGTGTTTAATGAACATCCTTCCAGAAGAATCACTGATGAGTTCATTGAGAAGAGTGTCTCTGAGGCCCTGGCATCTTTCAATGTAAGTTACTTGGAGTTGGAAAGGAGAGAGTGGGGGATGGGAGAATTGGCTGATTGTGAAATCTTGTGTATTACTAGGAAACAGGGCATGAATTCTTAGTTTTCTTTCCTGTCTAAATTTCTGTTCTGTTTATTTTCTGTCAGTCTTTTGTATTACATGCTCCAAATGCTTCAGTCTCTAAATCTGTGTATGTCTTTGTTATTTTGTCTCTTTCATTATGCCTCTGGTATCTAGAAATATTTATTTCAAGATTTATGGACTTTTAGAGATATTATAAAATAAAAATTGAACCGGAATTTCACTTTTCCCAGTTTTGGTTTAAGACCTTACTCCCTTTTTCCTTCACTCTTTTTTTATACAACTGTTTTTATTGTCACTTGTTTCCTGCCTCCATTACATCTTGTTAATAAAGAACATGTTACAATATAAGTGTCTTGTCTTTTCATGTTTCTAGGAATGTGGAGGATAATTTATTTACTCTCTTTAAAAAGAACATCTCTGCTTTCAAATGATAATGACAATGATGATAACCATAGCAAATCCTAACTGAGTACTTATTTTGTACCAGGGACTATTCTAGGGGATTTATATGTAGTTTATCTTATTTCATCTTCACAACAGTCCTATGAGGTATGGTGGTGGTGGTGGTTTAATCGCTAAGTTGTGTCTGACTCTTGCGACCTGGTGGACTGTAGCCTGCCAGGCTTCTCTGCCCATGGGATCCTCCAGGCAAGAATACTGGAGTGGGTTGCCATTTCCTTCTCCCAGGGCATCTTCCCAACCCAGGAACTGAACCTGGGTCTCCTGCATTGCAGGCAGATTCTTTACCAACTGAGCTATGAGGGAAGCCCTCCCTATGAGGTATAAGTACTATTAATACCCCTCTTTTACAGATGAGGAAATTATAAACATAGAAGTGAAGTTTTGCCTAAAGTAATATAGCTTGTAGATGGTAGAACCAAGACTAGAACCCAAGTCAGCTTACAAACTTTTCTAGCTTAGAGGTACATCTTAAAAATTAGCACTGCTTTCATCCTTCCTCTCAAAAGACCATTGATAGGGAGATAAAGTCAGATCAATTTTCTGTTTCTGTTTTCTTTACATTTAAGATGTAATTACATATACTAAACTGCTTCACTTATCTGTTTCGGAGATTAGTGTTGAACACTTTGACTCATAATCCTTCTGTTACCTAGGACCCATCTGTTTTTCTCCTATTACCCTGTCAAGCAGTGTCTGCAGGGAATAAAACATTTTATATTAATCAAATCAGTTAAAGCACATTTTTCAGTCTTAAATCATCTAATGTATTGACATTATAAAGTGAAACATTAGTTTGGATTATAGAAAACAGTGCTTATGAGCATGGGCTCTGAATTTATTTTGAAATTTTGCTTCTACTTGTTATGTGACTTTGAACAAGTTAGTCTTTTCCAGTTTCCTCATCTGTAAAATAAGATAACAGTTATACCTATCACATAGGATTCTTGGATAAAAGAGATTATGTTCCAGCATTTAGCACATGTTATCTGTTTAGGTGCCTTTGGATGCAAATAATAGAAAAATCTCACTTCAAATTGATTTAATAAATAAAGGAAGGAAATTTATTACCTAACATGATAAGAAGTCTAGAAGTAGGGCAGATTTCAGGACTGGATGATTCCATGGATTAAGAATGTCATCATTTAGGACAGCAGCTCCAACCTGGACTTCAAGCCTGAAGACCAGTCCCATTTTGACATAAAGGACAAGTTCTGTTGTCCCATCTGCAGGAGCACACTCCGGGGAGGTTGAAGTGGTGAGATACTCAGGTGCAAAATTTCCTGCAAAATAGCTGTCTGGGAGTCTAGGTCACCAGATCTGAATGAAGCAGATGGGTTTTTTTGGTCTGTACTGGGTCTTCATTGTTGTGCACAAGCTTTCTGTAGTTGTGGCAAGTGTGGGCTACTCTCTAGTTGTGGCGCGTGGGCTCTTGGCAGGTTAGCTCAGTAGTTATGGTACATGGGCCCTAGAGCATATGGGCCTCAGTGGTTGTGGAGCACAGGCTTAGTTGCTCCTTGGCATGTAGGATCTTCCTGGACCAGTGATCCAACTGAGTCCCTGCATTGGCTAGTGGATTCTCAACACCTGGACCACCAGGGAAGTCCAAAGCAGGCTTTAAAGCCATTTTTATTTATTTATTTATTTACTTTTGGCTGTGCTGACTCTTTGTTGCTACGCAGGCTTTTCTCTAGTTGCAGTGAGTAGGGGCTACTCTCTGGTTATAGTGTGTGGGCTTCCCCCGGGGTGTTTTCTCTTGTTGCAGAGTACAGTCTCTAGGGAGAGCTGGGCTTCAGTAGTTGCAGCTCCCAGGCTCTAGAGCACAGTCTCAATAGTTGTGCTTTGTTGCTTTGTGGCATGTGAGATCGTCCCGGATCAGGGATCAAACCTGTGTCTTCTGTATTGGCAGGCGGATTCTTTAGCACTGAGCCACGAGGGAAGCATCAAAACAGACTTCTAACCTGGAGAAAAAAAAGAAAAGAGTATAATCTACTGGCCAAAATTCTTTCCATCTTTCCACTCAGCCATCCTCTAGATATTGGCTTTGCCCTTGGGCTGACTCCCCTCAGGGTACAAGACAGAGACAGAGTTCCATTTGTCAAATACAGAGAAAACTACATTCAGAGACAGAAAGAGACCATCTTTCCTAGTATCTCCTTAGTAGTAAGGACTCTATTCCCAGAGGCTCTCCAGCAGACCTTCCCTCTATCACCCATGCCCAAATCAGTTACAGGCAAAGGAGATTAGGGTTTACCCACTTGGAGTTAGGATAAAATCACTCTTCCCTGAGGTAATTGGGAGATGCATAGGCCCTGTAGTATGGAAGGAAATAGACATTGGGTGGGTCACCCGCAGTATCTGCTACAAAGTGTTTAAGAAATGTAAACTGTTATTATTTTCGGGCCACTATTCTTTTTTTTTTATTAACCTCTCAAATTGAGAACTTAGTGGATGTCTCATTAATATCCCAGGAAATTCCCCTTCTCCAAAAAAAATGATTTTCATTTGGTCTTAGCCATGGGTAAAGAGTGATGTCCACATTTTTTTTAAAAGTCCTGAATCTGACACTACATTCTGTCTTTTGACAAATCACCTAGCCTCTGTGGTTTTGAATTTCCTCATTTGTAAAATAAGTAGATTAAATTAAATTAATTCTAATTCCTTTCCAATTATATTCTGATGTTCCTATTACTAATCAAGTGTTCTGTGATTAAATGTTTATTGAATAAGTGGAGTTCATTTATAACCTTGTTAGGTATAGAAGTATCCTATGAGATGGAACTTGCCAATGTTGGGTCGTGCCATTTGGTATACTCCAGATAGTTTACAGATGTGCCATGATACTGATCCCCTCAACTCTCAGGGGAACTGAGAAAGCCGTGAGGCAGATGGACTCCTCTGCCCCGCAGCCTCTGCTGGCAGCTGTTCTGTGCTGTATCATGGAGGCACTGAATAAGGTATTGCAGGGAACAATTCTAGATAAGAACGAAGATGCTTGCTTCAGAGCCCTGAATGCTAATAATGAAAATCACCACCTTTTCCCTCCCTTCCTCTAGATTTTCACTCTAAATCCAAATTTTATGATCTTTGTTTCACCACAAAGATTTAACCACGCATGGCATGATTATTTCTCATGAGCCACAAAACAAAGTGGGTTGATTTTGAGTAGTTCTGACTTCTTGTTGATTCTAGCACAGTGAAGGCAAAGAATGATAATAAACTAGCACTTATGGTATGCTTACTAAGTGCCTGACATTATTTAAGGTGTGATACATATACAGTAAAACCCCATGATAAAGTATCCCACAATAAACTGAATTTGGGTATAACGTAATTGGCTCCTGACCTCTACCTGATCCCTTTGCTCAAAAAGAGCAGAATAAAGTTCATATCTTGGGAGTTTGGGGGTGTATGTGTGGAAATGGCTAGAAAGAGCAGGAAACCTCTTAGGAAGCAAGAGGAGAAAGCTGGATCCCTGTGTTCCCAGTATTCTCCTGGCCTAATGTTTCTAGATCAGGTTGACAAAAAGGATCACTAGTAAACCAGGAGATGCCTTCATTTTGGAAGTCCCTGCAAGACCCTGGACCTAGAATTATCTTCAATAATATGAAACCACCAACCAAATAGCACAAACCAGAGCCTGTACCAGAATGGATTTGGATTGTGTAACTGGATACCGGGTCCAATATGATAATGCACCTACATTATATGCTTAGAATTGTTAGACTAAATTTATCTTTTTTTAATTTAAAGTTTTAAAAGAATATCTGTAATCCTTAAAATAATCCTGTAAGATAGATCTATGATTATTCTCATTTTACAAATAAGGTAGCTGGGGAACGGAGAGGTTAAATGACTTCACCAAGACCATAAGAGTAGTCCAGTCCATGCTCTTAACTTCTATACTGTATTGTTTTTCATACACTCTAGGCTTACAGGTAGGTCAATGTATCTTAACTCGACCCTGGCAGGGTCATGTTGCCAGTAGAAGACACACGAGGCAAATGTCCAGGAGGCCAAACTGCTACCCAGAATTTGCCATGCTTATGATTTTTACAGTCACTCTTTAAAATGCATTTGCTGATTGCCCTCTAGGTTAGTCCAGTCTTATATGCTGAACTCACTCTGTTATTTTAGCTAAATCAAGACTCTCCTCTATGTTTCAGTGCTCTCCCTTTTCTAAAATAGGGAAAATCAGATTGACTTGTCTCTATCACTTAAGTTAAAATGTGTGATGGCTCCAGAGGCCTCGAGGATTGCGCTGAGCAGCAGAATAGCCACTAGCCACATGTAGCTATTGAGCACTTGAATTGAGATATGCTGTAAGATGAAACAGACACCAAATTTTGAAAACTTAGCATAAGGAAAACAACATTTCATTAATAAATTTTATACTAATTATAGTTGAAATAATATTTTAAGTATATTAGGTTAAATAAAATATGCTATTAAAATTAATACTATTTGTTTTTACTGTAATATGGCAACTAAATTAAACACATGACTTGCATTATATTTCTCCTGGACAGGGCTGCTCGAGGTGATAATCCTGACTAAAAATCTATTGTCTTTTCTTTTCCTCTGTTACCAGGGCAACAGGGAGGAAGCTGACAACCCCAATACAGGGATTGGTGCTTTTCGATTTATGTTGGAGTCCAACAAGGGCAAGTCAATGTTGGAATTTCAGGTACTATACTATTCCACCTACTTCCCTAGCTCTAATAACATGGATTAGAGTGTACACACACACAGACACACACATACACACACACACATGCCTCATACTAAGACTCAGTTGGAAAGGAAAGGAGAAAAGGTTATAGAATATTTTTCAAAATATAAATATCTTCCTTCCCCCAAGGCCCCAAGGACATATCAGAGTTGGCATAAGGCATGCTCCCACAAATACATTTTGTGAAAGTTTCCCCATTTAATTATTTTTAAAAAACTCAACATTTAATTGTGTATTTGGGTGCCTCAGGTCTTAGTTGCACCATGCCGGATTTTCATTATGTCATGTAGGATCTTTTGTTGGGGTGCATGGACTCTCTAGTTGTGGCGACCAGGCTTAGTTGCTCTGTTGCATGTGGGATCTTAGTTCCCTGACCAGGGATTGAACCTGCATCCCCGGCATTGCAAGGCAGATTCTTAACCACTGGACCACCAGGGAAGTACTCCCCGCCCCATATTTAATTCTTATGCAACCTCCATATACCACTGTCCTGGCACTTCATATTTTCTTCCTCCAGGAGCTAATGACAGTTTTTCAGCTGCTGCACTGGAATGGCAGCCTTAAGGCCATGAGGGAAAGACAGTGCTCTCGGCAGGTAAGAGTTCCTGTGGATGAGGGGAGACTGGCAGAAGGGCTGTTTTGAGGTGGCTGGTTGTGTTATAAATAAGCAGGCCTACCAGGTTGTGAGTCTTGAAAGGCTTACGTAAAGTGTCCACTTCATTCCTATAATCTTAACTATGATTCTTTTACTCGCCTTGCTTCTCCCACCAGGAGGTTTTCCTGTAAGACTCTCCTCAGAGGACACCAGTGCTGACTTTGGTTAGGACTCAAAGGCTGAGAGTTCCTAGTCCCAGTTGGGTTAATGAGGAATGAACCTTTACTTTGTCCGTGACTTTCACATTCCTCTCCCCCTCCAGGAAGTGTTGGCTCATTATTCACACCGAGCCCTAGATGATGATATTCGCCACCAAATGGCATTGGACTGGGTGAGCCGGGAGCAGAGTGTGCCAGGGGCACTGTCTAGAGAGCTGGCCTCTACTGAGCGGGAGCTGGATGAAGCCCGGCTGGCAGGCAAGGAGCTGCGCTTCCACAAGGAGAAGAAAGATATTCTCATGCTGGCTGCTGGGCAGTTGGGCAATATGCATTCCTCCAACTGCTAGGCATCTACCCACATGCTTGCATCATCTCCAGGCCCGTTTTTTATATGTCCTTTCTAAGACGTAGTGTGATTTCTGTACATACTTTCTCAATTTTATACTTTAAAATATAGATATATATATGTGTGTATGTATAAATTCTACACCTAGATTCCTATTTGCTAAGATATCCCTTTTCTTACTTCTAGTTTTTGGATGTAGTTGCTTTTGAAACATATCCACACTGCTTTACAAGAAGAGCAGCCTGTCTTCAGAGCTTTGTGGGCTCTTACACTGCCAGTAACTCTGTGTAGTCATTTCAGTTGCACAAAATGACTTACTAGGTGTCCGTGTCTCCTTTTAAAATAACAAGGAGCTTGAATAAGGACTGTGAGCCCCACCCTTACCTTCATTCCTACTTTCTCTTGGACCAAACAGAGCATGAAAATGAAAACTTTGGCTTTGGTTTCATCTTGAGCTGGGCCTACTTGGTACCAAGTTGTTCCCTCAGCAACTAGGTTATTTCATAACCCACACCACACCACACTACCACCTTACTTCTCTTCTGCCTCCAAACGGTACTTCATTTTAGGGCTTCCTCACTTTATTATTTGAAAGGGAAGTGGAGAGCTGGTGGTTTCTTAATTTTAAACTCATTGCTGAGAAACTTCCCAGGAAGAAGAGAGGAATTATAAACACAGCCTGGAGGGGTTTATCACCTGTTTTGCTTCTGGGGCATAGATGCCATACCATACCAGAATCTATTGAATGGGTAAGGGTTGAAGTTATCTTTCAATATTCTCTTTTCACTCCTCCTCCCCTGCTCACCAAGCTTAGCCCTGTCTATAGATCTTTCTGCTGCAAAGATTGGTAGAAGGTAAAACATATTTCCCTTTCTTAAAAACCTCCTCCCATCATTTTGGTTTTTGGAAACATCTGTCCAATTTGGTGAGGGCTGTTTCTCCTACTCCCATGAAGTGGCTACTGTTTATGACTTTAGATGTATATAACTAGATTCACATTGGTGTTCCTCTTTTCTTTCCTTTTCCTCCACAATGATTATTAGAGCATGAGCTGATCAGGAAAATTAGAAGATACTTTGGCATTATGGCACTTCCTAATAGGAACCATGAGAAACTCCAGGAAGGGAAAAAGAATCAATGACCAGCTACTTATGTTTTTAATATGAATACTATTCTCTTCCCTTACCTCTTTCCTGGGTAAAATAGGAGAAAGATGATCTGGAGTATAGCTAAAGCATTCCCCTTTGGGAGAATTTTTTGTACATCTCTCTAAGATATATTTTCTTCTTGTTTCTGTAATCACCTTTATACTATATTATAGCTCAGTGCACTTCCTAAACTGAGTTTGGGAAATTTAATATTCCTGTAATTATACTTTCCGTTTAACAATTATACACTTTGCTTTTAGAAATAGGTTAGGAAACAGGCTACAATTTGCACATTTGGATCAGATAGGGAAAAGAGGAAAGTCAGCTTTCTTGCTTTTGAAATCATCTTAGTGACCAGTATATATGGGATCAGAGGTAAGGAATCTAACAACAGTTGTATTAGTACTTGAAAGGGATTTCCTTGAATTCTCCAAGCCCCATCTCTGTATTCCATGAAACACATGTAAGGTTGGAGCAGAGGCTCACTGCTTTTAAATAATAGGTGTGTCTATTCAGTTTGTATTTATGTTTATAACCCAGAAATCACAAACCCTCATTTCTCCTTTGCTGTTTTCTCTGGGAAGGGGTGTGAATTATGGAAAGAACTTGTCTTTGCATCTCCTTGATTATTTTTCTCAAATACCAACCAGTAAGATCCCAAAGAACTTGGAGAAAAATTGTTCCCTGATATGTCCACTTTTGGTGTTAAATTTTTACTTACCTTTTTAGTACTCTCTGTGTATTTTATATGTATAATTTTATATAATTAAAAATAGATTTTTGTCTAGTGAGCCATATCGACTCTTTCTTGAGACCCATGTATCAGAGAAGTTCTAAAATGACCCTCTTAAAAAAAGTTCAAAAAAGAACTTTTCTTAGTATTTTTAGGGTGGAAGAAATAAGATTGTACTGCTGGAAGAAGGCATCTGCCTCCCCTTCTCCAGAAATTTGAGGAGGCTGAATTTGGTTCTTGACCCTTTCTCCTCAAGTTCTGCCCTTTTCCACTAGCAGTCACACCCACTGTGGTGGCTTAAACTCTGTCATACACACGGTTCTCAAACCTGTTCCTTCCACCCCAACTTCTTTTGAGCTTTTACATCTGTATTTCCACACATTGCACATTACCACCTGAATGACACAAGCTCTTTGAACTTACTTATCTAAAATAAAACCCATTTCTCCATACATGCTCCTCTTTGACTCCCCACGTTACTGAAATTACTGCCCAGGAATCTAAGCTAGAACTTCAATTCTCCTTGAGATCCTTCAATTCCTCTTTGCCATCATCTAGTCAATCACTTACTGTTGAGTTTACCCCTATATAAACTTCCTAATCTGTTTTGTCCATATCTACTGGATTGGTTCATTCCTTTAGCATCTCAGGGCTGGACCACTGCAACAGCTTCCTAATTATCTCTACCTTCATTCTTCATATCCTCTACATTACTATTGGATTTCTTTCTAAAATACTTATCACTGTACCACTCCCTTGCTTAAACTATCATCTAGCTATCTTTACCTTTAGCAGCACTTCCCAAAGTTTTATATGTGAACCCTTGGCATTATCTGACAAGATTTTAGGTGGTAGATGGCCAAACATTTTTCATTTTTACTAGTTATGCTTTTATCTGAATTTGTAATAGAAAAATATGGTCTCCACTGATAGCAGTGATATTTAAACAGTATAAATTTGTTTGGGGCTTCCCTGATAGCTCAATGGTAAAGAATCCTACCTGCAATGTGGAAGACCCAGGTTCAATTCCTGGGTTGGGAAGATCCCCTGGAAGAGGGCATGGCAACCCACTCCAGTACTCTTGCCTGGAGAATTCCATGGACAGAGGAGCCTGGCAGGCTACAGTCCATGGGGTTGCAAAGAGGTGAACATGGCTGAGCAACTAAGCACAGCAGAGCACATAAATTTAAAATGCCAGTCTATTAAAGGAAAAAAGTCAAAAATAGTATGAGGGCTACTTGCAAATGTTAAAAATTATGAATACTAAAATATTGAATTAAAAAAATTTCTTGCCTATAGGGTAAGTTCCAAATTTTTAGCATGACATACAGTTTGACCCTAAACTATATTTCCAACTTTGTCTCCTAATTAGCATCAGGCATAAAAAATTTCTTGCCCTCCTGATATTTATTGGATATGTATTTAGCAATTGTCTGCTATGGATCAGGCACTGGTCTGAACTTTGAGGATATAGTTGTAAATAAGAATCTCTGCCAATGTGAAAGACAGTAAACAAACTAGAAAGTAAACAAAGTAATTCAAGATTTGATTTTAAGTTCTGTGAAGGAAATAAGAGTGAAGGATAGAATAGAGAAGACTCCTTTGAGTGACAGCAGGATTGCAGGGAGACCTACAGGATGGGGTTGAACCAGCCATGTGAAAAGCTGGAGGAAGCTCATCAGGGGCAGAAAGTTACCAAATGTCCAGAGATGAGAAAGTGTACAACACAATTGAGTATAGGGAGTAAACATAGTTGAGAAAAGTATAGTAAAGTAATAGGTGAGAGGGAAGAATGGTGGTGAAACAGTCTGGAGACATAGGCAGATCAGGCTGTGAGTCGGAATTTTATTCTAAGTGCAAAAATAAGTAAGGGGGATTTCAGTAGAGATGTGACCTTTTTTCTTTAAAGATCATACTATGTACTGTAGAGAATGGATTAATGTATCTTAGTTTCAATACAACTGTTTTGCCTGGAAAGCAAAACAGCCTTACAAGCACAGTGTAAATGGAAGCCCTCCCTTAAATGCACTCTCCTTAATTCCAGTCCTATTAGAAACTTGTATTGCTGTAGTACCTTGTAACAGCAATGATCACTTTCATAATATTATTATAAAGTGATTGTTGGTGCTGTACTTCCCCTTGTATTACCCCTCTACTATTAGACACACATATAGGCATTCGCAACTGATTTAAAAATTAATAAATGACTACTTATCCACTACTGTTTTTTAAGGCCTATGTCGGATTCCAGAATGTGGGGGCAATATTCTTTTTCCTCAGCTCCTGGGTTTTTAAACGTGAAATATCTGTACTATCCTCAAAGAAGCTAAAGCCTCTGTTTTCTTTAAAATCACTTTTTCTTTTTAATTCCCAGAAGCGGTGGGTAGAATTTAAGAGACTATTTTTAATTTAGGGGGGCGGGTGCGTGACCCCGGGTTTGCAGGATTTTAGTTCCCCCACCATAAACTGAACGGGGCCCCCGAAGTAAAAATGCGGAGCCGCCAGGGATTTCCTGAGACATTATTAAATAAAAAAAGTTGATACGTGTCTCATCAATAGTATTTCACGGGAAACCAGGTCGGCTGATTTTCTTGAGAGAAAGCCGATGCTGGGAGGGATTGGGGGCAGGAGGAGAAGGGGAAGAGAGGATGAGATGGCTGGATGGCATCACGGACTCGATGGACGTGAGTCTGAGTTAACTCCGGGAGTTGGTAATGGACCCGGAGGCCTGGCGTGCTGCGATTCATGGGGTCACAAAGAGTCGGACACGACTGAGCGACTGAACTGAACTGAACTGAACAGTACGTTCCAGACGCAGCTTTTTGAGGTAGCATTGCTGACTTAACTTTTTTTTTTAATGCTTCCATCAGAGATCCGGCTGCTCCTCGGTACAGTATAGGCCTGCAAGTTTTTAGAGAAAAAACTTTCTTCAGCTTCCAGTTCCTGGTATGGAAAGAAAAGAGACGAAAAGCAACCCGCTAATAAAAATTCGGCTGGGCTTCACAAGGAAATGGCAACCCCTTCCAGTATTCTTGCCTGGAGAACTCCATGGACAGAGGAGCCTGGCGGGCTACAGCCCATGGGATCGCAAAGAAGTGACACGACTTAGCGACTAACACTTTCACTTTTCACGTCAGTAGTTACTTCTCGTTGCTTAGTGTTAGGCGCTCAGTCATGTCCGAAGCTCTGGTTAAGAGGAACTCACTAGCCCCACCCACCCCCTACCTCGCCGCGCACGGGTGCCGCGGTCTGCTCTTGACCCGCTCAAGATGGCTACAGTTAACACTTCCGTTATCTTCCCTAACTAGGCCCGCCTCCATTGCGTATTTTTACCGCGCAGAGGGCGGGACCTAGTGTTAGTTTTTGATTGGTCAACTTGATTGATGACCTTTTCCCTCCGCGACAGTTTCCCGAGGAGCCAAGTGCCTGAGCGGCACGGACGAGAGTTGGAGGGAAGGAAAGATGGCGGACGTACTTGATCTTCATGAGGCTGGGGGCGAGGATTTCGCCATGGATGAGGATGGGGACGGTGAGGACAGTGGAGGCGGCTGCGGGAAGCGGGGAAGGTGCGAGAGAAGGACGTTTTAGGAAAATATAATCTTTCTCCCCAGTAGGGAGGAGACGAGCCAGGGACGAGCCAGGGAACCGGGTTCTGTTGGTTGGAGACTCCGCCCCCTTTGGGAGGAAGAGGGGCGGGCCGGGAAGGGACAGCCTGGAGGTGGTGGGGTTTGCTTTCAGATAATGTCTTGCAGAGAGAATATTGTTGTAAACAACTGTTACCTTTCTCACTTATTCCTTTTCTTCTGGGGCTCCAGAGAGCATCCACAAACTGAAAGAAAAAGCGAAGAAACGGAAGGGCCGTGGCTTTGGCTCCGGTGAGTGTTTGTGGGTGGAATGGGGTCGAATGGAGAGAGCTACGAGTTTTGGAATCCCCATTCAGACCTACGGTGAACAGTAGGAGAAGGGGGATTTCCGGTGATCTGCTGTGTGTTTCTAATAGAAGAGGGTTCTCGAGCGCGGATGCGTGAGGATTATGACAGCGTGGAGCAGGATGGCGATGAACCCGGACCACAACGCTGTAAGTAAATGGAACCTGTAGGAATCTGTCTGTACAGAGTTAGGGATCAATGAAGTAAAACCCAGTAGGCATGGAGTCAGAGGTCGCTTAACCAATCTCTGTGGAGCCTGCACACACACTACTTACGTGATCTTGCTTAAGTGTTTGTTGTGCTCAAAAAACTTTCCTCTGTTCCCCTACCTACAGCTGTTGAAGGTTGGATTCTCTTTGTCACTGGAGTCCATGAGGAAGCCACGGAAGAAGACATCCATGATAAATTTGCAGAGTATGGAGAAATAAAAAATATCCACCTCAATCTGGACAGACGTACAGGATATCTAAAGGTATCCTGAGCCATACTCTGTTGCTTCTCTTCATCCATAACCCTTAGACAGCATTGGTAGTTCTCCCACGTTGGCTGTGGTTGGCCAAGAGTTGAAATAAAATGAGATTGGGAATTGATTGTTAGACATAGCAAAGAGGCAGAAACAGACAAGTTGTATGTATAATAGGGATGTGACGTGCATTTGTTGTTTAAGGTTGATAGATTTTTCTAGTTTAGTAGAAAAGAGCTTGATGGGAGTTTTGATGATCTGTTTTTTTCTTGTTCTAGGGGTATACTCTAGTTGAGTATGAAACATACAAGGAGGCCCAGGCTGCTATGGAGGGACTCAATGGCCAGGATTTGATGGGACAGCCAATCAGCGTGGACTGGTGTTTTGTTCGGGGTCCACCCAAGGGCAAGAGGAGGTAAAGTGCAGAGGGCAAAACATTATCTTAGTGGAAGGAATATGAGCAAAGCAGAATAAGGACATAGTATTATGTTCCTCTCATGGACCCTGCCCCTTTTCCTTCTTTCTAGAGGTGGTCGGAGACGCAGCAGGAGTCCAGACCGGAGACGTCGCTGACCCATCCTCTGTTGTTCAGGTGTTCTCTCCAGAGATTCCATTTGACCATGCAACCTTGGAGAAATACGGCTGGGGTGGAACTCACTGTGTTTATATTTAATGTTACACTGTTTAGTGTTTCTTTTGAATTATGAATAAATGTACAATTTTTGTTTTCTAATTACTTTCCTTTTCTAATATTGCAAGCTCTGGAGTACTATTTACAGTGAGGCAGTATGGGTCACTGTGAAGATATTTCTCCCAGGGACTGAATTCTGTGTGAGTTTCTACGTTAGATACAGTCTCCAGTGTCAGGGTCAAGTAGAGACACTGCTCAGTATTTCTTTTTTGAAGCTAAGAGAGCAAGGGTAGAAGTAAGATGTTCTCATGACAGTAAGGAATAATCATTCATTCTGTTCCTATATATGCTGTCCTGAGCAAGTGGTATCATAGAGATGTCTCTTTTTTCTCTCCTGCCTTTCTTGTTGCTACATTTGTTTGTACTTCCATCTGTCTAAGGGCTTGAATCTCCTGTTGGGGCACTCTTCCAGAACCTCCTTCCCTGGAGGAGTCTATACTATGTTCTTGATGCCGTCTTTGGCACCCAAAGGTGAAGGCCCCATAGAAGAGAGGATCCAGAGGAGCATTGAGGAGGCCAAAGAGGAAAAGGATGTGGCTGAAGCTAGGAGGCACTTCAGTTAGCATGGTGGGAGAGAACCAGTACCAAAGACCCAGAAGGTAATAAGGTGTCCAGCAGAAGATGAAGGTCAGCAGGACAAGTAGGGCCAGTAGTAGGGCCCGATGACGAACATGGGAGTGATTGTCTAAGGAGTGGCAGATGGCAAATTCACCTGCAGGGGCTGGGAATTTAGAAAATACACTCGAATTCAGAACCACTTAGCTTCTAAATTGATAGGCAGAAATTGTGAGATAGAGCTCTTCCCTCTATAAGAGAATGCTGCAAGCCCTCCTCCCCTTCCCAGCCTGGAACTATATGCTCCCTTCCCATCAGAGATTATGACAGACAAGCTGGAAAAAAGGTTTCAATTGAGGTGCTGTGGTACATGAAGCTACAAAGTCTGTTTGAAGTGTTGGTGTCCAAGAGCAAAGGAAAATACTGATCTCCCTTCTCCTTAATTCTTGCCTAGCTAACTCAACTTCAGAGAATGATGGCTAGTGGCTCGTTAGAATTGAAAGCATTCAATGAAGTTAGTGTGGCTTTAGCTGCTAGAGATACAGTTTGTTGTTAGTCGCTAAGTTGCATCGGATTCTTTCGTGACCCCACAGGCTAAAACCCACCAGGCTCCTCTGTCCATGGGATTTCCCAGTCAAGAATACTGGAATGGGCTACCATTTCCTTTTCCAGGCGATCTTCCCAACCCAGGGATTGAACTTGAGTGTTCTGCAGTGCAGGCAGATTATTTACCACTAAGCCACTGGGCAAGCTCCTTGGTTTGATAGATAGCTATCATATTAATGAGGCTAGACAATAGTTTTAGGGTATGGGTTAGGGCCTGGGGGTTGGAGTCTCACTGTGGTTCCCCTTCCTTGTCTGAGGAGTGGACACATTGCAGACAATGCGGCTATAGCAGATGGTCATTGCAGTCAGTGGCAGCAGAAAGAGGCAGCAGAAGGTGAAGAGGTTATAGATGATCTCTTGCCATAGAGACTTGGACAGTGTGGGACAGGAACAGCTAGATTGGAGTCGAGGACTATTAGAACTGGTTTCCCTTCTCCCCTGCCAAGCTACCTACCAATTTAACACTATCTCCTCCTGATTAATTCATTCTTTTTTGTGTGTGTGATTGTTAAGAAATTTGGGAGCTAATACAGTGCATAATCTCAATCCATTCTTAATTCCCTTCAGTGCTGAGTAATGGTACATCTGTGGTGTCATATTTAAAAGGTTAGAAATGTATCTTGAAAATCCCTATTTTCCTCTTAGGCTATGCTTATTAAATCCAGGACTTAAAAGAATCCTGTCTTTTGAGTACTATCTACCATTTTATAAGAGGATATCTCTACCACCTCACCAACATTTTTTTCCCTCACCATTTTTAGCTGAAATTATTTTCCTGATGTGTCTGTGATTAATTCTGTGGGAAAAATAAATCTTGTATAAAATGGGAGGTGCTAGAGTTGCAGGCTATTTTGCAGTCACTCTCTAAAGTGACTTTAGTAATAGTCCTATGTACAATAATTATAATGGTAAAATAACATTAATAAAATTTAACATTTTCCAGATGCTGTTGGCTGCCCCTCCTTTTTTTGGTAAACTAGTTTTTGGTTTGAATCAGTAAAGAGCATTTTTCAATTGAGAGCTTCAGGGTTTGTACCTTAGTTCAGGTAAGGTAGATTGAGTCAGTATTAGTTTGATAAAAGGCAAACTTAGTAGGTATCAAATTCCTAGATATGAGGCCTTTCAGAAAGGGATTTCAGCTGGCATGAGGGACTTTTAGGAAAAGTGAATAGTATTAGTTGGAGACATGATTTTATGAACTGCTTGGAGTTATGACCAGGCTATTCTACTTGGGGAGTGGTCTTTCCTTTACCCCTATCTTGAGTCCATATATTCCTGGATGGGTTTTTGTTTTTTTCTTCTTTTGGTGGTGGGGCTTGGTAGGGGGCAGGGAGAGTGGTGTGGTGAGGGTGGTGTGTGTGCATGGCTTGGCACTATGCCTAGAAAACATCTGACTTGTGAGAAGAAGGTTTAAAAACAGGCAAGGTTTGGGGACTTATATTTTAGTCCAGCCTCTTGACTATTTTATATGCATTTTATATTTTACTACCTACTATAGAAACCTTTACTTCTGATACTTGGAAATGAGTCTATGAAAATAATTTCTACCTACACCAATATTCCCTTGACCATGCTAACAATTTTTAATTGACATTTTAAATGCAACATGTGGGCACTGCAGAACTTATACAAGAGGTTGATAATTTTTTTTTTAAAGAGGTTGATAATTTGGAACCCAAAATAACACCTTTTGCACCTGAATCATGTTACCATCAGTTTGCAATTGAAGCAAATAGAAATTGCATTGTTGGACTGTCAGGCTCCAAGGAAGGATGAAATTCATCTATTCCATAATCTGGTGGTCTATGCATTTCAAGTGATTTAGCCAAAGTTATCCAGTTAGTTAGTGGTAGAGCCTAGACTCAGAAAAAACAGAGCAAATAAATACAAACAACAAAAACAGTCCTAATTCTAATTCCCAGTCCACTTCTAAAATTAATTTCATATAAACCTAATTAATTTCTTTTGCACTGAGCCAACAGGCAAAGGGGTCCTGTTAACAACATACTGTTGGAAGCAGTATTTTTTGTTTGTCTTAGAACTGCAGTCAGACTAACTTTTGGTAGTTACATTTCTAATATTTGAGGATTTAAGAATCCAATCTTAAATGTGACTACAATGCATTATTCCAGAGACTGAAATGTTAACCCCTCTCCCTGACATAATCCCAACCATAGGCTCAGAGATGCTGCTTTACTCCCTTTCCCCAAATGGTGTTAGTGGTTTTGTTTTGAAGGAATTGCTCCATATTTAGCTTTTTTTTTCTTCTTCTAGATTTATAGTTTGTTTTCAATACTGAGATTTGATTAATTGGTACTCAAGTTCAGATGCACCTTTTTGTTTTAGTTTTGACACAATAAAGCTAGAGTAAAAAATACAAATCTGATTATGTTACCCTCTGCCTTTTACTTTAGTGTTTCCCCACTGCCCTTAGGATAAAGTACAAGCTTAATATTTGTGAAGTTGGTTCTTCCTTCCCCTCCAGGCTCATTACTTGCCATTTTCTAGCCCTCAACTTTAACTGCGATTACTTTTGAGATTTTCTACCCTCCACCTTCTCCAGCATTCCTCCTGCTTTGTCCTAACACCTATCTTTCAAGAATGAAATTTTGATATCTCTGGGAAGTCAGGAAGCTTTCCCTGAATGACCAAAAGTGGGTCAGACACCCCTCATTGTTCCTTAGCTCCTTATGCTTAGCTTTAGCATAACACTTAACTGGACATTATATTGTAATTGCCTACTTATTTGACTCTGCACTCCTCTATAAATTTCTTGAAGGCAGGACTTTGTTGCTCTATCCTTAATAGAGCATTTAATGCACTTGGGGGAACTGCATTATTTTTTTTTAATTGATGAATGAAGGTATCACGAAGTTTTACCCAAAGTCCCGGATTTCACTCTTTTTTTTTTTTTTTAGTTTTCTTGTCACTGTCTTCTTAATGTCTTCCCTTGGAGGAAACTCCATGCTCTGAAGCTTTCCTGCAATAATCTGAAGAAGGTTGGGACTACGATGATGCAAAGAGGTGGAAGCCAAGTGTAGTAAAAACAGACTCAATAGAAATACAAATTAACATGTAATGATCTTAACTTGTAAAAAAGCAGAGGCTCCCACCCTGAGGATTAATGTTGACTATGGCCAAGCACACCCCTTGAATCCGAAGGCTCATGTTATGTACTCAAATTCTTGTCCAGACTAACCCTGAGTCCCAAGTCACTCACCTGGGGCAAGGTGAGCAGGAAGCTGAGTCCCCAGGCTACCCCAACAAGTTTCCTTCCAGCTGAGCGAAGTCCAAACGGGTGGAGTATGGCTGCTTGGTGGTCGAGCCCAATAATTACAGGCAGGAAAGCTGCGGCCTACATGGCTACTAGTTTCAGGAACGTGAGTGTACGACATGCAAAGTCCCCGGCCAGCCATTGAACAGTGATATTCCAGGTCGCATCTAGGGGCATAACCACAAAAGTGACCAGTAAGTCGGCAACTGCTAAATGGGCGAACAGTCGTCGTACCGGCGAGGGACGGAGCTGGCTGGGTTGCGGCCGTATCCCTGACCACACCACGGCCAGGTTCCCTCCAGCCGAAGAAACAAACAGCACGACAGTCACTCCCACTCGCACCTTGGCGGCAACTGAGAAGGTGGGCAGCTCTGCGCCCTCCACCTCTACTCCTGATCCTACCCAGACCTCCTCCCCCGCCGCTGATGACCCCCAAGGGGTGACGTTGCCTGCAGACATGGTGATCTGGAAAGAAAAGGGGCGGGGCGATGAAGTGTGGGTCTGAAGAGGTGAGCTGCGTCCAGTTTCTTCTCCCTCCTCAGGATCTGAGATGGTTATTTTGCGAATTTCGTCCACTAAAGCCTCTATCTCTGGAGACTCCGTCTGTAATCTGCAGGTCGCCTGTCCAACTGTCAGGGGCTTGTAGGGACTAGGAATCTGGTGCTGGCTTCTACTTCCGCAGACTCCTTTAGCCCCCTGGAGCCCTGAATTCGATAGAAGCGTGAGAGTGTGTGTGTGTGCTGCGAGTGTTCCGCTGTAAGCACCCCTGGGTCAGGGGCAACCCCATCCTAGTGGTCCTGGAGAGAGCACTGCGGCGCCTTCTCGCTCCGCCCCGACTCCTGCAAGCCTCGCCCTTGGTCCAGAATATTTAAAGAAGACTGTGCCTCTGGAGGCTTGCTCATGAAATAGAGATCTTGTGATTAGAGAACGAGACGACGGAGACCACGCACACATACACACACCCCTCCACCTCCCCCAATCCCCCCTGCCAAACACACAAACCATACAGATGTAGGCCCAGAGACAAGTGCTTCTCGTTCTGAAATTCCGTTTCAGGGGCCGGTTCCACTCGCTTTAGTTTCTAATGATGTTTGTCCCTCGTGCGGCACCGTTGGGTCGTTCGGGAGGCGTGACTAGGGGCGGGAAGCGAGGCGGGAGCGGAGCTGCAGAACGGGTGCCGCCGCTGTCATGGACGCCTGGGTCCGCTTCAGCGCCCAGAGCCAGGCCCGGGAGCGACTGTGTAGGTGCGGCCCGAATAGGAAAGGGGGACGGGCGGGCGGGCAGAGGAAGAGCCTCGTGAGGCGAGGTCAGTTCACACTACGGGGGTCAAAAAGGGTCAACTCGGGCTACGGGGGCCCGGACGGACCGCGAGGGGCTGATTTGAGCCGGCCGCGAGGCCTTGATTCGTTCCTGCTCGTGAGAAAGATGGGGAAACTGAGGCACGAGTGGGCCAGCGGGCAGGCGGCTCAGGGTTGTGTGTTCACATAAGACCAATACTTTCCTCCCTGGGCGACGGTGGGACGAGGAGCGTTCTCCCCGTGACAGATAGAGATCTGGACTGTGTCCTCAGAGCTAGGGAGGCACTCCTGAGTTCCTGTTATCCCCTTTACCCTCCGCCCTCCACCTCCGCCCTGCCTTCTAGTCTTCATTCATCTCAAGGGCCTTGAAGATCTCTTAGTGCACCTATTTTGAAGACTAACCTGTCCTTCAGCCATCTCTCGGCCCTTCACAGAACATTGCACACGCACACTGAGGTGCTTGTGGTCTTGAGATGGTCCTCCTGCCTTCTTCACTCTCCTCATCAGGCTGCATCATTGTTAAATCTCATTTCCTCAATTCGAAGTAGTGTTCCCCAGCCCATACTAGGCTCCGTTTTATCCTCAATGCCTTTCTCTTCCCTTGGCCTGGGGGAGAAACTAAGATATAGGCCTGAAGAGGAGGAAAGGGAACGGTCTCAAACTGGGAAGGGGGTGATCCATGGTTGCCTTTTGGAGGACATTTTTGAGGGGGAGATGAAGGAGGTCTCTACCTTACCTCTCTCTCCTCCAGGGCTGCCCAATATGCTTGCTCCCTTCTTGGCCATGCACTGCAGAAACATGGGGCCAGTCCTGAGTTACAGAAACAGATTCGACAACTGGAAGGTCATCTGAGCCTAGGAAGAAAGCGTAAGTAACTAGGCCTTTCCTTTTATTACTCCAATACTTCTTCCATCCCCAGCCATTATTCCTTAGTCCCTCCTTCCTATTTTTGACCAGTGCCAATGCATCGTGGTTTGCCTCTATACTTATCCTGTGCAGGCCTCCCAGCTGAGATAAGACAGCAGGGATAAGGTCAGTGAGGGATTGGAGAGAATGAGGCAGATTTGAGAAAGCTAAACTGGGACACAAATTAGTAAAAAATTTGAACTAAAAAAGATTGAACTTTCTGCTGTTTTTTAAAAAGTTGTTTATTATTGTTTCTATCACTTGCCTGACTTTCATTCTCTTGCTTTCTCTCTTTCTCTGTATCTTGTTCTCTGTCTGCCTTTCTACTTTCAAATCCTTCCTTTCCGTTGCTAATCTCCACAAGTTCTACGCCTTGGTAACTCAGCAGATGCCCTTGAGTCAGCCAAACGAGCTGTGCACCTATCAGATGTTGTCCTGAGATTCTGCATCACTGTTAGTCATCTCAATAGAGCCTTGTACTTCGCCTGTGACAATGTCCTGTGGGCTGGGAAGTCTGGACTCGCTCCCCGTGTGGATCAGGAGAAGTGGGCCCAGCGTTCTTTCAGGTTTGATATTCTTTTATCCTACAAGGTCTATCTATTCTTCATACTGCCTACCTTGCCTTTCATGAGAGAACAGTCTTTTAAGGTCTTCCCAGAATATACACATCTGAATCACTTGGCTTCCAATCTTCATTTAGATCTTAAACCATCAGAGAATAACGAATGGGGGCAGATGGAAGAGGGATGCTCTTTCATGGCGAATGACTAAGATTGGACAAGACTAGATATTAATTATATTGCTTTAATTCTTCTTCTGTCTATACCACAGATTTATGCCCCTCATTGTCTACACATTCATTCATTCTAAAAATATTTAGTAGCTGCTTACTATGAGCCAGGGAATAAAGCCAAGAGCTAAGTAGATATGGTTCCTGCTCTCATGAAGCTTCTAGTTTAGTAGGGGAGTCTGATATTAAAACAAATAATCACCAAACCGAATATTTGTGGGAAAATATAGGATGTTAGCCCCTGGAGAAGGGCATGGCAACCCACTCCAGTATTCTTGCCTGGAGGATTCCATGGACAGAGGAGCCTGGCGAGATACAGTCCATAGGGACAGAGTCGGACACAACTGAAGTGACTTAGCACATACGTAGGATGTTAGAGCTTTATAACAGGGGGAGCTAATCTAGATATAAAGGTCAGGGAAAAGAGAACCCTTTGAGAAAATGAACTTTTATTTCAGACCTGAAGTCTGAGTAGAAGTTATACAAAGCAAGCAGTATAAAGAAGAAACAGAAAATAACTTATTCTAAGGCTTTGAGGCAAGAAAGACTTCTTGGAATTAGATCAGTGGAAAGAAAGCCAGTGTGGTTGACAGTATTGAGGAAGGGCATAAGTTCAAACTGGAGAGGTAGACCAGGGCCAGATCATTCATGCAAGGTCGTCTAGGTAATGGTAGGATTTTTTTCATTTAGTTTTGTTTAAATTTTATCCTAAGTCCAGTGGTTCTGAGCAGGGATGTGACATGATTCAAACTGCATTTAGAAGATCTGTCTTTCTGTACTGTGGAAAATGGATTGCAGTAGAACTAAAGAGGAGAAGATTCTTTAATGTGACCATGAAATGATGTTGGTTTGGATTAAAGAGCAGGCTGGTAGTGAAGGTGGAAAGGAATATGATTTGAGAATTAAATTTTCTGTCTATATATCACCTATATTTGTTTTTTGCTTCCCTATGATTCGCTTTGTTATTTTACATTATATTGCTTCTTTCCATCTCTGCTTATGTCCTGCTTTTCATCTTTCTCAGTGATTTACAATTATAACAAGGCTTATGGTATATGAGGGATGGGGGCAGAGGCATGGATAGAATGGTATGAAAAAGCAACTCTCTAGAAGAGTTTCTATGCCGTGTCTACTCTTTCATTCCATAAATATTTCTTTAGCTCTTACTATGTGCTAGGCATAAATCTAGACACAAAGATGCAGTGGTAAAGACAAACAAGATCCTTGCTCCTATGGAGCTTACGTTGTAATGGGAAGGGACAAAGACACAGTAAATAAGAAAAACATCAGAGAGTGGTAAATGCTGTGCAGGAAATTAAAGTAGGGTCAAGTGATAAGATGGTAAATGGCTTGCTACTTTAGAATGGGCGGTCAGAGAAGACCTTCCTGAAGGGGTGACATTTAAGCTCAGACATGAGGTGCAAGGAAGAGCCAGCCATGTGAAGGTTTTGGAGGGAGAATATTCCAGATCGAGGGACTAGGTAATGTAAAGGTCCTAAAGCAGGAATCAGCTGAATGGGATCAAAATATAAAAAGAAACCAGTGTGGTTGGAGCCTAGTGGTTGAGGGAAAGAATGGTACAAGATAGAGTTAGAGAGGCAGAGTCACTTGTTGAGTTCTGTAGTATTTTATTCTAAATGTGATAGGAAGGAAACCATCGAGAGTTTTAAGAAGGGGTATAATGTGATTTACATTTATGTCAGCTGCTGTATGAAATTAGATTGTTAGGTGTGGTGGGCAAGAGTGACCATGGGGAAACCAGTTAAAAGACTAAAGTAGTAGTTCAAGCAAGAGATGATGGTTGGTTAGACTAGTGGTCCCCAATCTTCTTGGCACCAGGAATCAGTTTTGTGGAAAATTTTTCCACAGACCAAGGGGGTGCAAGCAATAGAGAGAGGCTGTAAATACAGATGAAGCTTCGCTGGCTTACCTGCCACTCACCTCCTGCTGTACTGCCTGGTTCCAGGGATTGGGGACCCCTGGCTTAGACTATGGTCTAAGTATAATAGATAGATGTGATTGGATTCAGGGTCTATATTAGAGGTAGGACAGTTATACTGAATACAGACCACTATTTTCAGAATGGATTAAAAAAATTTTTTTTATGTAGACTGTTCTTAAGGAATTTATAATTAAAACATTTGGCAAGCTTGGCTTCTTTTTTTTCCTCCCTTTTAACAAAAGGATTGGATTTAAATTATGTGTGTGAATCTTTGAAACAACTGAAGCTGTTCTTTTAAAAAAAAATAAAAAAGTTGCATTATTGTAGTTCAGGTTGAATGCATGTGTGCTAATGGGTTGCCAAGTGGAAAAGTGAAATTTGAGGTTAATCTTGAACTATTTCGTGATCTTCATTACTTTTAAACCAGGATCTTAAGGTACACATACATAAACACATTAGTTACAGAAAGGTGGAAGGACATTTCTAATGGTAATAACATTTACTTCTGATATTCTAATGTATAATCTATTTGCACTATGAGGGAAAAAAGTTTAAGTGTTCTGTTGGATTTGCTAGGTGGGTATATGTACCCGTCCTGACCCTTCTTCCCTGTGTATCCCAGGTACTATCTGTTTTCCCTCATCATGAATTTGAGCCGTGATGCTTATGAGATCCGCCTACTGATGGAACAAGAGTCTTCAGCTTGTAGCCGGCGACTAAAGGGTTCTGGAGGAGTCCCAGGAGGAATTGAAACTGGAGGACCTGGGGGTCCAGGGGTTCCAGGAGGAGGTCTGCCCCAGGTGGCTCTGAAGCTTCGGCTCCGGGTCCTGCTGCTGGCTCGGGTCCTTCGGGGTCATCCCCCTCTCCTGCTGGATGTAGTCAGAAATGCCTGTGATCTCTTCATCCCACTGGACAAACTAGGCCTCTGGCGCTGTGGCCCTGGGATTGTGGGGCTTTGTGGCCTCGTGTCCTCCATCTTGTCTATTCTCACCCTAATCTGCCCTTGGCTACGACTCAAGCCCTGATATGCTGGTACAGGATAAGGAGGGGACCTGAATTGGTGAGATGGAATTTTATAGATCGTCCCTGTGTCCCAGCGTCATTCTAACTCCACTTCTTGGTTAAAGTTAAAAATCCAGAGATTTGGGAATAAAAGGAAGGAGCTTTGGGGAAGATGAGATGAGAAAAGGTGAATTGTGAAATCAACTGGATGATTCAGATGTTCAGATCTGCTCCAGCTTTTGTTCTTTTCCTCCTTCATTGCACTGTCTGTGTCTCTCCTGACTCTTCTTACTGCCTCTTAAGTCTGTTTAAGATTCTGTCTCTGTATCCCTTTTGTACCTTCTCAGCCCCCTGTCATAGGAATTTAATCAGCAGAGTTACTTTTTGGTATGGGAAGTAGAAGTTATGGTCTGTAAGATTCAAATTGTCTTCTTCCTTTTCCTCACAAAAGTGACATGTGGCAGTTATTTTTGCCTCCAGACTCCAGATCATAATTTTAAAGGCTTTGCGTCCCAGTGGGCTCTTCCCACATGCACCAGAAGTAGTTTCATGCTTCTTTTTCCTTGCTCATGTCTACCTCACTACCTTCCCTCATGATTTGGCATTCCCCTTCTTTCTACTCACACTGCAAGTTTCTGCTTACACTTTGATTTCATGGCTTTGTTCTAGCCTTTCCATACCCCTTCTTTGCCTATCCAGAATGATGCTATGTTTAGCATCTTGTAAATATTGTATAATGATTCTGTGTAAATAGTTGAGGCCTAAGCCCATGATGGACAGCAAGCCTTCCAGGTTAGCAGATTAAAGATCAATTTGCTCATTGATATTTGGTCTGGTCCTGTGTGTTCTGGTCATCTGAGGCCCCTATTTCTGTTACTTTGGTTTGGGTTTTCCATGGGATCAGCCACTGGCATCATTACCTGCAGACTTTTATTGAGTGTCTACAGTATGTAGGCCATAATACTAAGTGGTAAAGATATAAAAAGCTAAGAGGCACCATGGTCCCAACTGCAGAAGTTTATAACCTAGCTGAGGAGATGAGGGTATAATGGTAAAGTAATTATACTGGTTCCACAAAACATACCCCATACCAATTTATGGTTTATATTTCTTCCAAAAGCTATAATACCATAGGTAGCATAGGCTAAGAGTCACAGGCAGAACTAAGTGGAGTGGGTGAGTCTTGGTTTGTGGGTGGGCTGTGTCTTCCCTTGTTCGAACTCTTTGAGTAGGTGGGGAAATGGTATCACTGTTATCAACTCTTTCATTTTCCATATTCCAGATTGAGATAAGTAAGGTTAGGAAGTAAAAAGAATCTATTTCCCAGTCCTATCTTCTATTCCAAACTCGGGGAAAGCATTATTGCTTCCAACAACAAAGGACAGAAAAAAAGGAATAGAAAGAAATGACAGAAAGAGTTATGTTCCCTTTGGAAACTGAGATGATGCCTCCAGGGGGCAGCACCAAGGCAGAGAAATACACTAAAATCTCATTCCTCCTTTCCTTGGGCTAGGGCTCCCCACAGTTCCCCACCATCACTCCTCCCATTCCTTCCAACTTTATTTTTAGCTGCCAGTGGGAGGGGGCAGGATGGGAGGGAAAGTAAAGAAAACAGAGAAGGAGAGGGACAGAGGCATAGAGGACTTCTCACACGGACAGAGAACATCAAGGCATGGAATTCCCCCTCATCCCTCACCTGTTCTTGCCCCTGACGTTCCTGACAGGTGAGGGAGGTTAACTTCTTGATTTCTGGTGGGAATGGAAGATACACAGATTTTTGGCCTTGGGACCTTTATGGTTAAAATTCTTTGGGAGTTAGGTGGTGAGGTTAACTGGTTCTATGTTTTGTGTGTGTGTGTGTGTGTGTGTGTACATGTGTACATGCGTGTGCATGCATGCATGGGTTTGCATTCTTATGTCCACATATATGACTGCCTGGCAAAGGCTGAGGCTGTCCACTGCCTTGTGTAATATTTGTGTCCAATTATATAAAACTTTGTCCTTAACCTTGGAGTCGACCAAAACGAAACATGATGTGAACTTCCACGTGGCTCGTCTGATTACTATTACCTGCCCCCACCCCTCCCTAATTCTCTCTGTCCTTGGTGGTCTCTGGGCTCCCGAGGCATAACTAACTAGCAGTGTGGTCAGAACTCTGGGTTTATCTAACCAATGAGCTACAGTTACTGGTCATGCAGCCCTACCAGCTTCCCAGATGCAATAAGGCTCACATACAAAATACCTTTCTGAAAAGGAGCATGTTTGAGACAGAGCAATCGCCATCGGTGAAAGTGGTGGTGGGGTGGCCTGAGAGGGGCTACTTGAAGGAGCAAGTTGCAGGGAAAGAAGCATGGGAGGGACAAGAGGCCTGGAATTTTTCCTCCTCAGTGCCCTGTAATCTTTGTTTCCTAAAATACCAGCTCTGATTTTAAGTGGGTTGGGGTTGGGAGGGAAGAGTCAGCCAGGACATGATTGCGGGGGTCTTCAGAGTGGGCTGAGAGTTAAGGAAGAAATGCAAGCAGGCAGGGGGTGTCAGGAGGGCGATGAGGTAGGAAGCAGATGGTGAGAAACTTTGGGAGTGATGGGACCCTTGGAAAGGATGGATGGCAAACCATGTGTGTAGGCAGGCAAGTGGCTCCACCCAGTTAATTGCCACTGAGGTTTTCCAGGGCTGGAATCAACCAGAGACCTAGACACTGGAGAAAGAGTGTGAAAGAGTAACAGTGATACTGGGAGTCAAGAAGAAACGAGACCCAAACATGCAGTGTTCTCTAACTTTCTCTTGTTCTCCCTATGGTCCTGGATTTGGGTAGAGTTTGGAAAGAATAGTTTTTCTGGGGCTGCAGAAAGGCAACCCTCACTTGGCCTGGAGAGGAGGATGTGTAGGAGGAATGATGTAGAAAAGAGGAAGTTGCCTCTTCCAGGCATGTCTGTGAATGATATTTCAAGGATAGGAATGGAAATACAGCTGTGCAACAGCATGGCAGAGGGCCACAGCTTAGACATCTCTACCCAAACACAGGAAGGAAATCATCCTTGCTTGGAGCTCTGAGTGCATGACATTGATGGAGTCCAGGGCAGCTTGTAAGACGAAGGGAGTTAGGCTGAGATCAGTATGTTCCCTTTGCGGCTTCTCTCTAGCTTTTCCTCTGTGTACTCATTAGCCTTTCTGACTGCTTCCTGCTAACCGTATGATCCTGGCCCCACCAGGTCTCTGCCTCCCCTTTAACCTGGATGTGCATCGCCCACGCCTATTTCTAGGCCCACCAGAGGCTGAATTTGGATACAGCGTCTTACAACATGTTGGGGGTGGACGACAATGGTGAGGAGGAAACTAGAGGGCCGAGGGATTGGGACTGGAGTAGAGCTGTTAAAGGGGAGGCAAAGTTGCTGGAAATATAAACAAACATGGTTCTTTGGAAGTGACTGGGGCTCTAGACTTGCCATCACCACGCCCCTTCCCTCTGGCCTATCTTAAGTGTCATATTTACACTGTGCTTGTATTCATTTCCTCTCCCCAGGATGCTGGTGGGTGCCCCCTGGGATGGGCCTTCAGGTGACCGAAGGGGGGATGTTTATCGCTGCCTTGTAGGGGGCTCCCACAGTGCCCCATGTGCCAAGGGCCACTTGGGTAAGAAGATGCCTCACTCTCCTAACCTCTAACCTTAATATACTAGTGGCTTTGATCCCTTACATCTCACTTCTTTTTAAAAAAATTTTTTTGGATTATAATTAATTTACAATGTTGTGTTATTTTCAAGTGTACAGCAAAATGGTTCAGTTATACATACACATGTATCCATTCTTTTTCAGATTCTTTTCTCATATAGGTTATTACAGAATGTTGAGTAGAGTTCCCTGTGCTATACAGTAGGTCCTTGTTGGTTATCTATTTTATATTAATAGTGTGTGTATGTTAATCTCAAGCTCCTAATTTATCCCCCACCCTACATTTCCCCTTTGGTAACCATAAATGTGTTTTCTAAGTCTGTAAGTCTGTTTCTGTTTTGTAAACAAGTTCATTTATATAGTTAAACATATTAGATTCCACATATGAGTAATATCACACCTCACTTATTCACCTCCATATCCCACACACTCCTCGTTCCTGACTTGATCCTGACCCCTTTTCATCCTCTTCCAAAATCACCTTGAACTCAGTCACCCCATCTGTGACCTCATGACCTCATGTTCTTCCACTCCCCTTCAACCAGGTGACCATCCACTGGGAAATTCATCTCGTCCTGCTGTGAATATGCACCTGGGGATGTCTCTGTTAGAGACAGATGGCAATGGGGGATTCATGGTAAGCTAAGGAAAGAGTGGTGGTAGAGTCTCTGAAGGTTCGTGGTAGAGAAAAGGGCAGTCTGGCAAGGGAAACTGGTCTATGGGGAGAGGTCAAGGAGTTAAAAACCTAGAAAGCAAGAAGGGAAATCTCGGGGAGTGGCCTCACTGCCTCCTTTGACGAGGAGCATATTCTGAGGGTGCCCTCACAAGCCTTGGAGTAACTGTTTCCCTTCCCAATCCCCAGGCTTGCGCCCCTCTCTGGTCTCGCGCTTGCGGCTCATCTGTCTTCAGTTCTGGAATATGTGCCCGTGTAGATGCTTCGTTCCAGCCCCAGGGAAGCCTGGCACCCACCGCACAACGTGAGCCAGGAGAAGGGCCCAAGTCCCCAGAATAGGGGGTGCAGGGTGGGAAAAAGATGGGGCCTCAGTGTATGATGCTTGACCATGGACCTGCATGGCTATCCTCACTGCGACCTAACGTGTGTGTGAAGGCTCCATGTTTCCTAACAGATTAGAATTCAGACTCTCTACCAGGGTATGAAGACTCCATGAACTAATTTAGTTCAGTCACTCAGTTGTGTCCGAACTGATTTAACCAACTTCAGAACTCAACTCTCACTATATTCCTCCATACCCTACACCTTAGCTATAGCCTTCGCTTCACTTTTCTTGTATATGCCATCTCCTTTTATTTAAAGTGTTCTCCACCCAAATGCCTTTCCTTATATTCTCCTCAAACATCTCCAGTCTTCAATATCTTCTCAGCTGCTGCCTCCTTTTATTCCCCACCATCAGAACTGATCCTCTATTGTTCTCTCACAACATAAAATGGTGCTAAGTTTCTACTTGCGCTTAATTCCATCTTCGTTGTTTTTGAGTCAATTGTATGTATTCCCGTCTTCCCTTTTATTCAGTTCTATATTTACCTAGGACTGGGTAATCTTCCTTGTATGTAAGAAGTGCCCAATAGTTTGAATTAAATGTGCCCTCATGTGACACAGTGGTAAAGAACCTTGCCAGTACAGGAGACGTAGGTTCAATCCCTGGGTCAGGAAGATCCTCTGGAAAAGGAAATGGCAACCCATTCCAGTATTCTTGCCTGGGAAATCCCATGGGCAAAGAAGCCTGGTGGGCTATAGTCTATGGGGTCATAAAGAGTCAGACATGATTGAACGATTAACACTTTCCTGTGACCTCTTTCCTTGTTGCCCCCATGCCCAATATCCTTTGCCCCTCTGTTTCCCATCACCATTACCCCTTCTCCTAGGCTGCCCCACATACATGGATGTCGTCATTGTCTTGGATGGCTCCAACAGCATCTACCCTTGGTCTGAAGTTCAGACCTTCCTACGAAGACTGGTAGGGAGATTGTTTATTGACCCGGAACAGATACAGGTAAGAGAAGGCAGGATGGATGGGCATGGAGGGAAGAATCGGGGAGAGAGAAGATAAATGTAGGCAGTATCTTCAGTAGTATCCAGGTGCTCATCTCCCCTCCCTCACATGCTTTCTTCTCCCTCCCCCTGCCCATTACACACACTCCCTTAGAGTGCACACTTTATTCTCAGGTGGGGCTGGTACAGTATGGAGAGAGCTCAGTCCACGAGTGGTCCCTGGGAGATTTCCGAACCAAGGAAGAAGTGGTGAGAGCAGCAAGGAACCTGAGCCGGCGAGAGGGACGAGAAACAAAGACTGCTCAAGCAATAATGATGGCCTGGTGAGACACTGGGAAGGGGAGTTTGGGCGGCCAGAAGGGGTAGGGGAAGGTTTGGAGTGCAATGTGTACATCCTGACATGTGTTGCTTGCTTATGTTTGTTTGCATGCTAGTGGTAGGTGGGGTGAGTCTAAATTGCCCATCATTGCATTCCTCATTGCCTTTCTACGAAGTGTCTGTCTGTGTCTCTCCATGTTTCTGCTTTACGTCTGCAGATGGAATTCTGTCTGTATACCTCCACTCCCCCTTTTTTTTAAAAAAGATTTATTTGTTATTTGTTTATTGATTGATTGACTGGTTGATTTTTGGCTGCTCTGGGTCTTTGTTGCCACATGCAGGCTTTCTCTAGTTGCAGCGAGCAGGCACTACTCTTCGTTGCAGTGCACAGGCTTCTCACTGTGGTTACTTCTCTTGCGGAGCACGGGCTGTAGGGCTTTTGGGCTTTGGTAGTTGCAGCTAAAGAGCTCTGGAGCGCAGGCTCAGTAGTTGTGGCTCATGGGCTTAGCTGCTTTGTGGCATGTGGAACCTTCGTGGACCAGGAATCAAACCTGTGTCCCTTGCATTGGCAGGCGGATTCTCAACTACTGAACCACCAGGGACACCCCTTCACTCCCACTTTGATGTTGGCCCTTGGGTTCTCCACCACTCATGTCCTCACCCATTTTCCAAACTCGCCAGAACTCATCTCTGGGAAGACTCCCCTGACCTGACCATTCTTTATTCTACATACTGGTGGCTCAGCTGGTAAAGAATCTGCCTGCAGTGCAGGAGACCTGGGCTCATTCCTTGGGTTGGGAGGATCCCCTGGAAAAGAGAATGGCAACCCACTCCAGTATTCTTGCTTGGAGAATTCCATGGACAGAGGAGCCTGGCAGGCAGGCTACATGTTGTTCCATGGGGTCCAAAGATTTGGTTGTGACTAACACTTTCACTTTTTTTCACTCACCCTTAATATTTATCCCTCTAAATACAATATTTGCTGAATGAACCTGTGAGTGGATGGATTTTACACTTATGTGCACTAATGATATGCTGCTCTGTATGTTATAGGACACCCCGACACTTGAGCTTTTATTACTGTGTGCCAATCTATTCTAGACAGTTGGGGAAATGGGCTAAAAGGCAAAAGGTCTGACCTCAGGGAACGGCTGACAGTGTGAAGTACTGGATATGTGTATCTATCTGCACACATCTGATCACAGCTCACTCCTTGTTTCTCTTCTCAGCACGGAAGGATTCAGTCAGTCCCACGGGGGCCGACCAGAGGCTGCCAGGCTACTGGTGGTTGTCACTGATGGAGAGTCCCATGATGGAGAAGAGCTTCCCACAGCACTACAGGCCTGTGAGGCTGGAAGAGTGACACGCTATGGGATTGCTGTGAGAATCAACTCTGGATCTGGAAGGATGGAAGGGGGTGGGGATGGTGACACTGAGGACTGGGAACTTAAGGAAAACGGATATTGATAACTTCCCAGACCAGTCACAACATACAACTAACAGGCTCTACCTTGATCTCCTGACCCCAGGTCCTTGGTCACTACCTCCGGCGGCAGCGAGACCCCAGTTCTTTCCTGCGAGAAATCAGAGCTATTGCCAGTGATCCAGACGAGAAATTCTTCTTCAATGTCACGGATGAAGCGGCACTGACTGACATTGTAGATGCGTTAGGGGACCGGATTTTTGGCCTTGAGGGTAATGATTACCCTGGAGAAAAAGAGGACAGGGCAGGGGGAGTTCTGGGGTATAGGTGGGGTTCTGGAAAAAGTTTATTAGGTCAAAGGGGGAATCATCTTCCCTTATATTGCCTCAATGTTTTCTTACACTCCAGGGTCCCATGGAGAAAATGAAAGCTCCTTTGGGCTGGAAATGTCTCAGATTGGTTTCTCTACTCATCAGCTAAAGGTTGGACAGACTCTGACCTCCCCCACCCATGACCCTTCTCAACATCTGACTCCTTCCAGCCTCTAACTCAGACGACGACTTCAATCCTAGTGCTCTTCTATGCTGCGCCTTTAACTAATGTCCATGCTGACCTTCCCATGCCTTTCCAACTGACCCCAGTCTCCCCTCAGGGACCCTCTCACTCCTGGAGAGTTTTTTCTTCTTATTCCCCACTGTCTTTTCAGTGACCCCATCTGGTTCTGCCCTACAGGATGGGATTCTCTTTGGAATGGTGGGGGCTTATGACTGGGGGGGCTCAGTGTTATGGCTTGAAGAAGGTCGCCGCCTCTTCCCACCACGGACAGCCCTGGAAGATGAATTTCCCCCTGCATTGCAGAACCATGCAGCCTACCTGGGTGAGTAGCAGAGAGCTGCAAAGGATTAGAGGGTGGCGGGGAAAAATGCTTCCCCAGTGGGGGCTATCAGGTACTTACTGCTAACTCATGCAGTTTCTCACTGATCTGCTACTTTCCTTAGGACCCCCTTCTGTGCCTTTAGGGAACCCTCCTACTCTGACCCCATTTTCTTTCCCTTTCACCCCTAATTCCTTGTCCGCTTCTAGGTTACTCTGTTTCCTCCATGTTTTTGCGGGGTGGTCGCCGCCTCTTTCTCTCAGGGGCTCCTCGGTTTAGTCATCGAGGAAAGGTCATCGCCTTCCAACTTAAGAAAGATGGGGCTGTGAGGGTCGCCCAGAGCCTCCAGGGGGAGCAGGTAGGGCATCCAAGGTGAGGGATGAGGCCCGTGGGTCCTCAGGGACTCCAGGCTGTTGGGGGAGGGACTCCAGGCTGTGAGGGAAGATGGTTAAGGGGCAAGAGAGGGGCCTTAGAAATGTGTGATGAATTCTGGTTGTCAGGGGTGTGAGGACCAGATCGGCAGGTGCTTCCCACTTGTCCATAATCTTGCCTTCCCTTCCCCCTGGGATCACCACTGCCCACCACTCTCCAGATTGGCTCGTACTTTGGCAGCGAACTCTGCCCACTGGACATCGATGGGGATGGAACAACTGATGTCTTACTTGTGGCTGCCCCCATGTTCCTGGGGCCTCAGAACAAGGAGACAGGACGTGTTTATGTGTATCTGGTGGGCCAGGTGAGACGTGCTGGGATGCCCTAGAACTTGTCTGTGGGGGGTGGAGGGGGAGGGGAGGCACACACATTTGAGGGCTGGCCGACAGGTCAGGACTCTCTGATCAGCACCGTCGGTCTTCTCCTCACCGCCACCAGCCATCCTTGCTGACGCTCCAGAGAACACTTCAGCCAGAATCCCCCCAGGATGCTCGGTTTGGCTTTGCCATGGGTGCTCTTCCTGATTTGAACCAAGATGGTTTTGCTGATGTGGCTGTGGGAGCGCCGCTGGAGGATGGGCACCGTGGAGCCCTGTACCTCTATCACGGGGCCCAGAGAGGAGTCAGGCCGCGTCCTGCACAGGTCAGAAGAGCCCCGATGAAGCAGGGCGTGGTGAGGGGAAGGGGGTACACACCCTTTTCTTATCATTGTTCTCCTGGGCTTGAGACCCAAACTGAACAAGTACCTTTTTTTGATTGTTTATTTTTATTTATTTATTTATGGCTGGGCTGAGTCTTTGTTGCTTTTGTAAGGGCTTTCTCTAGTTGTGGTGAGTGGGGGCTACTCTTTGTTTAGGTGCTCGGCCTTCTGACTGCGGTGGCTTCTCTTGTTGCGGAGCACGGGCTGTAGGCTCTCAGGCTCAGTAGCTGTGGCTCACAGGTCCGAGTGTGCAGGCTTCAGTAGCTGCAGCACGAGGGCTCAGTACTTGTGACTCTCGGGCTCTAGAGCGCAGGCTCAGTAGTTGTGGCACATGGGGTTAGTTGCTCTGCAGCATGTGGAATCTTCCCGGACTAGGGATTGAACCCGTGTCCCCTGTACTGGCAGGTGGAGTCTTATCCACCTGGGAAGTCCAACAAGTGCCTTTTTTTTTTTTTTTTAAATCAGTAGTCAAAAAGGTAAGGTGATGGGGGCAAGAAACATATTACTATACTAGAGACTCCTGAACACACTCAAGTTTTTCTCCTTCCTCCTCATGCTTGAGGGGAGAATTAGAAAAAGCCAGATAGGAGGCCTCAGAAACCAGGTATGTGAGTCCCTGTTCAGTCTCTCCTCTCTCCCTCTCAGCGGATTGCCGCTATCTCCATGCCGCAGGCCCTCAGCTACTTTGGCCGAAGTGTGGATGGCCGGCTGGATCTAGATGGTGATGACCTGGTCGATGTGGCTGTGGGTGCCCAAGGGGCAGCCATCCTGCTCAGGTGAGCAGTTGCAGCTCAGGCAGCAGTGGACAACATGGCACAGCTGTTAAAAGCAAGGGCTTTGGAGTCACAGACTTATATCTGGCTTCTTGATCAACTTACTCTGTACCTCCATTCTCCTAGTTTTTAAAATAGGAATAATACCTATACCTGCCTTATAGGCTTGTGGTGAGGATTAAATGTGATAATTCGTACAAAGATCTAAACACCATGCCTAGAGCACATGGCAAGTGCTTATTGAATATCACCTATTAGCTTACTTGTGTCCAAAGGTTCAGGGGAGACTGGCTCGTGTGTTGCCTAGCTCCTTATTCTTTCCTTTGACCTCAGGGAGGCAAATACTGGGGATCGCCTTTCTCTAAGGGCTTTCCTCCCATAGCTAGACTTTCTTTCCCACCCTGTTCCCAGCTCCCGGCCCATTGTCCGCCTGGCCCCTTCACTAGATGTGACCCCGTCGGCCATCAGCGTGGTTCAGAGGGACTGTAAGAGGCGAGGCCAGGAGGCAACCTGCCTGTCTGCAGCCCTTTGCTTCCAAGTGACCTCCCGCACTCCTGGCCGCTGGGATCGCCGATTCCGTGAGTGACTGGGCAGCAGTCCAACCCCTCCCTGCCCTAGTCTTGGGACCCCTCTCCACCTGCACTCTTGCCCACCCCATTCAGATGTGCGGTTCACAGCATCGCTGGACGAGTGGACAACCGCAGCCCGGGCAGCATTTGACGGCTCTGGCCAGAGGCTGTCCCCTCGGCGGCTCCGGCTCAGTGTGGGGAACATCACGTGTGAGCAACTGCACTTCCATGTGCTGGTGAGGAGAGGGCAGGAACTGCTTGCTATCAGGGCCTGGGAGTGAGAGAAAGGCTGCATCAGGGGAGGAGATTCTGTTGGATCAGCAAGAAATCTGAAGTGGGAAAAGTGAGAGAGTTCAGACTTTGGAGGCAGGCTGATCTGGGTTTGAATCCTGCTTTGCCATTTAGCACCTGTGCATTCTGGCAAGTCGCATCACCTACAAACCTTAGCTTCCTTGCCTGAAAAGGGGAGATTAATAATAACAACGTTATAGGAGTTGTCTTAGAATTAAATGTAATAGTATTGATAAAACCTTAGGACAGTACCTAGCACACAGGAAGTACTCAGTAAAAGATCAGTGTAATTATCACATTCTACCAAGATTCCTGGGTCATCTCCCTTACCCTGGTTCCCCATGAGCCTTCACTCTGGTTTCTCTCAGGATACGTCAGATTACCTCCGGCCAGTGTCCTTGACTGTGACCTTTGCTTTGGACAATACCACAAAGCCAGGGCCTGTGCTGGATGAGGGCTCACCCACCTCCATCCGGAAGCTGGTCAGCAGTGCCAAGCCCTGCCCTGCCCCCGCGTTGCCACACTGCGCTTCTCAGTGAATTCAAGAGAAAGGGGTGGGGGCAGACATGAGGTCACAGTGGGATCTGACCTAGGCACCCAGTCTTCTCTTTTCACTTGTCCTCCAATCCCATCCCTTTTTCCCATGCCTTCTTCTCAGTCCTCAGCCCCTTCTCTCTCCTCTAGGTCCCCTTCTCCAAGGACTGTGGCCCTGACAATGAATGTGTCACAGATTTGGTACTTCAAGCTAATATGGACATCAGAGGCTCCAGGTGGGATGGACATGAACGGCCAAACCGGGCTGACTTGAGACAGACCAGAAGGGACTTGAAGGGAGATGGAGGGCTGTTTCTTGCCCAGGAAAACAGAAATGAGGCTTCTGGCTCTCCTTCAACTCTGGGCTGCCCTTTATCCATCACTCCTAGGAAGGACCCTTTCGTGGTTCGAGGGGATCGGCGGAAAGTGCTGGTGTCAGCAACTCTGGAGAACAAGAAGGAGAATGCCTACAACACTAGCCTGAGTCTCAGCTTCTCCAGAAACCTCCACCTGTCCAGTTTCACTCCTCAGGTGCCCTTGGGGAAGGGAGTTCAGGGGAATCAGGGAAGTAGGAAGACAACTGGAGTGCTGGCTATGAGGGCCTCTGGGAAAGGTTGTGTTTAGAGGCTGCAGGCAAGAGGGCATTCGCAGCCCCAGCATAGCCTTCACCCTGCTTCCTCTGTTCTCAGAGCAACAGCCCAGTGAAGGTGGAGTGTGCAGCCCCCGCTCCACATGCCCGGCTCTGCAGCGTGGGGCATCCTGTCTTCCAGATGGGAGCCAAGGTGAGTCGGGGCCCAGGATGAGAAGGGGGCTTTGAGAGATCAGGGGCTGGAATCTGTGGGGCCTGGGAGTTTCGGGAAGGAGGCTCACAGATGGGCTCCCATTCCTCTGTAGTTGTCCCATGAAGAGAAACCTACCATGTCCCCATGTCCCTTGCCCCTAGGTGACCTTCCTGCTAGAGTTTGAGTTTAGCTGCTCCTTCCTCCTGAGCCAGGTCCTTGTGAGGCTGACGGCCACCAGGTGAGAGGAGTGGGCATCTCCTCCCAGCCCTCTCCTGTTAGGTCTTGATGGGGGTGGTGTGGGAGTGAGGGTGGCGGTGGAAGCAGCATGACTCCCTCACTCCAGAGGAAGGGGGTCTGAGACAGGGCTGGGATGTGAGCCTCCCCTTGACCCTACAGCAGTAGCCTGGAGAGAAACGGAACGCTTCGCGATAACACAGCCCAGACCTCAGCCTACATTCAGTATGAGCCTCACCTCCTATTCTCCAGGTATGGCTCAGCTCCTCACTGGGACCCCATTCGGACCCCAGACTCGTCCTCTTTATGTTCGCTCCCTCTCCCTCCAAGTGCTTCAGTGTTTCCGAACACCAAACCCCTGGGGTTGCCCCATCTTTTTGGCCTTAATCCCACTCATGCTAAGCCTTCTCTTTAAAGCATTTCTCTTTCCTAGGTATGGGTATACCTATACATCCTAGTTGTAGGGCTTTGCTGGGCCCTGGGGCTTGGAGCTGGGGTGGTGGGATGTGGCCATAAAGTTTATGCCACGTCTGTGTCATATTTCATTTCTGTCTTCGCTGTGTACCCCCGTATCTTTATCCATGTGCTGGCCCTTCCTACCACGAATCTGTCCGTGTGCTGATCGTGTGCCGGGTTTCTGTGTCATGGCTGTGACCATGCACTTCCTGACTTGGTGTTCACGCAGTGAGTCCACTCTGCACCGCTATGAGGTCCACCCATATGGAACCCTCCCAGTGGGCCCTGGCCCCGAATTCAAAACCACTCTTAGGGTGAGAAGCCAGAGGGGCCTTGGCATGAGCAGAGGGCTGGAGAGGAGTCCTGGGAAAAGGATGGGAAGGGTCTCTCTTAGATTTCAGTGGCATCGAGGGTAAAGCGGAACAGGTGAGGAAGGGTTTTTCTCTGTCTCTCACCTCTTCCTTTTCCAATCCTCCTTTTAGGTTCAGAACCTTGGCTGCTATGTGGTCAGCGGCCTCATCATCTCAGCCCTCCTTCCAGCTGTGGCCTATGGGGGCAATTACTTCCTGTCACTGTCTCAAGTCATCACTAACAATGTGAGTCTGGCCTGGGGGCCTATGGAACCCTGCCACCTTTATCTGGTGGACTCACCCAGCTCCTCATCTGCTGGGTCTCTGCTCTCAGAGATCCTCCCTCTCTGGGGGAGGAAGGGGCTTTCTTTTCCATATGTACCTTCTTTGAGAAGAAAGAAAGGGGTTACCCAGGGAAGAACTTCAAGAGTGTGGATGGTGTGCTCCTGCTCAGCCTGGAGGGGCCGGCCTCTCGCCATCCAGGAGATCCCTCAAGTTGGCTCTTCCTCTAGGCAAGCTGCACAGTGCAGAACCTGACCAAACCCCCAGGGCCCCCTGTGCATCCAGAGGAGCTTCAGCACACAAGCAGGCTGGTATGAGTCACAGGGGGGTGAAGAAGGTGTCCAGAGCAGGAATGCAGGGAGGAACAGTGGAGTTCAGAGCTTTGGGTGGAAGGTAGAGCCCGGTGTGGGGCATGGGGATTGTTCCCCCTCCAGGGTCCTGATCTGTCTCTCTCTTCCGATAGAATGAGAGCAATACCCACTGCCAGGTTGTGAAGTGCCACCTTGGGCGGCTGGCAAAGGGGACCGAGATCTCTGTTGGACTACTGAGGCTGGTTCACAATGAATTTTTCCGGAGGGTAAATGTTTCCTTTTCTACTACTCTCCCCTGCTGCTGCTACCTGGGACTTTAGCATAGGCATTTCAGAGACAGACTCATGTTCAGGTTTGAGCTTCTCCTCCTACTGGCAAAGTTATTTGATTTTTCTAACCTTCTTTCTCCTCATCTCTAAAATAAGGAAGAAAATATCTACTTCATGAGGTTGTTGTAAAGAACAAACTAATGAGATGCACTCACTCAAAGCTAGTTACTGTTTTTGTATTTTCCTCCATTTATCATCTCTTAGTGTTATTATCACTAAGGTATATAGAATACCTAAATTCAATCAATCCATCAAATGCCTATGATATAAAAGGCCCTGTTTTATATATAAATTCCCCTGTGACTAAGGAGAATATCCCCAACATTTAGCATCATGGCTTCCCAGATGACACTAGTAAAAGGTTCCCAGGTAAAGAACCTGCCTGCCAATGCAGGAGATGTAATATATGCGGGTTTGATCCCTGGGTTGAGAAGATCTCCTGGAAAAGGAAATGGCAACCCATTCCAGTATCCTTGCCTGGAAAATTCCATGGACAGAGGAGCCTGGCAGGCTACAGTCCATGGAGTTGCAAAAAGTCAGACATGACTGAGCATGTCTAGTTAACTCATTATAGTGATTTAATATATTTTTTATTAAATGAACCAGTAAAGAGTTGATATTACATGTAGGATATGCATGGAGGGTAGTGGGAAGTGATATTGTATAGTGAAAGGGATCTAAATTTGAAAATTCTTTAAAGCTGAGGAGTTGAATTTCACATGATAGGCAGTCAGGAGTCAGTGTGAGTTCCTTAGCAGAGCAATGACATCTTAATTATAACAGCTGTTTAGTACTAGGGGTTTATATTGTACTTTCCTGTGTGCCATCTACTTTGAATAATATAAGATCCCTGGGATGTGGGCATTTTTCAGGAAAGTTAAGTCTGACAGACCATCCTTCCCTAAGTCCAGTTCTCTCTTTATCTCTCTTTGGTATCCTTTTTTCATTCATTTATTTACTCTTTTAACAAAGGTTTATTGACAAGTTGTGCTAGGCACTAGGGACACATAAGTTACTAACACTTGACCTCAAGGATTTTATAGTTCAACAGAGGTGAAAGAGAAATAAACAGAATATTATAACCTAGTCCAGGGTGATGGGGGTTAGAAGGAAACACTTCTACTTCCCAGAGGGGATGACATCTAAACTTCAACCTGAAGGAAGGGTAGGAGTTAGCCAAAAAAAGAGGGGTTGAATGCATTTCAAGAGGAGTAGAGCATGCAGAGTCCATGAAGGGCCACAGGCTTTCCATCTGTTACCTTTCTTCTCTTTCGCTATTGCTCTCCAACTGTTTCCTCTGGTCTTGAGGGTCCTGGAAGTTATCCCCCCGGCCTCATCTTTGCCATTAGGGTCCTGAGACCTGTTCCACCTGATGATGTTGTAGTTGTTAGTCGCTAAGTCATGTCTGATTTTTTTGCAACCCCATGGACTATAGCCCATCAGGCTCCTCTGTCCATGGGATTTCCCAGGCAAGACTACTAGAGTGGGTTACCTTTTTCTTCTCTAGGGGATCTTCCTGAACCAGGGATCGAACCTCACTCTCCTGCATTGGCAGGCGGATTCTTTACCATTGAGCCAGCAGGGAAGCCCAATCATGGCTCACTTTAAATCTCTTTCCATTCCACAGGCCAAATTCAAGTCTCTGACAGTGGTCAGCACCTTCGAACTGAGCACCGAGGAGGGCAGCGTCCTACTGCTGACTGAAGCCTCCCGGTGGAGCGAGGTGGGGTTGGAGACTGAGTTTGAGAGCTGTGAAACTAGCAAGGGTGGCGATAGCATCAGGGCACCCGTGAGCTTGTTCACAACAGGGGTGTCTTCATTAGGCAGCATTCAGGGAGTCAGAAGTGATCAGTCAGAATGGTGGATCCCCCTGCCTCCATTCTGACCTCAGTTTCTTCCCTTTTATTCTTCTGTTTGGGGGCTGAGTTTGCTACAGTGTGGGGTGAAGCTAACTGGGCAAAAGGGTGCAAGTAAAAACCAGCTGTCCTCTCTATGCAGAGCCTCCTGGAGGTGATTCAGTCCCGCCCTGTCCTCATCTCTCTCTGGATCCTCATTGGCAGTGTCCTGGGAGGGCTGCTCCTGCTTGCTCTCCTTGTTTTCTGCCTTTGGAAGGTAAGCACTGCTGAAGTGGACCGTATGGGGCATGGTGCCCATGAGTTAAGGTAGCCTTCATTACAGCAGGGAAAACTGGGTTTGTGCTGGGCAACTAAGCAGGCTGTGGGTGTCTCCAGATCTCCTTCACTGTCCTCCAGGAATCTTAGCTGAATTAAACCAAAGCCAAATAAAATAAATTTGAATCTCATTTTTGGAAGCAGAACGAAACTGAAGGCTTCAGATACCTCTAAGGGCCTTTGGCAGGGTCTCTAGGCAGGGCATTTGGTGATGACTCTTATCTCTTTCCCTACAGCTTGGCTTCTTTGCCCGGAAGAAAATCCCCAAGGAAGAAAAGAGAGAAGAGAAATTGGAGCAATGAACATAGAATAAAGTCCATAAAGACCTCTCTTGCAGCTTCTCCAAAAGACTTGCCTAAGAGCAGAAGTTTGGGGGCTCAGATGGTGCAAGAGGAAGAAAGCCTCTGGACTGTCTCCCCAGACCTGCAGCCTGACTTGACTTTTGAGTCATGAGGATGCTGCTGGCAACAGATGAGGCCTCACCTCAGACAAGAAGGGCTGGCACTAAAACCAGGAACATTCCCACCCTGTGCTTCCCTCCTTGTGATCCTGGCTCCAGAGCTTACACTGGGGCCTTAGTGTTGGGCCCCTTTTTTCCCCTGTCCCTGGGAATCAGCATTGTTTTGCCTAGGTCCCTGACTTCTTTCAGATTCCACCACTACATCCTCCCTCACAGTTTGGAAAGGACTAGGGTTATCTTCCACCATTCCCCTACCTCTCACCTTCCTGCCTTCTCCCCACTCCACAGGAGAGCGCTGACGTTGGCTTGCACGAAGTAAAGTCAACATCTGCTGCTTTCCTGTGGAGTCTGGTGATTCAGAGGGCCGGATGGGGAGAGTCAACAGGAAAAAAAGGAGGGAGGAGGAAAAGCCACAAGAGACATTCTGTACAATTCCAAGAAACAGAGAAGCCTTTAGACAGGCAACTGCCATTCCCCCTGAAACCCGAGACTTTCGTGGTGCACTCGCCTGCGCTTGCCCGCCCTCAGGTGCTGGTGAAAGGGAACTGCTCCAGGCCTGCTGGGCAAGGATTTCCCAGCTCTGCAGCCTTCCCTGCGAGCAAAGCCAGAGCTGGGTGCCGCATTCTCTAGAGCCAGGGGCCCCCATGTGGCTAGAGCTGGAATAACAGGGAAGACTGGATGCCCCAGGCAGTTTTTTCTTAGGCCACACACCCTCTTGAGCCCTCCTTGGAGCCTCCTTATAGAAACTAGAGAGAAGGGACAGGGTTGCTGCTTGATGGTAGGAAACCCTTTCACCTTACTAGATTTGGGAGGCAGCAGTGCCAAGGAGTCTGAACAAGTAGGGTCTGAATTAAGGAAGAAGCTGAAGAAGGTGGCAAGAGGTCTCTGGCAAGCAAGCCCTTACTGGTTTGGCACTGGTTATATAGCACAAATAGCTCCTAGGAAATATTTCTGGGGCATCTCCAGCCATACCTTGTGAGGCTTCTCTGGTGGCATCAGTTTACCAGCCCTTGCTTCAAGTTTACTGGAAATTCCCAAGTTAATTTCTATCTCTGAACAACCCCTACCCTCCACCCCCCGACCCCCAACTAACTTTTTGGTCATGGCCAGTAAAGAGAAGTGGATTCTCCTTGACAACTGGGTAACTTGCAGTTCTTTGTAACCAAGACTCTGAATACCAAAGTCAGATATTGGTTTCCAGAGAGCAGCTCTGACAGCCACTTGAAGAATCAACACCCATTTACAGCCCAGGAGAGAGGGGACCTGACCGGGCAGTTGACTAGCAGCCACAGATTCTCCTCCAGGGCCATTCTTGAGATCTGGTGAGAGGGTTTATTTTGACTTATCTCTGACCTTTTACAGACAGCATTGTCTCTGTTTCCTAATAAGGTGGACAGTTTATTAGATGGTCAGAACAAATAAAGTTCAGTATCAAATGACTTCTGATTCTTCTTGAGTTCCCTGGGATATAGACTGCTCACAAATTGTGAGAGGTGGAGCCTTGATTCACCTGAGACCCTACACAGTAGAGTCCCTGGAAGATGAAGTTATGAAGGATTTGAAGTGATTTCTGTGACTCTCCTACTGGAGATGTGCCCTAGCCTCCTGCAATCCTCACCTGCTTACGTGAGCATACAGTGTAAAATGTGTAGGTTTGGTTTGGTAAGCACATAGGCCTAGATTGAAATCCCAGGTCTGCCATTTATGAGCTATATGGCCTTGAGCAAGCCATGACTAGCCTGAGGTTCAGATAAGAGGCTGTATAGAACAGTGGTTAAGAATGAAGACAGACTTGAGTTTAAACTATACCACTTGAAGGGCTTCCCTGGTGGCTCAGTGGCAAAGAACTCATCTGCGAATGCAGGAGACACAGGCTCGATCCCTGGTCCAGAATGATCCCCTGCAGAAGGAAATGGTAACCTGCTCCAGTATTCTTGCCCGAGAAATCCCATGGATAGAGGAGCCTGGCGGGCTACTACAGTACATGGGGTTGCAAAAGAGTTGGACATGACTTATCGACTAAACAACATACCACATAAAACCTATTGGACATTGAACAGATTTAACTTCTCCAAGTCTTGACTTTCTTGACTTTAAACTTATTAAGGTTCAGACTTCCCTGGTGGTCCAGTGTCTAAGACGCCATACTCTCATTGCAGGGAGCCAGGGTTCAATCCCTGGTTAGGGAACTAGATCCCACATGCTACAAGTAAAGATCCCACATGCTGCTACGAGGACTGAAGATCCCTCAAGTCAGTTAAGACATGGCTCAGCCAAACAAATATTTTAAAATAAATGTATTAGGATTGTGAGAACTAAATGAGGTGATTCAAGTAAAGTGAACATATATAGTAAGTACCCAATAAATGGTAACTACTGTTATAAAAATAATTTGTTATAAGATAACCTACCCTACATAACCTGCATTGTGAGGACTGAGGAGGTATATGGAAGCACCAAGTGATGCTCATGATCTGGTGACTTGCCTGCTCTTCACAGACTCTCAAGATTTGTTTTCCTATGTGTTATTATCTCCTGCCACTAAATCTTACCCTATGCCTCATCCCCTTTGAAATAAGCCCTCAGGTCCAGAAAGATGATAATTAGGTGATTAACTTAAGGTTCTAAAGGTAGAAGTCTGATTGATTAGATTTCTTTAGACACCCAGGGTTCTTCTGTTATCCTCACGGTACATGGGTTCTTCAGCAATGGGCTTCTAGAGACCATGTCTCTGTCTTTGTTGCCTAACCCTGAGAATAGTGGCCATTCTAGCTTATTAGGCAGGGACAATCATTCTGTGGCAAGCTGGTGTTATTTTGTAGCTGGAGGATCCACGGTGGCCCTCAGCACATAGGCTATCGTTTCATCAACCTTTGTGGAGCACACTTTCTGGGTCAGGGACTGAGGCCATGGTTATGTTGACAGATTCCCCCTCCTTATCCTGAGTCAGCCCACAAAGGGAGTTGGATATCCTCAAAGACTGGTTCATCTCATTCTCTCTCCACATGATTAATATTTTTCTCCACCTAGAGATCCCTCTCCTCTCTACTGCTCAGCTCCAGGATGGGACTTTCTCTAACTCCAATCTATCCTTCTATAAGCCTGTTACCTCTTCCTTTGAAGCACAGCCAGTTTGAGAAGCAACTGTAGAACAACAGGCTTGCCTCAGACACACAGAAGGGTGTTGCTTTCTTCTCATTGTTGCTCCTTTGTTCCTTCATTCATTACTTTGTTTATTCACTCATAAGACGTTAAGCACCTAATATGTGCTAGGCAATGAGAATAATATAAAATGCAGCCTCTACCATCAAAGAGCCCAGTCTAGTAGGGGAAACAAGCATGTAAACAAATAATGGCAAATACAGAGAGCTTGTTGCTAGACAATAGTCGCACACAAGGAGTGTGTCACATGCAAGAAGCATACTTTTTTTAGGTGGGGTTGGCAGGACTTTAAAAGTTTACAGAAAAAAAATTTTTGTGTCTTGAGGGGCCACCAAATGTGAAGGACCACCAAGTGTGAGAGGAGATAATCCAGGGAGGATTAATCACCAGTTGAAAAGGGAACTGTAGTAGATTAGAACAGCCTCAACATTAGGTTATTTGTGAAAGTTGTGAGAGATGAGACTTGAGAAGGTAGGGTGAGGCTCCTAATAAACCTTGTAAATCACACTGAAAACTCAGCTTTATTCTGTAGACTTTCCTATGCACTTGAATGTGCTTTCTTTGGATGAAGGAGAAGAGACTGGTAGACTGGTTGCAACTGACCAAGCACAAACTGCTGAGAATCTGAATTTAAAGGGCAGTGGAAACAGTGAAGACAGTTTTGTATTTTTGTGGAACGGGATGCTGAGACGACAACAACAACAACAACAACAACAAACTCCTTCCTTTCCCTATGCCTTTTTCTAATTTAGAGATGTGTTAGGATATTAAGCCTGGTCCCCCGTCTTCAGGTTGCGGTGGGTCATCCTGCTCAGTCCTTGGCTCGTACCACAATCTCCTGCCGTTTCCAAAACGCTCTCTTCAAACCCTTTTTTGTGCCTGGGTTTTGGGCCGGGGAAAGGAGAGAGGAAGCAAAGGTAACTATGTTGGCAAAGGTCTCTGAATAGAATCAAATCGTCGTCACGAGCGGTTAAATGCGACAGTTGCTAAGATCCAAGCAGACGCGGAGAACCGTGTGTTGGTGCTCGGAAGGGCGGGCCCGAGGCAGGGCTTGAGGGCGGGCCCGCAGCGTGGAACTGCGGGGAGGGGCGGAGCCAGCGGAGGAGATTTAGCTGGAGCCGGTGGCGTCCCTTTTGGGATTGAGCAAGTCAGAGCTGGGAGCGGGTTCGGTTTGGGAGAGCGAGGTTTGAGACCAGGCCCACTTCTCGGGCGGAGACTGCAGGACTTCGGCCTCCGCAAAGGCCGAGCAGACCTGGGCGAGGGGCGGAGTTTTAAGCCCAGCCCTCGGGTTCTAGTCTCTGATTGAACGCGGTAGGTCTTGGGGCGGGTCTGGGGCGGATCCCGTTCTGCATTTGACAGCTCTCTAACACAGCTGCCGCCGAGTCCTGTGGGTTCAGGAACCTGTGGCCCGGCTCTCCGCGCGTCCCCGTTCCCCCCGTGGCCCCGGCCCCGGCCATGAAGCGCATCTTCTCCTGCTCCAGCTCACAGGTGGCGGTATGTTCTAAAATGTCTGGGAGGCTGGGCATGGGGCTGGGGTCCAAGCCCTGTGGTGACAGAGTCCTGAGTCCCGACTCCACGCATCATGGCCTTTTATCTCTATCCGTCTTTCTAGCTCTTCCACTCCCATAGTGCAGCCCTCCAGCCCTGCCTTCCTCAAAACCCTGTCCCTTAACCTCTGACTTGCCTTCCTAACCTCTGCCCTCCCCAAGGTTCTTTCCCTTGACCCTTTCTTGCCCTCCTAGAATCTACGCCCCAACTTCTGATATGTTCCCTGCAGCCCCTGGTTCTCTCGTAAAGGCGCTGTTTTCTACTTCTACCCTGTTTCCCAGTACTGAACTGCCATCAGGCGTTTGTCCTATCCCCAGCCTGGGCTCAGCCCCAAGCTCCTTTCTATCTCCGCTCACGACCCTGCTCTCCTCTATGGTCCTATCCTTGCTCTCAGTCCAGCAAGTACTTGCAGCCCTGTGCCTTCCCTAGCCCTTCTTCACAGTGTTCTCTGTCCTTGTCCCCATCTTACCCCATAACCACTTCCACTTCCATTCTCTCATCGCCACCACTGGCTCTCACACAACAACACTCCAAACCTCTTTCCAGTTGGGACTCCCATAGCAGCAGCCTTCTCCTCTTCTCCCCCTTCAACCTCTGCCCGGCTCTGTCCAGTGGTGGTTCAGCTCCCCGATCTCTTTGTACCTGCTCTCTGTGGGTTAATCTTGCAGTCCAGTCTGGCCACACTGAGAGGCACTGCCAGAGGAGGCACAGTTGCCTGGCTGCTCCCCAAGGAATGGGTAAATTGTCCGCAGATTCCACTCTGGCCAGTTCACTGCAGTGCCTGGTCATCAGACGGGTTCTTGGGTCAGTCAAGGCCTTTTGCCTGCTTCTCCCCAGAATCTTCCTTCATTCTAAACCCTCACCCAGTTGTTTAGGGCTTGTACTCTGCTTCCTTTGACTCAGCTGGGGAACGGTGATGGTAAGAGAAGAAGAGAATAAAGTGGATTCACTCTGAGAGTTCCTAGAAGTCAATCCCCTCCCTTGACTCCCAGAACAAAGGTTCTCCCAGAACAGGACACAGGGAGAAAGTCTACAGAAGGGAGTGGCTAAGGGAGGGTATAGGTGCTTCTTTTCTGAAGATCTCTTACAGACAGACCTCCTATCAGGGGATGAAATTTTCTGTGGACACTAAGATGGTGGCTCATTTAGAAATAATGTTGCCAACTACCTGTAGTAACATTGCTTAGCCTAACTTGACTTAGTGTTGTCATTCATTGAGCAAACGTGAAAAATGCTCAGCTTCTTCTGCAGGTCACAGAAATCTGAAAGCAAGCTATGAGGCAAGAGTAGGTACTCTGTTGAGGCCTGTTCTCATCCCACTTACGTTTGCTTCCCCATTAGTTTCCATGCATTAATCAACCAATCAAAAGGCATTATTGAATCACTATTAAAGGTACCAGAAACTGAGGCAACCCAGAGTGTCTTAACTCATGATGATTTTCTTATTCACATGGACTCTTCTTTAGTTGCTGAAAGTCCTCCACATTGCCCTTCCCTTTCAGGTTTGTGGAGCCTGCCTCTCCTTAGGAATGGGGAAACTGTTTCATTCTTCCTGATTCTCTAGTTGTTGGTCCATGCCTCCTTTTCAGGAAGCTGGGGTGAACAATGGGGTGAATATTGAAATTGGAAAGCATCCCTCTGTCCTTCTTCATCCCAGCTGTACAGAGGTTTGGCCATGAAGAATTTCTACCCATTCTAAACTCTTCTTAGTACAACAAGATTATAGGTAGCAAATTAGATGGATTTAGAACTACTTAGCTGAAAAGAAAACTGTTTCCTCAGTCAGGGTAGGGATCCAATAAGATTGAAAATAGACTAGTTTAAGCTGTAAATTGTTTCCTCATGAAACTTCCCCACACTTCTCATGATAAATTCCTCCACTCCCTGGGTGGCTAACCACTCCGAACCAGTTTGTCAGAGAAGTAGTGTCACAGCCTTCCTGACCACTCCCAAAGCCTAGCTTCCTAGTCATGGCAGAAGATTGCCCCTTTCCATCCTCTCTCCAACCCCTGGGTTCACTGTACCCTCAGACTGAGATGAGAACTGAAGGATCAATGCTCATTTAAAAATTAATCTAAGTCATCCAGAATACACATAGGAAGTTCAAGAAACAAACAAAAACTTAACTCCTATGATCTCATTTTGTTTTAGTCCCAAGGAGTGTCTTCCATGTTAGTGTTGTAGGCAGTAAACCAGAAAATAGCTTTAAATCATAGGCACTGAATCAAGTTAGAGAAATATCAGTTGCATTTTATTTAAAAAAACTATTTATTTACTTATTGGCTGCATCGAGCCTTTGTTGCAGCATATGGAGTCTTTGATCTTTGTTGAGGTGTGCAGGTTCTTAGTTGTGGCATGTGAACTCTTCGTTGTCATATGGGATCTAGTTCCCTGACCAGGGATCAAACCTGGGCCCCCTGCATTGGGAGCACAGAGTCTCAGCCACTGGACCACCAGGGAAGTCCCTCAATTGCGTTTTAAAAATTGAGGGTCAACTCCTGGTTTCTACAGGGCAGAAAAACCATTTCCTTTCACCCATCCTACACAGCGGTAGCCATTCTCTCTACTGTTGGCATGCTTCATTTTCATAGGACGCTCATGGGCACACAGCCAGAGATAAGAAGAGGCTGCAATTACTTCTACAAAGGCACCCCTAGTCTCGGCTACAGAAATACAAAGCGTATCCTTGTTTTCAACTCTACTAATTAATTTGGTGATTGCTCCCTTGAGGCCGTGATGGTTATTCAGTGCCTCTTTCCCAAGGTGCTGGGGTGAAAAATAGACTAGATCTTGCAATTCAGATTCAGAAGCATCTTTCTGTGTGTGTGTGTGTGTGTGTGTGTGTGTGTGTGTGTGTTTTGCCACACCATGCAGCCATATGGGATCTTGCTTCCCCAACCAGGGATTGAACCCATGCCCCCTGCATCGGAAATGCTGAGTCTCAACCACTGGACAGCCAGGGAGGTCCCTCTCTGTTCTTCACCCTAGCTCTGCAGAGGTTTGGCCATAAAGAATTTCTACCTATTTTAAATTCTCTTGGTATAACAAGATTATAGAAAGTAAATGGGGGTAGATTTTAAAACTATCTAGCTGGAAAGAGAATTATCTACATTGCTAAGAAATGCCATTACCATCTATACAGCTTGACTATTGGCCAGTAGGAGCAAGAGCCCTTCCTCCCACTCCCCTGGATGGAGACTTCTGAGCCCAGGAATATCCAAAATGTGCCCAGCAAGTTTGAGAAGGACAGTGATTAGGACTAATATTTATTGTGTACCTCCTATGTGACAGACAGAGCTAGGTGCTTTATATAGTGTTATTTTATTAGGAAACTGTGGTTCAAAGAAGTTGTTACATGCCTTAGTTCACAAGGATAGAAAGTGCTAGAATCATAATTTTAAACAGAGAACTTCAGAGTGAGGTCAGCTAATGATGGTGTCCTGTGGTGGAGGTGTAGTTCTAGCTCTCTGCCTTTTCTGAGGGTGCCATAGCCCCCAGGGGACGTTGGATAATCTGTTATTACATCTCAGGCTGTTGAGCAGTCATTTTGCTTATTTTGTCCTTTGAGAATTAACTTGTTTGGAGACTCTTCCTCTTGCAGGGATTAGTGTCTGAACGTGGGTGGCTTTACCCTGGAGGCGGTCTTAGACTGTTTATTTGAAAATAAATAAACCTTCCATAGCTCTGTATTAATATGACCTGGTGGTGAGAACTAAGATAGGGCATCCAGTGGCCTGGGTTCTAATCTCAATTTTACCACTATTCTGTGGTGTGCCCCTGGACAGTTATCTAACCTCAGTGCACTTCAGTTTCTTTTCTGTCAACTAGATAAAATAATATCAGCCCTAACTACTTTCCAGGAACGTTGAGAGGCTAATTGAAATAGCACTTAAAAGGGCTACAAGGAATTACCTCAGGAGTGTTACCTCAGAAGCCACTTACCTTAGATAATTTTATGGTGTCGGCATTTAAAATCTTTCCTGTTCTTGATTAATAATTTGCCCTGGCTATGTAAACAGTATTTGAAACTGAGCTGGCTTCCAGAGACTCTATTTTTCCCCACCGCCTCCTATAGCTTCTTTCTTGTTTCGATCACACCTCGTAAAATGCAATGTGCCACCACCAATCCCCCACCACTTCCTGTTTTTTTTTTTTTTAATAAGGATGCCATATACTTGTAAGGCTTTTTACAGTTTACAAACAGATTTTATATACATTAGCTCATTTCATACAACATGATGAAGCAGTAATTAGTTTCCGCATTTTATAGATGAGGAAACAGGTTAGAGGGGTTCAATGGCTTACTCTAGGTCACATAGCTGAGGAAGTGGTCGAACCAGGCCCTGAACTTAGGCCTGCTGACAAATATTCGCCTAGGGCTCTTGTCACCATTCCACAGATTTCTGTATCCTTTCCTCCTTTCCTTTCTCTTCTCCGGAGCAAACAAGGCTTTTCTAGGCTTTCGGCTTTGGGTGCTTTTACACAGCTCTTTCATGCCCTGTAATACTTCAATTATTGTAATTACCCCACCACCTGAAAGAGTCAAGCTGGCATAGAAGAACAATGCATGCCCAGGTGTGGCTGTTGTCTGGAACAGCTGCTCTCTGCCAGGAAAATGAGGAGGGATGGCAGGGTGGAGGAGGGCAACTGTCTCTTCTGCCTCCTCCATGGCTGGAGACCTATCTTGGCCTTTTGGTTGGTGTTGCCAGGGAAGGGGAAGAGGGACTAGCCAAAGGGCCTGGGTATGAGAAGGGAAAATGGAAACTTTGTGCTTCTCTTCCAAGTTTTGCACCCCAAAGCCAATGGGTTGAGATGGTATGGCTAGGTACTTAGACTCCTAACTGTGACCCAAAGCTAGGTGCCTTGATTTCTCAAATATCTGAGAACAAAAAACAAAGCAGCACAGGGGATTGAGAGGCAAAGTGAACCCAAGTCTGGAATGGTCAGTTTGGTTCAGTTTGCTCCAGCAAGACCTAACGACCAAAAGGGAAGGAGTCAAGGCTAGGACTGCTCGGAGGTTGTGCATCTAAAAATAATCAAAATGCTGATTAAAAAAAAAAAGACATTTGAAATACTAGCATTCAGGACTCAAACAATGATTTTTAATTCAGTACTCCAAGCCCCTTTTGGTCCAGAGCAGGCAGTAACTGGCAGTAGTCCCCAGTGGCATGTGAGTTGGTGAGTATTGAACTGGCCCAACTACGAAGCATTCAGTGACCTAGGGTGAATGACTTGTGGAACACTGAAAGGACCCCAGGGATGTCCCTTTTCCCTTGCTTGGCCTCCTAACCATCTTTTTTTCTCCCTCGGCTCTATCCCCACCTCTTAGATTCTCACAATGTGTTGCCCTGGTCCAGGTGGAGAGATGGAACCGCCGTGATCAGAAGCTGCTGGAGGCGGTGCAACGGGGGGACGTGGGACGCGTGGCTGCCCTGGCCTCCAGGAAATCTGCCCGACCCACTAAGCTAGACTCGAACGGCCAGTCCCCGTAAGTAAGTCCTCTTGATCCCCACCTTGGTATGTGTGTCATGTTCAGTTGCTAAGTCGTGTCTGACCCTTTGTGACCCCATTGACTGTAGCCCTCCAGGCTCCTCTGTCCACGGGATTTCCCAGGGAAGAATACTGGAGTGGGTTGCCATTGCTTTCTCCCCCTTGGTATGCAGTTCTCTTTAAAAACCTCAAACCTGAATATGATGTAAGACTAGGAAACATCTATAACTTCAGAGCCCTTTTTTTGTCTTAATTAGCAAGTATATCAATAAATCTTCACTACTTCTCAAGTGCTGCACAAAGTGAGAGAAGAAGAGATTGTCCTTGAGGTCCTTACACCACATGACCCACATCAGCAAAACTAACTGAGAAAGGAATAAAGCCATGAAATAAATGGAAAACTGAAACATACACTAAGTAGGGTATTTCTTCATTGCACAAGTTGGAGGGCATGTATACTTGAGGCACTAGGAGTACTGTGGTGGCCATGAGCATCATGTGGCTGGAAGAGGTGATTAGTACAAGAGGGATAGTATTCCTTGTCTCTGCCCAAGTCAGCCTGCGAATGTCCAGCCCTCTGCTCTGGCCAACTCTTTCTGTGACATTTCCAGTCTGCTAAGGGTATTGGGCTCAGAGTGACAGATAATTGTGTGTTCCCTGGACATCCTGAGATACTCAGATTGCTCAAGACCCATAGCTCTTCTTTCTACCTTTGCTTCTAGCCTCCTCTGATGTTATAACAGTAGGCCATTTACATAAGCTTCTCTTTCTCAGAAAGTCAGGCTAAGGGAGCTTTCCTTTACGCCTTTGGAGTTGGCTTTGGGTTGATGGAGCATAGCAGGCAGGGCTTAGAAGATTCTCCCAGGTGGGGAAGATCCCCTGGCGAAATGAATGGCAACCCACTCCAGTATTTGTGCCTGGAGTATCCCATGGACAGAGGAGCTGACAGGCTACAGTACATGGGGTCACAAAGAACTGGACATGACTGACTGAGTAAAACCATTCCTCATCTTTATGAGGTCCCTTTATCTTTCTGCCTCCTGGCCTTGACTCTGGCAGGTTTCATCTGGCCGCCTCCAAAGGCCTGACAGAATGTCTGACTATACTACTTGCCAATGGGGCTGACATCAACAGCAAGAATGAGGACGGTGAGTTAGACTGAGCCCTGGGTCATGCTGCTTGCTTTTCCCTTTACAGCAGCAGTGAGGGGCTGGGGTGTGGCAGTGCTGGGCCCTGCTGGGCGTTCAAACTGTAGTCCCCCCTGCTTCTCTCCTTGTAAGTCCCAGCCAGCCTGCTTTCAGGGGTTCCCCTCCTTGCAAGCTGGGCCTACCTCACTCTCACTCCCACCTCCACTGTGGTACCAGGCACTTGGGGAACAGGAATTTCTGGCCCCATGTGGCTGAGAGTTTCTCTCTCTAATCTCCCTCTGATTATCTGTGCGTCTCTCGCCTTCCCTCCCTGTGAGTCATCAGCATCCATGGGGCCACCTACCCACTTTCCCTGCTTCTTTCTGTTTCCAGGCAGCACCGCCCTGCACTTGGCCACCATTTCTTGCCAGCCACAATGTGTCAAGGTCCTGCTGCAGGTAAGAGAGACCCCTGATACTACTCCTGTGAAAGGAAGAAGTGGACTCAGAGACTCCTGACTTTGTCTTGTACTCACCAGCAACATTTGGTCAAATGTACCCCTCACATCCCCAGTAAGAGAGCTGGTAAACTCTCATTCATTAATTCGTCAGTATTTATTTAATATCTGCTATGTGCAGGCACCCAGCTTAATGTTGCCCTCCAGGGCAATCAAAAAGCAGCATTGCTAGGGACTGACACCCAGTCAGTCAATATGTGTGTATCGAGTTTCACCATTGGCAGAGCCACTGCGGAGACTGACTGCTGTGATGATGGGCGGGTGGAAGGATGGCAGAGGTGTTCATGTTAAACCCAAAATCTGCTGTCTGTTCTTGAGGAGTTTGTAGTCTAGGAGTACAAAGAGAAATATACATGTGAAATGACATGTGGACAGTTCAGAGATAAGCTTCTCAAAGTTCAAAAGGCCCAGTTCAACCAGGCCATTGTGCCAATGGATACTCTGCTTTGTTCTTCCTAGCTCTTTCCAAGATTCTCATTTAGGATCCTAAAGTACCAGACATGGACTCAGGCGTTATTGTCTTTAATGTGTTTATTTACCTATAATCTGATTTTTCTTAGGCCCTAGGTTTATCAACCAGGGCTGAAATTCAAGGCTGCCTATAGTCTGCAAGGAATAAACTGGACTTGCCTAGTAGTTGGGCTTCCCTGGTGGCTCAGAGATTAAAGCGTCTGCCTCCAATGCGGGAGACCCGGGTTCAGTCCCTGAGTTGGGAAGATCCCCTGGAGAAGGAAATGGTAACCCACTCCAGTATTCTTGCCTGGAGAATCCCATGGACGGAGAAGCCTGGTAGGCTACAGTCCACGGGGTAGTCGGCCATAGCCATGATCCCTCTGCCCCTCCCTATACTACGATGAAAGCTGGTTATATAACAGATACAACAGGGTGGGAGATGACAGTGTTAACACCATGCTCCATGCTGATTCCCTTTGTGACTGTTTGCAGCATGGTGCCAATGAAGACGCTGTAGATGCAGAAAATCGTAGTCCATTGCACTGGGCAGGTGTGTGCCAGGGTACTAGTGGGAAACGGGGCTGCTGGGACCAGAAGGTGGGGAGGGAGGGGAGGATAACTTTTTGGGGGGAAGGGCAGGCCAGAGTTGACTGCTGAAAGGGTTGGAGAGGATCCTGCATCATGGTCTGAGAGGTGTCCTTCAGGCTTCTGCTTAACCCAATCATCCTGTAACCCTCCGTAGCCTCCTCTGGCTGTGCCTCAAGTGTGCTCCTTTTGTGTGATCATGAAGCCTTCCTGGATGTCCTGGATAATGTGAGTGTTGGCAGGGCCCTATATGAGGAGGCTGCTGCTTTCTTTGAGGTTAATTAGCCAAGTTCCATGACCCAGGGTTGTGGGGCACCACGTCTTCTTCCTTCTCCCTCTGCCCCTCCTCCTTTGCCACACAGAGAGGTTAAGGCTTATCTTCTGGAGAGTTTCCAACCCTCTGAGAAGGAGTATTTAGCTCCAGGATTGGCGCTTTTTCCTGGAGAGGTGTGGCAGCAAGGGAGTTGGTAGGACGCGCCGAAGCCCTGGTTCCCCTGTCTCCTCACGAACCCCGTTCCCACAATCTGTGCAGGATGGACGTACACCCCTGATGATTGCCTCACTGGGCGGTCATGCAGCTATCTGCTCACAGCTACTGCAGAGAGGTGCCCGGGTCAATGTCACCGACAAGAATGACAAGTGAGCCCTCTATCATCCCATCCCATAACCCAACCCTGACAATCTAAAAAGGAGCCACTGGGCAAAGTGTGTGTGTGTGTGTGTGTGTGTGTGTGTGTGTGTGTGTGATGGAGAGATTGGTCTCTGTTTTCTTGGGAACCTCCTTCCTTCCCAGTGGTGGTTCAGAAGAGCCCTCCTTGGGCTTCACTGTTTTCCTCTTGGTGAGTTAAGAATGTTTTCCTTATGCTTTCTTATTCTGCTGCTGCCAGCCCCATCCTTCTAGTGTAGATGACTCTGGAATTAGAATTAATATTCCTGGAACCACTATTTTAATTGACTGGCTTTCAAACTATGTTCTAAGACATAGAATCTGTTTACCCAGTAAAGAACTTATATAGAACCTCAACATATAAAGCAGATGAAAATGGAGCCCCTCAGATGGGCTCCCCGCTTTCTGATGTCACAGCTCCTGGAGTGACATCTGAACAGGTCTGGTCTGGCCTGATGCTTTGTCACTGACTAGTGACAATCTGTGGTTCTCCTGACCACAGTGAGTGAGAGCTGACCTTGCAAGTGGATTTTTTTTTTGTTTTTTGTTTTTTTTGAAACCAGGACTCCAGGATGTCATGAGAAAAGCCTATGCTCAGATTTGTCTCACCCCACAGATCGGCTCTGATCCTGGCCTGTGAAAAAGGCAGTGCTGAGGTGGCTGAACTGCTCCTGAGCCATGGAGCAGATGCGGGGGCAGTGGACGGCATGGGGCATGATGCTTTGCATTATGCCCTACGCACACAAGACAGGACACTGTGGAGGCTGCTGCGGCAGGCCCTGAACCGGCAGGGCCGAGGGGGTAAAGCCAATCCGCTTTTGTGACTCCAAGATGCTCCTCGACAGCCTTAGAATCCAAGAAGCTTCTTAGAATCCCATTTGTTTCCATGGAAACAATCCATGTGATAAATAACTGTCACTTTAGTGGAGAATTTACTTATTGCTTTTGCTATGCGATGACTCCCACTTCCCAAAAGCAAGGTCACAAAATTCTTTAATGCAACCTTGTCTCTCCCTGAAGGCAACTCTGGCTAGCACTGTTGCTAGCATTTATAGTTGTAATTGTTCATCTATTTGTGTGATTCGATGGTCAATCTGTCTCTTGCCCCTACTATACTGTAACCCCCTCGGATAACCTCCTCTGTTTTGCTCACCATTGGCTCCTGGTTTCTACCTATAACAGTGCTTATTGGCACAGTGTCCAATACATAAGTGAGTGAAAGAAATAAATGAGCCAACATATCTCTGGGACAGGGAACCAACATTGCTGGCTACTTAGGGATCCATCAAATAGAGGTGGCTTCTGGCACCAGAAAGACACGTGTGGTTAAGGATGAACACTGAGGGGCCACTCCTTTCAGAGAAAGTCTGAAGCCAGAGTGTGGGCCCTGTCTCCTCTCTCATTTCCCCCATGTCTTTTCATGTAGGTCAGGGGCCAGTTCAACACCTGAATCCTGCATCCCAGGTAAGACCCTAAGTACCTCCTCCTTTTGCTTCTGACCCACCCCAGTCTTTCCCGCTGGGATGTCTCCCAGGCAGGGATCATTGGGGCATCAAGACAGCCTAAGAGAAGAAAGGCTAGCTGCCTGGGTTGACGTCACTGTTCCTTTTTCTACATAGGCCTCTCCCTCTGAGTCTCAGGTGGGTGTTCCACATAAGAGCCCATGGAGGGCAGAGCCTGAGGAGGAGCAAGAGGAAGAAGAGGATGAGGATCCATGTTCAGAGGAGTGGAAGTGGAAGTATGAAGAGGAGAAGAGAAAAGTTTCTCAGTTGGAGCAGGAACTGCTGCAAAAGATGGAAGAGTGCAAGGCTCAAGCTACAGCTTACCTGGGCCTGGAGAATCAGATTCAGGAACACGTGCGGGAGCTGGGGCTCCTCCTGTCCCAAGAGCCCAGAGCTCCCGGGGACCAGGGCTCTAGTCTCCGGCCTGGAGGAGACGGCATGGAACAGGGTTGTGCTCTCAACCTGCTGGCTAAGCACATACAAGAGCTGAAGAAGCATCAGCAGGCCACAGCTGCAGCGGCAGCCAACCCAGTATTAGCTTCCAAGAAGGCTGAGGATTCAGTCCCAGGGGAGATCCAGTATGAAGCCCAGGGAAGGTCCCAACCAGAACAGGAGCCACCCCAGAGCCCAAAGTCTGAGACTGTAGGGGAAACTACGGGACAGCAACTGACCAACAGTGATGGGCAAGCCCTTTGCCTTGATCATACTGACCAGCTGTTTGCTGGCCGGAAGGAGAGGCCCCAGGCTCCAGGGTCTGAACCCACAAGCACAGTGGCTGAGCCAGTGGGCACAGCAGCCATGAATCAGCTCCTGCTACAGCTGAGCGAGGAGCTGGCTGCGGTGTGGCGAGAAAAGGATGCAGCCCGGGGGGCTTTATCAAGACCCGTCTTGGAGGGAGCTCTGGGGACACCCCGGGCTGAGGCTGCAGCAGCTGCCTGGGAGAAGATGGAGGCCAGGTTGGAGCAGGTGCTGGTGAGACTGGATCGAGCAAAAGCAGGATTGCAGATGAAACCCCAGGCCCCTGCCCAGGAGCCCAGAGAGGAAGCACCCAAGGCACTGCCAGGGACCATCACCCAAGAGGATGAAGAAAAGGAGAAAAGGGTCCCCGGGGCCCGGGGAGAACCTCTAGGGGCTCCTGGAGGGGACCAGATGGCAGGAGGAGGCCAGGCCAGGGGACAGCTGGAGAAGGAGGTGTCCGCCCTGAGACTGAGCAACAGTAACTTGCTGGAGGAGCTGGGGCAGCTGGGCCGGGAGCGGCAACGGTTGCAGGGGGAGCTGCAGTCCCTGAGCCAGCGGCTACAGTGGGAGTTTGTGCCCAGGCCGGAGGCGCAAGTCCAGCTACAGCAGTTGCGGAGGAGTGTGGGGCTGCTGACAGATGAACTGGCCCTGGAGAAGGAGGCCACCGAGAAGCTGCGGAAGCGCCTGGCCTCCCAGAACAGAGGCCTCCAGGGACTGTGGGACTGCCTGCCCCCAGACCTGGTAGGCCAGGGGAGTGCACGGGGCGCAGCCGAGCCCCTCGAAGACCTGCAGGCCTGCATCAGTGCCTTGGTGGCCAGGCACCGCGAGGCCCAGCAGGGGCTGGCTCGGCTGGAAGAGGAAAACCAGCAGCTACGGGGCTCCCCTTCCCGCCGTGGGGAGCCAGGCATCTCCACGAAGGGCTCGGCCTCCCCTCAGGTGGCGGCTCTGGAGCAAGACCTGGGGAAGCTGGAGGAAGAGCTGCGGGCAGTTCAGGCCACAATGAGCGGGAAGAGCCAGGAGATCGGGAAGCTGAAGCAGCTGCTCTACCAAGCCACTGAGGAAGTGGAGGAGCTGAGGGCCCGGGAGGCGGCCAGCCTGCGGCAGCACGAGAAAACTCGGGGCTCCCTGGTGGCCCAGGCCCAGGCTTGGGGCCAGGAGCTGAAGGCTCTGCTGGAAAAGTACAACACTGCCTGCCGGGAGATGGGTAGGCTGCGGGAGGCGGCGGCCGAGGAGCGGCGCCGGAGCGGGGACCTGGCCGCGCGCGCAGCGGAGCACGAGCGCCAGGCCAGCGAGATGCGCGGACGCTCCGAACAGTTCGAGAAGACGGCGGAGCTGCTCAAGGAGAAGGTGGAGCATCTCATCGGGGCTTGCCGGGACAAGGAGGCCAAGGTGAGCAGGCCAGACAGCCAACCGAAGGAAGTATCAGGGACGGTTTCTGCGGCCCTGAAACTGGGACTTCCCCGGTGGCTCAGCGGTAACGAATCCACCTGCAGTTCAGGAGCTTCAGGAGGCCCCACGGTTCGATCCCTGGGTCAGGAAGGTCACCTTGAGGTAGGCATGGCAACCCACTCCAGTAGTCTTGCCTGGAGAATTCCATGGACAGAGGAGCCTGGCGAGCTCCTGTCCACGGGTCGCAGAGTCGGACACGACTGACGCGACTTGGCAGGCACGCACAACCTGAAACTATCTTTGGCCAATCAGATTAATAGCCCAAGCAGAACCAGTCAACTGCAAGGACCACACAATGTTCTCCTGGGTCTGAGGGGGTTGGGGGTTGAAGCTCACTTCAATCAGAGTAGGTTTTACAAAAGAGTTTCATTGGCAAAGAGGGTGCCATGCAGAGGAAAAAATTTGAAAACCATTGTGTTAGATACTCGAGTTTCCTAATGATTGCTCCAAAAGTGAATATAAGTCTATATATTTCTAAAAGACATGTTTTTATGAATTCTAAAAAAATCAATTTACAAATGAATTTAGTAATTCTAGAACTACTTGTGCAATGAGTGAGTTCAGACTTATTAAAATTTGTGTACATGATCAAATTTAGAAAGATTAAAAACTATAGGGAGTTACATTTGACAGAATATAATGTACATAAATGTAGAAGGAATGTTATATAGAATAGGAATCAGTGTGGGGTGGGGCTAATTAAAGAAGGAATTTTATGTTGGTGTTGAAGATGATTAGACAAATGAGCAAAAGAAAATAGTGTAGTGGGCTCTTAATTGAGATTGCCTTCATTTGAATTTCAATTTCAAAACTAACTGATTGAGGGGCTTCCCTGGCAGGCCAGTGGTTAAGAACTGGAGCTTCCACTGCAAGGGGCACAGGTTCAACCCCTAGTCTAGGAACTAGGATCCTGTATGCCATGAGCGGCCAAACAAACAAAAAACCTGAACTGATTGACCTCAGGTGAGTTATCTAAGCCTCAGTTTTCTCATATATAAAATGAAGATAATAGCAGTAGTTATGAAGATTACATTAAACAAGATATTACAAATAATTTTGGCAAATGGCTAATACCCAGTAAAAGTTAGCTACTCCTGCCATTCCTGCCACCATTCCTATTACAGCTGGTTATCATTAACTGCATTTGTGTCTCAACCTCACGAACCACAAAAACTCATCTCCATTTCCTTCAGTGATCAGCAGCCAGAAGTCGGTCAGGATTCAGTAAGGAGCTAAGAGTGTGGACCATGAATTCAGAGAAATCTTGATTCAAAATCAAATCTTGATTTCATCACTTATCAGCTGTGTGATTTTGACAAATTACTTAACTCTGGCTCCTTATCCACAAAATGTGAATGATAATCTTCCCTCAGAGAAGTATTGTTTTTCTTAGAACAGATGAGTTGTTTTGAGGATTAAATGAGACAATGTGTGTAAAAGCACATGGCAGATATTAAATACCCAATAAATGGCAACTGACCTTGACTTTGAGTGGTCCTGGGGTCGGAAATGACCGGGGCCTCATTGATTCCCTTCATTTCCTTTTGGCCTCAGATCAAGGAATTGTTGAAGAAGCTGGAGCAGCTTTCAGAGGAGGTTCTAGCTGTTCGGGGAGATAATGCTCGCCTTTCTCTACAGCTGCAGGTATGTTTGGTCCTCGGGAGACGGGCACTGCTAGAGAGGAGCGTGCAGAGTGGCAGTGATGTATTTGTGGGAGAGATTCTGGGGATCCAGAGGCCCGGCCAGGCAGTGGTCTAGGCTGAGGCGCTCAGGGGCCAAGGGAGCCCACCTGCCGCAGCCGACCACTTCCCTTTGTTGTTCCTCATGCTTGGGGGAGGAGGGTGAGTCACATGACCTCCCACTGACGCTCACTCCTAGGATTCCCAGAGGAACCATGAAGAGATCATCTCTACCTATAGGAAGCATCTGCTGAATGCTGCTCAGGTGAGCCTGGGGGGAGGTAGAGGGAGAGAGCTGGCCAGGGGGCATTGCATTTGGCGCCTCTTCTCTTAACTGCAAAGACGTCATCTCTCAGAAAGCTGGACTTTAAATGTTCCAGTATCAGGTTTCTGGGCCTCATGAGGCAGATCAAGAGTATGAATGTGAAGGGAAGAGGTGTTTGCCCCTTCTTTCCAATTCCCTGACTGAAAGGCTTTTTCCTGTCCCTATGCCCTTTCTTGGGGAGTTTCCCAGGTGGCGCTAGTGGTAAAGAACCTGCCTGCCAATGCAGGAGATGTAAGAGATGAGGGCTTGACCCCTGGGTTGGGAAGATGCCCTGGAGGAGGATATGGCAACCCACTCCAGTATTCTTTCCTGGAGAATCCCATGGACAGAGGAGCCTGGTGGGCTACAGTCCATGAGGTCACAAGAGTCAGACACGACTGAAGCAACTTGGTACACAGATCATGCCCTTTCAGTTTCCTCCCAAGCCAGCTTATCCCTCACCAAGGAAGAAGAGGTGGGTGGCTTGCTCCTTTATTAGGAACAATAATAACTACAAAGAATCGAACCCTTAGTTTTGTACCCGGTGTTTTGCTCTACTGTATTCACAATTGTAACCCTCACAGCAGTCCTGAAAAGTCGATGTTACTATCTTCCTTGTAAAGATTAGGAAACAGCTATGGAGAAGTACTACTGAGGGCACATAGTAAGTTGCATTCTACCGCAGAAACTCTTCCTTTCATGTTCTGTTCATCTCCTTTTGTTTCTTTCCTGCTACCTACAGGGCTACATGGAACAGGACGTGTATAATATCCTCCTGCGAATCCTCAGCATACAGGAGTGAAGCAACCCGTGCCCTAAAGAATATGGGATCTCTCTGTTGTGAGTTATGGGCTCAGGTTGATGAGGGAAGGAGCCTGGGAGAAAGGGGGCTTAAGGATAGGAACTGGAGTCTCCTTTTGCCCCAGGTGATAGCTGACACTAGGGAGATAGAGTGGGACATATCTTGTGGGGGCATAGACTGTTTGAGGTGAGGTCACTTGAGAAGACATGATATGGGGAATTGCTGGGTGGAGTCAGGAGTCAGCGAGCAGATAGACTGAAGGGGCCTAACTTACGGGGTAAGAGATGGGAAAGAGGAGTTGAGTGACTTTCCTAGGGTCTGGGGTGGAGAGAAGCCAGTGAAAGATGAGTGATGGTGGGCCAGTGATGCACAGTTGTTTCCTAGAGTGGCATTCTGCAGATTCCGGAATCTCCTTCCCTTCCCACCCTTATTCAAAGTGTAGTCATCCTCTCTCTTCCTCCTGACCCCCAGGCAGCTGGCTATCTTCTCCAGTCCGGATAGGTGAGGATCATTAGCCTCTTGGCATGGTGGGAGGAGACTGAGGGTATAGAAGTGTGTGCATTTCATCCTTGAATTTCCTCTTTCAGGGAACAGAGCATCCTGGTTGGCAGAGGCTCCATCAGGCTGTGGTGGGTGGTGGGTTGGCCACTGGGGGTGGTGTGGGTGGAGCTTCACCTGACATTATGGACCCCAGATCTGAAAACCTGGACCCTGGAATCAGCATGGATGAGATCAGAGGAGGTGTGGGTGGAAGCCAGGTCTATGGAGAATAAAGCGGGAGGCAGGATGGTGTTGGGTGTCATTGTTCCTTCTAAAGGGGGCATGGGAAAGGAATCTTTTCATTCTTTTTTGATCACAAATGGCCCTGTAAATTAGCTGCTTTCAAACTTTGATTATGATCCAAAGTAAGAAATACATTTTACATCCTGTGTGTATATACCTGAAATAATACTTACCCTTATTATTTCTATTCTATATTCCATCAAAACATATTGGTTACTTCCACTAATGAGTCAAGACCCAGTTTGAAAAACAGCATTCTCACAGTTGGAAAAACAGCCCTCTGTAAAAATGGATATTGACACTCCTTTCTCTAACATCTGTTTCTTACTGACTGAACAGCTCTAATCTTTCTCTCTACTTTGGGACTTCTCAGTTCACTATCTTTTTTAAGAAGAAGAGATTGAGAGGCCTAGATTTTCTTCAGTATGTACAGTCTAAAATACTCTATCATATGTTAAACTAGGTGTCTAGATTTGAGGTACCTGGTCTCATGAAGTCACTGTTCTTTGCCCCAGGTGCAGAGGGTTGAAAAGTCTGATTCCTGGAAAAGGGATGAAAGGATACTCAGCTTTGGCTTCTTCCCTCCAGTTCTGTCCTCAGACTGATAAAAATGTATCTCTGGGTCACTTTCCCTGGGTCTCCGCCCCTTCCCACTCCTCCACCAGTCAGACTGCTAGGTGAGAAGGAGGCGGTCAGTTACTCAAATATCTGGAACTGCGGTTCGGTGGCCCCCACATTGATCCCTCCCAATTCATTCTCTCAGCCCGCCCCCTGCTGGGTTATGCTGGGTCAGGCAGCAGCGGTTTGGCAGTAAAGAGACTGACTGGGTTGAGAGAAGGGTGGGGAGGGGCTGTCGTGGAAGACAAGGGGCCACGCAGGGGTGCAGAGCCTGTCTCCAGGGTTTGGCCAGGAAAAGGGCAGCTATGTAGATTAGGTCCTAGAGAAGATGAGGTCAGTTTCAGGGTTTATGCGGATGGGCACAGGACTGCTTTAAGCTTGGGAGAATGAAGAGAGGAGGAATTGATGGGAAAAAGAAGAGCATCAGAAGGTCAAAGTCATTTCTATTAAGGGGAACAGAACTTCTTTTCCTTCCTGCCCTTCCAGTTACCACAGAATAGAAAAGGAATATTACATTCCTTTTTGTATATGCAGTGTGGGGTGGGAAGGATGAAGAGACTGCTGAGAGAAAGGTCCAGAGACCGAGAGATCATTTTGCTAAGTTCAAGTCAGGAAACAGTTCTGGTAATGGAAGTCATGCCTTCGGGTTCCTCTGGGGTTCCTGGAAGCTGATCCCAGGATGGCTGAGCTGTGAGAATGATCAATGATGTTAAAACACAGAAGTAGAAACTTCTCCAGCCATGGGTCTTCCTAAGCAGTCTCCCTTTATACAACCCCATAAACTGTTACCCCAACAACTCAAGCCCTGAAATTTTCCTTGATTTCATAAATAAATCTTTCTTTCTCAAAGTAACCCTAGTCTTAATGTTCCCATCTTTCCTCCTGGACTGTCTCTTTAGTAGAACTTCAGTAGGGACTTAACTATTCCTGCTTCACTTCTCTCTCCTTCTCCAGATGGGGTGTACACATGAGAGGAGGTGAAGCTTGGTGAGCCCTGATGGAGTCTGAACCCCAGACCATGTTTTTTGAATGCCCTCGATCTGAAACTTGGTTCTGAGGTGCAGTTCACCTCCTTTGTCTGGTCACATAACTTTATTACACTGATGTGAAGAGGGTCTACTAAGTGCCAGGCACTGGGGATAGAGAGAGCGTGCAGGCAAGATCAGACCCAGGAGCCCTGGTTCCTAGTTCTCTGTTATCCTATAGGGATGCTAGAACTTAAAACGGCAATGAACTTTTTTTTTCTCCCCTTGTGAATTTGTTTTTCTTGAGATATAGGGGACGGGTTGGGGACTATCTCCAGGAGTTATGCCCCATCAGGGAAATGTCTATTCTAATCTCCTTGGGATAGCTTTTGGAACATTTTCTTGGAGCTGCTGCTCTTGCTACTGTTACGGAGTCCAAGTTCACTCTCCCTCATGACAGGCCAAGGACTCTGAGACAAGATGTTGAGGCAAGGAATTTTATTTGGAAAGCTGGTTGATCCAGAAGATGGCAACATCTCAAAATAACCATCATGTTCTGGGTCTGGATACCAGGTTCTTATGGATCAGAGATGGGGGGCGGTGGTAGGTGAGGAAACAAAGTAAAAAAAAGGCCATTAATCTTGCAAATATCTCCTAGAATGGCAAGCCTCAGGCAAGGGGATGTGTTAATTTCTTTCTTCTTGCAATTCACAGGTAGACAGGGTTATGAACAGAGGCACTTTCCCTTAACAGTGAGGGAAGGGGCAGAATTCTCTGAAGTAGGGCTTTATGTATGATTATAATAACAAAAACAATGGAAAGCAAGTGAAAGAAACAGTTCCAACATGGAGTCAGAATTGACTTCTCCCTGCAACACTACCAGCAACCTCTTCAAGTCCATTGCTGAGCAGCTCCTCCTTGGAAGAGCGTTTCCTCTTTTTCTTGGGGATTCAAATTAACTATTATAGGAGATCCCGCCTTTATTAAATTACTAGCAATCTGATTCTCCTTGCTCCGCTAGATCTAGCTCTTCTTTCACTGTTCTCTTCGAGTCTCTTGAGTTATATGTGCCTTGTGCTCATTTCTTGCTATGCCTGCCTCTCTTCTTTTTCTCTTTGAACTGTCACCTGTTCCCCTTGTTGGTTTGACATTTCACCTTTTCTGATACTGGCTACCATTCTGCTGTTTCTACTCTTTATCTTGCATATTTCTCTTTTCTGCATATTCTTTGTGCCTTTCTCTGGCCATTTTCTCTTTTTTTCCCCATGCTTTGTGTGCCCCAGTGTCTCTTTGTTCTTTGTGGTTTTCAGTTTCAGCATTCATCTCTGTTCTCTTGGTTCTTCTCTCCTTTTGCCTTTCTATCACTTCTGAGTATTTCTTGAGACTATGTCTTCCCCTCTTTGATTTCATGCAATTCTCTCTCCTTGCGTATTTTTTTGTGCGTGTGTGTGTGTGCTCTTTTGCGTGTTTGTAAAGGCGCCTCCTAACCCCTTCCAGTAGGTGCAGAGTGTCAGCTATCAAAATAAGCATTGCAGAGCTGTTCCTTATGCCAGGCCCCCCTGTGAGATGATACAAAACCAACAGAAGATCCAAGGGTCTAGACTGGAGTTGGATGGAAGACTCAAGTCTCAGTGAGACAGAAGGCCAAAGACCCAGGATGGGATTAAAAAACCTTATGTTGAAGACCTGTGACCCAAAAGATGGAAGTGCCCTAGCACACATAAAGACCCAGGACTCAAACCTATCTATATAAGACAGAAGGCCCAAGAGAGACAGATATTTCAAGACTAAATTAGATGGGAAACTGGAGGTTCATGACAGAGATAACCAGGAAAGAAAGAAGCCCCAGGATGAAAGGAAATTCCAAGATGAGAATCTTAAACCCCAGCTCTTTTCTATTGCTCTTTTCCCTACTCTTGGACATTTTCAGTTCTCCCTTCCTTCTTCTCATGTCTCCATTTATATCTACTTCTTTTGAGATGTCCTTTTTGATGTTGCTGTTACTTAAAAAAACCGTATCTTTAGATCAGTAAAAAAAAAAAATTACTAGCAATCAAGGTGAGGTTGCCTTTTTTCCTTTATATTTTTACAGCTTTATTGAGGTATAACTGACATACAAGAAGCTGATGTAAAGTGTACAGTTTGATCAATTTTGACATATTTATATACCCATAAGGGGCTTCCCTGGTAGCTCAGCCACTAATGAATTCGCCTGCAATGCTAGAGACCCCAGTTTGATTCCTGGGTCAGGATGATCCTCTGGAGAAGGGATAGGCTACCCACTCCAGTATTCTTGGGCTTCCCTGGTGGCTCAGACAGTAAAGAATCTACCTGCAATTCGGGAGACCTGGGTTTGATCCCTGGGTTGGGAAGATCCCCTGGAGGGCATGGCAACCCACTCCAGTACTCTTGCCTAGAGAACCCCCATAGACAGAGGAGCCTGGTGGGCTATATAGTCCATGGGGTCATAAAGAGTTGGACACAACTGAGCGACTAAGCACAGCACATACACCCATAAAACCATCACACCAAGATGATGAACATACCCATCAAAGACTTTCAAAAAGACTTCCCCCATCTCTCTCTCTTTTTTAATCTTTCCTATTCTCCTTCCCCTGAAACCACTGAAAATTCTAGATGATATAAACTAGTCCATAGTAACTTTTGATTTGTTGCTGTTGTTCAGTTGCTCAGTCCTATCCAACTCTTTGTGACCCCATGGACTGCAGCAGGCCAGGTTTCCATGTCCTGCACCATCTCCTGGTGCTTGCTCAAACTCATGTCCATTGAGTCGGTGATGCCATCCAACCATCTCATCCCCTGTTGTCCTCTTCTCCTCCTTTGATATAGAGGACTTAACAAAAAAATGAGCTCAGGGCCTGATGAAGGCTGAAGTGTTGGAGGGAGCAGCTGGGATTTAGAACCAAATATTTGAGCTTGAGGTTCCACTACTGCCAGCAGCAGAGCAGCAAGGAAAGAACCTGAATGTCTGGAGAGGGTAGACATCCTCCCTAGGGACAAAACCCAAAGTAGTTGGGCATGGTCCAGTTCAGCAGGTACCTGGGGGTGTTGGTAGGCTGGCACCTTCAATCTTAACAGTTTTGGGGTCTCATGGGAAGGGTTATATTGAAAGTAAGCAAAATAAGAGGATTATTCATATTATTTACTAAAGTACTCTTTCTGTATGCCAATTATTGGTTTAACCCTCTGGCTGCTGCTAGACTGGAAGCTCCTGCAAGGATTTTATGTCCTCACCACCTATCAATCTTTGAACAGTAATCAAATATTTATTGAACAAATGACATTATCACTTAGGTCCCAACCAAGTACAAAATGCTGTGTATTTTTCCAATACCTAGTTTGGGTAAACTGCTCTCAAGTTGGTATTTTCAAGGGAACTGTCTGCGAGTGATTAGCTTAGTTGAGGTCTATGGCTTTGGAGGAAGGAGAGTAGGCAGTTCAGAGAGAGGCAGAAAAATTGCCCTTTCTCGGTGAGAAAACCTCCCCTCCATTCACCTTCAACTACATTAAAGCTCTTAAGTCTCTGGTGACAGTCTGTGTATTTGAGGTAGGGAGTAGGGGACCACAGGTGGAAGTAGGATTTCGGTACACTTCGGATTTTAGCAGCTCATGTTTTCTTTCCCATAGGGAGAGACTCACTGTAAGTAGCTACCTCTTTAAGCGATCGGATTTCTGGTCCACACCATCTTATTTGCAGCCTACTTCCACTCAAAACACATAGAAGGGTTTGCTTGCAGGGAGTCAGAACAGTAGAGAGAATGGTGAAATCAAAGAACGTCTCTCCCATCCACTCCCTAGAGGAGTTAATTTCTCCTCCGCAGGCTCAGAGTCCCGCCCTCTCCCGTCTCAGACTCCGCCCCTCCCCACTTCTCCACTGTCCTGGCGGGCTCATCCAGGAGGGGGCGGGCCCAACCCTAGCGCTGGGCCGGGCTGAGCTCCCGCCCGGGCGGAGCTGCGGCTGCAACGTCCAGCTGCCGGACCGACCTCCAGCCGTGCAGACCTTGGGAGCAGCGCCGGGCCCCCTCCCCCCCCATCTCCCCAGCCCACCCTCTGAGCGTCCCGAGTCCCCTCCCCGCTCCCTGCAACTGTGCTGGTAAGTCCCACTCTCCGCACGAAACTTTTTTGCTGGCGAATTTGAGCCCTGCTGCGGGAGCATGAAATACAATGTAACCGGGGGGGGGGGGGGGAGGGGGTGAAGAATTGAGAATTGCCGTCTTGAAATAAACTATTCACGACTCCTTGGCGTCCCTAAAATGGATCAGGTCTCACCCATTTCCCGAGTTGGTGGAACTCTTGAATTTGGCTGGTTAAACTTGTAGATAGGGAAACGAGGGGGTTTGCTCCAACTTCGCTTCCCCCTCCCCCATTTCTCTGAGATTAAGCCCTTCTCGAGACTTTTCCCTCCATATCCCAAGTATCTTTGGCTTTCTCAAAGCTCATCCCTTCCCGACTCCGGCGTGGCAAGGCCCCCCTCCCCCATGTACTTCGGGTTCACCTCCTCTCCCATGCCACCGGGACCCCGCGATCCTTCGGGCGGCACACTCCCTCCGGGTCTACGGGTCTGGCACCGCGGCCAAAGACGTGCAGCGGCTGGGTCCGGCTGTGGAGGGAGGGGCTGAGGCCGGGGTTCGTCCGAAACCCGGCGGGCGGGGCCGGGAAGGGGAGGTGTAGGGGGCCGGACGGGGCGGAGCAGGCGGCATTTGCGGCCGGCGCCGGGGTGGAGAGTTGTGCGCCGGTCCCTGGGCCTGAGCTCCGGCTCGGGCTCGGGCGCCTGCGATGTCTCAAGATGGCGGAGCTGGGCGAATTAAAGGTACCGGCCCCCTCCCCCATCCCCATCTGGACTGAGCCGGGCTGTACGCCGAGTCTGGGAAGCGACCGAGACTGGGTGCTGAGGGCTCGGGTGGGGGCCGGAGACGTGGTGGGGACTGGCTGCTGGGGATGGAGAGAAGTGGCTGTGGCGAGGAAGGGGCTGCGCGGGGCTCCGGGGGCGGGGCCGCGGGGCAGATGTAGGGGTGGGGCCGAGGGGAATTGCAGCTGTTGGGGGCCGAGGCTCAGGGGGCGGGGACGCGGGGTAGAAGTCGAATTTGGTAGTAGGGGCAGATGTAGGGGTAGGGCGGGGAGGAAAAGCTGCTGTGGAGGCACAGCGGGCGAGTCGATCGAGGCCTAGAGAGGTGACAGTAGGGGGCAGATGATGGGAATGGGGCTGGGGGGCCGATTACCGGGAGGCTCCTGGGGGAAAGGCGCTGAGAGGATAGTGACTTTGGGGCTGCTGTTGGGATCTGAGCCTTGGGAAGTACCAGTAGGTGGCTGAGATCTAGGGGGCGGGGCTGTACGGGTATAGATCGAAGGGGTGGGGCAGAAGCATCCTGGAGGCTGAGAGGAAGGTCCTGCCTTAGTGAGTCGGTATCTCTGGGCAGAGAGAGAGAAGTGTTAGACTATGGGATTGAAAAGAATTTCTTGACAAAGCTAATGGAGAAATAAAGACAGGACCTGAGGAGATAAGGATGAGGATAAAGGTAGAGGAGCAAGTTTTTAATTATATTCCTCAAAAGGGGCCCAAAGCCATAATGCCTCCATAAGAATTGCAGATGATTAGCAAGATCGGCCGGTGGCAGGGTCTCCTGGAGATTCACAGAAGTGAGTTCTTTAAGCGGAGAGCTTACCACTACCAGAATCTTGAGGATAAATAACCATCTTGCAGAACCTTTAAAAACCATGGGGTTCACCCCCTTGCCTCCTGGCTTTATTCTGCCTTTTGAAATGAAACCAGAGTCATGGGAAGGCCTGAGGTCTAGTCACTGGTTCCAGCTTCCTAGGAGAGTGTGCGGTTCTGCAGTCTGGCTCAGGGGCTGATCACCTCCCTATTTTTCCAGGGGCTCTCTTTAGAGCTTTCCCCTTGTTTCTTCCACCCCTGTGGAGGAAGGGAAGAATCACTTACTTTCTCTGGGTAGGAGAGAAGCAGGTTATTAGTTCCTGGCAGATGGAGTAAACAGGTAAACAGGAAGGATACCTGGACTCCACAATTCACTGTTAACCCCTCACCCCAAGTTTTACTCCTGTTTCTCTCCCAGAAAAAATAGGACTGAGGGATGAGTGGTTATGTAAATAACACCAAGGAAAGGTTTGGGAAGTTATGAGCATTGAACCCTGACCTGGCCACAAAAGCTTGGGGAAAATAGCTGAGGTAGATTGAGGTGTGGAAAGGAGTTGATTTTGAGGCACAGTCCTCCAACCACCTGGCCCCTTTCTTCCCTGTGGGGCTGTCTGGCCTGAATCCTCTTCTCCCCCTCCTCCCCTTCTCCTGTCCCCTTCCCAGGAGGCTAGGATGGGTCTGAGAGTCTGTGAAAGAGCGGGAGAGAAGATAAGCAGCTTAAAGGAGAGTCCAGGCTCAAGGCAGGGTGGTGGGAGGAGGCTGTAGTGGACTCAGAGGTGTGCTGTAGGGTGGCAGGCACCCTGCCCCCACATGGTCAACTGACAAGATGGGGAGACAGGATTGTTCAAGCCTGGGGGCTAGTGGAGAGGTGACCTGAGGGTTGCTAGGATGGGACCTAGATGTCCTTTTGGCTAGGTGGGCAGCGTGGCAGTAATCCACTGGCTGCAAAGCATCTTTCAGATCAGTGCTGGACGGAAAGCACATTCCCCACCTAATAGCTCAGCCCCGGTGTCTTTGGCAGGACAGGCCTGTGCAAGGTAGGATCCTCAAGCTTCTCTGATCTCCACAGCACATGGTGATGAGTTTCCGGGTGTCTGAGCTCCAGGTGCTCCTCGGCTTTGCTGGCCGGAACAAGAGCGGACGGAAGCACGAGCTCCTGGCCAAGGCCCTACACCTCCTCAAGTCCAGCTGTGCCCCCAGCGTCCAGATGAAGATCAAAGAGCTTTACCGCCGACGCTTTCCCCGCAAGACCCTGGGGCCCTCTGATCTTTCTCTGCTCTCCTTGCCCCCTGGAACCCCTCCTGTAGGCTCTCCTGGTCCTCTGGCTCCCATTCCCCCGGCCCTCTTGGCCCCTGGCACCCTGCTGGGCCCCAAGCGTGAAGTGGACATGCACCCTCCTCTGCCCCAGCCTGTGCACCCTGACGTTACCATGAAACCATTGCCCTTCTATGAAATCTACGGGGAGCTCATCCGGCCCACCACCCTCGGTATGGCTCTTTGTGGTCCCTGGGTCTTCCTGGCCTCCCTGCTTCTTCCTCAAGCCTTTCTTAGGCTTTCGTCCTGTGGGCTCAGCATACTGGAATAGGGGCCACTTCTGTGGCCCCCTGGGCATGGGCTTGGGAATAACTGCCCCTTTGTGTCCTCAGCATCCACTTCTAGCCAGCGGTTCGAGGAAGCGCACTTCACCTTTGCCCTCACCCCCCAGCAAGTGCAGCAGATTCTTACTTCCAGGTTTGTCTCTTTGAGTCCTCCTGCCTCATCCTTGGGTGGTTACCCTGAGACTCCGCTCTCTTTCTTCTTTTCTTTTTTGCCCCCCTTCTCACCATCCTCCTGCACCTGCTCTGTCCCTCATTCTCTTGTGTGTCTTGTCTCTATCCCCTGGACATCTAACTCTCTGTTTCTCTGTTCACCCCTGTGCTACCCGCCAGGGGCCACATACTGACATGTCTCCTTCTCCCTCCCTGTTTCAGAGAGGTTCTGCCAGGAGCTAAATGCGATTATACCATACAGGTGCAGTTAAGGTGAGTTGATGCTGTCTCCCAGCAGGACTCCCACTGAGGGTGGGAACGAAGTGAGGGTGTGAGTGCTCCTATTAGGAGACACCCCTGCTCCGTGACACCTGCCCTAGCCCTGGAGTTCTTGTTTGGAAGCTAAAGGCTACAGATACCCTTGACTGATTTTCTGAGATTGCCTACCTCTCTGTCAGATTTTGTTCCAGAAACTGCCTCCCACACTTTCATCTTCTCTTATCTGTTACCAGGTTCTGTCTCTGTGAGACCAGCTGCCCCCAGGAAGATTACTTCCCCCCCAACCTCTTTGTCAAGGTCAATGGGAAACTATGCCCCCTGCCGGTAAATTTTCTTCTTCTGACAGTCACCCTTTCCTTGTTTCAGTTCTTCAATGTTAGCTACACATCTGTTATGAAAGAGACGTGCCTAGCACAGTGCCTGACACATAGTAGGTGCTCAGTTTACTGCCTGAATCGATATAGTCTAGCGAGAACTAGGATAGGGCTGAACGAAAGTTCTCTTAGAACCCAGAGGAGGGACGTTGTTGTTCAGTCGCTAAGGTGTGTCCAACTCTTTGCAACCCCAGGGACTGCAGCATGGCAGCCCTCTGTCCTTCATCATCTCCCGGAGTTCACCCAGGTTCATGTCCATTGAGTCAGTGTTGCCATCCAACCGTCTCATCCTCTGCTGCCCTTTTCTCCTTTTGCCTTCAGTCTTTCCCAGCATCAGGAGGAATATTAGTTCAACCCAAAGACTCAGAGAAGATTCTCAGAAGTGATGATCCCAGAGTTGAGGGTTAGAAGAAATCGGGTATCCCTACTCTTCCTTTTTAAGAAGGCAGTGAGCAGGTTCCTTTATCTTTGGTCAGTAAATAAGCTCTCCTTTTCCCCCAGGAATGAGCCTCACTCCCAACCCTAGATAGTGCCCCAGTTTTTTGAATCACTGAATGGGCCCCCATCTCCTTGGTCAGAGAGTGAGCTGACCTTTTCTCCAGAAAGTGAGTAACCTAAGACAAGATGTGTGACCAGTCTGCCCCTCCCTCCTCCAGGGTTACCTTCCCCCTACCAAGAACGGGGCTGAGCCCAAGAGACCCAGCCGCCCCATCAACATCACACCCCTGGCTCGTCTCTCGGCCACTGTTCCCAACACCATCGTGGTCAACTGGTCGTCTGAGTTTGGACGGGTGAGCATGGTTGAGGCAGGGAACCTGGAGAAGCCTGCAGGGAATGAGAGGGGACCACCAAGTGTCTTGGGCTGGGGAAACGTATATCTCTTTGTGGGTCTCTCTCCCTCAACTTGCTGCCTCTGGCCCTTGTGTGACAAAGTGGAGACGGCGGTAGTGGTGGTGTACAGTGCAGAGGCTAATTGTTTCCCCTACCTCCAAGTAGAATTACTCCTTGTCTGTGTACCTGGTGAGGCAGCTGACGGCAGGGACCCTGCTACAAAAACTCAGAGCAAAGGGCATCCGGAACCCAGACCACTCCCGGGCACTGAGTGAGTAACATCTTGCCCCTCTTCCCTCGACCCAGATCAGTTTTTCCTGGCCCTCTGGCCTTTATAGTTAAACTTATACCCTTCTTGTGACAACTTACCTTGTTACCTTTTACGTGAACCCTAAAACCCTTGCGGTACCCCTCTTACCAGTCTTTGTGGTTGAAAAGTGGGGCCATTCCAGGCGTTGAGTGACACTCTTGCATTCCCAGTTATACATCTGCTTTGTACCTCACAGACCCTAACTGTTGGAATATCGGTTCTCCAGACCAGAAAGTCTTTTTTAAACTTAAAATTTTAATTTATTTATGGCATGCAGGTTTGGTTCCCTGACCAGGGATTGAACCTGTGCCCCTTGCAATGGAAAAATGAAGTATTAACCACTGGCCACCAGGGAAGTCCCTAGAAAGAGTCTTAAGTATCGTCTACTCCAACTGTTTTAGCGATGCTTCAATTCCCTCTAGGTCATCTCTGCCAAAGATGCTGAAGATTAAGCATCTTTAGGGACTGGCAGATCCCCTTCCCCCACTTAGCCTTCATAATGCAGGTCCCAAGCCACCCCCATATGCTATCCCATAGGCTCCCAAAGGCTCTCTCCCCAGCTGCCTCTCAGCCAGGGCCATCTGCTTCTGGCTTCAGCATCTCCTGGGCCTCTCTCCAGCCTTGCTGACCCCGTGGCTCTGGCCCCACTCTTGTTTCAGTCAAGGAGAAGTTGACCGCTGACCCGGACAGTGAGGTGGCTACTACGAGTCTCCGGGTGTCACTCATGTGCCCGGTGGGTACCAGGGAGAGGAGTAGCGGGAGGAGGGGTGGGATGAACTTCTGGACGCAGATGAGGGTTTGTAGGGAGGTTGGCATAAAGCTTTCTGGGATATGGGGACTCTGACCAGAGAACTTGTCTCTCCTCAGCTGGGGAAGATGCGCTTGACTGTCCCTTGCCGCGCCCTCACTTGTGCCCACCTGCAGAGCTTCGATGCTGCCCTTTATCTACAAATGAACGAGAAGAAGCCAACGTGGACGTGTCCTGTGTGTGACAAGAAAGCTCCCTATGAATCTCTTATCATTGATGGGTAGGACCATTCTGCATTCCACTTCCTTTTACTGAGGATATCTGGTAGGACTGCCCCTCCTATATATAAATCCATATCTATAACTTACTTCCCCTCCCTTGAACCCGCTTACCTGTCTGTTTTATATAAATATTATCTATCTTCCCACATTGAGGACTCACTACACATTGTGCTGAGAACTTTGCATGCCTTATCTCATTGAAACCTGTGAGATGCCAGTAACCCTGTGAGATGGGTACTGTCATCATAGGTGAGGGAAGCTGAAGCCTAGAAAGATGCAGTATCTTGCTCAAAAGTTATACTGTAAATACGTGGCAGAACCAAGTATATGAACTGTTACATAGAACAATTACCTGACCTCTTACTGTACATAGCAGTCAGGTTCTTTTGAGGGCCTGGATGTGCTGATCTAGTGAGTCTTAACTCTCTTCCAGATCCTCTGTTATGGTTCTTGTTCCCAGTGCCTTTTTTGATGTGGTTTATAGCAGCAGCAGCATAGAGTTCTGTATAGAGGGCTTTCCTGGTGGCTCAGTGGTAAAGAATCTGCCTGCAATGCAGGACACCCGGGTTCAATCCCTGGTCGAGGAGATCCCCTGGAGAAGGGAATGGCTACCCACCCCAGTATTCTTGCCTGGGAAATCCCATGGACAGAGGAGCCTGGCGGGCTACAGTCCACGGGGTCACAGTGGGACACGACTGAGCGACTGACGCTTTCATAGTGTTCTGTACCTCTGCTTGTTCTGTCTTGTCCCTAGTACCACACGAAACAGGTTTTTTAGCAGGTATTTATTTTAAAACTTAGCATTTAAAGTTTTCGCAGCTCTTTTATATACCTTGCACTTCCCTCATAGCTTAGTTGGTAAAGAATCTGCCTGCAATGCAGGAGACCCCGGTTCGATTCCTGGGTTGGGAAGATCCCCTGGAGAAGGGATAGGCTACCCACTCCACTATTCTTGGGCTTCCCTTGTGGCTCAGCTGGTAAAGAATCCACCTGCAATGTGGGAGACCTGGGTTTTAATCCCTGGGTTTGGAAGATCCCCTGGAGAAAGGAAAGGTTACCCACTCCAGTATTCTGGCCTGGAGAATTCCATGGACTCTAGTCCATGGGGTCGCAAAGAGTCAGACACGACTGAGCAACTTCACTTTCACTTTCTTTGTACACATTACTTTGATTCCAACAACCCAGAGAGGTCAGGAAGGTGGATAACAGCCCTAATTTACAGATGAGGAAACAGGTTCAGGAAGGTGAGTCCCAGAACTCCGTGGCCACTGTTCCAGCCACCTCCCAGCCACGTGAATTCCCATCTTTCCTCTCCCCCAGTTTATTCATGGAGATTCTTAATTCCTGCTCGGATTGTGATGAGATCCAGTTCATGGAAGATGGATCCTGGTGCCCAATGAAACCCAAGAAGGAGGCATCTGAGGTTTGCCCCCCGCCAGGGTATGGGCTGGATGGTGAGTGACCCCTTGTCCCCCAGTTGAGCTAAATCTTGTGTGGCTTCTTCTCTGAGACACAGTCTTCTTACCGCCCACAGGCCTCCAGTATAGCCCAGTCCAAGAGGGCAATCCATCGGAGAGTAAGAAGAAGGTTGAAGTTATTGACTTGACAGTAGAAAGCTCATCAGATGAGGAGGACCTGCCCCCGACGAAGAAGCACTGTCCTGTCACCTCAGCTGCCATCCCGGCTCTACCTGGAAGCAAAGGGTATGAAGAAACAGGCTGAATCTACAGCACAGGGCACAGAGGGAAAAAACAGGAATGGGCAAAGCCTGGGCAGAGAGGGGACTTGGGATGCTGAACTGGGTGAGGGCACCTGATTCCATCTCTTTCCCCACAGAGTCCTGACATCTGGTCACCAGCCATCTTCGGTGCTGCGGAGCCCAGCTATGGGCACGCTGGGCGGGGATTTCCTGTCCAGTCTCCCACTACACGAGTACCCACCCGCCTTCCCCCTTGGGGCTGATATCCAAGGTATGACATGGATCACAACATGGGGCCCTGGCCTGCCACGTCCACCCCCAAACCAGTTCAGAACCCTTGCTCCTCTTCAAAGCGTTTTGGCTGTTTTGCAAAGGGCTACAATCTAGGGAACTTCTTTGAGTTTGTGTGTTGTGTGTGATGAAGTGTTCAGATACGAGGTTGATTTTAATTTTTCTTTTCCTACCAGGTTTAGATTTATTTTCTTTCCTTCAGACTGAGAGTCAGGTAAGTGGTCCCTTCTCCACCTCAGATCTCTGAAGCTTCCTCTCTAGGCACTGACGGGGCCCCTCAATTTTCCCGAGAGACCTAAATCGGCTTCTTCATGAAGGGCGGGGCAGTACGGGCAGTTTATTTCCCTTGGAGGCCCTGCCTGGGACTTCCTCAGATTCTCACCCGAGTCTTCCTCTGTCCCGTTACTGTTTGTCTCTAGTTTTTAATGTAGTTCTGCTCTTGTCTGCTCACCCCCCACCCTGCCCCCAATCCACGTGCACTTGAGTGCCGTGGCTGCCCTAGCCGGACATTCCACACATTTCAGACGCCCACAGGGCCAAGCTGGTGGGGCTGTCTCAGGGCAGGGAAGAGGGCTGGGGTGTGGGGGAAGGAGTCAGAGGAGAGTTCTCCTGCTTCTCAGAGAACTCTTCGGGATTCTGACGGGTTGATTTATCCCATATGGTATTTGTGAGATGAGGGAGGCGGGTAAGGAAGGTCCGGATAAAATCTTACACCGCACTCTTGCTTCCTCCCAGCACTATGGTCCCTCCGTCATCACCTCACTAGATGAACAGGATGCCCTGGGCCACTTCTTCCAGTACCGAGGGACCCCTTCCCACTTCCTGGGCCCGCTAACCCCCACGTTGGGGAGCTCTCACCGCAGCGCCACGCCGGCACCCCCTCCTGGCCGTGTTAGTAGCATTGTGGCCCCTGGGGGGACCTTAAGGGAAGGGCATGGAGGACCCCTGCCCTCAGGTCCCTCTTTGACTGGCTGTCGGTCAGACATCATTTCCCTGGACTGAGTCTCCCAACACTGAACAAGTATGCTGTGGAGTCTAGACTCCTGGTCGCTCTGACCCCTTGGGGCAGGGGCAGGGGAGCTTTGGTCAAAGGCCAGAAATACCTTCATGGACACCGGTTTTTTGGCCTTATCTCTGCCTGACGAGGCTAGCACCCAAAGGGTTAATATTTAACCTCTTTTTAAGGACATTTGGGGTCTGTTTTTGGAAACGTTCTTTGACATCCAGCACATTCCTTTGGGTCTGTTAACCTAGGCAGTGGGAGGCAGATGGGATGGGAGGCGAGTTGGGGAAAGGGCTGAGTAGTCCTCAGCCTTGACTGTCTAGGGCCTCGTGGGGAGGGGGCTTTTCTTGTGTCCCCCAGATGCCCTCTCTTCCCAGCCCCCACAGCCAGCTCTGCTCCTTCCCCGCATCCATCGTCTCTTCGTGTCCATTCCGTTTTCTTTGGCCAAACAGACAGGTGGAGTGACTGAGATAGGCAGACACATGGACGGAGAATTCTATTTTGGGTTGCAGATTTTTTGTGCATAAACAAGAAAAACCAAAATATTCCAAAGATGACCTTCCTTGCCTCCTACTGCCCAGTATGACTGAGGCGGAGATAAGGCCTTAGCCCGGATCCCCAGGCGTTTGGGAGAAGGGCCTGGCTGACTGCCTGGGTCTCTATTTATATATTTAAGTTCACAACGTTGCTTATGCTGACCAGCCTGGGGCCTGAGCTTCTAAAGGCTGGTGGCCCTGGGGTTAGGACTGGTTCATTCTGCACCTTTCCTGGGAGGTGGGAGCATCCTTGTGCTCTCTCCTGTCTCCCTTTTCAGGCTCCTCTGGGGCCCAGGATCTATGTTGTAATTTTACTTTTTATTTTCACAGTTGTAGCAAAGTTCTTACCCATAATAAAGTTTGTGAATGTTCTGTGAGTGTCACGGAGGTGGGCTGGGGAGGTGATTAAGCACTCGGCTTTCTAGATCCTTAGTGCGGGGAGGTGGGGAGGGAGGTCCACACTCTGTTCTTCCCTTGCTGGCCCTGGGTCCAAGTGAGCTCTGGGTGTTACACTGAGGACTTGCCAGGGCAGTTGTTCTTTCTTCCTTTCTTTGCCCCAAGCCCATAAGCACACTGGCCGCTTCACCCCAACACCGTGGAGCCCTTATGTCCTTCCTCATCCTTACCTGCCCAGATGTTGCAGCCAGAGCGTGAGGGCAAACTTGGTGCCAGTGCTGACCCTCTCTCTGCTGTCTGCCGTGGCTGGGGTTGTCCTCAGCAGGGTGGATGTGGGCAAGGCCAGAGGCTGGACTCCTCCATTCTCTTTTAGTTCCACTGCACTGCAGAATGACAGCTCCTGTCTGGGCTGTGCCTTGTGGCTTAGCCCCACTTCCATATCCATTAGGTCATATGATCCTCCCAACAACCACAGGAGAGGGGTGGGTTGGGGGGATTAACCTCATTTTACAAAAAGGAGGGTAAAATGACTTGCCCCAGTGAGAGTGTGGGACTGAAACCCAGGCAGCCTGTTAGACAGGAACCCTTAGGAGTATCAGGCAGTGTCTTTGAGCTATGTGCTCTCTTCATTATCAGTTGACCAATTCCCTCCCTAAATCTCCCCCACAACACCTATCTTCCCCCGAGGAGGAAGGCAGAAGGTGAACTTCTCAATGTCTATGTGTTGGAGGGACTGGGAGAAGTTCCTACTTACGGGACAGAAGATGGTAGGTCCTGGGGAAGATGTTTGGGGGTCTCTGTCCCATCCTCTGTGGCAGCCACTGCAGCTGCTATGTCTGGTCCCAGCCACATGAAGGCACTCACCTCTCCTGCATTTGGTTGAATCCGGGCCTGGGGCCAGACATGTTGATCCTTTAGTTCCCCCCACCTAAGTCATCGTTAGAACCAGTCTGTCTGGGCCTCCTCAGCCCCATTTCCTTCCTTTACTGCCAGCCCTACCTGGAGCTGCTGCTGTGACTCCTGGGAGATGACAAGTATGTAGAGAACGATGTGATGGTATTTGGGGAGACCCCAGCTCAGCTTAGGGGGGTAGGCAGACTAAGAAGAGAAAAAGAGAACTTGCTGTCCCTTTTTGAGACTTTGAAAATGCAGCTGAGGAAGGGGAGAGTATAAATGGTGTAGGAGGAACGTGGGTAACAGTCATGGGATTGGGGACTCCAAACCACCCACACTCCATCAGTTCCCCAGTGGTCAAGGCAAGTAAGGCTGTTCTGTGGGCTTTGGTGGGTTAGTAGTTATTAAGTGCTCTTGGTTAGGTAGGAAGGAACCTCTCCCAGGCCCCTGTCTCACCTCCCATAACCCCAGAGGGACCCAGGAGAACTGGCCCTGGGGCAGCTGGAGTCCACTCTCCTCCCAAAGCTCTCGAAGCCCACCATCCAGCAGCTGGGGGTGAGAGGATAGGAGGTCAGAGAGGCCAATGCCTGGCTCCTACAAGTCCTGTGTTTGGCCTTCCCCCCGCCCACACCCCATGTGGTCCCAGACAGGGTCTCTCCTTTGGCAGAGGGTGCAGTTTGGCTCAGTTGATTGGTTACCTCTTCATCAGGTTCCACATGCCCACCTGCAACAACAGTGGGACCAGTCGGTGAAAGGTAGTGTTCCTGTCCGGGGACCCCCACTCACTAAGCTTGCCCCCTCCTCCAGTGGACACAGGTGCAGTTGTAGCCCCTTGTGATTCTGGGACCTACCACACTTCTGGGCCTACTTCTGTCATTCTGAGACTGGGAAAAGCGCTGTAGGGTAGAGGCAGATTTCTTTCCTGGACATTGGGCCTTGTCCTCAGTTCACTCACCTGGGGGTACCCAGAGGTTGGGCGAAACGTTGAGGGTGCTTGTCCTTCGCGTCAGCAAGACAGTCTGATCGCTGGACTGCAGAATGACCGCCACACCCAGATCCACACCTCGACCATTCGGGGGCAGCTCGACCCCCGGAGCCCTGGGCTGTTGGTCCAGGGCCGCAAAAGGGCAGAAAGGGGGTCGCTGGCGGGAGGGAGCCACTGGGGTTAACATCGCAGAAGAGACAAGGAACTGGAGGAGCCCGAGGCAGGTGACCGGCCCAGGCCTCTCGCTTCCAGCTCCCACCCTCTCCCGGTCCCTTCCTTCGGTCCTTCAGCCGCCCTATCGCGTCCCCTCCTCTCCCCACCTGGAGCGGAAGCCTGGCCGACGCGCCTGGGAAAGGCTTGTCCGAGAGGACCAGTTGTCCCCGCTTCAGGCCGCAGTGCGTGGGCCACGGCCCGAGCCCCGACCCGGCGCCCAGGAGGCCGCACACACTCTGCGCGAAGCTCACCGACTCCGGGCGCCCGGAGAGGAGTAGCAGCACCCGTGCCGCCGCCATCACGGGCTCCGGCGCACTTGGCGCCCTCTGGTGGCCCGGCAGCGCTTCCCTTCCGAGCCTTCCGCGGCCTCGGAAGGAAACCGGGCTTCCGGAACGTCCCAGGGGGAAATTTAGGGAAGAACCTTGGGGATGATCCAGCAGGCAATAAGTAAATGACAAAGCGGAACGCCTCTAGATCCTCAGCTCCTCTTGTCCTCCCATCTTCTGTTTAGGAAAATGATCCCTAGACTGAGAGTGATTTCTGGACTCGTGTCATTTCCCACCAGGCATGGGTGGAACTATGTAAGCAACCCTCAGGGCACTCTGCACACCTGTGCTAGCAGGTAACACCTCAGATTAATTACATCTATCTCTTAGCCAGACACCCAGGAAACATTCTTGACACCTTCTCTTTCTTTTCACTCAAATGGCAGCCAAGTCCACCAGATTCTACCTCCTTAAAGGTTCTCAAATCCGTGTCTTAATCTCCAGCTTCCAGTGCCCTAGTTCAAGTCTTCCTCATATTCTGCCTGAGATATTATTACAGATCTGTACGTAGTCCATCCTAAAAGAAATCAGTCTTGAATATTCATTGGAAGGACTTATGTTGAAGCTGACACTCCAATACTTTGGCCACCTGATGCAAAGAACTGACTCATCTGAAAAGACCCTGATGCTGGGAAAGATTGAAGGCAGAAGGAAAAGGGGATGACAGAGGATGAGATGGTTGGATGGCATCACCAACTCAATGGACATGAGTTTGAGTAAACCCTGGGAATTGGTGATGGACAGGGAGGCCTGGTGTGCAGCAGTCCATGGGATCACAGAGTCGGACACAACTGAGTGACTGTACTGAAATAGTCCTGCCCCCGCCAATTCATTCTCTACAGTTAAGTGATCTTTCCAAAATACAAGTCTGCTCATTTTGCTTCTCTGTGCTCTCAGGATAAGCTAAGCTACTTACCACAGCACAGCAAGGACCCACCAGTTCTTGCTCCTGCCTGTCAATTCTGGCAGGACTTATGCCGTTTTCTAGTCATATCCTATTTGTGGTTCCCCTAAGAAACAGGGTCTGCTTCCCTCTGGGGTCTTTCCCCCTTTCACCTGGTAAATCCCTAGCTTTCAAAATACAGATTGTGTCACTTCTCTTTGCCTCCTTTCTTGCCTGACCCTTTCCCCCTTCACTTCTATACTACAGCCCCCCAACACATCCTTGTACTTATTTGTCTCCTTTCATTACGTTTGTGCTCGAGGGTATTCATCTTTGCATTCTAGTACTAACTTGTGCTCAAAAATGGTGGTGTCTTGAAGGCAGAGATGGTACTGTATTAAGAGTTATCTTTGTGTATTGTCTCTACAATTAATTGGCATTCCAATGTTTAATGAATTAGGACTAACACTTGGTAGAAGCAAACTGATTATGAAATAGACCTAACTGCTTTAAATGAAATGAAGCTGCTGGGACAAATTATACCAACTAGTCATCTATCCACAGTACTGAGAGAGGGAAGTTACAATTGCCAGTTTTTAGGAATAATGGTGAAGAGAAAGGCAGTGATTTACTGAGTGCTGACCATATGCCAAGCACTGTGCTAAGTTCCACACACATAATTTCAGATGTGTTAGAAGCCCAGAGCTGGCAAATGTGACATTTATCCATAGGTTCTAGTATGACTGCTTGGGCCAATCCACCTGCTAGCCCTAAAAATAGCTTTTATCCCCCTCTCCGTGGTAGTCTTTCACATTCTCTACACTGTGTGTGTGTTTAGTATTACAGTTTAACAAAGTAAAGAACAGGTGCAGCTTTTTGAAAATGGGATAAAAAGCTTAGGAAGAAGTTTTTCTCATTGTCAGGGATGTTCAAACACAGCTTTAGCTGACTTCTCGGTGGGAACTGATGCATCTAATAGGTGATTAATCTAGTTGATTTAAGGTTCTTTCTCCTGGCAGGATTTGATGAGGGTAGAATATAAAGATGGTTCTAAAACAGGATCAGCAAACTTAAAAAAAAGACAGGTCACACTCTTTCTGGTGTACTCCGGGTGGTAGGGAGAGGGAATGTCAGCACAGAATCTGGATCTTCTCCTACTCCTTTATTCTTCCTTCCAATCCCCTCAGATCTTTGGAGGAAGACTCTTCTTCTGGGTCACTGTCTCTTCATGGTGCTCTCGATGTATGACTCCAGCAGGAAGATGGTTTCATCCACCTGGATCTCACAGGCATCCAACCTGAGTGAAATAAATGAGAGCATTTGTCCAGACTGAACATTTATCAGCACATTTAAGATTAGAGGCTGGACTGATTACCCTCGAAAGTACTGGGCAGAAAGCAAGAGAACTAATAGCTCATTCTCCCATTGACCAAGCATCTTGTGTGTGCTAGGCACTGTGGAAATTGATGAGGGTTCAAAAAACAACACCTCTGTCCCAGGAGAAGTTACAGTCTAATTTGCAAGGAGGAAAAAGCACACGGTAAAGGCACAGGTGTAAAAGGACCTAGTGTATTTTAAAATAGAAGCTGAGAGTGGCTGAGGCTGAAAGTGATTAGGAATAGAAGGGAATACCGCTTCTACCGATAATACTGATAAAAATCATCTATGAAAAACCCATACTGAGTATCATACTTAGTGGAGAACAACTGAAAACTTTCCCTCTATGATTAGGAACAAGACAAGGATGCCTGCTTTTTACTTCCATTCAACATTTCACTGGAAGTTCTAGTCTGGAAATTAGGCAAGAAAAACAAACAAAAGGCATCTAGATTGAAAAGAAAGAAGTAAAGCTATTTCTAATTCACAGATACATAATCCTATAGACAGAAAAAACTCAAAGGATCCACAAAAAACTTACTACATCTAGTACATGAATAGGCAAAATTGCAGGATATAAAATCAAAACAAAAATCAGTTCTATATATTGGCAATAAACAATTCAAAAATGAAATTTAAGAAAACACTAAAACAGCATCAACAAAGAATAAACAGGAATAAACTTAACAAAAAAAACTATAAGACTTGAATACTGAAAACATCAATGAAAGAGATTAAGGAAGAACTAAGTAACTGGAAAGACCTTTCATATTCATGGGTTGGAAGATTTAGTATCATTAAGATGGCAATCTTCCCCAGATTCAAAGCAATCTCTATGAAGGTCTATGGTGAAGAGTGAAAGGAAATGAGGAAGAAGGGACAGGCCAGTAGGGGACCATGAAAGGACTTGTATGTTACGCCAAGGAGGCTGGTCTTTACACTGTAAATAAGAAGTCAATAAAGCATTTAAAGTAGAAGAGTGCTACTATCAATCCCTTTAAAGAAACTAACTGTGAAAGCATTATAAGAAATGGTTTGAAGGGGGAGGTGACTGCAAAGGTCTTGGAAAAAGGTGAGAAGGGCATGCATGGAGAGCAAGATGAAAGGCCAAATTTGGGACACCTCTGCTGAAGTAACATCAAGAGTTGCGGTGAGCATGAGACAGAGAGAGAGAGAGAGGAGAGAAAGGAAAGAGAGGAAAGAGGAGAGGAGAGAGAGAGGTGAGGGAGAGGCGAGGGAGGAGAAGCTGAGAATATCTTCAGAAATTTGAGCTTAGGGAAATAGGTGGATTAAATTCTGTTAAATGAGGTGAGGAGGAAGATAGTGAGTTTCAGTTTGCTCATGCTGGAGGGGTGGGAGGACATCAAAGTGGATTTGTTTGGAGGGCATTTTGAACCATAGCTTTGACGTTTGTAAGGCTTACTTGTTGACGTTGCGCTTCAGGGTCTCTAGCTGCTGGCGTTCGGGGGCTGTGATCATCTCCTCAATTTCCTGCAGTTGCGCCTCCTCTGCGCCTGTAGCCTGCATAGATGCAATGATGGCTTCTACCCTCTGAGACTTTTCTAGTAGACGCCTGTCAGAAAAACACAACTCTGAGGCATGTCCCCTAGCCTTGGAGATTTCATCTCATACACCTGGGGCATATCTCCCCCTTTACCATGTTCCTGGTCAAAGTGGACAATGTCACTCTCTAAGGATGTTTTCTACAAGTTTAATTAGAAATGTGACTTTATTCCTGAAACTCTTGCTGCTTCTCACTTGTACTTAAAGTTTGGTGCCAGTTTATATGCTGCCCATAAATTTAACCTGCAGAACTATTTCACTGGGGATATCTGACAAAAGTGTATATGAATGCATGATTATGCCAACCTAAGCCAATAATTCAGTGCAACCAGACAGGTTATTATCTCTACTGGTTTCCATTTCTGTAGGAAATTTCCCCATAAGCTTTTTGGCTTTGAAATATGTAATTACTCAGCTGAAAATGTTACTCACTTGTTTTCTTTGGTTTCAAACTGTCTCCTTTCTATTAAGTTGGCTACACTCTGAGGAGAGAGAAGAAATGCACATAGTTCTACATAAGTAGCTCAGGCAAAACAACTAAAGGGGGCGTGAGGGTGAGACAGCTCTGTAGAGGGAATGCGGAGGAGTTACCTTGTAGCACCTGTGCAGCAACATTCGGGCAGCTGACAGGATGTTCACAGTATATAAATAGAAGGTCCGGGATGGGGCATGGTCTGGTGTTTTGGGAATTTCCTATTTGTCCACAAAAAGAAAAATAAGAGACATTATACTTTCCTTCAGAACTGGCAAAGTAAATACCTGTGCCATCTGGAGTTACTAAGCCCTCTCTTTCACCTATATTCCCTCTTCCCCAGTCATATAGCATCTGTGTTTATAGCATAATCAGCCATATGGAGGGCTGGGATGTCCTGTTTTTCCCTTTGATTGTCAACATCCTGAGTGAGGAGGAAAGAGAAGGCACTTAACATTTATTGAGCAACTCTTATGTGCCAAGTAGACTGCATTTGATTTTTACAACAAACTATATTATTTCTGGAGAAGGCAATGGCACTCCACTCCAGTACTCCTGCCTGGAAAACCCCTGGACGGAGGAGCCTGGAAGGCTGCAGTCCATGGGGTCGCTGAGGGTCAGGCACGACTGAGCGACTTCACTTTCACTTTTCACTTTCATGCACTGGGGAAGGAAATGGCAACCCACTCCAGTGTTCTTGCCTGGAGAATCCCAGGGACAGGGGAGCCTGGTGGGCTGCTGCCTATGGGGTCGCACAGAGTCGGACACAACTGAAGTGACTTAGCAGCAGCATATTATTTCTGTTACCTCCATCTATCACCATTTTGTAGGTGGGAAAAAGGACGGTAGGTAATTTGCTTAGTGTAACTGGGTGATAGGCAGAGCTGTGACTCTGATTCCAAAATCCATTCTATCTTACTTCCCTTTAGGGTAGAGTACATAGCTCTGCATGCAGTGAGGATCCAACAGATGCTATTAATAGACTGACCGGTAATAAACTTAAGACTTGAGGAAAGGATAAATCATAGGAACAAGGAGCTAAAGAAAAAAAGGTACGGTGATTCTGGGGTAATTTCTTGGCTTTGCCTCTTTTTTACAAGGCCAGATAAAGCTCCACAGTTATCTTGCAAGTGCTTGCTATGTCTTTGTCAATCTTTTTTTTCCTTTTGTCTCAAAGACAGATACAGAGTTTGTTTGAGGTTCAGAATATTTGCTTTAGCAATTTCTCTCATCCATTACCTCTGCTGGTTGGCAATTACTGTTACCTGCAGTGATATGAAATTTTCTGAGAGCATCTTATAAAGCATATCCTTTGCCTCCTTTGCTGGAATCATTGCAAAGTCTTCTACCTGCTTCTGCTCCAAGTGTTTCTTTTGTAAAACAAGACGGAATATTCTGGCACAGCGAGATCCAAATCTGGAAAGGAATAAAGAAAGCAAATGGCATGCCAACATAAATTAGCTTTAGTTCTTAGTCACAGAGGGTTGTTTAGTTCTATGTGTGGAGCAAGGACCTGAAAGGAACAGCAATCAGAGAATCCTTCCTAACTCCATCGATCAATGACAATACTGCTAATCATAAGAGTCACCAACTACTGACTCGAATGCCTCAGTTCCTGCATTTGTAAGGAAAGGTGTTAGGAAGGCTGATGAATTGGCATCCCTGGGAATTAAGCAGCAGGGTATTTAGGGTAAAGAGCAGTAATAGATGGGATCCATAGTAGTCCAATGGAAAATGGGGCAAGATGTGCCAAGGTGTGCCTATACTGGTTGGTTACCTAGTGATCAAATCACTTGTTCAAATGGGGTGTGGAAAGGAACTATCTGACCCCCAACCCTTTCAGGGTAACCACCTTACCTCTCTTGTACGACGGACTCCAGAGTGGCCGTGGCTAGAGATCCTAGAGCCTTATGCAGGTCTTTATGTAGACAGTAAAGGTCACTCCATAATGTTTTGGCCTGGATATTGTGCTCTTAGTTTTATTCCCAAGTATTTAATTTAAAATTGAAATACTGTTTTGTTTTTCACATTAGTCTCATTTATGTTATGTGTTTCAAAACCTTAATTAACTAAAGGTGCTTAAGTCAGGGTTTTGCTTAAGTAAAATTTAGTTGGTTAAAAGTCTGTTTTACTTCTTTATCATCAGTGTTTTAGTTCAATTTTCTAACTTACTTAGTATACTATATGTGTGTGTTAGTTGCTCAGTTGTGTCCAACTCTTTGCAACGCCATGGACTGTAGCCTGCCAGGCTCTTCTGACTGTGGAATTCTCCAGGCAAGAATACTAGAGTGGGTTGCCATTCCCTTCCCCACTTAGTATACTAAATATCATCAAATCTTTCCTAAAGTCACCCTTCTGTTTCATAGTTCAGGCTGCCTGACTGTTAAGGAAATAACCACCAATAAGGATACTGATGACATACATTCCTCCACCACTGTCGCCAGACTTTCCAACAAACTCTAGCTATTGAAAAGAGAGAGAGAACTTGTGTTATCTGAATGGAAAGTCCAATGATTCTGTTTCCAGAAGAGCAAATCTGGTCGAGTCGGTAGGAGGAAGCTCTCCCATCAGATGATGGTAGAGAAATTGTCTGAGCTGGCAAGGTAGAGAATGAAGCTGCAGAAGACTCCTACCAGCTATCAGTGGCAGAAATTAATTCTAAACACAATAGAAAAAAGAAAAAAAAACTTACTGGATCATCTGCCAGCAGAGTGAGATACTGATCAAGAACTTGCTTAGAGATGTTATAGCCAACAGGGAGGGATCTGAAGATCTATGGAGCAAAAAGACACAGTGAAAATGAGTTTGGGAACTTAGAACTGGTGACATTGCTGAAATAAAGATGTTTTAATTTTAGATATCACAAGTATAAAAATGTCCCAAAGCACAGCAGCATTGTTGGTAAGAGTAAAAAACTGGAAAGAATTCACATGTCCAATAATAAGGAATTCATTAAGTACAGCATGGCCACATTAAGTGGAATGTGATATGGCCATTATAAAGAATGAGATAGATCATGAAAAGGAAGTTTATATATACTGTCATATGAGAGAAGCAAGTTTAGAACAGTATGCAGAGTATAATCCCTTTTAAAATTTTTGTTAAAAAATATACATATACCTACATTTAAGTGAGACCATATAAAAGAAGTCTGAATAAAGATATGTATCAAACTACTGACAAAGATCTCTGGGGTTGGGATTATCCAAAACTACATATGTATTTAAATTAGAGTATGTTACATACAAGAAGGACAGATTGTAAGGATTCAGTTTAATGAGTGTTGATAATTTTATATACCCGTGTAACTACCATCTACAAGATACTTGCCTGCCACTTCTGAAAGTCTGGGGAATCACAACTTTGAAAAACTATACATTTCTAGGGACTTCCCTGGTGGTCCAGTGGCTGAGACTCTGTGCTCCCAAAGCAGGGTGCCTACGTTCGATCCCTGGTCAGGGAACTAGATCCTACATGCTGCAACTAAGAGTTTGCATGCTGCAGTGAAAGATCCTGCATGCTGCAACAAAGATCAAAGATCCCACGTGTAGCAACTAAGACCTGGTGCAGCTAAATAAATAAATATTAAAAAATAACTATAATTTCTAAATATAGGTCATATAATTATTTTTGTCATCAGAAAAACATTTGCATTTAAATTTTTGTTATATAATAACTTAAACTTTAAACACTGTAAAAATACAACTATATTTAATATGGATAAATATTGGTATGGTTAAAAAGTAACAATATAAAGTATTTGATATATTAAATATTTTTTGAATCAAAACTTAATAAACAAAACATAAAAAAATTAAAATAAATATACTGAAAAAACAAATACACGCAGCCAAATAATATCCTAAGCACTAAAGCTCAGATTCCAAACAGTGAATACTTAGAATAATTAAGAGTAATCTGTACCATATATATACAACGAAATACTACTCAGCCATGGATTAACCTAGAGGTTATCATACTAAGTAGAGTAAATCAGAAAGAGAAAGACAAATACGACACAGTATCATTTATATGTGGAATCTAAAATATGACACAAATGAACTTATCTACAAAACAGAAACAGACTTACAGAGAACAGACTTGTAGTTGCCAAGAGGGAGGTGGGTAGGGGAGGGTTTGGCCTGGGAGTTTGGGATAAGCAGATGCAAACTATTACACATAGAATGAATGAACAACAAGGTTTGCTGTATAGCACAGGGAACTATATTCAATATCCTGTGATAAACCAGTAAGGAAAAGAACATGAAAAAGCAAAGAATGTGTGTGTGTGTGTGTGTGTGTGTATAAAAAACTCAGTCACTTTGCTGTATAGCAGAAATGAATGCAACATTGTAAATCAACTGCACTTCAATAAAATATATTCAAAATGAAAAAAAAAAGAATTACTTGTACTTTGACTAAAATAGTGGTTTAGGTTTTTAAAGGCTGAATTCCCAAGAGACCAAATATTTCATTACCTATCACCTGGGGATAATCACTGTCCCACCTCAAAGGGCAAAAACCCTTTCTTTCAAGGTCCAGACCTTAACCTAATCCCAGGCTCTACATATAATAATTATAACATCCAAGAGTCGGTCAGAAAACTAGTATAAGAAGCATGCAGCTCACCTCGTTGGAAGACAGTGGCTGGGTGAAGGGGGCACCAGAGGGAGTGGTGACCTCACTCATCCGGAGCATGGTCCTCACGATCTCACTACTGGTCTAGGTTTGAACAGTGAACTGGAATTCAGAATTCACTCTGCTGCGTGCGCTCTGGCTACATGCCAGTGGCCACATCTGGTAAACAGTGTAATGTTCCTGACAGCTACTGTCCCACCCACTTAGATATCACCTGGTCCATCCTGTTGGCAACTGCACTGACAATGGCTTGGTCACGGAAGTGCTGATGGAATCTGTCAAGGTTGGCTTGCCAATAAATCCCATCATCTGGAATGGGCTGAAGAGGAGAAAAGTATTAGAAAGAAACATTTAGATACAATGAAGTTTTCTAGGGAGGAGTTTGGATTTTACTGTTCCTTTTCCTATACAGTAGTGACTAAATTGGGTGGAGAAAAAAACCATTCAATTGTGTGGATTTAGTGAAGTGAAGGTTGCTCAGTTGTGTCTGACTCTTTGCGACCCCATGGACTATAGAGTCCATGGAATTCTCCAGGCCAGAATACTGCAGTGGGTAGCCTTTCCCTTCTCCAGGGGATGTTCCCAACCCAGGGATCAAACCAAGGTCTCCCACATTGCAGGCGGATTCTTTACCAGCTGAGCCACAAAGGAAGCCCAATCAGAGGTCTACTTTTCTTTATCCTGTCATTACCTTATTTTAGGCTCTAATCTTGACTCATCTGAATGACTGTAAGTAGCCTCCTAATTTTCATTTTTAAAAAATGAACACTATAAAAGAGAATAATTTGGTTTTCTGTTTTTAATCTTTTTCTTTTTGCACTGTTCTCCCCGTTTCTCATAGAGCTGTGCTTTTCCAGCTTTTGGGGTACAATCTCCATGAAGAATCTGAAAAAAGCTATGAGTACTCTATACAAAAATGTACAGATGAACAAGTACAGGTAGACTCTCTGAAATGCACAGTAACATTTCTAAATCGTAAATCTAGCTACTTCATTCACCAGTCTAAAATTCATCAACGACTCCCCCTTATCTTCAGGGTGAAGTGTAAACCTCTTAGTCGATCAAAAAATATTTACTGATGTTATGCTAGTATTCCAGGTACCAGGGTCAAGATATTGTCCTCAAAGAGTTATAGTCTATTGGGAGTACAAATAATAAATAATTTCATCTCCCTTTAAATGCTGTGAAGATGAAATGGGAAAATGTGGTAGAGCATGGAGTAGAGAGTGGGCAATGGTGCTCGAGCTCTTAAAAAACAGCATTTGAACTGAGATTGGAATGATGAAAAAGAGGCAACTACATGAAGATCTGAGGGAAAGTATTTGAAGCAGAAGAAATCCTAGGGACGAAAGCCAAAAGACTAGAAAGAGCACGTATGACCTATTTGAGGGATGGAAGGAAGAGCTGAGACTGGAGAGCCTTGTCTCCAGCATATCATGCCAAGTCTTGGTTCATGTAAGGGATAATAATCCATGGTAAAGATCTGGATTGCTTCTAAGAGTAGTGGGAAGTTATTAAAGGAGTCAAAAATCAGTGATGGGTTTTTTTTTTAAAGAACAATTTAGCAAGTCATTTTGGCTCTTATGTAGGTATGAAAGTAGGAAGGGAGACCACTTAGGAGAGCGTTGGTGAAGTCTTGACTACAGTGATAGTGGTTTGGACTAAGGTGACTGGGAGTGGTAAGAAACAGTCAGATTTGAATTGATTTTAGAAATTGGGTTGACAGGTTTTACTGTGAGGTCAGATGGCTCCCAGGACTTTGGTCTAAGCAAATGGTATCCAAGGTGATTGGTCTTGGTGATGTTCCTAAGATGAGGAAAGCTTAGGAGGGAGTAAATAGCTAGGAATGAGAATCAATTACTCTGTTTTAGTCATACTACTTTTGGGATGGTCATTAGACATCTTTATATGGATGCTGAGAAGGCATTTGAATGTAAGAGCTCAGGCCTACACATATCTTTCTAGACTCATTTGTGACCACGCATCCCTGTAGGTCTCTATAGTCCAGCCACAATGATCAAGTTGAACTTTTTCTAAGCCCTTTATTTGTGCATAAGCTACTACCTCTGTCCAATGAGGTTAAGCCTCAGAAGGGAGACAGTTATGGGCAGTATAGAGACAGTAATGGAGTGCCCTCTTTGTTAGTCTGTCCCTGGCCAACATTTGATGAAGTTCATAATCCCACTACTTCTCAACCCAAGAACCTTGAAACTCTTCGGGGCTTGGTATCTCAGTGCTCTTCCTGGCTGGCCTCAGGGTGAGGCCTCCAAGTCCAGAAGCATCATTACCTCTTTGTTATCTGTGCTCTGTTTTGGTCTCTTGGCCTTGGGCTCCCCAGTAGCATCTTCGTCAGACGATCTCCTCCTTTTACCTTTCCCTGCCAAACAGAACAGTTGCACTGATAGGCTACATCTCCTATGATGACAGGAAATTGTGGAAGGTGACAGCAGGTGTCGCTATCCCAAAGACATCTGTAGTGGCCTCTAGGCAAGAGATGTTGAGGAGACGGAGGAACTACAAGAAATTCAAGTTAATGATGAAGTCATCTGAAACTCAACATGTTCAAAAAGAATCTCATAGTCTCTCTCCCTCAAACTGCTCCTGTTCCAAGGCTTCCTTTCACAGTGAATGGTATGCTCATCCTTCCATTACGCCAGCCAGATGTCATTCTTGATTTCTGTTTTCCTCATCCCTTCTATGCCTAATTATTCACTGGTTTGTCTACATTTACCTTTGCCCCTTCCTTTTTGCAGACAGAAACATTTTTAAAATGCAAATTAGATCATGTTACTTCCTCTAAAATCCTTTAGTAGTTTTCTTTCGCATCTAGGATAAAGAACAAGTGCTCTATGAGATCTTGCATGATCTATTCCTTGCCTATCTCTCTAACCTTATCGTATGGCTCTCTTTCCTTTGCTCTCTTTGCTTTAACTACACTGGTCTTCTTTTAATTCCTCAAATATACTGTTTTTTCCCTCATTACAAACAATTCCTTTTGCCAAAAATGCTTATCTTCTGTACCTCTTCACACCTTACCTCACTGATTGGCTCCTGCTTCTGCTTCAAATCTTGGTTCAAATGCCATTTTCTCAAAGAAGCATGTGCCCTAAACTCCCAGGTAAATCTGATCCCCTGTTATATATTTTCATAACACTCCTAACACACTTTTCATACTTTTCCTTCACAGTACTGATCACAGTTTGTTAGTTATATATCCATGAGTCTATCTGATTAATGTAAGCTTCCTATACTAGACTCAAGCTCCATAAGGGCAGGGACCATGTTTTTTTCATCACTTTATACCATAGTATCTGGCATAGAGCAAATCCTTGGTAACTGCTTCACTGGTTAACAATGAAAACATTCATTTAACAATCACTATGAAACGTTCAAGAAAGAATCTACAATTAGGGCAAGTCACAGATCTCAGGGTCAAAATTCCTTACCTATCAAGCTCAGTTTAGGAACCAGGTACATGTCCTTTTCATTGATGACAAGAGTGGGGGCAGGTGGTGGTGGCCCAGTATCTGAATTCTCAGTGGCAGGCACCAAAGGGCAACGCTGCACAAAGTGTGTGTCCACTAGTCGCACAAATGTGTTTGATACCTCGGCATAGTCCATGGTCTTGCCATCTGTATGACAGGAGGAAACAGGCAAATGAGACGGCCTCAGGTAGCTAAGGGTTCACTCCTGCATCCAGTCAACCTATGCTTTTGTTAACAGCTGTGGATACAGTACTGACCCTCCATAGTCTCTGTGAGCCTATCTGCTACTTTCTTCACAACAGCTGACATTGTCATTTTGCCATTCAACAACAGCTCCTCAACAATCAGCTCTCCAGTGTCACTGTATAGTGTTTTGGCAGTATAGATGTACCGGGGATACCTAAGCATTCGCAACACCCGGTTGCACTGGGCTTCATACTCCACCACGCCACGTTTGTGCACTTGATATATCACCAAGTTGTGCTGGATGAGGACACAAAGGGCTTTTTTTACCTAGAGAGGATATAAAAGAGAAGAAAAATCTGAAGATGCAGTTCATTATTGCTGGCAAGTTTTGTCCAACAGTTTCCTAAACATCAAGAGACAGCTGCAAATTGCTCTCTCTCTCCACTGGAATAGTTAGTAAGAATCGAATGTCAGTGGAAAAAATCAGGAAGATTCCTTACTATGATGTTCATATTTCCTCCAATCTTTATTTTTCAAAGTACAGTTTACTTTCCCCATATTATTCTCATTCCTAAAATGTAGTACTGAGATTAATAGACTCATTATGAATAAATGAAGTATGGGATAGGAGGAGCAAAGATTTGCCTAAGAAGCCACAAGGAGCCAGAACACTTTGAGAAGCAGAACCTTGGGCCCTATGTCTCAATCTCTCTCTCCTCTCAAATAACACCATTCTGATTCTAGGGCAGACTTTGCTCTTTTCCATTTCGTGGGGTTATCCGGTCTCTTACTCATGTCTGACTCTTTGCAACCCTATGGACTGCAGCACACCAGGCTCCTCTGTCCTTGTGGGGCAGGCAGTAACAATATTAAAGGGTAGGTAAAACAAATTAATGAAATGAAAGCAAATTGATGTGATCCAAACTTACCTGATCTAGTGATGTTCCTGTGTCATGGGCAATAACTCTTAGGGGCTGGCTGCCAGTTCTGATTAGGTGGACTCCAATTTTTTCTACAATCTCTCCAAAATGCTCTTGCAGCAACAAAGAACACAGTTTAATTTCTGCTTGAGTCATGATGCTGAGGAGTCTCAGAGCTAGGAAAAGAAAAACAAAACGGTATGATGGGAAGTTTTTCTTTTATGTTGGGAGCAGAATTGCTGAATGTAAATTCATGTTCTTTCTAGATGGCAATTTGACAGCAGATATACCAAAAGCCTTAAAATCTTGCATCTCTTTGACCTAATTCTTTTGTTTTAGATATTCTGTTCCAAGGGAATGATAAAAATATGTCACGTCAGAATACTGAAATTCTGGGAACCTAATAAGTGATTATTTCAATAAATTATGGTATATGCATACAATGGAATTCTATGCCAACATTCACAATACAATATGTATTAGTGTAGGAAATTATTCTGTAACTGAAAGATGCAGGTTACAAAGCAAAATGTAGAGGAAAGTTCAATTACTGTGAAAAAATCCCCACATGCACGCATCGAAAAAGAAGACTGGAAACCTATGTATATGAGATTTATCTTTATGGGATCATGTATGATTCTAATTTTCTTGAAAGACTGGGGTGTAGATGGTTTTGCGATCTATCACAGACTTTAGATTCTATACTTCATTGTTTCACTCCTATTGGGAGTGAACAGGCAATGACAACTTTGCAAAGTAAGTTAGGAGGTAAATGATAGCTTTTCAACAGGGTGTTTCAGATAGGAGATGAAGTATGTTGTTAGCAGGGCAGTATTTGATTTTGAAATTTCGATTTCTTGATTAAGTAGACACAAAAAGAAACAGACATGGTTGACTATATAATCACAAGTGCTATCAAACACTGGTTTGTTCATCTATTTCTCCCAATCCCTCAGAAGCCAATCAAGACTATGCCTTTCAGCTTCACTATCCCCATCCACAGGTCTTTGGGGACACATCCCCAGACCCTCTGCCACCCTCGAAAAGGACTTCTAGGGAGCCTGGCTCCTGGCTCTTCACTCCCTTCCCGCTGGTTCCTGTTCCGGAGTGGATGCCCGAGTCCAAAGACAGGGCTGCCTCGTTCAGACAGCATTTTCCACTAACCTCTGGGTCAATGCAACGTAACGCCCCCGAGTTCCCCACGACTGCTGGGTGAGATTCCCGCTGACCGCCCGGGCAGAGGGGGAGCCCAAGGTTCTTTCGCGCAGGAGCACGGCCACCGAGGAGGACCGGCGAAGAGGAAAAACGTGTGCCGATCTACCCCAGCGTTTCGGTGGTTTCCGGGGACGCTCTTTCCTTCTTCTCGCTGGGAGTTTGGAGGACCGACGAGGGGCTGTTTGAAAAGCCGGCCGGCGGGCGGCGGCGGGCGGACTCTCTTTCCTGCGCCTCTTTGGTTCTGGGAGGCGGGCCGCGGGGTCAGCCGCCGCGCCACCGCCTCTGTGGGCCGGGCGGACTCACGTGACTCGCGCGGGCTCTGGAGAGGCTGGCAGCACTGAGGAAGCGGCGGAGGCGGCAGAGGAGGCGACAGCAGCCGGGAGCCAGCGGCCTGGCGAAAGACCGGCCGGCTGCCCTCTCGGACGGACAGCCGTGGCGAAAGAGAAAAATGGCGGAGGCTTCAGCGGCCGGAACCGGCGCGGGCTCTGCGGTTGCCGCGCACCGGTTTTTCTGCCACTTTTGCAAGGGCGAGGTCAGCCCCAAACTACCGGTAAGAGCCCGGTTCCTCTGCCCTCCGGCATCGGCCCGGATTCCTCTCCCAGGTGGCCTGGAGTGGGGGTTAAGCTCCCCACACAACCCCGATTCACCTGACATCGGTCTCTCAAGTACCCTGCTGCCCGGGCGTCTCGGCCCAGGCTCCGCAACTCTCGCTCGGATGTTCCACCTGCCCTTCACTTTCTCTCCCGTCTTGACCAGCTCCTCCCATCCCCCCCGCCCCCCGCGCTCCATTTTTAATTTTTTTTGCCTTCTTTATTTAGCAAGTTCTCTTCTGACACGTCGCCTGTTTTCATGCACTCTTCTTCACCTTGTCTCCTTCCCACGGTGACCTCTCTTTTCCTGCATTCCATACTCTTTCCGCTGTTGCCTCTCACGTTTATTCCTTTTCCACTTTTTACCAGATCCTCCCCCTTCCCTTTTCTCATTAAAGCAAAATAGCGGATTGCTGAGAATTGTCCTTATTCGCTCGTCCCTAGGAAAGGAAGCAAGAAAACGCGGAGAGAAAGAGAGGGTTGGAAGGTAACTGGGATGGAGAGGGGGATTTTGCTCTTCAGGGGTTTCCAGTATTCTTCTGAAAGTGAAAACAGCAGTGTGCTAATGACTTGCAGACTGCCTGCGCTCCCTATCACTATAGAAGGAAATGGCTTTAGGAAGAAGGCAGAACATATTGTTTCAACTTGGATATTTTGATTGTCATGCTGCCAGTGTCTTTAGCACCACCTGCCTTACTCACCCTTCCTCCTCTGGTTCTCTCTCTCTTCGCTTAATAAAAAAGATCTAGGACAGAATGCTGGGGACTGCATCATCTAATGTAAAATTGGTTTTCACTACTCTCTGCCAGATTTTGTTAGTCCCTAGAGAGGTAGGGCTATGGCTGTGAAAAAAAGTGCTTCTGCAGCAAGCTCGCCAGCTAAGCACCCAAACCACACAGGCTTTTTTGGCTTGGGCTATATCTACCACAGGGAGACCCACCAGGATGAATGTTAATCCTGCCTTTGGCCAGTCATCTTTAGCTAGTTATGATTGTTTTTCTCCTTAGAAGTATCTGTGTTCAGCCTTAAGTCAGGGTGCCTAACAACTTCCCTCAGTGTTTACAGCGTCTCTGATAAAATCTGTAAGAAAGCCTACTAAAGTGTGTCTGTATATCTTATTTCTTAGAAACACCAATGGAGGCCAGGGAAAAAGTGCCTAAAGGTATATAGCCTTTTTGCCTAAAGGTTGTGCTTTTTCAGGCTCTTACAGCATTTTCTTTCTTCACTATTTGCCCCACCCCCAATTTTGTAGTCATAGTTTCATCTACATGCTATTCTAGTTTTGTTTGCTGCTTTTTGGCTGTGTTTACTTTTTGCCATGGACAGAGGAGCCTGGTGGGCTGCAGTCCATGGGGTCGCTGAGAGTTGGACACGACTCAGTGACTTCGCTTTCACTTTTCACTTTCACGCATTGGAGAACGAAATGGCAACCCACTCTAGTGTTCTTGCCTGGAGAATCCCAGGGACGGCGGAGCCTGGTGGGCTGCCATCTGTGGGGTCGCATAGAGTGGGACACGACTGAAGCGACTTAGCAGCAGCAGCAACTTTTTGCCATACTGCTCCTTACTGCTGATCTCGATCTATCTATCTCAACTTCGTGTGTTTTTGATTTGGATCCTCTCAGATAAGAAGACAAATTTCTTTTAGAAAGGAGATACTAAGAAATGAGGGGGAAATCGTGAAGGGAATTTTATTTTTTATTTTTTCCTGGAGAAAGAAGTTTAATAACATGTATACCCCCTATGTACAGGGGAGATGCCAGGGAAAACTGAATCTCTCCCTGAAATGACTTTTAAGCCATCCCTAGAAACAGAAGACTTTGGGGAAGAGGGGAAACCAGTTTTGGCAGATTATCATGCAAAACACGGTAAACAAGGGTGATTGTTTGCAGATTTAAGTCAGGACTTCTGCGTTGATAAGAATTGAGATTTCATTGTCCTTCTATTTCTGGTGCAAAGAGGGACAAACCCTTACAGATGGAGATTTCTCTGTTGTAAGTGTTCTTCACAAAAGGGCAATGGCTACTCAGGTTTTTTGAGATTTTAGAATGAAAATACTATTCAGTGGTATTGTTAGGTTTCAAAAAAGTCTTCATTCTAGAAGTGAATAATGATTTAGGAATTTTCTTTTTTTATTAAAAATGATTCCCTGTTTACAGTGAAAATGGTTTTAGTAAAATTTAGTGAATACTAAACTTGGATTTTATTTTTAAATTAATTAAATTTTTTGGAGAAGGAAAGAGTGGCTTTATTACTTTACCAGGCAAAGGGGGATAGTAGGCTAGTGCCTCAAGAACTGTGCCTTCCTCCCTGGTGAGTTGCTGTTCAGTCACTAAATCCTGTCGACTGCGACCCTGTGGACTGCAGCACTCCAGGCTTCCCTGTCCTTCACCATTTCCCGGAGTTTGCTCAAATTCAGGTCCATTGAGTCAGTGATGCCATCCTACCATCTCCTGCTCTGTTGCCCCCTTCTCGTCTTGCCCTCAGTTTTTCCTAGCATCAGTGTCTTTTCCAGTGAGTTGGCTGTTTTCATCAGGTGACCAAAGTATTGGAGTGTCAGTTTCAGCATCAGTCCTTCCAAGGATATTCAGCGTTGATTTCCTTTAGGATTGACTGGTTTGATCTTGCTGTCCAGGGGATTCTAAAGAGTCTTCTCTAGCCCCACAGTTTGAAAGCATCAGTTTTTCCTCTCTTAGCCTTCTTTATGGTCCAACTCTCACATCCGTACATGACTACTGGAAAAACCGTAGCTTTAATCATAGGGACCTTTGTCGGCAAAGTGATTTCTCTGCTTTTTAATACGCTATGTTTTTCTTCCGTATTAAAGACAGAATCTTTCTTGTGTCACAGCTTTTCTTCTAAGGAGCAACCGTCTTTTAATTTCATGGCTGAAGTCACCATCTGTAGTGATTTTGGAGCCCAAGAAAATAAAGTCTGTCACTGTTTCCATTTTTTCCCCATCAATTTGCCATGAAATGATGGGACTGGATGCCTTGATCTTCGTTTTTTGAATGTTGAGTTTCAAGTCAGCTTTTTCCCTGGTGAGTAGGGAGAGGTTATGTAGTTGCTGCTGCTGCTCCTAAGTCGCTTCAGTCATATCCAACTCCATAGACATATGTGTAACACCATAGACGGCAGCCCACCAGGCTCCTCCGTCCCTGGGATTCTCCAGGCAAGAACACTGGAGTGGGTTGCCATTTCCTTCTCCAGTGCATGAAAGTGAAAAGTTAAAGTGAAGTCGCTCAGTCATGTCCAACTCTTCACGACCGCATGGACTGCAGCCTACCAGGCTCCTCCATCCATGGGATTTTCCAGGCAAGGGTACTGGAGTGGGGTGCCATTGCCTTCTCCATTATATAGTTAGGCAGGGGTATATGATAAGGATCAAGGCAGTAACAGTCTTGCATTCTTCTGCAAGGTTTCAAGAGGGTAGGTTTGTGTGCAGGGTCTTCGGTGGTAAGTGTTCAGGTTTCCTAATCTTGATGAGCCTCTCTGGTTCCTTAATCTTGCCTCAAATGGTTCATTGGCTGCTCTTCCTTTGATTAGCAATTGTTTTGCTGTGTGAAACTCAGAGAAGGTCATGGAGGCTGAAGTCTTGCCTATAAGAAATTGGGCACAAAACGGCCTCCATGTGCAGGAGCCCCAGAGGACCCTGCTTGGCATCAAGCTGAAAGTGAACAGAGAAGGGTCCAGAGGCCTATGAACAAGTGCATCCAGGAAGCCACTGAGCTTAAGAGGAAAGGAGAGGCAGATCACGTAGGCTGGGGTCTGAGTCAGGGAAGGTTTCTTGGAGGCATTCCAGCCTAGAAGAATCAAGACAAGTGGACAAAGATGGGTCAGCATATTCCAAGTGGCCATCATGGTTGGCACTTAGGCAAAAGCAGAGCGATTCGTGTGCTCTATCCTTCTTCATTCAGGTCCGCTTCCTCTTGCCACTTTTCCTCTGATTGGCATTGGGTGAGTTGAGCCTTACAGCTGTCTTCTTTGCCGCCCCAGATGAGTTAGGGAGGGAGAGGGTGAGTCCTCCTCTAAACTTGGATTTTAAAATAAAGGATTTTGATTATATGGTCTGAAGCCCTAGTATTTCAAGTTTATATTAAATATCATTGGGTAAATTGGTATTGTATTTTTTTGATCATCAGGTGATAGAGGAAATACTTAAGTAACCTAAAGTTATTTTCAAAATACAGCAGAAGCTTCTGCCTCGCCTGTCTATCCATTGAGATACACTGTGAAGCCAAGACTGATGGAGTTAAGCATGCAATGCTTGAGAGATGCCCCTGAGGGAAGACTGGGTGGTGCCACAGAGGACTATGTCATGCAGCTATACTCCATACTACCCTCTCCCGTTTTTAAATCAAGGTCAGGGAATATTACCTTATGAGATTAAATTCTGTAGAGTCATTGAACAGGTGAGATAAATCTTGCAGAGTAAACAACTTTTAGTATTGATGAAACTAGGGTGGTTCCTAAGTGTTTTATGGAGATCAGAGTATCCAGACCCAGAGAGACCCATCTCATGAAGGTCTGCAAGTGTGTTACTCAACTTCTGAGGCTTTGCCTGAAGAAAGTAGCCAACTTCTCTCCCTCTTCCGTCTCCTTATTATATCACCTTTGGACTAATCAAATGCCATCCTTATCAGTAAGTAATATTACCTAGTTTGTTTACCAGGTACTTGACAGATCATTGTTTTTGTGCTATACTTGTAATGACTACTACAGGAAGACTTTCTAACCACCCCATAAGAGAAGCTAAAAAGTAGACTTCTTAAAGACTCTGTGATTCTTAAAACTCTTAAGTTCCCTGTCCTTGCTCTTTATCTTTTTAAAATTTACTTATTTATTTTTGGTTGCAGTGGTCTTTGTTGCTGTGTGTGGGCATTCTTTAGTTGTGGTGAGCAGGGCCTACTCTTCGTTGGGGTGCATGGGCTTCTCATTGTGGTGGCTTGTTGCCGAGCACAGGCTCTAGGCATATGGGCCTGGTATTTGTGGCCCAGGGGCTCAGTAGTTGGGCGAATGGACTTTTGTTGCTCTGTGACATGGAATCTTCTTGGACCAGGGATCCAACCCGTGTCCCCTGCCTTGACAGGCGAATTCCTATCCACTGTACCACCAGGGAAGTCTGACCTAGAGTTTTAAAAGTGCATGGTTCTTAGGAAGATCCTAGAATGGTGTCTTAAGTAGTAGTAGTAGTTTTGTTGAACTGGAGGAAGGAATTAGTGATTTGAGCTGGATAGGTTTTAATTATTTACATTTCTTAAATTCTGCTATTGGTGACTTACCATCTAAAAAGTCTGCTTGATTATCTAGCATCTTTCTGTGCTTTATAGCAGTTGCTTATTAAATGTCTCTTGAAATATTCTGAGTTGAATTGTTGTTTAGCTGGTAAGTTGTGTCTGACTCTTTTGCGACCCCACAGACTGTAGCCTGCCAGGCTCCTCTGTCCGTGGGATTTCCCAGGCAAGAATACTGACGTGGGTTGCCATTTCCTTCTTGAGGGGATCTTCCCGACCCAGGGATCGAACCTGCATCTTCTGCTTTGGCAGGCAGATTCTTTACTGCTAAACCACTAAGCTGAGCCATCAGGAAGCAAGCCCTTGAGTTGAATACCCAGTAGTTTTTTTTTTTTTTAAAGTAGTGGTGTTAATGGTATGAGATCTTTATCTAAAAGGCTTTGGTGGAACAAAATGCAAGCGCTGCCATGTGAAGTTTGAACATAACAATGTCAGTAATTATATTCCCTGCAGGGAGCTAGAAGAAAGACATGTGTGTTCTTATGGGTAGAAGGCTAGTTCTAGTCATGAAATTCTGCTGATAAATTGACTTTTATGTATATCTTGGGGAAATCTTGGGATTTTTTTTTTTCAGTATGAGGAAGAACAAAACCTTAAACTCACCACAGGTGAAATTCCTTATATTTTTAAGGGGAAGTAGCACTTTTTGGTTGCTAATACTTTTTGTTTCTTTATGTTTACTTGGCTTTTTATGACCTTTGCTTTTATTAAGGGAGAGGATGCTGAGGTCTCTCAGACTGCCATCATATCAGAAGAGGAAAAACCATGTGGATTGTTTCTTATTCTCTCTAGTCAAATTAGAAGGGTCTGAGAATAAGAACCCTGTGAATGCTGACTTCTTTTCATCTCTCCACACCTTAATTGATTAATAAAGGATATAATGTAGAGCAGTGGTTCTCAACTGGGGGCAGTTTTGCTTTTTAGGAGGAAATTTGGCAATGTCCGTAGATCTTTTCTACAGCAGGATTGTTGTCACAACTGCGGGAAAGGGAGGGTTGTTGCTAGCATCTAGTGGATAGAGGCTAGGGATGCTGCTAAACCTGCTTCAGTGAACAGGGCAACCCCCACAGCAAAAAGTTATTGGGCCCAAAATGTTAAGAGCACTGTGATTCAGGAACCCAGGTGTAGAAGGATAAAAGGATAGTCATTGTCTTGTGTCACTGGTGCTGAAGGTTTTGTCCTGGGGTAGCTTTGATTTCTAATTTTGGAATCCTATTGAGAATTTTCAGTGAGATAAAATTGAGATAATTTTAACCAAAGCCCTGATGGGAGGGATTGCTTAGAAGGTAGTTAAGTGGCATTCTATTATAGCAGTATCTCTTGGGGTCACTTTCTCTCCTTGTGGTTACTGAGACCAGAGGAATTGGATCATGCCTCTCAAGTTACACACTGTGGGGCAACTTCTAAAAGTATCCAGATTTTTTTGTCAGTTGGAAATTAATTGAAGTAGTAACACAACATGTAACTTAGTAAGACATCTGGAAATTCCAGTTTGAAGACAAAGTAGAAAGCAGACACCAAGTCTAACTTTTAGTTTTTCTGTAGCTCATCTTTTTGCATTAATTAAGCACTACTTTCTCTGTTTCTTTTAATGTTCTTGAAAGTTTTCATGAGCTTAGGAGATTTTGTGCTTAAAATTTTAGTTTCCCCAAATTCTTGGTCGAGTTGGTGAATTGAAGTTATCAAGCCTTGTTCTAATACTGTTTGTTCATAGGATTGAAGTTGAGTCATCTGACCCTCTCAGTTTGTCTTGGTGTATCCCACTGTAAAATAATACTGAGGTGTGCCTATTGAAAGCTTGAGTGGGCATTCAGAGAAATGGAGCTATGTAATCTCTGATTGAAAGGTTGTGTAGGAATGAGCAGTCCTTATTTGTAGAGAAATAAGGCCTTTACCATAGTAGAAACATTTTAGGTAGTTCTTATAGTTTCACATAAAGAAGTTTAGGTTAGATTCTGAAAGATTTTTTTGAAATCTTTTTTTTTTTTTAATTTCAGTTTGTTATTTCAGAGTTCCTTAGAGGTATACAGATGCATGTATAATAAATAGAAGTGACTGGTGATTTTAAACAGGCACACTTTTCTTGTATGTTAAATAGATTGCCCAGCCTCTTTCCCCAAAACAGTTAGTTTTGTTTTCCTTGAAAATCTGTTAAGGTAGGAATCTCTTTACTTGATGAGTTCAACAGGTATCACAGGAAGTAGGCAAGGTATCCTGTATTCACCTACTTGCCACTCACTTTGATGCTGTGCAGATCTGAACCTAAACTACTGTTATTTGATTGCTGATATAGTGTGAAAACTATAATTGTACACTTACTTTTTGTTTAATAACATGTAAAAGGTAAAATCAGCAAAGTAGCTTTTACTGCTGTTTTTAATTTGCATATTTATGATTAAAACATGTTTGGAAGTAATATTCACAAATAAGAATAATGAAAGTGTTTAATTCCCTAAATTTTTCAACCTTATTTTGCTGATCACTAAAACTATTGGCTTATTATTATTTTGTGCCAAATGTAGGTGCTAATTCAGTTAGGGAGACTTGTTTTAATAATATACTAGCATTTTGTTTCTTTTTTATTTGTTTTTGAAATGGAAAATTTTATTTGGGCCAAACTGAGGATTTCAACCCTGGAATAGCCTATTAGAAAGCTTTGAGAACTCTTCCTTACTAGCATTCTGTTTTAGCATACAAATCTGTATTCGATGAGCAGATTCAGAGTTCCCAAGCTTTTTAATAAAGTTAGCAGTGTAACATTGGTCTTTCTCATCTTGCAACACTAATGCTATAAAAGGATTCCAGAAATCTGTTAATGAGTGTGAATTAGCTCTGAACTTAAGTATTAAGTGATTGTCCCCCTGGCTGTTATTCAGGAAGAAAACCAGTTTACAAAAACAAAAATCCACCATCAGGCCACAGTTTTTTAGTGTTATCAAAGATACCTATACAATTTAAATATTTGGAGAGCTGTGATTGAGTTCCAGGCCATTAGAACTGCCTTTATTTATGGTCTTATTCCCTAAGAATAGTAACATTCACAACCTTCATCATTTTGTTTCTTCATTCCAGACCTGAAAGGTTGACATTATCAGGGATTCCAAACAGGGATGTATAATTAACCAACTTTCTTTGGTTCATCGTGTAACAAGGCAGAAAATCAGGTCAGGAGACAAAGTGTTACTTGATATAATTTGATCAGATGGATGGACAAGAAGCCAGATTTTCTAAGGAAAAAAAAAAATTGACTAAACTACAAGAGTTATCAGAGATAAAGTTAACACAGTATAGCCAGAAAGGGTTTAGTTATAGTGTTCTTTGCTTGCTTACAGTAAAGGCAGCAAGAAGGGGGACAACTCAGTGGCATAGATATAAAATGGTAAATGATCCTAAAAGTTTGCCCTTAGTTCTGTTATGTACCATCATAGTCTGAGGGAGAAGTTTATCTTCTTACATTCAGTTTAGGCTGATAGACTCGTCTTACTTAAACTGACAACCTTCATTCATTCAGCAATTATATTCTAAGCCCTACATTCTAAGCATTGTGCAGAAAGAAAAGCATACTTGGTGGGGAAAGAAAAATAACCTGGGATTAAAAGTCACTGAAATCATGTACAAAGTTTATGTTCTAATAATAAACTTCCACTTAGGGAAGTAAAGACATATAAAACAAACTTCTGTGAATATCCTGATTTTAAGTATGGTTGTTCAGTCGCTAGGTTGTGTTCTCTTTCACAGCCCTGTGGACTGTAGCCAGCAAGGCTTCTCTGTCCGTGGGATTTCTGAGGCAGGAACACTGGCGTGGTTGCCATTTCCTTCTTGAGGGGATCTTCCCGACCCAGGGAAAAAACTGGCATCTCCTGCTTGACAGGTGGATTCTTTACCACTGAGCCACCTGGGAAGCCCCCAAATCTTCAGTATTAACTCAATATAAGAGTTGAATGAATGAGACTTCTTGTTTTCCTGAAGGAGAGTTAGAAGAGACAAGTAAATGAAGACAACATCTGTGTTCCAGTTTTACAGATGGAGAAACAGGTCTTCCCAAAGACCATGAACTGGTGGAACTGGGAATAGAACCCAGAAGTTCTGTTACTGACCTGGGTCTCTGGACTCATTAATCAATAGAAATTGATAAGAGGCCAGATGAGAAGTTCAGGCAAGGCTTTATTGGAACTTGTGCTTCAAATAAGAAACAGATAACCCTGCTCGTTTTCTGAGGTGAGATGAGCTAGTGGTTCCTTAAATGAGGTAAGGGTACGGGTGAATGGGTGGATTGGGCAGGGAGCATAGTTTAGGTGGCCTCCCCACCTCAGGTGCTGCTGTGTGCAGGAACCATGTGCTTTTGTTCCCAACACCGCCTACATCTCCGAAAAGTCAGTCAGTGTGTGGCCTTTCTGTATCTTACTGTTCATAACTGCCCCAACTGTGCGTTTATGGAATTACTTTTCACTTCAGTTCAGTCGCTTAGTTGTGTCTGACTCTTTGCAACCCCATGGACTGCAGCACGCCAGGCCTTCCTGTCCATCACCAACTCCCAGAACTTGCTCAAACTCCTGTCCATCGAGTTGGTGATGCCATCCAACCATCTCATCCTCTGTCCTCTCCTTCTCCTCCTGCCTTCAGTCTTTCCCAGCATCATGCTCTTTTCCAAAGAGTCAGTTCTTCGCATTAGGTGGCCAAAGTAGTGGAGCTTCAGTTTCAGCACCAGTCCTTCCAGTGAATATTCCGGACCATTTTCCTTTAGGATGGACTGGTTGGATCTCCTTTCAGTCTAAGGGACTCTCAAGAGTCTTTGCCAACTCCACAGTTCAGAAGCATCAATTCTTCAGTGCTCAGCTTTCTTTATAGTCCAACTCTCATATCCATACACGACTGTTGGAAAAACCATAGCTTTGATGACACAGACCTTTGTCAGCAAAGTAATGTCTCTGCTTTTTATTTTATATTTTTTCTTTCAATGCCATTCTCCCAAATCATCCCACCCTGTCTCTGCTTTTTAATATGCTGTCTAGGTTTGTCATAACTTCTCTTCCAAGGAGCAAGCGTCTTTTAATTTCATGGCTGCAGTCACCATCTGCAGTGATTTTGGAGCCTAAGAAAATAAAGTCTCTCACTGTTTCCATTGTTTCCCCATCTATTTGCCATGAAGTGATGGGACTGGATGCCATGATGATAGTTTTTTGAATGTTAACTTTTAAGCCAGCTTTTTCACTCTTCTCTTTCACTTTCATCAAGAAGCTCTTCAGTTCCTCTTTACTTTCTGCCATAAGAGTGGTGTCATCTGCATATCTGAGGTTATTGATATTTCTCCTGGCAATCTTGATTCCAGCTTGTGCTTCATCTAGGTCGCTATTTCACATGATGATTTCTGCATATAAGTTAAATAAGCAGGGTGACAATATACAGCCTTGACATACTCCTTTCCCAGTTTGGAACCAGTCTCTTGTTCCCTGTCCAGTTCTAACTGTTGCTTCTTGACCTGCATAAAGATTTCTCAGGAGACAGGTAAGGTGGTCTGGTATTCCCATCTTTTGAAAAATTTTCCACAGTTTGTTGTGATCCACACAAAGGCTTTGATGTAATCAGTAAAGCAGATGTTTTTCTGAAACTCTTGCTTTTAGTTCCTTAGTTTGTCCAGGTGCAAGCACTCCAGTAAAGGGTCACAAGTCCCAGCCTATTTCAGATCTATTAACTTTGTTTTGGGGTTCCCTTGATGCAAAAACAAGACCAGGAGCTGACTGTGGCTCAGATCATGAACTCCTTATTGCCAAATGCAGACTTAAATTGAAGAAAGTAGGGAAAACCACTAGACCATTCAGGTATGACTTAAATGAAATCCCTTATGATTATATAGTGGAAGTGAGAAATAGATTTAAGGGACTAGATCTGATAGATAGAGTGCCTGATGAACTATGGATGGAGGTTCATGACATTGTATAGGAGACAGGGATCAAGACCATCCCCATGGAAAAGAAATGCAAAAAAAGCAAAATGGCCATCTGAGGAGGCCTTACAAATAGCTGTGAACAGAGAAGTGAAAAGCAAAGGAGAAAAGGAAAGATATTAGCATCTGAATGCAGAGTTCCAGAGAATAGCATGGAGAGATAAGAAAGCCTTCCTCAGCAATGAATGCAAAGAAATAGAGGAAAACAACAGAATGGGAAAGACTAGAGATCTCTTCAAGAAAATTAGATATACCAAGGGTACATTTCATGCAAAGATGGGCTCGATAAAGGACAGAAATGGTGTGGACCTAACAGAAGCAGAAGATATTAAGAGGTGGCGAGAATACACAGAAGAACTGTACAAAAAAGATCTTCACGACCCAGATAGTCAGGATGGTGTGATCACTCACCTAGAGCCAGACATCCTGGAATGTGAAGTCAAGTGGGCCTTAGAAAGCATCACTACGAACAAAGCTAGTGGAGGTGATGGAATTCCAGTTGAGCTATTTCAAATCCTGAAAGATGATGCTGTGAAAGTGCTGCACTCAATATGCCAGCAAATGTGGAAAACTCAGCAGTGGCCACAGGACTGGAAAAGGTCAGTTTTCATTCCAATCACAAAGAAAGGCAATGCCAAAGAATGCTCAAACTGCTGCACAATTGCACTCATCTCATACGCTAGTAAAGTAATGCTCAAAATACTTCAAGCCAGGCTTCAGCAATACGTGAACCATGGACTTCCAGATGTTCAAGGTGGTTTTAGAAAAGGCAGAGGAACCAGAGATCAAATTGCCAACATGTGCTGGATCATGGAAAAAGCGAGAGAGTTCCAGAACAACATCTCTTTCTGCTTTATTGACTATGCCAAAGCCTTTGACTTGTGGATCACAATAAACTGTGGAAAATTCTGAAAGAAATGGGAATACCAGACCACCTGACCTGCCTCTTGAGAAACCTGTATGCAGATCAGGAAGCAACAGTTAGAAGTGGACATGGAACAACAGACTGGTTCCAAATAGGAGAAGGAGTACATCAAGGCTGTATACTGTCACCCTGCTTGTTTAACTTCTATGCAGAGTACATCATGAGAAACGCTGGGCTGGAAGAAGCACAAGCTGGAATCAAGATTGCTGGGAGAAATATCAATACCCTCAGATATGCAGATGACACCACCCTTATGGCAGAAAGTGAAGAGAAACTAAAAAGCCTCTTGATGAAAGTGAAAGAGGAGAGTGAAAAAGTTGGCTTAAAGCTCAACACTCAGAAAATGAAGATCATGGCCTCCGGTCCCATCACTTCATGGCAAATAGATCAGGAAACAGTGTCAGACTTTATTTTTTTGGACTCTAAAATCACTGCAGATGGTGATTGCAGCCATGAAATTAAAAGACACTTGCCCCTTGGAAGAAAAGCTGTGAGCAAGCTATTCAAAAGCAGAAACATTACTTTGCCGACTAAGGTCTGTCTAGTCAAGGCCATGGTTTTTCCAGTGGTCATGTATGGATGGGAGAGTTGGACTGTGAAGAAGGCTGAGCACCGAAGAATTGATGCTTTTGAACTGTGGTGTTGGAGAAGACTCTTGAGAGTCCCTTGGACTGCAAGGAGATCCAACCAGTCCATCCTAAAGGAGATAGTCCTAGGTGTTCATTGGAAGGACTGATGCTGAAGCTGAAACTCCAATACTTTGGCCACCTCATGGGAAGAGTTGACTCATTGGAAAAGACCCTGATGCTGGGAGGGATTGGGGGCAGGAGGAGAAGGGAACGACAGAGGATGAGATGGCTGGATGGCATCACCGACTCGATGGACATGAGTTTGGGGAAACTCCGGGAGTTGGTGATGGACAGGGAGGCCTGGCGTGCTGCGATTCATGGGGTTGCAAAGAGTCGGACACAACTGAACGACTGAACTGAACTGATGCTTTAAAAAGGCAGAAAGTGTAACCTGGAATGTAAAAGAATAATCATAGGAGATTATAGAAAACTTAAGGGCTTCCCTGGTAGTTCAGCTGGTAAAGAATCTGCCTGCTGTTCAGGAGACCCCATTTTGATTCCTGGGTTGGGGAAGATCCACTGGGGAAGAGATAGGCTACCCACTCCAGTATTCTTGGGCTTTCCTGGTGCCTCAGATGGTAAAGAATCTGCCTGCAATGAGGGAGACCTGGGTTTGATCCCTGGGTTGGGAAGATCCCATGTAGAAGGGAATGGCTATTGACTCCAGTTGTGGCCTGAAGAATTCCATGGACTATATAGTACATGGGGTTGCAGAGTCAGACACTACTGAGCGACTTTTACTTTCTCTACGAGAAAAGCTGTGTGGTTGATGTTAGAGAGGTAAGTTGACATGAAATTCATGGTGTGGTGGGTTCTAGCCTAAGAAGGAACTATGGTGTGTTTCAAACAGTTTGTGTTCCTAATCCTTCTAATTATGAGTTTCTCAATAATTTGCCTTGTGATACTCTAGAGAATATAACGGAGAAGGTGATGGCACCCCGCTCCAGTACTTTTGCCTGGAAAATCCCATGGACAGAGGAGCCTGGTAGGGTGCAGTCCATGTGGTTGCGAAGAGTCCGATACGACTGAGCAACTTCACTTTCACTTTTCACTTTCATGCATTGGAGAAGGAAATGGCAACCCACTCCAGTGTTCTTGCCTGGAGAATCCCAGGGGTAGGGGAGCCTGGTGGGCTGCCATCTATGGGGTCGCACAGAGTTGGACATGACTGAAGCTACTTAGCAGCAGCAGCAGCAGAGAATATGAAGAATAGAACATGACTGACTTAATATTGTGATCTTAGATTTGGATTCTGTCAAATGACATGGAAAATAGGCTTTTCTTTTAGCTAAAATAAAAAACAGACTTTGTGAACACATAGAACAACAAAGCTGTGGAATTAGAAAGTAAATAGTAAGTTTTTATATTATATTTCATATTATGAATAAACATTGGATATAAATTTGTATAAAGTTAAAGGGTATATAAATTTCACAGTATGGGATTTAATATAAATAAGTCTTGGCTTGTAGGTTATTGTTTTACCGAGACCTCACATTTTGTGCTGTTAGCCCATGAAATATAAGAAGGAAAATAAAATTATCCATTAAAACCATCCTTTCCTCCTAAAAACCACAGACACAAAAAGAAAAACCCCAAAAGTCCTTTTCACTTACATTCTGAGTGCTTTGTGTCTTCTAGGACTATTCTTCTCAGTGAGTAAACCTCAGGGCTAAGCTGCACTTAGGGAGTTGTTCCTGATTCAGACTATTAATGGTGAAAAATACTTCTCTTTGTGGATATTTTTAGATGAAACAGGCAGTGGATCATCCAAAGTAGTTCATTCAAGTGTACCTGCTACTGAGTGTCTTCTCTGGAGTTTCATGTAGTAAATGTTCAGGCCCTGGAGGAAAGCAGTTAAGTTTGGAGACATGCATAGTGCCAGACCTATAGTGAGCCTTTAATTCACTTTCATCCTTGCTTTTGCCCTCCCCTCCAAAACCTATTATGCTTAAAATTTAAAACTCTGTAATCTGGATATATCAGGATGATATACTAAGACCAAGGCTTGGGTGTGGGAGGAGTGTAGAGTCAGAGACTATGTTTGGTTCTTGTTTGATCTTCTTACAAATTCTCCTTAATTCATGGATGTTCCCCCAAAGGGAACTTAACATTACCTCTGAAAAAAAATTAGGAAAAATTAAAATGCCAAGTTAGCCATCTTAAGAAATGACCCAAGAGATAAATACTTAAAATCTAGTCTGGTTGTAATCTCAGTGTAGGGCAGGACTAAATTGTGATTGTAAGTAAGAAAATACAGCCAAGTTATTGTGTATTATATTCTAACAGGAGAAAGAACGTATCTATTAGAAGAAGGTGTGGAAATTGTAGATCATGAGTGAAAGAATAGAAAAAAGAGTCAGAGGCGAACATATGCTGTTTTCTTCCTGCCCAGAGGGAGAAGAAACACAGATCATTGATTTTGAGAATCTGGCTTATGCTGATTGTGGAAATGGATATATTAGGCTATCTTAGCCTGATGACACAGGTGATTATAATATGGAATAACTACAATAGCTATATTATTTGTCTAATGTGGCAATCATTGAATTAGGTAATTTGCAAACAGCGTAATGTTTATAATAATACAACTAATAAATAGAGATTTGAGTGTAGAATTCAGGTCTGTGATTCCTCTACTCATGTGTCTTTCCTCTCAGGTAGAATTATTTATTGAGGAAGACTGTGCTGAATAGTAAAAGTAAATGAGCCACTCAGTAACTCTTTTTGTTGAAATTAAATTGACATTCTGGTTTTTATATACATGGCCTCTGAATTTGGTTTTATGTGAATCTTCCTCTTAAGAGACAGGTCTTCTCTGAGTGCTAGATTAAATTTCTGATCTTGTAAGATAGAAGGTTTCAGACCCTGGATTGTATGTTCATCAGGGTAATGCTCTCCTGTTAAGGGAAGGAGGGGTCTGGAAGGTTGCTGAATCTCCCAAGTCTGATTTGGCCTTGACATAAACTTTTCCATTCAATCATCAGCAAAATATAGTTCCTATTCCTTTCTTTAAAAGGGTAATTATTGTCAATCAGTGAGGTGTAATGAAAAGAATATGGGGTTTTGAATTCAAAAAAGACCAGTATTCAAAACTCTCATCCCTTGGTCAATATTCTGGTTTTCTGTTACTGCCTAAAAAGTCACCCCAAACTTTAGTGACTTGAAACAGTTATTATATTATCTTTCATGTTCTTATGGATTTATAGAGTTCAGCTGGTCAGTTTTCACTTGAGATCTTTCATCTGTTTGTAGTCCACAAAACTGGAGGGAGCCGTCTGAAGGCACTACTGGGATGGACCTCCAAGGTAGTTTTTCCCTCTTACAATCCAGTCCTTCGGTGATGTCTCAGTGCTCATCTGTGTGACCTCTCTGTCCAGCAGAGTTGTTTAATCGCTAATTCATGTCTGACTCTTTGTGACCCCATTGACTGCAGCATGTCGGGCTTCCCTGTCCTTCACTATCTCTTGGAGTTTGGTAAACTCATGTCTGTTGAGTTGATGATGCCATCCAACCATCTCATCTTCTGTTGCCCCTTTCTCCTCCTGCTCTCAATCTTTCTCCGCATCAGGGGCTTTTCCAGTGAGTTGACGCTTTGCTTCAGGTGGCCGAAGTATTGGAGCTTCAGCATCAGTCCTTGCAATGAATGTTCAGGGTTGATTTCTGTTAGGATTGACTGGTTTGATCTCCTTGTTGTGCAAGGGACGCTCAAGAGTCTTCTCCAGCACTGTAATTCAAAAGCATCAATTCTTTGTCACTCAACTTTGTGGTCCAACTCTTACATCCTTATATGATTACTGGAAAACCATAGTTTGACTATACAGACTTTTGTTGGCCAAGTTAATGTCTCTTGCTTTTTAATATGCTGTCTAGGTTTGTCATAGCTTTTCTTCCAAGGAGCTAGTATCTTTTAATTTCTTGGCTGCAATCATTGACTGAAGTGGTTTTGGAGCCCAAGAAAGTAAAATCTGTCACTGTTTCCACTTTTTCCTCTTCTGTTTGCAATGAAGTGATGGGACTGGATGTAATGATGGTCTGTTTTTGAATATTGAGTTTTAAGCCAGGCTTTTCACTCTCTTCTTTCACCTCATCAAGAGGTTCTTTAGTTCCTCTTTGCTTGCTGTCCAGCAGAGTAGCCCAGACTTGTGTGACTGCTCAGTTCTTTAAGACTCAGAAAGCAGAAACTGTTAGGCAGTTAAGAACATTGTCTGGAATTAGCTCAGTATTCTATAGGTAAAGAAGTCACAGGGCTCTCCAGATTCAGTGATCTGGTTCTTAGAACTATGTCTGGGATCACGAACAGAGAACTTGTACATTTCTCTACTCTAAATCAGTGTGATTCTTGCTTCAAGTCTCTCTTCTGTCTTCCCAATTATGATACCTACCTTCTGAAATTATTTTCTTTTTATCACAGTTCTAAACATCATTGAAAGTTCAGGATCAGTGTAGATGACCCTTTAAAGACCTTACTTACTCCATGGTGGGAATGTAAATCGATAACTGTCACTATGGAGAACATTATGGATAGTGCTTGAAAAACTAGGAGTAGAATTGCCATGAGGCAGCAGTCCCACCATTGGGCATATACCCTGAGAAAACCATAATTGAAAGAGCCATATGTCCCCCAGCTTTCGTTGCATCACTCTTTACAATACATGGGACATGGAAGCAACCTAGAGGTCCATCGACAGATGAATTAATAAAAAAGTTGTGGTACATACATACAATAGAATATTACAATAGAATATTACTCAGCCATAAAAAAGACTACATTCAGTCCTATTGAGGTGGATGAATATAGAGCCTGTTATACAGAGTAAAGTAAGTCAGAAAGAGAAAAACAAATATCACGTATTAACACATATATATGGAATCTAGGAGCCTGTTTGCAGGGCAGCAGTGGCGATGCAGACATAAAGAACAGACTTGTGGACACAGTGAGGGAAGAAGTGGGTGGGGCCAACTGAGAGTGTAGCGTGGAAACATAACTTACCATATGTAAACTAGATAGTGAAAATTTGTTGTATGATGCACTGAGCTCAAATCAGGTGCTCTGTGACAGCCTAGGAGGGTGGGATCGGGTAGGAGGTGGGAGGGAGATTTAAGAGGGAGGGGATATAATGTGTACCTATGGCTGATTCATGTTGGTATATGGTGGAAGCCATCACAATATTGTAAAGCAATTATCCTCCAATTAAAAATTTTAAAAATACATGTATAATATTTCTGTATATACTTAATGTTGATTATGAAATAAATGTGATTCAGTTCAGTTCAGTCGCTCAGTCGTGTCTGACTCTTTGCGACCCCATGAATCGCAGCACGCCAGGCCTCCCTGTCCATCACCAACTGCCGAAGATCACTCAGATTCACGTCCATCGAGTCAGTGATGCCATCCAGCCATCTCATCCTCTGTCGTCCCCTTCTCCTCCTGCCCCCAATCCCTCCCAGAATCAGAGTCTTTTCCGATGAGTCAACTCTTCGCATGAGGTGGCCAAAGTACTGGAGTTTCAGCTTTAGCATCAGTCCTTCCAGTGAACACCCAGGACTGATCTCCTTTAGAATGGACTGGTTGGATCTCCTTGCAGTCCAAGGGACTCTCAAGAGTCTTCTCCAACACCACAGTTCAAAAGCATCAATTCTTCGATGCTCAGCCTTCTTCACAGTCCAACTCTCACATCCATACATGACCACAGGAAGAACCATGGCCTTGACTAGACGGACCTTAGTCGGCAAAGTAATGTCTCTGCTTTTGAATGTGCTATCTAGGTTGGTCATAACTTTTCTTCCAAGGAGTGTCTTTTAATGTTTCAGCTTTAGCATACAATAATAATTGTATTATTATTACACCACCTACTCTCATAGCTGTATCTTCGACTTCGTGATCATCCAGAACATTGCTTCTTTTGAAATCTTAGGCTTCACTATCCCATGGGCAGGCCCCAACTTATTAAACTTACAGCTCTTTTAGTTGTTTACTTTCACTCTAACCATTCTCTGATTGTATTAGATTCTGCTACTTTGACTCCTAGTTGTGAGGTGTGTGGCAAGAAGTTTCATGTTTGTTTATTCAGTAAATATTTATTGAATACCTGACTGTTTTAGGGATATAATGGTAAACAAAATTGATCTGAACCCTGCCTTTATGAAACTTAAAGCTTTCTGAATGGTTACAGACATTAAGAAAGCATTAAACAAATATATAATTACAAACTGTGATAAGTACTATAAAGGAATGAATTAGGAGCCATAAGGAGAAAATAAGAGGAGGAGAGGACTTCCCTGGTGTTACAAGTGGATAGGAATCTGCCTGCCAATGCAGGTGACACAGGTTCAATCCCTGGTCCAGGAGAATTCCACATGCTGCAGAGTAGCTAAGCCTTCTGCACCACAACTGCTGAAGCCTGTGTGCCTAGAGCCTGTGCTCCGCAACAAGGGAAGCCACTGCGATGGGAAGCCCATGCACTGCAACGATAAGTAGCCCCTGCTTGCTGCAACTAGAGAATGCTCACACACAGCAACGAAGACTCAGTGCAACCAAAAATAAATAAATTCTTTTTAAAAAGAGGAGGAAAGCACTTTAGACTGAATAGTGAATGAGGGGCTTTCCAATGTGACCTCAAAATGGAGACCTAAAAGACTGGAAGTCCCTTGCCATGCAATGAGTTAGGGGAATAGTGTTTTCAGTTGTAGGAGCAGAATGTGTGAAAGCTTGAGGCAGGGATCAGCTTGATGAGTTAGAGTAATTGAAAGGTCTTTGTGACTGGAATTCACTGAGGCAGGTAGCCTGAAATGAGGTTGGCAAGTTAAACAGGGACCGGCTGAATCAAGGCCTTGCAAGTCATTTTTAAGAGTTTGATTTTATTCTGAGTGTTTCTGGAAATAGTTGAAAGGTTTTAAGATGGGATGATATGGTCTGTTTTATGTTTTAGAAAGATCATTCTGACTTTATCATGCAGAACAGATGGGAAGAGGCTGGAAGAGAAGCAGGAGAGCACTTAAGAGGGAACTTATTCATTGTCTAGAGCCAGTGCTGACTTGGGTTATGATGGTGTGGCAAAAAGGCAAGGAGTAGATTTGAGAAATGTGTTTTTTAATTGATTTGTTTCTTTTTAACTTTAAACATTAAAATAGATTTAAGGTTAGCCTTCTAAAGGCCATCTCACTTGCTTTCAGGTAACTTTCTTTGTGGGAGAGAAAGGAATGTAGTTACTGCTACCTGGGAGGATAGGGGATGAGGAGCAGAGGGAGGGGCTCAGGAATTTATATGTTCTCCAGGTTGTTACCTGCCTGGAGTAATTCACAGTATGCCCATTATTAGTGTTTCTCATCTTTCATGTGTGTAGAGAAGAAAAAAGGTTGAGAGTTTCTGCTCTACAGGATAAATTTCATGGCAATCTGAAGTTTTCCATAGCCTGGTTTCAGCCTGCCTATTCACACTCATCATACCATTCCCCTCCAACCGCTATGCATGCTGTATTCTATTGTTATGATTTTTAACTCGTAATTTCCTTTTTTATTGAGCAGATAGACTAATATTTTAAGTCTCTGTTTCCGATAAAGCTTTCCCTGATTCCCTCAGGAGAACTTTGGTATTTTGTTTATATTCCCAGTATGCATTGCTTAAAGCAATTGTTTTATTAAATTTAAATGTTTTTATTGCCTTGACTGCTTACCAAACTAGTCTTCTTGACAGAAGGGATTGATTTTTTTCTTTATACCTCTTTTAAGAAAGCATTTGAATGTTCGAGTTACATTTCTGACTGTCTTTGTTTGAGTAGGCAAACACAGCTTACATTTCCTTCTGATAAGACAAACTTTGGGATTTAGAAAATGTAGCGAGCAAGAAAATAGTTGAAGATGTCTTTCCCAGGTCTATTTTAATAGGTATTAATAATTAAAATATACTTTTTAAAATTGTGGTAAAGCAACCTTAGAAGTATATTCTTTCTTATCAGCCCCAATGTTGTTCAGTCACGTCCAACTCTCTGTGACCCTATGGACTGTAACCTGCCAGGCTCTTCTGTCCATGGGATTCTCCAGACAAGAATTCTGGAGTGGGTAGCCTTTCCCTTCTCCAGGGGATCTTCCTGACCCAGGGATCGAACCCCAGTCTCCTGCACTGCAGGCAGATTCTTTACTGTCTGAGCCATCCAATTAGATCCTTGGAGTGGAGAAATCCATCAAGATAACCCAGAAGTTCTAGACACAGATAATTGGCCCAAAAGCTTGATATTTAATTAAAAGAAAGATTCCTGGTAGTGAAGGAAATAGAAGTTGATCTAATGGAATTATTCTGGTTATTATAATTAACATGTCTATAGAATACCTGAGAATATTTAAGTTTTATTTGGAACCGTTGATGATCAAAAAAAAGGTTAGAAGTGTTGTGAAACTTCACTGTAAAAAAAAAAAAAACTTCACTGTAAATTCCTAGTCTACAGATTGATCTATTCTGTGATTCAGTTTATGTCTCCTGTCATTGTTTAGAGCCAGTGCTAGCTTGGGTTATGATAGTGGGGCAAAAAGGCAAGGAGTAGATAAAGGAAAAAAATAGTATAGCAGGGAAAAAAAAGCAATTTCTATACCCATTGAGTATTATAATCTTTTACTACTCTGATACATCTCTTGGAGCTTTTTCACTAGATTTGAAGAGAAAATTAGATAATGAACTCATTACAGTTAAAATAAAGTTCAAGTTAAAAAAAACAAACTTTGACATTCTTCCCTTTTAGCTTTCACTGGGAATCACTTATGAAGCCATTCTATAATTATCACGTGGAATTCATTACTTGCCGGAGTATAACAGAAAAAACTATCCTGGGAGTCAGCAAGTACAAACAACATTTCACAACCTCAGCTTGTGTACCGCATATTGTTCTGTAACTATATACTTAGCTTTCTGGTGAAAGACTCTCATTTATGTCTTCCTTTCTTTTATAGGAATATACTTGTCCCAGATGTGAATCAGGTTTTATTGAAGAAGTGACAGATGATTCCAGGTATAGTACAAGCCCATGAATAAATCAAGCATTCTGTTATCAAAATTATGTTTTTTAGCATCAACTGAATGAATATAAAGAAATTTGTTTTATAACTTACACTCTTTGCTGAGAGAGAGAAGTAGCAGGGCAAAGAGGAAGAAAAATGGGAAAATTAGGAAAATATTGTGATAGTGCTAAGTCACTTTAGTTGTGTCCGACTTTGTGCAACCCCATAGACTGTAGCCCACCAGGCTCCCCTGTCCCTGGGATTCTCCAGGCAAGACACTGGAGTGGGTTGCCATTTCCTTCTCCAATGCATGAAAGTGAAAAGTGAAAGTGAAGTCGCTCAGTCGTGTCCGACTCTTCGCTACCCGATGGACTGCAGCCTACCAGACTCCTCTGTCCATGGGATTTTCCAGGCAAGAGTACTGGAGTGGGTTGCCATTGCCTATGATAGTAGGTGTCTTGAGATCTACTGTGGCATTCCTGGGAAACCTCTGTATCCCTATCAGAGTAAATTTGGTGAGTTTTCATATATTTTCTGAGACTTCGGGGTTTCTCTTGGACTATTGGTTGGTTTTTAGTGACTACTCTGTTGCCTGAAGGTAGATTGCTCTTATACCCATTTGGTGGGCTGGGGAGCAACTTCTGACAAAGATTACCTAGTAAGATAAACAGGCTGTTCAAGCCAGGGAAACTGAGTTGTGATTCTTGAGGAAGCCTTGGGTCCCTTGTGCTTATTAGGATTATTGTGGTCAAACATACCATCTTGCTACTGTAGTATTAGTGTGTTGGTAATGCTTGAAACTGGGTCTTGTTGCTCTTACTGATGGTATAAAACCTATAAAATGGCAAAGTTATTTCTGAAAATGCCAATGTTACATATTCCTTCTTGGTTAATATGAGTAAAGCTATGAAAGTATAATGAAAAGTAGAATAGTGTTGATAGGAGGGCTTCTTTTAATATTGGAGTGACTTTGGGGCTTTTAATGGCAGTAAATAATTCCTTTACTGTTGCTGTTGGCAGAATATAAAGTTGAAGTTCCCTTCCACAACCAGGAAAAACTACACATTTTACAGTATGTACAATTAGTTTAATTTTATTAATGATCAGTGATTATATGTATAATCTGACCTGGAGCTTCTGGGGCAACATATGGCATGAAGATCTAGTTTGCTACAAACACTTGATGTAATCTCGGTTTTAAATAACACAATACCAGCTCAATCTATAAGATTAGCATGATGGCAAAATTAGCAATTTTGTGTGGATGGCATGCTAACTTGGGATAGCTTTTTATTTGTGCTGTTATAATTGCATTATATACTTGTTTCAAGCAGGGTATGCTCAGCATGTGTTATAGAGCATGTTGTTTTTTGGGGGAGCATTTTTTTCAAAGGTTTTGAATACTAATCCTGGTTTCTTCAGCCATGAGGTTGGTGATTAACCACAAGATGAATCTTTTCTAGAAGAAAACTGAATTCTGTGGGTCCTGCTCTCACTTGACTTAATCTTTTATTTGTGCGTTTGTGAGTCAAAGGTTGTCTTATACAGGTGCTATTGGTAGCAGATATTCAAATACAAAGGTGATGTCTTTTGAAAGATCAGTGTTTTAAATAGTTGAAGAAATCTTTGCTTAGAATCACCTTCTATAAAGTTTATGAACATTTGCTGATTTGAATACTTAGCAATTACAGTGTTAAGTAGTGGATGGTAAAAATTAATGAGAGCAAGTCCTTATGTGGATATTGGATAATGGGTTCCATTTGCTGTTAGACATTCATCTGGAGGAGCATCTTGTAAATTTTCTTAAGCTTTGTAACATTTCTCAGAAAAATGCAATTGTTTTTATTATCCCTTCTCTATGATTAGCCCTATCATTCTTTCCAAAAAAATTATTTATTTATTTATTTTTGGCTGTGCTGGGCTCTGATGCTGGGAGGGATTGGGGGCAGGAGGAGAAGGGGATGACAGAGGATGAGATGGCTGGATGGCATCACCGACTCGATGGACATGAATTTGAGTGAACTCTGGGAGTCGGTGATGGACAGGGAGGCCTGGCGTGCTGCGGTTCATGGGGTCGCAAAGAGTCGGACACGACTGAGTGACTGAACTGAACTGAGCTGTGCTGGGCCTGTGTTGCTGTGCATGGGCTTTTTACTAGGTGCTGCGAGCAGGGGCTACTCTCTTGTTGTGGTGCTCAGGCTTCTCATTGTGGTGGCTTCTCTTGTTGTGGACCAAGGGCTCTATGGCCTATGGGCTTCAGTGGTTGTGGCACATGGGCTGTAGAGTGGGGCTCAGTAGTGGGCTCAGTAGTTGCAGCTCCCAGGCTCTCCAGCACGGGCTCAAGGGTTGTGGTGTACAGACTTGGTTGCCATGCTGCATGTGGGATCCTCCTGGATCGGGGATCGAACCTGTGTCTCCTGCATTGGCAAGTGGATTCTTCACTGAGCCACCAAGGAACCCCAGCTCTGTCATTCTTACTATATAAAGGAATTTTAAGGAAAGGGAAGCCTGGGGGAGTTGCAGGGATAGAAGAACCCTAAAAGAAAGAGTTGATAGCTTTAATTACCAAAGATACCTGAATCCTTGAAGCTATCAATATATGGTAAAGGCAATAAGAGCCCAGGAAGCCTGTCTAGGTGTGAGCAATAAAATGGATACATAGTGGTAATTATTTATCTAGCATAGAGGTACTGGTAATTTGGGGCTTGTTCTACATAGGAAGTGTTTTTTACAAGAGACATTTTAACCTTTGAAACAAATAACAGTTGTCAAATGGTTTCTAATCAGAGAATAAGGCTTGAGAATGATGCCATAGATAGAGAATGGCATTAGCTTTCGTTTTTTCACTTTTCAGTTCAGTTCAGTCACTCAGTCGTGTCCGACTCTTTGCGACCCCATGAATCGCAGCACGCCAGGCCTCGCTGTTCATCACCATCTCCCGGAGTTCACTCAAACTCACGTCCATCGAGTCAATGATGCCATGCAGCCATCTCATCCTTGGTCGTCCCCTTCTCCTCTTGCCCCCAGTTCTCCCAGCATCAGAGTCTTTTCCAATGAGTCAACTCTTCGAATGAGGTGGCCAAAGTACTGGAGTTTCAGCTTTAGCATCATTCCTTCCAAAGAAATCCCAGGGTTGATCTCCTTCAGAATGGACTGGCTGGATCTCCTTGCAGTCCAAGGGACTCTCAAGAGTCTTCTCCAACACCACAGTTCAAAAGCATCAATTCTTTGGCGCTCAGCCTTCTTCACAGTCCAACTCTCACATCCATACATGACCACAGGAAAAACCATAGCCTTGACTAGACGGACCTTAGTTGGCAAATTAATGTCTCTGCTTTTGAATATACTATCTAGGTTGGTCGTAACCTTTCTTCCAAGGAGTAAGTGTCTTAATTTCATGGCTGCAGTCACCATCTGCAGTGATTTTGGAGCCCCCAAAAATAAAGTCTGAAACTTTCCACTGTTTCCCCATCTATTTGCCATGAAGTGATGGGACCAGATGCCATGATCTTCTTTTTCTGAATGTTGAGCTTTAAGCCAACTTTTTCGCTCTACTCTTTAACTTTCATCAAGACGCTTCTTAGCTCCTCTTCACTTTTGGTTCCAGACTAACCAGGGTGTGTGTGTTTTCTCAATGAGCTGAGTGCAGTGCCTGGATTGCTATTGTAATTCTGAAAATGAAAGCTGCTTTAGTAATTTGTGGACTTTATATCATTGGGGTGAGTGTGTGCATGCTTGTGTGCTAATGTGTGTACTTTTGTACCCTTGTATGTGTCTTAAAGTGATATCCAGCAATTCTTGTGGTTCTTTCCATCCCCTTTCTGTCAAAGTGTTTTAGCCAGTTTTCTCTCTTTGCAAATTTCATGGGGATGGTGGGATCTAATATTTTTTCCTGGTCTTTGAGAGTTGGTTTACACATGCAATATTAATTCAGTAACATTTTCTTTTGAGTTATCAATGCAGGATATAGTAAAGCAGTGTTATGAAAAGTGCTGAGTGCTCTGTATAATGGCTGATACATAATAAATACATATATTTGTGGTATTAATAAAATACAGTCTTTACCCTCTGAATTTTATATTTCTGAAAGAAGGGTAAGAAGTAGAAACAGATGGAACAAGTTCTAGATATGTATAATACAAGGTCAAATTTAGAATCAAAATCAAGAGTGCAGAGGACTGTGGAAGAGTCTTGTTTGGTGAGTTTAGTAAAGTCTTAATGGAGGATGGCTCTGAGGGGTGGGTAAGATAATCATCATCAGAAGAAAATATTTATTGAGCCCTTTTATAAGATGCTAAATATTGCACCAGACCCCTTGCATTACTAATTTTTAGTCATTTCTAGTAGTTTCAAATGTTGTGTGTTCATCTGATGGTTAGTGGTTTTTTAGTGAAATATTATTTGGAGAATCTAGTTTTATTTTTTAGCTTCTGAGAATAAATATTTTTCTTCCTTTACTCAGATTTGAGTTGCATTGCTGGCTGTTGGTCCTCTTCCTTTTCTGTGATGGCCCCTCTCTCTAATTTTTTTCACTTGGTTTAGCCTTGATTTTGTAGTTTGTTATAGTTTGTGTTAAATCTGTTAATTTTCATAGATTAATCCACATGCAAGTTCTTCATAATTTCCTTTGTAGGTGTCACGTTGGGATGAGTTCTTTTTCCTTATTGGGATTTGTTCTCATTGTACCATTCTATATTTAGGTTCTGGGAGGGAAGCTTACTCCTGGGCATAGAAACTAGAATCACTTCTCATTGCTTTTTCTTTTCAGTTTTTTAGGTGGTGGCAGCAGCACATCAACACAGTTTTCAGAGGTAAGTTTCCCTTTGGCTCTATGGAGTCTTTAGGTAGAGGCCTCATGCTAAATCAGTGACAGATTTTCACTTGCCAGTACAACAAAACCTCAGAATGTTTAAGGAAAATGTAGGCAAGAGTAGTCTTAGAAGGATTTGTGTTCAGTAGTTGGGGCTTTGGCATGTTATTTTTAGTAAACCTTTGATTAGGTGGTGTTTCAGTTATTTTCTGCTTCTATATTGTGTATATAGTGTGAGAATGTAAAGCTTGTGTGTGTTTTTTTTAATAACTGTTGCAGACTCTTAGTGGTGTGACAGTCAAGTAAAGAGCAGGGGATGAATTATAATTGAAGTCACATTGAGGCACAGTCTACAGTTTTACACAGAGGTACTGGTTTCTAGAGATTACCTTTTATGAATATGGTAATTTGGTATATGTATTGGAATTTGGGTGCCAGATTAAGTATAAGATATTTAGTTGCCTTCCAGGTCTTGAGATAGAACCTATAGTTAATTTCCAGTTCTTTATATAATGTGGGTTCTCTTACTGCAAAGCACAAACTCTGGGGCGTGTGGGCTTCAGTAGTTGTGACAGGTGGACTCAGTAGATGTGGCTCTCGGGCTCTGGAACATGCGCTTGGTAGTTGTGGTGCACAAGCTTAGTTGCCATGTGACGTGGGATCTTTCTGAATCAGTGAGCGAACCCATTTCTCCTGCATTGGCAGGTGGATTCCTTACCCTGGAGCCACCAGGGGAGCCCTAAGGTTTAAGTGACATTAAGTACTTTTTGTTCATAAGCATTAAGAGACTATATCTCACAAGGGTAGACCCCCTCTGCCTATGGAAACCCTGGTTTGCTTTTGCTCCTACTGCCATATAGTTTGGTTAGCCCTAGAAAGCTAACAGATGCTAAAAGAAAAAAAAAACAATTAAATCCCATAATCGGAATTTCTTTGTATTTCAGGATCACATTAACCTTTTTGGGAAATAGTTCAAGTTTTGAGAACAAGCAAAACTTCTTAGTATTTATTTGTGTATAAATTAAAACTGTATTTGCAGGTGTGTCTGAAAACTGGTATTCAGTAAGAAGCCCATAAAACCCTAAGCTTCTCTCCTTTATCCTCTGAAAATTATTTTAAGACTTGGAGCTCTCAGGCTTTTTTTTTTTTGCCACACCATGCAGCTTGTAGGATCTTAGTTCCCAACCTAGTTTGTTCCTTAGTTCCTTGACCAGGGATTGAACCTGGGCCCCAGTAGTGAAAACACCAAGTCCTAACCACTGGGCCACTAGAGAATTCTCAGCTCCCCAGATTTTTTATGTTATTAGATATATAGTCAAGAAACTTAATGTTTGGGTAACAATCCTGTTTTATTAAGGGTATTTTCTTTTACTTATGGTCTGTCGTACTTCCCAATATCCGGTATTAAGCTTTTTACTTAACTCTGAACTGACTTGGTATGTGGGTTGGTTAGTGTGATTCAAGATAGATTATGTCTTTAAACTCCCATTTTCTTGTTTTGATGGATGAAAAAACATTACTTAAAATTGATTCTGCTCACTAGGCCTGAAAGCCTTTCCAGTTTTAGTATGTTTTTTTCCTTGTGTGTGCTATTCCTGATAACACAGATTGTCACTTACTGGTTATACATATGCAGAGGAAAAACTTCATCTGATTTTCCTTAAGTGTTAGTTCTCTTTTAGGAGCTGGAAATACAAGTTTTATAGTTATGACTCACTAGGAGAAGATGCATTCAGAAGAAAAATAAATATATATATTTCGTCAGTTTCCTAACTTTAGTAATGCTAAATCTGACACTGCATGAGTTATCCTTCAGGTGTTGAAGTAATTTTGCCTAGTTATAGCCTGTGACATCATGTTCTTCAGGATTTGTAGCAAGGGTATGATTACACCCAGTTTTCCCTTGTCATCAAAGGGACTATTTCAGTTTTCTCCTTTTAAAATATTTTGCACTTATATAGAAAAAAACCTGTCTTTTAATATTGTAGAATTTGTCAAGGATTAAAAAAATCAGCTAAGAAGTGTATGTTGAGTGCACTTCCAGCACTCTGCTAAAGTTGGAGCAAGAAACAAATGTTACAGTTGCCTTGAGTGCAAGGAACTTATAATTTAGTTGGGGAGCAAGTGCAAACGTATGAAACAAGTATGAATACAAGAAAGAATGTACAGAGGGTATAATAAACTTATTGTGGGGTGCATGTGACAGACAGACGGAAGGACAGATTAGGTGTGCTGCAGTCTTTGAAAAGACTAAGATGTTTAGGAAAAGAGGTCAAATGACATAGTGATATGCCCAGATCCAGACTGCCTGAGTTTAAATCCTGGGTCTACTGCTTACTGACTATGTAAACTGGGCAAAATTACTTAGAATTTTTCAGTGCCTCTGTTTCCTCCTTTGTAAATTGGGGAAAATAATAATTCCTACCTCAGAGGGTTGTTGTGAGGATCGAGTTGATACATGCCAGGTGTGTGGGCCAGTGTGCCTGCTGTATAGTGAGTGCTTAATAAATTTTAGCTGTTATTAATTCATGGAGAAGGTAAAACAAGGCTTCAAGTACTAGAGCCTTAAAGGGTAGGTGGAATTTAGATAAGCAAAGAGATGAGAAAACACAGACACTTTTCCTCTAGACAGTGTTCATAGGCTTTAAGTTCATAATTATACCCATATCCCTAGAGGAAAAGCCTAGAAAGAAAATTATGTTTGGAAACAAGAGTTGTTTTTCTTTTCTATATTTCAGTTGATAATTCCAGCAAATGCTTATGCTCAGTTTTGCTCTGTTTTTCTTCAGAGTTGCTTGTACAATGAAGAGATTATTTTCTTAATTAGTATTTATTAATGCTGGATTCTTAAAACACTAAATATATTAGAAGAGGCTTAGTCCAAGCATGTGTGTGTGTGTGTGTGTGTGTGTGTGTGTGTGTGTGTGTATTTTTCTGAATGAGATCTGGGGTGGGGGAAACAGGAAGAGTAGATGAGGATAGAGAAGAGTTGCCAGTGAAATGGGAACTATGTTTGAGTAATGTGTGAGGGTTGGTGGAGAGTGAATTTAGAAATGTTGCTAACAGATTGTAGAGAGAGGGGACATAGCTATACTGAGGTCCCTGTTGATAATCTGGGGAATTGAGCCCATTGCTATCTGAGCGTTTCATTGATTACTTGAAAGCTTCTGACCATGACCTGGTGCCAGTGAGACATCTGATCTGAAAGTCTCAGCTTTCCTGAGTGTATCACTTCAGTGCAAGAGTGGCTATGGCTTCTGCTTCATATTAGCAGAAAACAAGATAGATGGTTTTCTAGAAAAAGAACTCCCAGGTGTGCAAGAAGGCAAGGTACTCTGAGCAGCCTGATTTATATTTATTTAAATAAAAATTGTTTTGGTACATATGCAGCTATTCCACTATACATATTCCCCTATTCTAAGGGCCCCCTTTCTTTATATATTTCCTTTCAGGTTTTGTCCTGAGGCATAGATACTGAAAGATATTATAACAACATTAAGAAGATTTTTAAAAAGTCTTCCATATTATCATTACCTTATTTTTTATTTCATCCTTTCCTTCCCTCCCTTTCTCATTTTTTTTCTTCCTTTCTCATACTTTCCATTTCTCACATTTATGCTTCATAACTGTTTTCAGATATAATCATATAATATGCTATGTTGTGTTTCTGATTTTTAAAATTTACTTAGGATTATAACAAATTTTTTTCTTATGTCTTCATAATTATGAGTTATATATTTTATGACTTCATATTCTTTCATGCATTCTCTATATTAAACTGTTATCCTGTATTAAAACGTGTCTGGCTATACATGATGGTTGATCATTGACCATACCTCTTCAGTTCATCTCAGAGTCTAGAACATGTTGAGAATTAAAGCATAGATGCTAGGGAGATGGAAATAAAGATTTAACTTTTATTCAGTGAAATTGGAAACCACATTTGATCCATGGCCAAATGGACATCGTAAGTCTGCACAGGATGCCCCTGCTGAGAATGAGAGGCAGCAGAGCAGGCACAAATACTCAGAACCACTTCTTTAGCCTTTGTACAGAGTCCTTATACATGAACTCCATCAACTGGAGAAATGTGACTTAGCAGATGTTAGGTTTTTGCTACTTACCAATCAGAGCATCATTCCTCTGGTAGGAAAGAGTAATGAGGAATGAATAAAGAGGTTAGAAGTGGTCGTGAAAGCTCTTGAGTTTTCCCTTCTCACCTTTGAGTTTAGTAATTGAAGTCTGTAGTTAGCAAGGATCTGGGACTAGCACCTCTGGCAGTTAGGCGAGGAGACAAGTAGTCTGGGAGGGCAATATTATGTCTACCTTCATGAAGTCTCTCTCCAGTACCAACTATGCTCTTTTGTGTATGCTCCTGGGACCTGTGGAGAAGGCTCTGAAGTAATCAAGAACAACATTAAATTAAGCTGCGCTAAATAAAATTGTTGATATTCTATTGTTCTTGACCTACAAAGATGGTAATTTTAAATGATTAAACCTAGTAAAAAAAAAGTTAAAGATTTCAAATCTTTAACTTTCTTTTCCCAAGTAAGTCTTCCTTTTAGCTGTTTGCTTTTCTTCTCAGTCTCAGCCAGAGGGCTTTTACTCAAATGCCAGGTAGAGTTTGGATTCTTTGAGCAGCTGCACCCTGGATGTGATCTTAAAGGTTGAATTAATTCAACCAAATCTTTCATCTGTCTCACTTTTTAGTATAAAGAGTTAAAAGAGCTCATTTCACAGTGCTGCCTACTTCACAGCCAGTCCATTGGGAAATATCAACTCCAGAACTCTTCAGCAGTTGTTCAAAGAATAACTGTTTCTCTAATTCAGTACTAAGTTCACACCAGTAATTCTGTTGCCAAGCAAAGAATGTAATGTAAACTCAATGGTAACTGAAGGAAGAAGAATGAAACAGAAAATAGTTTTGGTGTCAGCCTTGCCAGGTTTTTGTTCAGTGACTGCCAGTTGACCACATCTGTAGTCTGTAAGCTTAAACTCATTTGGAAAAAAGTGCTTTTCACAAGATAATTTATGGCACAGTGTTTACATTTTAAGGGGTGGGTGGGTACTGGACATCGTATTTGTTTCTTTGTAAATAGTATTTGAATACTCTGTATTTTTATAAAATTTAGGAATTTTATATTTGATTGAAAACTTGTATCCAGGCTATGTAGAGACCTCTTAAAATGGAATAATGAGAAAACAACCCATTTTTAGAAAACTGCAAAAGATTTAAACAATCTCCTTTACCAAAGAAGGTGTATAGACGGCAAAAGAAATCTCAACATTGTTAGTTGTTGTTTGTTGTTGTTTAGTTGTGTCTGATTCTTTGTGACTGCATGGACTGCAGCATGCCAGGCTCCTCTGTCCCGCACTACCTCCTGGAGTTTGCTCAAATTCATGTCCACTGAGTAGTTAGGAAAATGCCCATTAAAACCACAATGAGGGAATTCCCTGGTGGTCCAGTCGTTAGGACTCTCGATCTTCCACTGGAGAGGGCATGGTTCAATCCCTGGGTGGGAAACTAAGATCCTCATGCTGAGTGGTATGGCCAAAAACAAAAAAACAACTCACCAGAGTGAGCTACTACATAGTTATCAGGATGGCTAAACTTTAAAAGACTGACGATATTAACTTTTGGTAAGGCTGTGGAGCAACTGAAATTGATTGTAAAAATGGTCTAACCACTTTAGCAAACAGGCTTTTTTTTTCTTAGAAGTATCAGCCATATGATTTAACCATTGTACTCCCCTAAGATACGTACATAATTGTGCATAGCAACTATTGTAATAATAAAAGTTAGAAACATTCCAAGAGCCCATCAACAGGTGGATGGATAAACAAATTGTGGTATATCCATAGTATGGAAATACTACTCAGCAATATAAAGTATGTGGAATGTGACTCAACATAAACCCTTGATTCATGTAAAAATTAGAATGAATCTCAAAATAATTAAGCTGAGTGAAAGAATACATATAGTATGATTCCCTTTACATGAACTCCTAGAAAGTATAAAATTCGAGAAAATGCAAATCACGGAGTGATCAGTGGCTGCTTGAGGGCAGGAAGGGGCAGGAGGAGGGGATTCCCAAGATTCATTAGGAAACATTTGGAAGTGATGAAAATGTTCTGTATCTTGATTTAGTGCTTTCGTAAAATTGCTTGTGAACTTTTTTCAAAATTGCATTTCTTAAGTTCAGTTGCATTCAGTCACTCAGTTGTGTCCGACTCTTTGCAACCCCGTGAATTGCAGCACGCCAGGCCTCCCTGTTCATCACCATCTCCCAGAGTTCACTCAGACTCACGTCCATCGAGTCCGTGATGCCATCCAGCCATCTCATCCTCAGTCGTCCCCTTCTCCTCCTGCCCCCAGTTCCTCCCAGCATCAGAGTCTTTTCCAGTGAGTCAACTCTTCGCATGAGGTGGCCAAAGTACTGGAGTTTCAGCTTCAGCATCATTCCTTCCAAAGAAATCCCAGGGCTGATGTCCTTCAGAATGGACTGGATGGATTTCCTTGTAGTCCAAGGGACTCTCAGCAGTCTTCTCCAACACCACAGTTCAAAAGCATCAATTCTTCGGGGCTCAGCCTGCTTCACAGTCCAACTCTCACATCCATACATGACCACAGGAAAAACCATAGCCTTGACTAGACGGACCTTAGTTGGCAAAGTAATATCTCTGCTTTTGAATATACTATCTAGGTTGGTCATAACTTTTCCAAAGAGTAAGCGTCTTTTAATTTCATGGCTGCAATCACCATCTGCAGTGATTTTGGAGCCCCAAAAATTAAAGTCTGACACTGTTTCCACTGTTTCCCCATCTATTTGCCATGAAGTGATGGGACCAGATGCCATGATCTTCTTTTTCTGAATGTTGAGCTTTAAGCCAGCTTTTTCACTCTCCTCTTTCACTTTCATCAAGAGGCTTTTTAGCTTCTCTTCACTTTCTGCCATAAGGGTGGTGTCATCTGCATATCTGAGGTTATTGATATTTCTCCCGGCAGTCTTGATTCCAGCTTGTGTTTCTTCCAGTCCAGCGTTTCTCATGATGTACTTTGCATAGAAGTTAAATAAGCAGGGTAACAATATATAGCCTTGACGTCCTCCTTTTCCTATTTGGAACCAGTCTGTTGTTCCATGTCCAGTTCTAACTGTTTCTTAAGTTAGTAATTTTGAAATCGTCTTCAGCTGACTCATCTCTGTAGATCATATGGTGTTTTTTTTTTTTTTTTCCAGCACTATCTGAGACTTTTTCATCACCCCTGGAAGAAGCCCTATATCCATTAGTAGTCATTCCTTTTCCTCCCCAATTGCCCCAACTCTAGGAAACCATCAGTTGATTTTCTGTTTCTGTGGTTTTGCCTGTTTAGGACATTTGATATAAATGGAATGAATGATACAGTATGTGGCCTTTGTGACTGACTCACTTAACATAATGTTTTCTTGACATATCTATGTTTTATAGCATGAATCAGTATTTAATTCTTTTTTATGGCTGCATGATCTGCTGTATGGATATACTACATTTTGTTTATCTGCTCATCAGTTGATGGACATTTCCATTATTTACACTTGACCGTTTCAGATAACATTGCTGTGAATATTGGAGAAGGCAATGGCACCCCACTCCAGTACTCTTGCCTGGAGAATCCCATGGACGGAGGAGCCTGGTAGGTTGCAGACCATCGGGTCGCTAAGAGTTGGACACAACTGAGTGACTTCACTTTCAGAGTTTACTTTCATGCATTGGAGAAGGAAATGGCAACCCACTCCAGTGTTCTTGCCTGGAGAATCCCAGGGACAGGGGAGCCTGGTGGGCTTCCGTCTATGGGGTCACACAGACTCAGACATGACTGATGTGACTTAGCAGCAGCAGCAGCTGTGAATATGTATAATTTTTTTCTGTATGTATTTTCTGTGTTCTCAAGTATATAAGTAGGAGGGAAATTGCTGGGCCATATAGTAACTCTTTAACTTTTCAAAGAATTGACCATAATATTTGAGGTGCTCATATAATCATGGTTCAGTTCAGTTGTTCAGTCATGTCCCACTCTTACTGACCTCATGGACTGCAGCACGCCAAGCCACTCTGTCCATCACCAACTCCTGAAGCTTGCTCAAGCTCAAGTCCATTGAGTTGGTGATGCCATCCAGCCATCTCATCCTCTGTCATCCCCTTCTCTTCCTGCCTTCAGTCTTTCCCAGCATCAGGGTCTTTTCCAAAGAGTGAGTTCTTCACGTCAGGTGGCCAAAGTATTGGAGCCTCAACTTCAGCATCAGTCCTTCCAATGAATATTCAGGACTGATTTCCTTTACGATTGACTGGTTTGATCTCTTTGCTGTCCAAGGAACTCTCAAGAGTCTTCTCTAACACCACAGTTCAAAAGCATCATTTCTTCAGAGCTCAGCTTCCTTTATGGTCCCAACTCTCACATCCATACATGACTACTGGAAAAACCATAGTTTGACTAGACAGACCTTTGTTGGCAAAGTAATGTCTCTGCTTTTTAATATGCTGTTTATGTCTAGATTGGTGATAGCTTTTCTTCCAAGGAGCAAGCGTCTCTTAATTTCATGGCTGCAGTCACCACCTGCAGTGATTTTGGAGCCCAAGAGAATAAAGTCTGTTACTGTTTCCATTGTTTCCCCATCTATTTGCCATAAAGTGATGGGACTGGATGCATGCCATGATGATAATTTTTTGAATGTTGAGTTTTAAGCCAGCTTATTCACTCTTATCTTTCACTTTCATTTAGGAGGCTCTTTCCTCTTCACTTTCTGCCATAAGGGTGGTGTCAAATGCATATCTGAAGTTATTGATATTTCTCCCTGCAGTCTTGATTCAGGCTTGTGCTTCATCAAGCCTGGCATTTCGCATGATGGACTCTGCATATAAGTTAAATAAGCAAGGTGACAATATGTACAGCCTTGATGTACTCCTTTCCTAATTTGGAACCAATCTGTTGTTCCATGTTCAGTTCTAACTGTTGCTTCTTGACCTGCATACAGATTTCTCAGGAGGCAGATAAGGTGGTCTGGTATTCTCATCTCTTTAAGAATGTTCCACAGTTTGTTGTGATCCACACATTCAAAGGCTTTGGCATAGTCAATAAAGCAGAAGTAGATATTTTTCAGGAATTTTCTTGCTTTTTCGATGATCCAAAAGATGTTGGCAATTTGATCTCTGGTTCCTCTGCCTTTCCTAAATCCAGCTTGAACATCTGGAAGTTCATGGTTCATGTACTGTTCAAGTCTTGGTTCAGGTCTTGCTTGAAGAATTTTGAGCATTACTTTGCTAGCGCCTACTTGATAAGCTCTGTCTTGAAAAACTGAAAATGTTACTCTGCATTGGAGGTAAAAAGATGACGCTTCAAAAAATATGTGGGCTGAAATACTTACATGTTTTAATATGAAAAGATGGAGGGACTTCCCCAGCGGTCCAGTGACTAAGACTATGCTCCCAATGCGGGGGGCCTGAGTTGGATCCCTGGTCAGGGAACTAGATCCCACATGCAGGATACATCCTCGCTTGGAGAATTTTGAGCATTACTTTGCTAGCATGTGAGATGAGTGCAACTTCTGTAGTTTGGACATTCTTTAGCATTGCCTTTCTTTGGGATTGGAATGAAAACTGACCTTTTCCAGTCCTGTGGCCACTGAGTTTTCCAAATTTGCTGGTATATTGAGTACAGCACTTTCATAGCATCATCTTTTAGGACTTGAAATAGCTCAGCTGAAATTTCATCACCTCCACTAGCTTTGTTCGTAGTGATACTTCCTAAGGCCCACTTGACTTTGGACTCCAGGATGTCTGGCTCTAGGTGAATGATCACACCATCATGGTTATCTGGGTCATTAACATCTTTTTTGTATAGTTCTCTGGTTAGCTTATAGCAAATTTTGCTAATTGTCCATATCATTTATTTCGCTGCACCAGGTCTTAGTTGCAGCATGCGGGCACTCTTAGCTGCATGTGGGATCTAGTTCCCTGACCAGGGAGCCAACTCAGGCCCCCTGCGTTGGGAGCACAGTCTTAGTCACTGGACCACTGGGGAAGTCACTTCTACTTTTTTATGTTAAAACATGTAAGTATTTCAGCCCACATATTTTTTGAAACATCATCTTTTTACCTCCAATGCAGAGTAACATTTTCAGTTTTTCAAGATAGAGCTTGTCAAAGAGGCCGTTTCTGTGAATCTTTTGAATGTTTCACCAAAATTTTATAATGGTATTCTTGTGATAACCTATGTGAGAAAAGAATCTAAAATAAACTGAATATCTGTTTTTAACTTGTCTTGAATACCCAGTTTTGTTGTATGAACTATTTTTTTCTCTTGGGCTTGTCTTAAGTCTGCTCAGAGGCAAATGACCTGAAGCTATTCTTATGCTTAGTGTTGATTTAGTATAAGTTTGTGTGCTGCTGCTACTGCTGCTAAGTCACTTCAGTCGTGTCTGACTCTATGTGACCCCATAGACGGCAGCCCACCAGGCTCCCCCATCCCTGGAATTCTCCAGGCAAGAACACTCTGGAGTGGGTTGCCATTTCCTTCTCCAGTGCATGAAAGTGAAGTCGCTCAATTGTGTCCGAGTCTTAGTGACCCCATGGACTGCAGCCCACCAGGCTCCTCCGTCCATGGGATTTTCTAGGCAAGAGTACTGAAGTAGGGTGCCATCGTCTTCTTCGATAAATTTGTGTGGTGTGCTCTTTTTATCAGGTGCTATATGGTCAACATACAGTAATATCTTGGGACAAATACATTGACTACTACTGTCTGTTTGCACTAATTTGCAGTTTCCAAACAAGTAGAAAATGCCTTAAACTGATGTTGAAGCTGCTTCTAAGCTTGGGTTCCTTCAGAATTTTTACAGATGTTAGATGCAATAATTCATGTGTAATTATCAGTGCAGATTATTGATATTATGAGTTTGGTACTTAATTTTTCTTCTAATCAAAAATTTCAAATATTTATCCAAAGAAGACATATATATAGATGACCAATAGGCACATGAAAAGATGCTCAGCATTACTAATTATTACAGAAAGGCAAATCAAAACCACAGTGGTAGCTATCACAAACAAGTCCACAAATAATAAATGCTGAAAAGGGTGCAGAGAAAAGGGAACACTTCCACAATGTTGATGTGAATGTAAATCGGTGCAGCCACTTTAGAGAACAGTGTGGAGATTCCTTAAAAAACTAACAGTAGGGCTTCCCTGGTGGTCTAGGTGTTAAGAATCTGCCTGCCAGTGCAGGGGACATGGGTTTGATCCCTGGTCCAGGAAGATCCCACATGCTGTGGGCCAAGTAAGCCCGTGCGCCACGACTGCTAAGCCAGCCCTCTAGAACCTGTGAGCCACAACTACTGAGCCCATGCTTTATAACTACTGAAACCTGCGTACTCTAGAGCCTCCGCTCCTCAACAGGAGAAGCCTCCGTAATGACAAGCCCATGTACTACAAGCAACGAAGACCCAGCACAACCAAAAATAAATAATCTTTTAAAAAAACCCAAAAAACTAAAAAATAGAATTACCATGTGATCCGGCAATCTCATTCCTGGGCGTATATCTGGAAAAGACGAAAAGTCTAATTTGAAAAGATATATGCACTCCAGTGTTCACAGCAGCACTATTTACAGTAGCCAAGACATGTGAAGTCGCTCAGTTGTGTCCGACTCTTTGCGACCCCATAGACTGTAACCTACCAGGCTCCTCTGTCCATGGGATTTTCCAGGCAATAGTACTGGAGTGGGTTGCCATTTCCTTCTCCAGGGGATCTTCCCAACCCAGGGCTCGAACCTGGGTTTCCCACATTGTAGACAGACGCTTTACCGTCTGAGCCACCAGGGAAGCCAAGACATGAAAGAAACCTACATGTCCACTGACAGATGAAAGGATAAAGAAGATGTGAGATACACACACACGTATACATATGCACAATGTAGAATATTACCCAGCCATTAAAAAATAATAATGCCATTTGTACCAACATGGATGGACCTAGAAGTTTTCATACTAAGTGAAGTAAGTCAGACAGAGAAAGACAAATACGCAGATGACACCACTGTTGTGGCAGAAAGTAAAGAAGAACTAAAGTGCCTCTTGATGAAGGTGAAAGAGGAGAGTGAAAAAGTTGGCTTAAAGCTCAACATTCAGAAAACGAAGATCATGGCATCTGGTCCCATCACTTCATGGCAAATAGATGGGGAAACAGTGAAAACAGTGGCTGACTTTATTTTTGGGGGCTCCAAAATCACTGCAGATGGTGACTGCAGTCATGAAATTAAAAGATGCTTACTCCTTGGAAGAAAAGTTATGACCAACCTAGACAGCATATTAAAAAGCAGAGACATTACTTTGCTAACAAAGGTCTGTCTCGTCAGAGCTGTGATTTTTCCAATGGTCATGTATGGATATGAGAGGACAATATAATATAGATGGACTATAAAGAAAGCTGAGCGCCGAAGAATTGATGCTTTTGAACTGTGGTGTTGGAGAAAACTCTTGAGAGTCCCTTGCACTGCAAGGAAATCCAACCAGTCCATCGTAGGAAACCAGTCCTGGATATTCAGTGGAAGGACTGAAATCCATCGTAAAGGAAACCAGTCCTGAATATTCATTGGAAGGACTGATGTTGAAGCTGAAACTCAACACTTTGGCCACCTGATGTGAAGAACTGACTCATTTGAAAAGACCCTGATGCTGGGAAAGATTGAAGGCAGAAGGAGAAGGGTACGACAGAGAACAAGATGATTGGATGACATTGCCGACTCAATGGACATGCATTTGAGTAAACTCTGAGAGTTGGTAATGGACAGGGGAGGCCTGGCGTGCTGCAGTGCATGGGATTGCAAAGAGTCAGACACGACTGAGTGACTAAACTGAACTGCACTGAGAAGGCAGTGAGATAACATATTTAAAGTGCTGAAAGAAAAAAATGGCCATCTTGAAATTCTAAATCCAGTAAAACTGTCTTCAAGAATGAAGGAGAAATTAAGACATTCCCAGATAAACAATCAGAGAAGGTGATGGCACTCCACTCCAGTACTCTTGCCTGGAAAATCCCATGGACGGCGGAGCCTGGTAGACTGCAGTCTGTGGGGTCGTGAACAGTCGGACACAACTGAGTGACTTCATTTTCACTTTTCACTCTCATGCATTGGAGAAGGAAATGGCAACCCACTCCAGTGTTCTTGCCTGGAGAATCCCAGGGACGGGGGAGCCTGGTGAGCTGCTGTCTATGGGGTCACACAGAGTCGGACACGACTGAAGCAACTTAGCAGCAGCAGCAGCAGCAGCAGCAGATAAACAATAGCTGAGGGAGTTCATTACTATATGCTTTATACCATCTATACAAGAAATGCGGAAGGGAGTCTTTCAGGCTTACTATAGACCTGTTGAGTTTACTTTCTGCAGTAGGACAGAAAAATATACATTTTAAAAATCAACCTCCTATAGATTCTTACACACAGAAAACAAAAAGAGAAACCTCTAGGTGATATAAGTGTTTTCTGTCTGGTAAAAACTATTTTTTAAAAAAGCCCTATTATCAAGTGTTCGCCAGAATTTGATACAGTGGAAACCCTTCAACACTCATGGTGGATATGTAAATTGGTTCAACCACTTTGGAAAACAATTTGGCATTAATATAGACCATATATAAAGTTGTATAGACCACTAACAGAAACTTCCTATCTATAGCAGAAAACATATATAAGAATGTTCGCACTGGCTGTTTGTAATGGCAAAAAACTGAAAACAGTATGTCCTTATGTTTATTCAGGGAAGAAAAGATTTTAAAAAGTGTGGCATAAAGTGTGTGTGAAAATAAATGTACCAACATGTGGAGACAGAAAAGCAAGTGTTTTCATTAGGCACTTTCATATTAATTCATAAGGCACATTTTATTTATGAATGTGTATATTTGTGGTGAAACTATTTAAGGAATGGTAAAGAAAAAAATTGAGGGTAGTGGTTATCCCTGGAGGTTGGAGGAGGGAGGAACATAGGGTTTCAGTGGTTTTGGTCATATGAGCTAAGAGATGGTTACATGACCATTTGTTTTCTTTTTTAAAAAATTATTTATTTTTCCTTTTTTCGTTTGCGCTGGGCCTTCGTTGCTTTGTGCAGGCTTTGTCTAGTTGACGGAGAATTGGGGCTGCTTTTTGTTGCAGTGCACAGGCTTCTCATTGTGTTGGCTTTTCTTGTGGAGCACAGGCTCTAGGGCGTGCTGGCTTCAGTGGTTGTGGCGCAGGGACTTTGTTGGTCCACAGCATGTGGGATCTTCTCAGACCAGGGATGGAACCCATGTTCCCTGCATTGGCAGGTCGATTCTTATCTTCTCTTCCACTAGGGAAGTCCTGTTTTCTTTTCTTACACCTTCTTTCTTGTGTTATTTTACATGTGTCAAATACTATATATTATAATAAGAAATGTTAAAGACAATATAAAACATAAAACATCCATACTGTGCTATTGTTGAAAAGAATGATATGCCTTTGTTCTGAGTTATTCATTGCAAGCCTTTTTTTCCTTTCATGGAATTTTTTTTTGAACTGCTGTATTCTAATCATTCCCAGAAAGTGATTGGGACATAGTACATGCTCAATAAGTATTTGTTGAATAAATGTGTGTGTTTGTTTATAAAACCTGGTGAATGTATGTACAGATAGATAATTAAAGATCTGGAATTCTAAAGCTCTACCAGTGAGAATAGGGGAGTGTCGTCATTGCTGTGCTGGCCCACCATGAAAGCTGGCATGCTGTCAGATGTCACAGACTGGGTGTTCCACTGCCCCGCTTAACCACATCCTCAACACCCCCATCACTTGGGGCAAGGGCTTTAGGGCATAATTTAAAAAGGAGGACCTGAATCCAAACAAAGACACAATCACAGCCTCTTATTGACTAAGAGGCTGGAAAGTGACTTAAATTTGTCTTACCATTTTTTTGCACTGTATTTTAATATTTTGAAGTTTTATCTGCTTTCATTTCATTTGGGTTTGTTTAGTTTTTGCAGTTGTTAATATGGGACCTGTTTTGGGGGATGATTTCTCAGAGGTAAACTAAGTCTTTTCATAAACTAAGGTAGTCTTTTCATAAACTCTCTTTATATTTCTTTTAGTCATTGTTTGTATTCATCAGATAGTTCTGTCTCTATGTCCTGTCAGTTTCTATTAGTGGAATGGTGCCTATGTTCTAGAACTATAGCAAACAACAACAACAAAATCATAAAATATAAAGAGGAAAACAAAAGATAAAAATTTAACAATTCCCTCTCAAGAAAAAAAAAACAACAAATCTGGAATTCTGCATACCAAATTAACCTCTAAGTAGTTCTTTGGAATTAGGGGTAGGGTTTGGTCACAGCTGAGAGAATGGAAGCTATATTGTATTTTGTATTTTTATAATTTATATTTATTGTATACTTTTAACTAAAATGGGAGAAGGCATCTTTGAAAATAAAGCAGAAATTATAAATTGGAAAAATTAGCAAAAAATAACATTATCGACAAACCTAGACAAACCCCTTAGCTTCAAGAATTGATGTGACAAATTATTGGAAGGTAGATTGAGAATCAGCTTAGCTTAATGTGCACCTGAGCTGCTAACCCTTCTCTGAGTATTTCTAAAGGAGGCTGTTTCTAGTATAGGGCTCTGGAAGAAAGATCAGGCTGGGGTGGAGGAGCTGTGAGGATTTTAGGATCTAAAGTCGTGTACTGAGTAGTTTAATATTTTAGTAACATACTAAAATACAGTAAATAAAGAGGTTTTTTTTTTACTTGATTTAAAACTTTAAAACAACATGAAAAGACCAGGATGTGACCAGAGTTATGTACTTGGTTGGATGGAGTGAAGTAAGTTGTGTTCTGTGGAACTCTTGAAATATCTGATGCCCAAATAAGTAAAATTTAAATTATTTTAGAGGTAACTTGGATTTTTTCCTCTTACTCTTTGTTTAGTGATTCCTTGGCAAAACCCAACAAACACTCTCCTTCCCTATCGCCCCTAGACATGCCTGTCCCATGCCAATACACTTTTAGTAAAAAGTGTGTACAACAGAATGGCCTTATCAGACATTCTTGCACTGCTTTGGCATAGCTTTGACACAGCTTTCCCATGTATCTTCTATAAGTTAAGTATTTTATAGACATCTGTCTTCACTTTGTAGTGTTGATGCTTTTTTTTTCCCCACAAGTGTATACATCCATTTTATTTAATCTTAGGTTATTCTGTGGTAGACATGTGAATGTCATTGTTACAATACACAAGGTTATAATGTTGATCTAGATGATTGATTGTACTTAGGACAGAAGTTCATGATCAACCTTTGGTTCATACTTTTAATTTTAGTGTGGGAAACTGGTCAGAGCCATGTGGCTATGAGCTCAGTATTAAGGTCTGGCCATTGGCTTCTTTCTATATGAAGGGAATTATTTCTTGGTATACAAAATTTTCCCCCTGTGCATACACTTGAAAGACTTCTCTTTTTTCCTCCATGAAATTGGGAAGCATACATTTTTAAAATTTGAAACTGCTGAATTTTGAAGTCTTAAAAGTTAATCCTCTCTTTTTTTCAGTATGTTTTCATCCTGTTTCCTCTGTCACCTTTTCTTGAAACAAGTAACATGTTGTTTATTTCTGGTTTTTGCTAGTTCTGGGACCGTTTGGACCCCACGATGTTTTTCCAAGATTTTAGACCCTTTCTAAGTAGCAGTCTACTGGACCAAGATAACAGAGCCAATGAGAGGAGTCACCAAACTCACACTGACTTCTGGGGACCAAGTCGGCCTCCACGGCTGCCTATGACTCAGAGATACAGATCTCGAGGAAGTACTCGTCCTGAGAGATCCCCAGCTTTTGAAAGGTGAGTGCCAAGTTGTTATTTAAATTCTTTTTAAGGGTAGTTTCAGTGAAGGGCATATTGACATAATCTAATTGACATAATAAGATTTTCATACTTACTATCTTTGTGGACAAGATGAGAATATATATGCAGAATGAAAATGAAGCCAAACTGAATGTCTATACTCAACTAGTACCAGTTTACTAATGATGATAAACTGAAGGATGATAAAACTAATGACATAGGTCTCTAGTTAACATTTTTATTAATATTTCAGATAAACATCTAGGTGATATGTTTATCAAAGTTTCAGAAGATACTGAAAGAGATAGCAGATATATTGGATGACATTAGGATTCAAAAAGACCTCAATAGATTGGAGTGATGGAGTTAATATGAAATTTAATAGGAATATAGAGTCTTGTGACTGCAAAAAGTTCACTCAGCAAATACTTATTGAGTGTCTTTTATGTTGAGACACTTTACTGGATACTGGGGATATGATGGTGAACAGAACAGATAGTAGTTCTTGATCTCATGGATACCATTTAGTAGGAATGATAAACACTAAATTTTTAAGTGTTTGCCATGTGCCTAGGATTGTGCTTTGTGCTTTTTCTACTTATCTCATTTAATCCATGTAAAATGGTAGGTGGTGTTGCTGTTCTCATTTTGTTATTGTTCAGTTGCTAAATCATGTTCAACTCTTTGAACCCCATGCCAGGCTTCTCTGTCCTTCACTGTCTCCTGGAGTTTGCTCAAACTCAGGTCCGTTGAGTCTGTAATGACATCCAACTATCTCATTCTCTGTCATCCCCTTCTCCTGCCCTCAGTCTCTCCCAGCATCAGGATCTTTCCCAGAGTTGGCTCTTTGTATCAGGTGGCCATGTATTGGAGCTTCAACTTCAGCATCAGTCCTTGCAGTGAATATTCATGGTTGATTTCCTTTGGGATTGACTGGTTTGATCTCCTTGCTGTCCAAGGGACTCTCAAAAGTCTTCTCCAACACCACAATTCAAAAGCATCAATTCTTTGGCACTCAGCCTTCTTTATGGTCCAGTTCTCACATCCATACATGACTCCTGGAAAAACAGTAGCTTTGACTATACAGACCTTTATCACCTAAGTGATGTCTTTGCTTTTTAATATGCTGTCTAGGTTTGTCATAACTTTCCTTCCAGGGAGCGTCTTTTAATTTCTTGGCTGCAGTCACCATCCACAGTGATTTTGGAGCCCAAGAAAATAAAATCTGTCACTGAAGTGATGGGACCAGACGCCATGTTGAGTTTTAAGCCACCTTTTTTTGGCTTAAAGCCAGAAAAAGACAGTTTTTAAGCCAGCTGTCCTCTTTCACCTTCATCAAGAGGCTCTTTAGTTCCTCTTCATTTTCTGCCATTAAGGTGGTATTATCTGCATATCTGAGTTTGTTGATATTTCTCCCAGCAATCTTGATTCCAGCTTGTGATTCATCCAGCTCAGCATTTCACATAATGTACTCTGCATATAAGTTAAATAAGCATGATGACAGTACACAACCTGGATGTACTTCTTTCCCTATTTTTGAACCAATCTGTTTTTCCGTGTCTGGTTCTAACTATTACTTCTTGACCTGCATACAGGTTTCTCAGAAAACATGTAAGATGGTCTGGTATTCCAGTCTCTTTAAGAATTTTCCAGTTTGTTGTGATCCACATAATCAAAGGCTTTCACGTAATCAGTGAAGCAGAAGTAGATGTTTTTCTGAAATTCTTTTGCTGGAGTATAAAATTCTAAGAGAGAAAGAGCTGGGTCAAAGGATATAACCATTTGAAAATTGATACTGTCCAATTGCCCTTCTGAAAGGCTATAGCGTTATATTCTCACCAATAGTATTTGAAATGTATGGAACATCCTTATCAAACTGTTATCAGTCTTTATCTTTCATAATCTGATAGACAAAAATATGCTAGTAATATGCTAAATATTACTTTTTATGTCTCTTTAATTTTTTTCATTTGATTAAGCTTCTTTTCATATAATATTAGGTATTTATATTTTTTCTTTTATGAATTGTATATTAATATCCTTTGGTTGGTTTTCCTATTACGGAATTAAAAAATTGTTTTATAGGAGTTCTCTCTATGTAGCAAAGATCTTAATCTTTTATATATTGTTTATATATTACATGTTTTAGATTTCATACCATACTTAGAAAGTCTCTCTCCTTATCTCATGATTTTAAAATATTCTCATATTTTCTCCCAGTATTTTCTTATCTAGTGCTTTTTTGTTATAATGGTCAGAATTCTCTTGTTACAAGCAATAGAAATTTAATATAACTTGAGAAAATTAGAATGTGTTCGTTCATATAACTCAAGTGGTTCTTGGCCGTATCAGACCCAACATCTCTCCTTTTTTAGCAAATATGATATCATTTCTTATTATCCTGATTTGGAATTTATTCATAATCTATAAAATATAATTAAAACATCTATGCCTATATTATTATTCTCCAACTAATATAAAAGAGAACTAAAAGTAATACATAAAAAATATGTTTTTAAATTTATAAATACTTGGCTATGACTGATTTGGGAGACTGTGAAATACCAGATGCTTGCTTATGTGTGGAGAATCACTAAGAAAGTGATGGTGCCTTTCTCTCTGGCAGCAGCCATTAGGTAAGCCAAGATAGGTACTTGTATTGGTACAAGTATTAATACATCCAAGAGCTATAGAGGAAGAGCAGTCGACCTAATGCACTTTCTTCTCAGGGTACAGTACTGCCAGCTCGCAGAGCTCTGTAAGACTGCCAGCCCCACTTGGCTTGATAAAGTGCATGGACTGGGATACAAGGCCAAGCGAGATTATGTTGTATATTGGATTTGTGTGTATTTTAGTGGCTGTAAATGCACATTTCCTAAGGATGCATCCTATGGCAGGCCTGTCAATCAGGATGTTAAGCAGTGAAAATTTGCTCAAAGCCTTCAGTCTATTGCCGAGGAGAAAGCTAGATGCAATTGTGGGGCTTTGAGAGTCACCGTGTGCAAAAGAATGAAACTGTCTTACACCATCCACAGAAATTAACTCAAGATAGGTTAAGGACTTGTACATAAGACCTGAAACCATAAAATCCATATGAGGTAACTTAGGCAGTAAGCTCCTTGACATTGATCTTGGTGATGATTTTTTGGATCTGACTACAAAAGCAAAAATGAACAGTGGAACTACATCAAAGGATAAAAAACTTCTGCATGGCAAAGGAAATCATCAACAAAATGAAAGGCAAATAGCCTCACAATCTGTTCAAAAAATGGGCAGAAGATCTGAATAGACATTTTTCCAAAGAAGACATACAAATGGCCAGAAAGGACATGAAAGAATGTGAAGAATCACTAATCATCAGAGGAATACAAATCAAAACCGCAATGAAATATCACCGTACACCTGTTAGAATGGCTGTTTTCAAAAAGACAAGAAATAATAATAAGTGTTGATGAGGTTGTGGAGAAAAGAGAACAAAACCCTTTACACTGTTGGTAGGAATGTAAATTGGTGTAGCCACTGTGGGAAACAGTATGGAGGTTTCTCAAAAAAATTAAAAATAGGACAACCTTCAGTTCAGTTCAGTCACTCAGTTGTGTCCGACTCCTTGTGACCCCATGAATTGCAGCACGCCAGGCCTCCCTGTCCATCACCAACTCCCAGAGTTCAGCCAAACTCATGTCCATCGAGTCGGTGATGCCATCCAGCCATCTCATCCTCTGTCGTCCCCTTCTCCTGTCCCCAGTCCCTCCCAGCATCAGAGTCTTTTCCAATGAGTCAACTCTTCTCATGAGGTGGCCAAAGTACTGGAGTTTCAGCTTTAGCATCATTCCTTTCAATGAACACCCAGGGCTGATCTCCTTCAGAATGTACTGGTTGGATCTCCTTGCAGTCCAAGGGACTCTCAAGAGTCTTCTCCAACACCACAGTTCAAAAGCATCAATTCTTCGGCACTCAGCCTTCTTCACAGTCCAACTCTCACATCCATACATGACCACTGGAAAAACCATAGCCTTGACTAGGCGGACCTTAGTCAGCAAAGTAATGTCTCTGCTTTTGAATATGCTATCTAGGTTGGTCATAACTTCCCTACCAAGGAATAAGCGTCTTTCAATTTCATGGCTGCAGTCACCATCTGCAGTGATTTTGGAGCCCAAAAAAATAAAGTCTGACACTGTTTCCACTGTTACCCCATCTATATCCCATGAAGTGATGGTACCAGATGCTATGATCTTCGTTTTCTGAATGTTGAGCTTTAAACCGCCTTTTTCACTCTCCTCTTTCACTTTCATCAAGAAGCTTTTTAGTTCCTCTTCACTTTCTACCATAAGAGTGGTGTCATCTGCATATCTGAGGTTATTGATATTTCTCCCGGCAGTCTTGATTCCAGCTTGTGCTTCTTCCAGCCCAGCGTTTCTCATGATCTACTCTGCATAGAAGTTAAATAAGCAGGGTGACAATATACAGCCTTGACATCCTCCTTTTCCTATTTGGAACGAGTCTGTTGTTCCATGTCCAGTTCTAACTGTTGCTTCCTGACCTGCATATAGGTTTCTCAAGAGGCAGGTCAGGTGGTCTGGTATTCCCATCTCTTTCAGAATTTTCCACAGTTCATTGTGATCCACACAGTCAAAGGCTTTGGCATAGTCAATAAAGCAGAAATAGATGTTTTTCTGGAACTCTCTTGCTTTTTCGATAATCCAGCGGATGTTGGCAATTTGATCTCTGGTTCTTCTGCCTTTTCTTAAACCAGCTTGAACATCAGGAAGTTCACGGTTCACATATTGCTGAAGCCTGGCTTGGAGAATTTTGAGCATTACTTTACTAGCATGTGAGATGAGTGCAGTTGTGCAGTATGAGTGCAATTTGAGCATTCTTTGCCATTACCTTTCTTTGGGATTGGAATGAAAACTGACCTTTTCCAGTCCTATGGCCACTACTGAGTTTTCCAAATTTGCTGGCATATTGAGTGCAGCACTTTGACAGCATCATCTTCCAGGATTTGAAATAGCTCCACTGGAATTCCATCACCTCCACTAGCTTTGTTTGTAGTGATACTTTCTAAGGCCCACTTGACTTCACATTGTAGGATGTCTGGCTCTAGGTGAGTGATTACACCATGGTGACTATCTGGGTCGTAAAGATCTTTTTTGTACATTTCTGTGTATTCTTGCGACCTCTTCTTAATATCTTCTGCTTCTGTTAGGTCCGTACCATTTCTGTCCTTTATCGAGCCCATCTGTGCATGAAATGTTCCCTTGATATCTCTACTTTTCTTATGATCTAGCTATTCCATTGCTGGGTATTTATCTGAAGAAACAAAAACACAAATATGAAAAGATAAATGGCATCCCGTGTTTGTTGCAGAATTGTTTTCCATAGCCAAGACATGGAAACAACCTAAGGAGCCATTGATGGATGAATAGATTAGAAAAAGAAATTGTGGTGCACATATATATATGTGTGTGTGTGTGTGTGTGTTGTTCAGCCATGAAAAAGGATGAAATTTTGCCATTTGCAACAACATGGATGGACCTTGACGGCATTATGCTACATGAAGTAAATCAGACAAAGAACGACAAATACTGTATGATCTTATAGGTGGAATCTTAAAAAAAAAATTCATTAATCAGGTTCATGGATACAGAGAACAGATTGGTGGTTGCCAGAGGGATTTTTGAGTGGGAGGTGGGTGAAATGGGTGAAGGGTGTCAGAAAGGACAGATTTCCAGTTATAAATAAATTGTGGGAATATAATGTACAATGTGGCTGCTATAGTTAATAATGTTATTGCATATTTGAAAATTGCTAAGAGAGTAGGTCTTAAAAGTTCTCATGTTAAAAATTTTTAAACTGTGTGGTGACAAATATTAACTGGACTTATGTGATAATCATTTCACAAATACATACAAATATCAGATATAGAAAGCTCTTTATTTGTTAAAATATTTTCTGCAAATTGCTTCATGAATGCATTAGGAAATTATGAAAATTAAAGTGCAATAATGTTAGAAGACGCTTAAGTGATAGTGTGTTTAATAAGATAAACAGTTTTATCTTTTACACCCCTTTACCTATTTATTTTAAAATGCAATTAGGCCAGGAAATGGGGCCTGGGGGTGACATTAACATCATCCATACAGTATGTAACATGAAGCAAAGCCTGACTGACAGCTTAATCCTGAGATTGTAAAGAATTAAAAATCATGTGGAAGCTGCTCATCCCTGGCTTTATGAACACTTTCATCTTTGCTTTATCTTATTAGGTAGTTATATGTCAGTGTTTAAAATGCTGTGTGGTATGAGAGGTGTGAAATAAAGTCTTCAAAAGAGGGGTGTAGAAACTACCCCTATAGATTTGTTGGTGCAAATGATGAAACCTACAGCTTTATTGAGGTGATGCAGTACTCTGCTGGTTTATTCTCAAGTAACTGTTTTATAGTTTGGTAAGGACAGACTTTCCAATAGAAATATGTAGAGAGGGAAGAGGGATCTCCTAACCTTTTGCCATGCTTATATGTAGAAAAATAATGAAAGTTGACCAGTGCCCCTGTTTTTAGGTTTAATCCAGCATCCCATTTATATAACTGCTGTTTCTGAAAGGAGAAAAGTTTAAAAGGCCACCATTTTTAGGAGAATTAAATAGAACTGTTGCAGGAGGGTTCTCTTACAAATGAAACAAATCCTAGTTAACCTGGTTAGCTCAGTTGACCTCAGTCTTCACAATGCCTTTGAATTTCACATAAAAGATGAAGGCTTCTCATTGAATTCCATGTCTCCATGGGGTCTATGGAATCCTGAATTATATACAAAGTAGTAGCGGTATTCACAGTGGTATGTATTGAAACTGATGGAAATTGAACATCAGGTAAATGAGGTCCACCTTTGTTTAAAAGTATATCATTGCTCAGTTCAGTTATCAATATAAGTTCTTATTTGCAGTCTTACATTACCTTTTCTGTAGCTATTTTTCTCATCCCTACTCTGAAAATCCTTACCATTCCATAAACTTGCCACAGGCCATCAATTGGGTCCTCCTTAAAAGCATACCACCAGGAGTTCCCTGGTGGCCTAATGGTTAGGATTCCGGGCTTTCACTGCTGTGGCCTGGGTTCCATCCTTGGTCAGTGAACTGAAATCCCACAAGCCACATGTGTGGCCAAAAAAAAAGCATACCACCATCTTCTGTTGAGTTTATTCTGTTTGCATTATGTCTTCCAGTAGAGCAGGCATCTCTTTGCTGGGGTAAATCTGAGTATGTCGAAAATACAGAAGCGAATTGTCCCAGTTCTTTCTAGTTCTGGATGTATAGAATTAAGAATAGATAGCTTGATTTAAAAATCTAAGTGCTGATTTTCTTGAACCAATTTTTCTTCTGTTTTGTTCCAGAGTCTCAAAAGGCTCAGTTAACTGATTTCCAGAAAACATGTTACAGGCTCACCAAAGCTCTTGAGACCTTGGATTCCTTTCCACTAAAAAGAAATCTTAAATTGTATATTCTGATTATGTGTATGGATTTTTCAACTAAAGAATAAATGTCTGTAATTTTTTTAAAAAAGAATATGATAGGCAGATGGTATGAGAGTGTAATATCTGCCATCTCCGTCTACCACAAACAGCATTGCCAGAGTTGTGTGCATCTGTACGTGCTCGGTCGTGTCTGACTCTTTGCGACCTCCTGGACTGTAGCCCGCCAGACTCCTCTGTCCGTGGGATTTCTCAGGCAAGAATACTGGAGTGGGTTGCCATTTCCTACTCCAAGAGATCTTCCCCACCCAGGGATCGAACCCGTGATTGCTAGTGTTAGGATTTTCCAAAGTGGTGAAGACTTCTTGGGAAAGTGCTGGGGGTGGGAATGTATAATTTTCCCTTGATTTTCACAGTAGATGTGTTACTAGAAAATTCAGTTAATTCTAAACAGACATGCCCCAAATGGATGTCCAGGCAGGATGTTCACAAATTATACATGTTGGAAGACAGTTCCGTGTTGGTCCTGGCTGTCTTCCCATTTCTTGGCAGGATGGCTAGTACTGCTCGTTCCTATCTGTTGAGTATGAATGGTACTACCCCATTTATTGTATCTAGCAAAACCATCTCTTTGGATTTCTCAGTTGCTGTGTGGGGACAGTATTGACCACTGATGTAAATTAGATGTTCTTAGATGGATCTAAGTGGTTGGTCAGTATGTTATCATTATCTGTCTGTCTCTGTCCTCTCTTTGTTGGCATCGTTATTAGATAGGTCTCCTATGTAAAATGAAAGACAGCTAATGGTAGTTCCAAGTTTATAAGAACATTAGAGCATTCATCTCAGTGGATATGTGCCTCCATCTACTTCCAGGGAGGATTTCTGTGTTTTGTGCACACACTTCTGGTACTGAGTGGTATTATTCTTGTGCATTTTTTGAGTTAATATGTTCCCTCCGAATATGAATATATAGTTATTTTGCATTATCATTTATTGAATAATCCATCTGACTTGAAATATTACCTTTGTTATGTATATGCTTTCATATTCATATCTGGACTCTGTATTATGATCTGATTTTTTTTTGTATGCTCCTATGCCTATGTCTTCCTGATTAACTTTCTATAATTTTATAGTATGATTTGATACCTAGTAGTGAAACTCTATTTCATTATTATTCCTTCTTAAAAACTGCTGAGTGCTTCTCTTACATTTACTCTTTCAAATGAGTTTTAAATGTAATTTGTCAGTCTCTGACCTCTCTTATCCCATTGGAATTTTGACTGGAATTTCATTTATTTGGGGACAGTTGGTACTTTTTATAATATTGAAACTTCTCATCTGGACCCACGGCTCATATCTCAATTTGTATAGTTTTTTTTGATGTATTGAGTAAAATTTTATAGTTTCACTTAATTTTTAAACTGATTGTTAGATTGCTATCCAACACCTTGCTCCTTAATTTAGTTGTCTTATTAGCTCTAATAGTTATTCATTTTATTTTCTAAGTTGTCTAGATTAACAGGTGTATCATTTACAAATATTGATTGTATTTTTTCCCTCTGTTTATGCCTCATTATTTCTCTTACTTTATTATCAAAACAAAGTTACCTAATAGTTATCTTTGTCTTCTTCCTGACTTCAGTAAAAGTGAATTAGTGTTTCTTTATTAAGCACATTTGCTTTTGGTTCCTAATACATGCACTATCACATTTATTTTATTCCTGATTTATTATGGGCTTTTAATTGAGGATGGCAAGTGGTTTTATCAAATGCTCTTTGCAGTCCTATGAAGATGGCCCTTATAGTTTTTCTCCTTTAAACAATTAGTGCATTTTATTAACTAATAGATTTTCTAACATTGAATGAACACTATGAATTAATCAGACTTTGATTAAAAACTACTTTGTCAAAGAAGCATTGATCTTTTAATGCATTGTTGGAGTTGATTTCTTCCTAATCTTTTTTAGGATTTTTGCATCAATTCATATGGAAGCTGGTAATTTTCTTGTATAATCTTTATCAGGTTTTGGTATCAGGGTTATTTTAGTTTGGTAAAATAAACTGGGAAATCTTGCTTTGTTTTTATGGTTGAGAATAGTTTAAATCAGGAATTATCTATTTTTTAAAGGTTTGATAAAAGTTACCTATAATTTTTATCTGGGCCTAGCATCTTTTGGGGGACCAGATCTGTTACAACCTTTTCAGTTACTTCTGGGATCAGTGGTTTAGGGTGGCATTTTATTCATTTTTGTATTCCCAGCTTCTAGTTAGTGTCTGTTTTATAGTGAATACTGTATATATTTGTGTTGAATGAATCTTCTGGAGAAAGAAATGGTAACCCACTCCAGCATTCTTTCCTGGGAAATCCCATGGACAGAGGAGCCTGGCACACTCCAGTCCATGAATTCACAAAGTCAGACACCACTGAGCACAAACACACAATACACACACTATATATTTGTGTTGAATGAATGAATAATTGTACTTATGTTTCTAAGAGCTATATGGAACATATGAATTAGTAGGAGTAATAGCTAAGAGTTTGTGCCAGATAGTAGTTTGAGTGCTTTACAATTATTTGTTTAATCTTCATTATAATTCTGGATAAGTTACTATGAATATTCCATTTTACAGTAGAAACTGAGGCACAGAGAGGTTAGGTAAATTGCCTGAAGATATGAAGCCAGTTAAATATTGGAGCCAGGATATGGCAAAAATGATGATATTTGTAGTTGGTGAGATTATGAATGTTTCAAAATACTTAAAGAAATTTTAATAGTGTTTTATAGTCTCCACAATCAGGAAAAAAAAGAATTAAGCATTTGCCTAACTTTCTCAAAAATTTTCCTTCTAAGGGACACTTATCAGTGTGTCAGTAAGTAAAACTTAGGAAGTTTTAAGTTCAATTTATTTTTTCTTTTCGTTCATGTAAGTGTAAATGAGCACATCTTTGGGGCGTATTGCTCTGCCTTCTTAGCAGGTCAACCCAGATTGCTCCACATGATTGTTATTACTTTACAGTAGTTATCATTACAATGTTACCCAGTGTTTTGAAAGTACTATACAATTTCATATTTTATAAGTTTTTTATTGATTAAATTTTGGCTTGGCTTCTTCCTGATAACAGTTTGTCCTGTTGATTTGAGAAGTAGTATAACTTTTTATCCTACTTATCAAGTTTTCCAGAGAAGGTAATGGCAACCCACTCCGGTACTCTTGCCTGGAAAATCCCATGGATGGAGGAGCCTGGTAGGCTGCAGTCCATGGGGTTGTTAAGAGTCGGACACGACTGAGTGACTTCACTTTCACTTTTCACTTTCATGCATTGGAGAAGGAAATGGCAACCCACTCCAGTGTTCTTGCCTGGAGAATCCCAGGGATGGGGGAACCTGGTGGGCTGCCGTCTATGCGGTCGCAGAGTTGGACACGACTGAAGCGACTTAGCAGCAGCAGCAGCAGGTTTTCAACCTAGAATATGTTCTCCTGAAGTTAACCCTAGGTTATAGGACCATTGTTTACTGACCACTACTCAAAACTCAAATTTTGAGAATTGACTTTTTTTTTAAAATTTAAAAATAGTAGGTTTACTTTGTTTTGTGTTTTGGCTTGGATTGAAAAAACAGCATTACCTAGAAATTAGCCACACTTGTTTCTTGGCAACCCACTCCAGTACTCTTGCCTGGAAAATCCCATGGATGGAGGAGCCTGGTAGGCTGCAGTCCATGGGGTTGTTAAGAGTCGGACACGACTGAGTGACTTCAGTTTCACTTTTCACTTTCATGCATTGGAGAAGGAAATGGCAGCCCAGTCCAGTGTTCTTGCCTGGAGAATCCCAGGGACGGGGGAGCCTGGTGGGCTGCCACCTATGGGGTCACACAGAGTCGGACACAACTGAAGGGACTTAGCAGTAGCAGCAGCAGTTTCTTGGTACATAATCACGTAGACCTTTTACATACATATATATGAGATACCTACATCTATAGAGTTGAAAAGGAATCATACTATACCTATTTTATAATATCTTTTTTTAATCTTCATAGATTGAGTATATCTTTCAATGACTATCTGATTGGGCCCCATCTTGAGGTCTTTTAAGTCATTCAGTAAACATTTGTGTATTACTGCCAAGTGCTATTCAGGATGTTGGGCATACATTAGTGAACAAAACAGTAAAAAAAAAAAAAAAAAAGATTGCCCTTGTGGAATTTAAATACTAATGGGGAATGATAGACAAGCAAAATAAACCTAATCAATAGTGTTAAACAGTAAATAATATGGAAAGAAATAGAGGAGGGTGCTTCAAAAAGTGTAGTCAGCGAAGGCCTTATTGAGAAGATATTTGAATAGATATAAAAGTAGTGAGAGAATGAGCCAGGAATGTGCCAACAAGGAGAGTCTAATGTGAGAGAACGGAATAAGTGAGGGGAATAGTAGGAGATGAGGTCACAGAGAACTTGTTGGGGCCAGAGATCAGGAGGTGAGTCTGAGATCATGTAGCGACTGGTAGGCTATTATAAAGGATTTTATTCTGAGTGCAGTGGCAGTCCAGTAGGAATTTTAGGGTAGAAGAATGACATGGTCTAACTTATACCTTTAAATGCTCATTGTAACTGCTGTGTTGATAATAGAATGGTGAGTGGTATGTGTGTGTATGAGGGGCACGGGGGCAAAGACAGAAGCAGAGAAACCAGTTAGGAGGCTGTTGCATTAAAGTTAGAGATGCCAGTGGCTTGGATGAGGGTTAGTTTAAAAAAAAAAAAAGCTGGATTCTAGGTAAAGATTGACTTTGGGCATGACAGGATTTGCTGGCAGGTTGGATATGAGGTGTAACAGAAAGAAGAGTTAAGGATGACATAAAGGTTTTTGTCTGAACAACTAGAAAAATGGAGCCACCATCAGCTAAGATGGGGAATGCTAGAAGGGATGGGTTTGGGGGAGAAGATCTAAGAGTTCACTTTTGGACTTAATAAGTTTGAGGTGCTTATTACGCATTCAAGTGATGATGTTGAGTAGGGAGAGGTCTCGCCTGGATATAAAACCTGGAAAGTTGTTGCCTATATATGGTTCAGTTCAGTTCAGTTCAGTCGCTCAGTCGTGTCCAACTCTGCGACCACATGAATCACAGCACGCCAGGCCTCCCTGTCCATCACCAACTCCCGGAGTTCACTCAGACTCATGTCCATCGAGTCGGTGATGCCATCTAGCCATCTCATCCTCTGTCGTCCCCTTCTCCTGCCCCCAATCCCTCCCAGCATCAGAGTCTTTTCCAATGAGTCAACTCTTCGTATGAGGTGGCCAGAGTACTGGAGTTTCAGCTTTAGCATCAGTCCTTCCAAAGAACATCCAGGACTGATCTCCTATATATGGTACTTAAATATAAAACTGGATGAAATTGCCAAAAGAGGCAAGATAGAGGAGCTCAGGGAATTGAGCTCTGAGCCCTCCTTGATTAGAAGTTTGGAAGGTAGGAAGAATAAGTAGAGGAGACTGACAAGGGAGCTAGGAGGAAACCTAGAGAGAAAACAGCTCTGGAGACTAAGTGACTACTCTTATCTGATTTTAGCATATATCTTCCCTTCCAGACCCTGTGGATTTATTTCTCTCTTCTGTGGGTTGCTAAAATTAAATACATAGACCTCTTCCCCCACCCCTTTTAGCTCCTATTACTTTAACAAGAAAGTGTTTGTTTAAAGAAAGTTCACTGTAAGTACTGTGTATGTATCTATTGAAGATAATTTCCTGACATCAGCTCATACACTTACCCGGGTCACCTTGAGCTGCTAAGATGGAACCTGGATCTCACTTCTGGAGAGTAAGCAGCCGATAAAGGCGAAATCAGCAGCTTATCCCCTGAGGTGTCCCTGGCAATTCCAAGTATTTATATAGGATCTGCCTTAGAGCCTCAGGGAACTAGAGTCTTTCTCTCTGTCTCTCTCTCAAACTTGATTATTACCACTTACTTATTGGTTAGTTCAAGTATGTGATTATCTGTTCTAGTTAGTCATCCCTCAGTATCTGTTGGAGGGATTGGTTCCAGGACACCCTGTGCCCCCCGCTGGTACCCAACTCTGAGAATTCGCATCTCTGATATAAAACAATATTTGCAAATAACCTATAGTACATCCTTCTGTATACTTCAAGTCATCTTTAGGTTACTGTAACACTTAATACAATGCTATGTAAATAGCAACACTTTAAACAAAGTAAATGCTATATAAATAGTTGGTGTTGAACTGCAAATTCAAGTTTTGCTTTTTGGAGCTTTCTTGAGTTTCCCCCCTTCCCTCAGTAGTTTGCAGATGCAGAACCTGTGGGTACAGAGGGCCAACTGTACAGCTCCCCAGTTTTCATTGCGCTTTGCTTTATTGCGCTTAGCAGATACTGCGTTTTTTACAAATTGAAGATTTGTGGCAACCCTGTATCCAACAAATCTGTCGGTGCCATTTTTTTCAACTGCATTTGCTCACTTCATGTCTTGGAGTCACATTTTCATAAGTCTCATAATATTTTAAACTTTTTCATTATTGTATTTGCTGTGGTGACCTTTGATCAGTGGTCTTTGGTGTTACTACTAACTTGCTGAAGGTTCAGATGATGGTTAGTATTTTTAAAAAATAAAATATTTTAAAATTAAGGTATGTACATTGTTTTAGACATAATGTTATCACATACTTAGGAGACAACAATAAAGTGTAAACATAACTTTTATATGCACTGGGAAACCAAAAAAATCATATGAGTGATTTTATTGCAACATTTGCTTCATTGCAGTGGTCTGGAACCACACCTGTGATACTGCTGAGATATGCCTTTACTAGCAAGCGAGGATATACTAGTCATTTGTTGTTGGGTAAACAGATTATACTAGAATTTAGCAATTTATGGTAGAGTTATTGCTCAGTCGTGTCCGACTCTGCAAACCCCATGGACTATAAAGTCCATGGAATTCTCCAGGCCAGAATACTGGAGTGGGTAGCCTCTCCCTTCTCCAGGGGATCTTCCCAACCCAGGGATCCAACCCAGGTCTCCCACATTGTAGGCAGATTCTTCATCAGCTGAGCCACAAGGGAAACCCAAGAATATTGGAGTGGGTAACCTATCCCTTCTCCAGTGGATCTTCCTGACCCAGGAATCGAACCAGGGTCTCCTGCATTGCAGGGGGATTCTTTACCAACTGAGCTATCAGGGAACCCGATAGCAGCTTTTAACAACAGACATTTATCATCTCACAGTTTCTGAGGGACAGTAATTTGGGAGCAGCTTAGCTAGGTGTTTTTGGTGAAGTTTTTCATGATGTTGTAATCAAAATGTCTGCAGTGGCAGCAGTAATCTGAATACTTACCTGGGATTGGTAAGATCCACTTCAAGATGGGTGAACTAACATTACTGTTGGCAGGAGGCCTCAATTCCTCACTGTGTGGGCATCTCCGTAGGACTCTTTGGTGTCTTCATGACTTGGCAGCTGGCTTCCCCTAGAGTAAGTGATCCAAGAGAGAAAAAGGAAGAAGGGAAAACCATAATGCCTTTTATATCCTGATCTTAAAAGACAAACACTGTCACTTCAGCCATATTTTGTCTGTAAGGAGCGAATCACCAAGTCTAGCCCACATTCATGAGGAAGAATATTAAAGAATTTGTATACATGTTTCTGTTTACAAAATTAAAAAAATTTTTTTTTCCTTAAGTTTTTGGCCATGCTGCACGGCATGTGGGGGTCTTAGTTCTCTGACCAGGGATGGAGTCTGCGCTCCCTGCGGTGCAAGCAGAGTCTTAACCACTGGACTGCCAGAGAAGCCCTGGACATATTTTTTTAAAACTAGCACAATTTAACCTTTGGCCAGAAATTTCTCCCATGTGAGAAATACACTCACCTCCTCCCAAGACCCACCAGAAGTCTTGTCCCTTTATAGCATCAACTTGAAATCCAAGTGTCATTTACTTAGGTTTGAGTATGGATGAGGCTCTTTGGGTTATAGACAGAATTCCTTTTGATGTGGAGATCTAGAAACCAAAGACACAAGTTTTTTACCCCTCACATATACAATATATAGTGATGGGACAGGAATATAATCAACAGGTGTAGAGATTTCTGTTTAGAAAGGGAGAAGATGTAAGGCACACAGAAGTTACTGATGGATAGCAATTTTGATGTTTGTCTGGATAAATGTTGAACGGTCCTTGATTAGGACTTCGTTCTACTTCTGCCCAGGAATGCGTCTCTGTGGCTCTTGTTTCCTCCTTCCTGGCTCTTGATTCCACCCTATGAGTCATTCTTTTCCATGAAAAGTAGTCCAGATTTGCAGCTCCATAGTTTTTTTAGCCTGCATCTTGCCAGTAGAATTTTGAGGGCCTAAAAGATCTCTTTTCATTTTGTACTGCCTTTGTACTTTTCAATTTAAGCTGGTAGTGTTTCTTTTTAAAACTTTGAGTCTCCTGTGAGTATTAGTAAAGTTAATGCCGTTAACAAAAACTATGCTCACAAGTCTTTTTTAGATACTCCCTTTTTTACCATGGACTTCTGCTGGGATTGCTGAAGGACAATACTTGTTGTGGGTAGACCTGTATACTTCACCAGTGTTCAAGTCCTAACTTCCTAACTTAGCTGTGAATATGATCTTATTTGGAAATAATGTCTTTTATGTGTGTGTGTGCTCAGATGCTTTAGTTTTGCAACTAAAGAACTAAGGCTGTTTGCAACCCTATGGATTGTAGCCTGCCAGACTCTTCTGTCCTTGAAATTCTCTCGGCAAGAATATTGGGTTGCCATGCCCTCCTCCAGGGGAGTCTTTCCAACTCAAGGATCAAATCCACGTCTGTTATGTCTCCTGCATGGACAGGTGGATTCTTTACCACTGAGTCACCAGGGAAGCCCCTGACAGCATCTTGATTTCAGATTTCTGACTTCCAAAATTATGAGAGAATAAACTCCTGTTGTTTTAGCTACCCAGTTTGTGGGAATATGTTATGGCAGCCCCAGGAAACTATTAGTAATACGACATCCACAGTTGTTTAATTGAATGGTTCTCTAGGCACTGTCTTTCTGAGGTCTTCACCAAGAATTTTTATAGCCACACTCTTGGCTGCTTTAACTGTTTTCTTTTGGCAATGCCCATGATTTGATCTTTGCTTGAAAACCATTTCTTTCTTTCTTTTTTTTTTAAAGCCATTTCTTAATTTTAGTATCATTTGCCATCTGGAGAGTCTGGGAATTTTCAGAATGATGCAATCTTAACTCCTTTTTAAGTATTATTCCTTTAATGTATTCCTCTTCTTTTGCATTTTAATGCATGAAGATGAAACCTAAAGGGACCTTCAACATTCCTGTCTGGAAATCTTGTTAGCTAGATTACCATCCCCTTCATGAGCCATAACTTCTACTTCCCATATGATGGCAGGATTTTTCCACTACATAACGAGGATCTCTTTCCCTCCTGTTTCCTCACTTTCCCTTAAGTACTCACTCTTCCTCAGAAGCCATCAGGCATCTACTATTTCTTCAAGGCTTTTCAAACTTTTACTCACTGTCCTCAAAATCCTTCCAGCTCTGCCCTTTGCTGTATTTCAGAGCTATTCCCATGTTTTAGGTTTTTTTTTTTTTTTTTACAGCAAGCTTCCCAGGTGGCCCAGTGGTAAGGAATCCACCTGCCAGTGCAAGAGACACAAGAGACATATGTTTGACTGCTGGGTCTGGTAGATCCCCTGGAGTAGGAAATGGCAACCGTTTTGCAGTATTCTTGCCTGGAAAACTCCATGGGCAGAGGAGCCTGTCAGGCTACAATCCATGGAATTTCAAAGAGTCGGACACAGCTTAGCATGCGTGCACTCACTTCTGGGTATCAAAATCTGTATTAGGTATCTATTGCTGTATAACAATTACCCCAGAGCTTAGAGACTTAAACAACAAACATATATTATCTCATAGGTTCAGTGGGTCAGGAATTTGAGAGCAGCTTAGCTGGGTGGTTCTGGCCCGGGATCTCATGAGCTTACAGTAAGTTCATTGGCCGTTGCTGTAGTTACCTGAAGAATCAATTGGGAATTACTCAGATTTCGGCAAGTTTGTTCTGGATATTGCCAGGAAGCCTTAGTTCTTTGTCATGTGGCCATTTCCACAGGATTACTTGATATGGCACTTTCCCAAAGAAAGTAATCCATGAGAGGGTGCAAGGAAGAAGCCACAATGCCTTTTATGACCTCTCCTTGGAAAAGGAAATGGCAACCCACTCCAGTATTCTTGCCTGGAAAATCACATGGACAGAGGAGCCTGGTAGACTACAGTCCATGGTGTCGCAAAGAGTTGTACACAACTGAGCAACTTCGCTTCCACTTCTACTTTCACTTTCGGAAGTCACAGTTATCCTGCCGTATTCTATTGTTAAGAAGTAAGTCACAGCTGATACTGATACAGCCAGAATCACTGACCAGACTCTCTCTGGAATAGGAAAGCAGAGTAGCTGGAGGACAGGATGAGATTGGACTAATTAGCTCATAGAGCTAAATGCTCATATACTCCAAGAGGAAATCAGTAAATCAATAAGTGAATGACTACAAGTGATTGATAAAGAGACAAATGAATCATGATAGTACTTAGGAATATGAATATTTAAGAATGCCAGAAACAACCACAGAAAGTGACTCCCTTCTGGGAGCAGGAACAGGGGGTTGGATAAGACAGAGAATCTTTTGTAAGAATCTGTTTAAATCTTTGTGTCTTATTTGACTTCCTTAACTTTGGTAATGAAAGAAATTTAATTTTTAATGATAAAAAAAAGAAGTAAGCCAGAGTATGGTATTGGCATGAAAATAGATATCTAAATCAAGATAACAGAGGGCCAGAAATAAATCTATGCATATATGGTCTATTAGTTTATGACAGAGGAGCCAAGAATATACAGTGGAGAAAGAACAGTCTGTTTAATAAGTGGTGTTGGAAAAACTGGATAGCCACAAGGAAAAGAATGAAATTGGATCAGTGTCTTATACCATACAAAAGTTAACTTAAAATGGATTAAAGACTGGTACATATGATCTGAAACTGTAAAATGCCTATAAGAATACAGGCAGGAAACTCCTTGACATTAGTCTTGGTGATGATTTTTTTCAGTTCAGTTCAGTCGCTCAGTTGTGTCCGACTCTGCGACCCCATGAATTGCAGCATGCCAGGCCTCCCTGTCCATCACCATCTCCTGGAGTTCACTCAGACTCACATCCAGTGAGTCAGTGATGCCATCCAGCCATCTCATCCTCTGTCGTCCCCTTCTCCTCCTGCCCGCAATCCCTCCCAGCGTCAGAGGCTTTTCCAATGACTCAGCTCTTTGCATGAGGTGGCCAAAGTACTGGAGTTTCAGCTTTAGCATTATTCCTTCCAAAGAACACCCAGGACTGATCTCCTTTAGAATGGACTGGATGGATCTCCTTGCAGTCCAAGGGACTCTCAAGAGTCTTCTCCAGCACCCCAGTTCAAAAGCATCAGTTCTTTGGTGGTCAGCTTTCTTCACAGTCCAACTATCACATCCATACATGACCACTGGAAAAACCATAGCCTTGACTAGACGGACCTTTGTTGGCAAAGTAATGTCTCTGCTTTTCAATATGCTATCTAGGTTGGTCATAGCTTTTCTTCCAAGGAGTAAGCATCTTATAATTTCATGGCTGCAGTCACCATCTGCAGTGATTTTGGAGCCCCCCAAAATAAAGTCTGACACTGTTTCCACAGTTTTCCCATCTATTTCCCATGAAATGATGGGACTAGATGCCATGATCTTCTTTTTCTGAATGTTGAGTTTTAAAACACCTTTTTCACTCTCATCAAGAGGCTTTTTAGTTCCTCTTCACTTTTCTGCCATAAGGGTGGTGTCATCTGCATATCTGAGGTTATTGGTATTTCTCCCGGCAGTCTTGATTCCAGCCTGTGCTTCTTCCAGCCCAGTGTTTCTCATGATCTACTCTGCATAGAAGTTAAATAAGCAGGGTGACAATATACAGCCTTAATGTACTCCTTTTCCTATTTGAAACCAGTCTGTTGTTCCATGTCCAGTTCTAACTGTTGCTTCCTGACCTGTATACAGGTTTCTCAAGAGGCAGGTCAGGTGGTCTGGTATTCCCATCTCTTTCAGAGTTTTCCACAGTTGATTGTGATCCACACAGTCAAAGGCTTTGGCATAGTCAATAAAGCAGAAATAGATGTTTTTCTGGAACTCTCTTGCTTTTTCCATGATCCAGTGAATGTTGGCAATTTGATCTCTGGTTCCTCTGCCTTTTCTTAAACCAGTTTGAACATCTGGAAGTTCATGGTTCACATATTGCTGAAGACTTGGTTGGAGAATTTTGAACATTACTTTACTAGCGTGTGAGATGACTGCCATTGTGCGGTAGTTTGAGCATTCTTTGGCATTGCCTTTCTTTGTGATTGAAATGAAAACAGACCTTTTCCAGTCCTGTGGCCACTGCTGAGTTTTCCAAATTTGCTTACATATTGAATGCTGCACTTTCACAGCATCATCTTTCAGGATTTGAAATAGCTCCATTGGAATTCCATCACCTCCACTAGCTTCGTTCGTAGTGATGCTTTCTAAGGCCTACTTGGCTTTACATTCCATGATTTTTTTGGATGACTCCAGAAACAGAGGCAACAAAGACAAAAATAAACAGGTGGAACTACATCAGACTGAAAAGCTTCTGCATGGCTAAGGAAATCAAGAGAATGAAAAGGAAACCAACTGAATTGGAGAAAGTATTTGCAAATGATATATCCAACAGGAGACTAATATCCAAAATAATACAAAGAACTCATGCAACTCAGCAACAATAAAAACAAACATCCGAATTAAAAAATGTGCAGAGGACTTGAATAGACATTTTTCTGAAGAAGACATATAGGTGGCCAACAGGCACGTGAAAAGATGCTCTGCCATCACTAATCATCAGAGAAATACAAATCAAAGCCACAGTGAGCTATCACCTCACACCCGTTAGAATGGCTATAATCAAAAAGATAAGAAATAACAAATGTTGATGAGGGTGTCAAGAAAAGGGAATGAACCTCCTATACACTATTGTTGGGAATGTAAATTGGTATAGCCAATGTGGAAAACAATATGGAGTTTCCTCAAAAAAAAAAAAAAAAGAACTACCTTATGATCCAGCAATTCCTCTTCTGCATATTCATCTGAAGAAAATAGAAGCACAAATTTGAAAAGATACATGCACCCCATGATCATTGCAGCATTGTTTACCATAGCCAAGGCATGGAAACAACCTAAGGGTCCACTGATAGACAAATGGATAAAGAAATGGTGGTACACATGTACAGTGGAATATTATTCAGCTCTAAAATAGACTGGCATCTTGCCATTTGCAACAACATGAATGGACGCTGCTGCTGCTGCTAAGTCACTTCAGTCATGTCTGACCCTGAGGACATGCTAAGTGAAATAAATCAGAGAAAGACAAATACTATATAATCTTATAGGTGGAATCTTAAAAAAAAAAAAGAATTCAGTGTCCAGGTTCATAGATAGAAGAGAACAGATTGGTCGATTGCCATAGGCAGGGGTTGGGGAATAAGTAAAATCAGTGAAGGGGGTCAAAAGATACAAATTTCCAGCTATAAAATAAATATTGGGGGTATAATGTATAGCAGAATGACTGTATTATCAGGGAAATGTAAATGAAACTCACAATGAGAGAGATTATAGTTCATTACTGTTAATTACATTACAGTGTTATTTTAATACTGTATTGCATATTTGAAAGTTGCTAAGAGTAGATCATAAGAAAGTAAAATTTTATAACTATGTATGGTAATGAATGTGAATAAGTTTTATTATGATGATCATTTGCGATATATACAAACATCAAATCATGTTGTACCTGAAAAGAAAATACAATGTTATATGTCAGTTGTACATCAAAAAAGAAAAAAGAAAAGTCGATAAGTCCAGCCTATACCCAAAAGAGGAGTATAAAATAACTTGTGAATGTCTACAACCCAGAACGGCCAAATAAAGGGATGTGCGTGGGTGCCGTACCTTTAAATAGTATTTTGCACAATGTATGCTAAGTCGCTTCAGTGTCCGACTCTGTGTGACCCTATAGACAGCAGCCCACCAGGCTCCCCTGTCCCTGGGATTCTCTAGGCAAGAACACTGGAGTGGGTTGCCATTTCCTTCTCCAGTGCATGAAAGTGAAAAGTGAAAGTGAAGTCGCTCAGTCGTGTCCGACTCTTAGCGACCCCATGGACTGCAGCCTACCAGGCTCCTCTGTCCATGGGATTTTCCAGGCAAGAGTACTGGAGTGGGGTGCCATTACCTTCTCCATTGCACAATGTATATAAGACATAAAAGTGGAACTACTCCTGTTGCAGGGAGGTGGGTCCAGAATCCCACTGGCCTAGCATCTCTATAAGCCTCTCATGTTGCTGCCAAGGATCCAGGAATCATAGTTTGAACACTAACCATACAGTCAGAGTCCTTTCCTGCTTAATTCATAAAAATCTAAGGAAGACAGCCATAATAGCAAAGAAGCAGTCTACCAGATAGCAGACTGATTTCTGGTGCTATTTTTTAGAGTGAAAAGCCATTGTGTTATGGGGAGGGGGTTGGTGATGAGTCAGCCATGGATATCTACAGAGTACTTTCATGAGTCTGTTGTCTTTTAACTATTTTTTTTTCTTCAACAGAGTACTACAACAGATCATTGCAGGATTCATTCCTGGATCCCCATTTTCTTGGTAAGTAACTAGTTGCCTTCTGTCTCAGTCTCCTGGAGTAGTGTCATTTTCAGTACTGTAGTATCTGTGCCATAATGAGAGACAAAAGGAGCTGCACAGGTGAGTGTATAGATGTGATTGGCAGGCTGTTAAAGACTGCTGTTGTCTGCTGAGCCCAAACTTAATCAGAACTTATTTTTTGTGTAATTCAGGCTGATGAGGGCCATCCTGATCCTGCAGGGTGTCTGATTCCATTGATACTCAGGTCTGAGGGTCGTGCTGAGGTAGGGAGTGAGGTGGTCCCTACCAAGGTTGATGTCTGATTCGTGAGTTTTTCTTGGAGATTATATGGGAAGATTTTATTCCTTAAGAATTTCTGAAATTGAAAACATTGCTTCACTTCCTTTTCTCAAAGTAAGAAGGTTTTTTCAGAAGAAACAAAAGGCTTAAATTCAGTAACAGAGTGACAGTTACTTACTGTACAGGTTAAAGATGGAATGTCTTCTTGTCTGGACAATTATTTGCCACTTCTGACTCTACCCCAGAAGGCTTCTTTGCTCAGAGGGATCTTGGTCCTTCCACACAGTTACCCTGTTTTCCAGCCTCTAGTTTCTTTAAGCATGTTCCAGCCAAAGAGTCTGGATATCTGTCATGCAGGGTAGTATACCAACAGCTCCAGAAAGAGGTGCTGCCAAATCCCTTTTGTAACTACTCTAAGTTGTGATTCAGAGACACTGCTATGGCTGCTTCTCTACTTGAAAGCTGCTCATTGTGTAAGGCCACAGGCTGCCCCTTAGAATGAGGGAACTTTGCTGTCAATTTTGGCCACTCAGGAAGGGAAAAATCTCCTTACAAAGCAGCTCCATCTATGTTTAATTTAAATGGGCACAGAGGAGACAAACTTTTAACCAACAGGCAATGAGTCACTCTTTTTGCTCTGGTTTGTCAGGTGGTATTTTAGGTAGCGTCACATTTTATGTTTCATACAGTTAAGCAGAAATTCCTGGAGAATAAGAGACTGCCTTTGGATAATCTGTTTGACCTTGAAATCACTGAGAAATTCTTTGCCACTTGGTTCTAGAGAACTAGTGACTTGCCAGCTCTGAGAGAGAGCAGGATTCCTCTGCCAACTTTTTCTGTGGTGTAAGGCGGAGCCTGGTCACTCCATCTAACGCTGTCTGTCTCATCTCATGTATAGGAGCGGGATGCTGCACTCCAACCCTGGGGACTATGCCTGGGGTCAGACAGGGCTTGATGCCATTGTAACCCAGGTGAGGAGCTGCCTTTTGAGGGTGTCTGTTCAGTGTGTCTCATGGTTCCACAGGCTTCCTGCTTTCCTTCTGCTACTTTCTGAAATGGCAGTCACTCTGCTTTCCCTAATATTTTGAGCTTGTGGGTTTCTGTTTTACTAAAGAGATAAATGGTTTATGGGTTTAGCTCAGCATCCATGTATTTTCTTGGTCCTAGGGACTTTCTAGAAGATAGCTTCAACTCCAAAGGAAAAAACTTCTATAACAGTATTTTCTGTTTTGGCCTCTTGTTCATTCCTATGAGGATTCTGTTGACAAGTACTTCACAAAAAAGAAAGGTGTCCTCACATGTTGAAGCAGGGATTTCTGCTAGAGGGAGCAAAGTAGGGGAAGGAAGCAGAGAAAAAGGTATTCCCATGCCATGTATAATTGCTTCCACTTGTTTATGTTTATTTTAATTTAATTGGTTTTTCATTTCCCTTGTGGATTGCTGAGACTAGAAAGCATGTCATTTATATCCAGGTCTTCTTGTAGGAAGTAATTTACCTATTTCTTGGCTTACCTAATGCTACTTTCCATACTCTCACCTTTTTCTTTCTTTCAGAAAAATGAAGTTTTTGAACTGGTTAAGTATCAATTTCTGTTAAGGTGTAGTTTTATTTGTGACATCACAACCCTTTTGCTGCCTCCAAAGTTGCTTTATGCCCAGAGGTGAGCCTTGCAATGATGGATCTGTCTGTAGGCTTATACTAATGTCACTCTGAAAATGTAAAGCAATTATTCTGGCAGCAGGAAAGGGCAAACCCAAGCCTCTCAGAGCCTTGTGGAAGCAAAAGCAACTAACATTTCTAATGTCTGTACTGTTATCAGATGGAGCAGCTGCTCCCTCCTAGGGATAGTTTGATGTCTGCCACTTCTTCTTTGCCCTTTTTTTTGTAGCTTTTAGGACAACTGGAAAATACAGGGCCTCCCCCAGCTGACAAGGAAAAGATCACATCTCTTCCAACAGTGACAGTAACTCAGGAACAAGTTGGTAGGTTCCTTTTCTTTTTTTTTGGTAGGTTCCTTTTCTTTTTTTTTTGGTAGGTTCCTTTTCATGTGTGTGTTTTCGTTTTATTATCTCTGTTCAGAATCTGAGCCATGTACTATATATTAAAAATCTTCTGTGAAACTGTAGCATTCCTAAAGTTCCTACCTGTGTGCCAGATATGAAAGGTACCTATCCCTTCATTAGGGTTAGTCAACAGGTAATTCCTGAGCAATTACCATGCTATTTTTCTAGCTGCCATTCAGGAAATAGAGAAGTGCAAAGGTATATAAAGCTTGATTTCTTGAAGAACTTTACTAGAGGAAGCAAAACTCACCAAATTAGACATTATTATGTAAAAAGTACTTGAGCAAATGATACTCTAGGGGAAAAGGAAGAGAAAAATAGGAGGCTAGGAATTTGTTTCACATCTACCCTATACTTAGGTACATTAGATAGATATTATTTTATTTATAAGCATGAAAAAAACAGTGATAAGGGACATTAGTTTGGAGTTGGAGTTTCTTTCCCCATGAATTCTACTTTAGAGAGTCAGAAGATTTTAAAAGACAGGATGGGCCATCTTAGAGAGATTATTCTGTTTATGGCAAAGTATGAACCAATGAAGAATGTCAGTATGAACATGGAGTCTGAATTAGGTATAAGGAGTGTAACCTCATTAGATCTGAAATAGAATCTAATTTGTGGAGTGATGGGAGGTATGTTTGAATTGGAGGTGTAATTGGATAGGTATGACTGGATAAGTCCTTGTTGCAGGGGACCCTGAAACTGGCAGAGGAGTTAGGGCTGGATGTTTTAGGCAATAGGTAAATTTTGTAGGTCCCTAACTGGAGGAATAAGGGAATCTGAGTGATCTTTGGGGAAGATTAGTTTGGAAGGTAGTATCTAAAATAGGTTGGAAGAGGGAAGGAGCAGAAATACTCTTAATGGGCTGTTGCAGCATTCTGATGGGGTTCAGGTGATGGTGGCAGTGCTACAAAGGAAAGGGTAGACTCAGATAATTTTTGAAGAAACGCTTTCATCATTGATTGCATAAGATAAGGAGGGGAAAGGGGGAAAGATGATTCTAAAGTTTTGCAACTCTGCAACTACAGAGGTGGTGCTGACATCATCAGGGATGGAAGAATTGTGAGCAGGCCCTGGTTTGAATAAGGAGGTGATGTGATGTTTTTTTTGAATCTGTTGCTTTTGGGGATCCCAACTGAGAATCCAAGAAAAGATGAGCTGGGAATTGCTGTGGAGCTGGTATTAGGGAAAACTAACTGGTAGCAAAGTATAGGATATATTTGGCAGGCCTGGAGTCAGGGTTGTTACCTGAGAGGCTATTGCAGTAAACTAGGCATGAGAAGTAAAAGCTGAAATTAGGGCAAACATCGTGGGAGTAGAGAGGAGGGAGTGAATCTTTTAAGTGGTATTTTACTCCAAATGCTGTGAATACTGTGGGGCATGTAGCATACATACCCTAGCTGCTGGAGAGATAGACTAGCTGGTGTTATTAGCCAAACTTGGGAAACTTGGAATTTGCTGCTTGGTAATCCTAGTTCAGTTTGTAGCCATTTTGTCTCAGAAGAAGTTTTCCTGTCTCTGGACTTGGAGCCTGAGTTACCCTTGCAGTTCTGTAGCAGCACCTCTTGGTACAGCTTTTAATAAACACCTCGTAAAAAGGGCTTTAGGGTAACCATGATGCAATAGGATGTGTAATGTCGAAAGTAGTAGAGTGAAAGTGGCTTGACACACTGAATGAGAACTGTGAAGATTGTTGAGATGAGTCCTTTGGTTGTGGTGGACAGATTGCCAGTGTTTCCTAAGTAGAAACTGCCAGAACACATTTGAGAAGATATTTTTCCTGTTTTACTTAACAGATAATCTAAGCCCCAGTTCTTCCAACTCTTTATGTTGAAAAATAGACCTCATAGAGTTGCTGTCTGGACCTTATTGGAATGGGCCCATTCGTCAGTCCTTTTCATGTCCCTGGCTATTACCACCTCTGTCCCCATTTTGAAGTAAAATTCTGCTTCTTCTCTGCCTCCGCCCTAGATGCACTTTGTTTTTTCTTTGTATACCTTTGGTTATTAAAGACATTAGGCTAGGTTTTCTTCCTTCTTTTTGCTTATTTTAAAAGGCATTTCCTCCTCTAACAGATAAGGGCTTAGAGTGTCCAGTATGCAAAGAAGATTACACAGTTGAGGAGGAAGTCCGGCAGTTACCCTGCAACCACTACTTTCACAGCAGTTGTATTGTGCCATGGTTAGAACTGGTAAGTACAGACAGCTCTCATCTGTGATAGGGCCCCTGTGCCAGTCATGTCTTGGGGGGATCAGTAAGGGCATAAGTAACAGTTAGTGGAGAGCCAAACAAATCAGATTTTAGTTTCTGGCTAACTCCTAGTAGCACCATTACTGTGTTTTAGATTGTTAATCTGTTCAGAACTTCTCTGACCAGGGGTTAGCAAACTACAGCCTATAGGTTTCTGTGGCCTGGCACATAGTTTTGTAAATGAAGTTTCATTGGAACATAGCTATGCTCATTTGTTTACAGATGGTCTATGGCTACTTTTGTGGTCCCTCAGCAGAGTTAAGTAGTTGCAACATTGGTGGTATGGCCTGCAGAGTCTGAAATAGTTACTATTTTTTCTTTAACAGAGCAAGTTTGCTGACCCCTGCTTAAGTCCATCTCAGTCATTGTTTCTAGTTAGTTCTGTTTGATAGTATGTGTTAGCTATCGTTAAGTTGCTGCCTTGAATTCTTTGTCAGTTCTGTTAAAAGTTCTGTTTGGGAAATGTCCTGGGGTTACACTTGTCCTGGGGTACTCTGTGAGAAGGCATGCCCTTTTTGTTTATCTACCTGCTAACTGTCAGGGTTCCTTAAGTGTTTAGTTAGTTCTTCCAGCTTCTCAGGTCAGGCTGTTCACGTGGATTTGTATCTTTCTGTTTCAGCATGACGCATGTCCTGTATGTAGGAAGAGCTTAAATGGTGAGGACTCTACTCAGCAAACACAGAGATCCGGGGCTTCTGCAAGCAACAGATTTAACATTGACAGCCAGCTACATGACCGGTGGACTTTCTGAAACTAAAGACCACGTCTGAGCCAGGGCTATGGTAGACCTCCTATCACAGCTATTATTTGTATCAATGCAAAAAAAATAGTAGGTGGATTTAGGAATCACTTAAGAAACCCCAACTCATAATATTAATTCACTGAGTGTTTTTCTTCTCTAAATTTAAAGTTAGTGTCTACAGATGGAATTGTATCTAGAACCAAATGCCTCTTATTCCTGAATTCAGAGTGATAATTTTGTAAGTGTGAAACTTAATTAATATGGGTTTCCCCTGCCAGAATAGAATTGGTTAATTATGTGGGTTTCCCCTACCAGAATAGAATTGGTTCCTTAAAGTCTACCTAGGGTCTTGCTGTCTGTCACGTTACCTTGTGATGGTTGTTTCCACCTCTTTCTTCAACCTCCACCGTCGTTAGTGTACTTTATAGTAAATACAGTGGAACCAGCCGTAAAGCCCTGCTGATAAAGTACTTCTGTTTTAATTGTACAAAAGCATTTACTCTTGGCCACATTAGCCATGGAGTGAAGTCATATTAAATCAGGAATCTGAGACTAATGATTTTTTTTTCTTAAATCTTTCGAGAGCAAATCAAAACAAAGTTACAGTGGGAAGGCTTCTAATTGTACTCTTTGGTTTTCTCATTTTTATTTTCAAAGACTACTTGGTAAGATGCAGGTTCTGCAGAAACCAACATGACAAATGACATGTCTTAAGAGTCTTACGTTGGTAGGAATCTGATTCTGGTTCCTATTTGGGAATAAGTTGGGCAGGATAAAGGCACAGAAAGACAGATGTTTGGAATCTCTGGTTCTGAGGTTTTTCAGTGATTCTCAACTCACTGTTTATCCTGGGGACCTTAAAGTAAGTTCCCTCACAGAAATAGGATTATTTTATTACTGCTTCTGCAGCTGATTCATGTTTTTTTTATAATTCATTGGTCTTCAGGAATTGAGACTTTATGTTGTTTCATTTTAATTTTTAAAGTGCATTTATCATCTCTGAAACCTCTTTATGTTTGCTTGGTTCTGGCTATACTTGCAGTCATATTGATTTTTGTGATCATGCCGAAACAACTTGGCCTAGGAGAGATAGGCCTTCTTTTTTCAGCCTGTGTCCCGTGTACACGTACATGCTCTTTGGTGCATTTAAGTGTTTAAAGTTGAATAAATGAAGAAGCTTAAGAATGTTGTTGGAACTTCAAAGTCTTAAAAATAAATGATGGGAACGTGTAAACACAGTTGGTCCACCAAAAAGGGTGACAAGAGGGGCACCATGGGTGTGGTCTTATCAGCCCTTCATGGTTGGAATGATCAAGAAGATGAGTCTTTGGTGAGTCTCTTTCTTGGTTAGGAGTCTGTCACACTGGTTTTGGGCATGAGGGGTGGGGTTAGAGAGATCTTCGTAATTTAGTAGAGGATAGAGGAGTAGGGGAGGGAAGAGAGAAAGTGGGAGAATTTAATGCTGAATTAATAGCCTGCCCCTAAAAGTTGTGACCATAAGGTATGATTCAGGTTGAGCCCAGAGAGAATGAGATGTTTTCTCATATGACTCTTATGTTATACCTCTGTAGAGAGAGTGTTTTTGGAGAATGTAAACTGTTTACTATGGTTATTGAAGTGTAACCCAGAGATATACATTGGCTTTGAATGAGAAGAGGTGATGAGTCTGAGGGGACATAAGAGGTATATTGTGAATGGCCATTGCTTAGGTTGAGATGGGCTCGACTGAAGTTGGAGTATGTTGTGGTTTTCAAGTAAAACAATATTGACAATATCAGCTGTCTCAGAAAAATGATGTTAGCTTGGAAGTTTTGTTATTATCTGGATATGCCAGGACAGAAATGGTAGGGACCTAACAGAAGCAGAAGATATTACGAAGAGGTGGCAAGAATACGCAGAAGAACTGTACAAAAAAGATCTTCACGACCCAGATAATCACGAAGGTGTGATCACTCACACTCACCTAGGGCTGGACATCCTGGGATGTGAAGCCAAGTGGACCTTCGGAAGCATCACCACGAACAAAGCTAGTGGAGGTGGTGAAATTCCAGTTGAGCTATTTCAAACCCTAAAAGATGATGCTGTGAAAGTACTGCACTCAATATGTAAGCAAATTTGGAAAACTCAGCAGTGGCCACAGGACTGGAAAAGGTCAGTTTTCATTCCAATCCCAAAGAAAGGTAATGGCAAAGAATGCTCAAACTATTGCACAATTGCACTCATCTCACACACTAGTAAAGTAATGCTCAAAATTCTCCAAGCCAGGCTTCAGCAATATGTGAACCGTAGACTTCCAGATGTTCAAGCTGGTTTAAGAAAAGGCAGAGGAACCAGATATCAAATTGCCAGCATCTGCTGGTTCATTGAAAAAGCAAGAGAGTCCCAGAAAAACATCTATTTCTGCTTTATTGACTATGCCAAAGCCTTTGACTGTGTGGATCACAATAAACTGTGGAAAATTCTGAAAGAGATGGGAATACCAGACCACCTGACTGGCCTCTTGAGTAACCTGTATACAGGTCAGGAAGCAACAGTTAGAACTGGACATGGAACAACAGACTGGTTCCAAATAGGAAAAGGAGTACATTAAGGCTGTATGTTGTCACCCTGCTTATTTAACTTCTATGCAGAGTACATCATGAGAAACGCTGGGCTGGAAGAAACACAAGCTGGAATCAAGACTGCCGGGAGAAATATCAATAACCTCAGGTATGCAGATGACACCACCCTTATGGCAGAAAGTGAAGAGGAACTCAAAAGCCTCTTAATGAAAGTGAAAGAGGAGAGTGAAAAAGTTGGCTTAAAGCTCAACATTCAGAAAACGAAGATCATGGCATCTGGTCCCATCACTTCATGGGAAATAAATGGGGAAACAGGGTCAGACTTTATTTTTTGGGGCTCCAGAATCACTGCAGATGGTGATTGCAGCCATGAAATTAAAAGACGCTTGCTGCTTGGAAGGAAAGTTATGACCAACCTAGACAGCATATTCAAAAGCAGAGACATTACTTTGCCAACAAAGGTCCGTCTAGTCTAAGGCTATGGTTTTTCCAGTAGTCATGTAAGATGTGAGAGTTGGACTATAAAGAAAGCTGAGCACCGAAGAATTGATGCTTTTGAACTGTGGTGTTGGAGAAGACTCTTGAGAGTCCCTTGGACTGCAAGGAGATCCAACCAGTCCATCCTAAAGGAGATCAGCCCTGGGTGTTCATTGGAGGCACTGATGCTGAAGCTGAAACTCCAATACTTTGGCCACCTGATATGGAGAGCTGACTCATTTGAAAAGCCCCTTATGCTGGGAAAGATTGAGGGCAGGAGGAGAAGGGGATGACAGGGGATGAGGTGGTTGGATGGCATCACCGACGCAGTAGACATGGGTCTGGGTGGACCTCGGGAATTGGTGATGGACAGGGAGGCCTGGCGTGCTGCGGTTCTTGGGGTCGCAGGGTCGCACATGACTGAACTGAACTGATGCCAGGACAGGCAGGTGTAATTTTATTTACAACTAGAGGACTAGAATGATGCCAGTTAAATGATGATGTTGTTAAGGTGCTGCACTCAATATGCCAGCAGGTTTGGAAAACTCAGCAGTGGCCACAGGACTGGAAAAGGTCAGTTTTCATTCCAATCCAAAGAAAGGCAATGCCAAAGAATGTTCAAACTACCACACAATCAAAGAATGTTCAAACTACCACACAACTGCACTCACTTCACACGTTAGCAAAGTAATGCTCAAAATTCTCCAAGCCAGACTTCAACAGTATGTGACCCATGAACTTCCAGATGTTCAAGCTGGATTTAGAAAAGGCAAAGGAACCAGAGATCAAGTTGCCAACATCTTTTGGATCACAGAAAAAGCAAGAGAGTTCCAGAAAAACATCTACTTCTGTTTTATTGACTATGCCAAAGCCTTTAACAGTGTGGATCACAACAAAGTGGAAAATTCTTCAAGAGATGGGAATACCAGACCACCTTACCTGCCTCCTGAGAAATCTGTATGCAGGTCAAGAAGCAACAGTTAGAACCAGACATGGCACAACAGACCAGTTCCAAATCAACAAAGGAGTACTTCAAGGCTGTATATTGTCACCCTGCTTATTTAACTTATAGGCAGAGTACATCATGTGAAATGCCAGGCTGGATGAAGCACAAGCTGGAATCAAGATTGCTGGGAGAAATATCTATAGCCTCAGATACACATGACACCACCCTTATGGCAGAAAGTGAAGAAGAACTAAAGAGCCTTTTGATGAAAGTGAAAGAGGAGAGTGAAAAAGGTGGCTTAAAACTCAACATTCAGAAAACTTAAGATCATGACATCCGATCCCATCACCTCATGGCAAATAGATAGGGAAACAATGGAAACAGTGAGAGACTTTATTTTCTTAGGCTCCAAAATCCCTGCAGATGGTGACTGCAGCCATGAAATTAAAAGTTGCTTGCTCCTTGGAAGAAAAGCTATGACCAACGTAGATAGCATATTCAAAAGCAGAGACATTACTTTGCCAACAAAGGTCTGTCTGGTCAAGGCTATAGTTTCTCCAGTAGTCATGTATGGATGTGAGAGTTGGACTACAAAGAAAGCTGAGCGCCAAAGAATTGATGGTTTTGAACTGTGGTGCTGGAGAAGACTCTTGAGAGTCCCTTGGTCTTCAAGGAGATCCAACCAGTCAGTCCTCAAGGAAATCAGTCCTGAATGTTCATTGGAAGGGCTGATGCTGAAGCTGAAGCTCCAATACTTTGGCCATCTGATGCAAAGAAGTGACTCATTGGAAAAGACCTGATGCTGGGAAAAATTGAAGGCAGGAGGAGAAGGGGACAACAGAGGATGAGATGGTTGGATGGCATCACCGACTTGATGGACATGAGTTTGGGCAAGCTCCAGGAGTTGGTAATGGACAGGGAAGCCTGGCGTGCTGCAGTGCATGGGGTCGCAAAAAGTCAGACATGACTGAACGACTGAAGTAATCTAAACTAGACAACCAGAAAGACTCTTGAGTGGCTTTACAAAGGTATGCAAACAAAGTGCTGGATAGGGATTTAACTTTTCAATATAAGAATAGCATCAATGTAACTTATCAGAAATTTCCTTCACTTTTTTTTTATTCTTTTAGATAAAGAAGATAAATCTTTTTGCTGTTTTCAAGACCTACTTAATGAATCTGTAGTGTTTCTTCAAAGAATAGGAAATGTCTCAGACTTCCAGGTTAATTTAGGTAAGGAGTGTTTTAGGGTTCTCCAGAGAAGCTGAACCGTAAGGTTGTGTGTGTACATGTGTATAGAGATTTATTATAAAGAATTGGGCCACATGATTATGGATCCAAACACAGTTTGATACAGTGCCCAAAGCAGAAGTCTCCATAACCCAAATATTTCAGGTGTTCATTCCTTTACAGCCTGAAAGTTTACAGACTCAGGAAATTGGAGTCTTACTAGGAGTCAGCCTTACTAGGAGAGATGATTCAGCTTTCCCTCATTATCAAAGCGAATAGAAGAAAGTTGCAATTTCATATCTTAGGCATTAGACTTGAGGCCTTTACATTTGTGCTAAATGGCCTACCCTTTGAGTTCCATGCAGAGATAAGCAGATTGTTTTCTCATTCATAAATGTCTTTTTTTTCTTAATCTTTTTTCATTATAATTTGAAATAAGAGGAAGTAAAACTTTGTTAGCACTTAATTAGGAGAGACTTCCTAGGGATTGGTAGACTTGAAAGTTGAGAGGTTATGTATGTCAGCTCCATGCTGGCCTCCGAGTGATTATTGCTTCTTGGGTAGTTTCCAGATGAATTAGAACTGGGCAGTTGGGTGGGCAGGGCAAAGTGATGAATGTTTATCTTCAACAGAGAGAAGGAATAATCCCAGTATTAACAATTAATTTTCCCTCAAAATTCCTCTTATTGCCAGTTCTCTGCAGAGCTGGGAAACCTGGAGAGTCCAAATAGCTTCCTTAGTTGTGAACATTTGCTACATAACAAATGAGCAAATACTTGTTAAATGTTTTCCTTAAGCAGTACTCTGTCTGGTCCAATAGTTACTTCTCAAGTTAGAAGGAAGATTTGGTGAGAATTTGTTTCCCCCCCAACAAGTCTCACTTGGATTAAATAATTATTAGAAAAATTCCTTGTTTATGTCTTTATACTGAACATTTGTGTGTGTGTGTGTGTGTGTGTGTGTGTGTGTGTGTGTGTGTGTGTCTCCATAGGCACATGCATATATGCACATTTCACTCTGGAGGAAGAAGGGATTTGGTGGGCAGACGGGAAGCCTGGCGTGCTGTGATTCATGGGGTCACAAAGAGTCGGACACGACTGAGCGACTGAACTGAATTGAAATAGATAAAGTGAGCAGGGTTACAGCAGAGAGCTGGAGCCTCACAGTCTGATTCCCTCATTGTACCTGCTTTAGGCCCATGTGTCTCTATACTTCTCTATTATGGGGCAATGTTGGCTTGGGCAGGCATCCTGTTATGTGGTGTGTGGCAAAGGGTTTCACTGGAGCTAAAAGTCTGCTTATCATTTTTGAAGGTTGAGAATAAATGACTTTGAGGAAAGGGTGTTCATTATGTTTTTCCTGTATTATAATTAGGTGAACTGTAACACAGTTGTCTATTGTTTTTAAAATTTCTTTCTTGATAAATTATTGGTGACAAATTGACTTCCCACATGACCTTCTATGTGCTTCAGTTTCATTCTTCTTGGTGTCCAAGTACTATTTCTCAAGGAATATAAGTTTATCAGAACTTAACAAAAACTAATCAGGAGGGGATTGTAGTTTGTCTGTTCTAAACAACAACAAAACAGCCTCTGGGGTTTGGAGAAGTGAGAGACACCACCTCAGAGTTGATTTTTAGAGCTGATCTAGGAAGGCCACTGACATCTGTGAAGGAAGACAGATTTAGGAGAAGGAGCGGGGCTGATGAGTAGATATTTGATTGTTAGGGGAAATCCCACTGGTCTCTGTAGTAAGAAGTAGGAAAATAAAGGTGCTGTTTGCAAGAATTTACCAGTGGAGATTTGGGAGTTTGAGGGTACTAGCAGGAGAGAGTACTCTTACTGAAAGTTTCCAAAATTAATCTAGCATAATTTCTGATGTAGGGAGTTGGGGGAAAGATTTGGTGGGGTAAACCAGGGGTTCTCAACCCCTGGGCCATGGACCAGTACTGGTCCGTGGCCTATTAGGAACTGTGCCACACAGCAGGAGCTGAGTGTCAGGCGAACAAGTGAAGCTTTGTCTGTATTTACAACCAGTCCCCCTCACATAACCATCTGAGCTCCGCCTCCTGTCAGATCAGTGGAGGCATAATAAATTGTACTGCTCTTGAATCATCCTGAAACCATCTCCCCACCCTTATCTTTAGAAAAATTATCTTCCATAAAACTAGTCCCTTGTGCCAAAAAGGTTGGGGAATGCTGAGGTAAACATGTCACAGGTGTCCATCCTACTGGGGGCGGGGAATTGTAGGTTGCAGCAATGTCAGCATCCCAGCAGGCTGTGCCATGGGTTTTAAAATAGAATGTGTAGAATACAAAGTATACAACCAGAGATCTTTTCCAGGATCAAGAGAGGATCAAAATGTCTTATCCAGTGGACATTATTGAGGTTTTGATTTCTTATATACCTGCCAGATAAGTGAAATTATAGGCACTCAAGTTTCAAATTTCTTACGTATAAACTTTGTGTTTTGCCGAATTACACTTAAGGTGTCCCCAGAAGTGAAGTCTATATGTTACCTTTCCTCTTTCACCTGAAATACTTAATATCTATAAATCATGGAAGGTGAGCTTATGATTCTTTTTCTAATAAGATGTATAACTTTTGAGGTCCCAAAATTATTAGATTCCCTCCCAACAAGATTATAATTGTAGTTTTAGTATCTTTCGCTGGAACAAACGCACAGCAAAAAGCTGCTATGCTTTCAGTAATGCTTTTAAATCAAGTTGTCTTTATTAGTCACACAAGAATCTACATCCAGTTGAAGAAGTATTACTTATTTGTAAGATATATTAGAGATAATACTTAAACAGATTTCTTATGTAACTGCGTGGCCTTACAGAGGTTCAAATTCCTTGGGTTATATAGGAATTTGGGTTCACTCATATAGATTGCGTGGCCTTACAGAGGTTCAAATTCCTTGGGTTATATAGGAATTTGGGTTCACTCATATAGATTGAAGTTTAGATGTGTTTCCAGGAGAGTACTTACTCATGCATTTGAAAGTCAAGATGTTAAGTGTTTCAAATTTCTGTTTAACTGTCTTGAAATAAGCAGAATAAATAAATTCTTTAGAATTGGGACCCCTGACTTACTGTTGGCTTTGTTTATTCTGCTTAGTTCAAGTCAGAGTTAGTAGTCTAATGCTCTTGAATGTCTCGATAAACTTGGCCAGTAATCATGTGTCCTTTCTGCAGACTTTTTTTTTAATGTAGGCTATAATTAGCACAGCACAATGGATAAAAACTTTTTCTATAGTTGGATATGGCTTCTTTGTGAGACTTCCAGTGATTGTATAATATGGAGTAGTTTCAGAAGAGTCTTTGAATAGTAAAAAAGTACAAGACATCTCCACTCATGTAAGCTTAAAATTTAGTTAAAAGAATAGCACTAGTACATAAAATAGGTCGATAAAGATTAAAGTGAGTGTACTATAGTGGAGAAAGCTTTGGAGACTTCAAAGTCAGAATTCCAGTGGTTCTGGGTTTAAAATCGAGAATATCATTTGATTCTCAGAGGAATCCTATGGAAACAAGATAAAGTAGGAAATATGCCATTTTATAAATAAGTAGATAGAAATAGATAGAAATAGTATCTCAAAACTTCATTTGCCCAAGGACACGTAGACACGTAGCTTGTATGTTGCAGAGTCAGAATTTGAATTCAGGCTTTTTGACTTCATGCCTAGTCTTTTTACCTCCAGAAGACAACAAAATCCAAAATCCTTAGTTTGAGGTTGAATGCTATCACTAATAAAGGTGTTAACCCATCTGTTTTCAGCCTTTCTCCCTCTATTCCTATAAACTTCAGCTCCCACATTTTGCAGGTCCTGGCCAAGGATCACAGGTAAGGTGTCTGTTGCCCTTTGATGGTTTGCCATTTAGCCCTGGTTGAATTGTGTTCCCACCTCTTTATTCATATAGTTCCTCTTATCAGGAATATCCTGCCCCCACCTCTCTGCTTGACTATGATAAGAGGTTATCTGTCCAAAGAGAGACAAGAGGATCTGTAAACTTAGGGAGAAAAGAAAAGGCTGCAAATACTGCTTTGATGTTTATTTAAAAAGAGAGAAATGATTAGAGAGGTTGACAAGTACTTCATTGAAGCTGGACAATTAGGATCTGTGGTGCACCTGACCTACACAAATAAATCTTCCTCTTCCTCCAGCACCACTAGTGGATGCTGTTCAACACCAAGGTCTCTTTGTTTCCTCATTTTCTACCAAGTCAGTTACTGGGTCTGGCGTTCTTCTCCTGTCCTAACTGTGTTTGCTTGTCTCATCTATCTTCCCTTAACAGTGTCAAATAAAATTTCTTCCAAAAACATTGATGTTCTCATTTTGTTTGACTTGCTTGTTTATTTGACTTTGTTCGGAGGGCATAGAGGAAAAGTTCTTCCAGGGTACAAAAACACAAAATACTTAGCCGGTATTTGAATGAGAACTGTATACCAACTGTTTTGTGAGAACTGCACTGTTTACTGGTGACTGAGATAGGAAAAAAGTTAGGTTTGTTCTGGCAGTGAGGAGGGGAAGTGAAGGAATACATTTACTTGCCCATCTTATATTTCCCATATTCTTGGCATATTTAGCCTCTTGTCACCTGTTGCCTGTTACTTCCTTCTCTGCATACTGTGATGTGAAAGATACCAAGCTAAAGAAAGTCTGTTTTCTCTTGCTGTAGCTTTTTTTTTTTTTTTTTTAATTTCTTCTGGCACAAGGCTAACAAAGCTGTAGAAAGAAAAAGGAAGATTTGTATTATGCTACAAACTTAAGAATAGCAACAAAATACCTGATGTATTTCATCCTGGGATATGTGTTTGATAGACCCTTATGACTGGAGGGAATGGACAAGGAAAGGAGGGAAGAAAGTCTTACATGTGTTGTGTCTTACTGCTTAAAGTTGCAATTGTGATCTTATGAAATCTGCATGATCCTGATGGAAGTGGGGAAGAAGCCTACCTCTCCTTGCTAGAAGGTAGGACAATCAAAGAAGAAATAAGACACCATTCAGTTTCAAGGTAGGTTTTCCATGTATAGCAATGAATGCCTGGCACAGTGAAAGGACAGAGACACTTACTGAAATTAGCTTCATGAACTGAGGGAGGCATAGAGATCCAGGAAAGTCCCCTCATTTTTGTCACATGTAGGCATGGTAACTTGACCTATGTCATTTCTTTGGGTCTGAGAAAATGTGTGTTTTTGTTTTACTGAACAGTACCACATCCATAATTCTGCTGAGTCTTGAGTTGGGAGAGAGGGATGAAAGGAATGAACTATCAAAGTTCATTCTCTTCACCTGACTAGAAAAAGGAAAAGAGCTTAGAGATTTTTTTCCTCTAGCATAACTTGGGAGTCAGAGGTAGTAATAAATGGTAATAGGTTGTATGGCTAAGACAAATTTCCTCTTTAAAGTTTTTAATCTGTATGAATAATTAAAATTAACTTTGTCAATGAAATAGCCATCTGAGAGGATTTGGATTCAATAAAGAATTATGTCTGAAGGGTGAGACTGCTTGATATTCACCAGTTTCCTCCTGAAAGCTGGCATTGGCTTACATTTGGCAGATGCTTGCCAAGGAGTGGAGATTAGGTCTTTGTTTTCTTTTGATAGTTTAGGTTAAGGGCTGAAGTATGAGTGTTAGGTGATCCTGTTTCTGGAAATGGGAGGAGGCAGTCTCAGAATGGGGAGAGTGGTGATGGAGTTGAGAGAGAAGTTGCTTAGCATGTAGTAGGTGATCACTGAGAGCACAGATTTTAGAGTGAGACGGTCCTGTATTAATTCCTGTGCACTGGCGCAACCTTTAACCTCTTTATACCTGTTTGCTGGTAAGTAATCAGGGAATATTTACCTGGAACGGTTGTGAGGTTAGAAGCACCTTGTAAAGGCTAGCCCATCGTACAAATTCTTTAAACAAATTTATTAAGAGCCTGCTATGTGTGTGATATTGTTTTTTTGTTGGGGTAAAAAAGACAAAGTCCTTACCATATTCATAGAGCTTGCATTCTGGTGGCACTTGGAAAATATTACTTACTGATTTGAGGAAGGCCTCAATAGGCTTGAAATTAAGGATGTCAAGGAGAGGCAAAAACCTGTATCAGTTACCAGTTGTGCAGACATGAAATGGTAAATCATTGCAAATTAATACCTCCTTTTGCATAATGTCAGGACATCTTTTTCATGATCTCCAAGGATACCTCTCAGTATACTTAGTTGCCCACATAAGTGTTTTTTAACGTTTGTGGGTGGTGATGATGACGTACTTAAGCAACAGTACATAAATATAGAATCTATGTGTGTCACAGTGGGGATGCAAATCGTCCTACCTTGAAGGAACTCTAAAGGCCAGAGAGACAGCTAAAATAGCTTAGTTACCTTAGATTTGAGTGTCCTTAAATCTCATTTCAAAACCATCTTCTGGAGTGAATCAAGCAGTTTGCTGCTGCTGCTAAGACGCTTCAGTCGTGTCTGACTGTGCGACCCCATAGAGGGCAGCCCATCAGGCTCCCCTGTCCCTGGGATTCTCCAGGCAAGAACACTGGAGTGGGTTGCCGTTTCCTTCTCCAATGCATGAAAATGAAAAGTGGAAGTGAAGTCGCTCAGTTGTGTCCAACTCTTCGTGACCCCATGGACTGCAGCCTACCAGGCTCCTCTGTCCATGGGATTTTCCAGGCAAGAGTACTGGAGTGGGGTGCCATCGCCCTCTCCGAAATAATATGTCACTTAGCACAATGCCTGGCACACAGTAAACACTCAGTAAATGGTAGACATTGTTTATTGGTATTATCTGTTAACCTCTTTGGCCTTATTTCACCTTCCACATTTGGTAAACATCCATATTTACTGACTGTAGTACTTAAGTATGTTGAGAGGATGAGAAAGGGTTTCTATCTTGAGGAGAACTGTCACAAGTACTAATAGAAACATTTAAGGGGTATAAGCATCTGTCTACAATGTGGGAGACCCAGGTTCGATCCCTGGGTCGGGAAGATCCCCTGGAGAAGGAAATGGCAATCCACTCCATTATTATTGCCTGGAAAATCCCATGGGCTGAGAAGCCTGGTAGGCTACAGTCCATGGGGTCGCAAAGAGTCGGACATGACTGAGTGCCTTCACTTTCACTTTCAGGAGAACACAAATACTGGATTATAAGAACAGTGGCTTCCTTATACTCCCCTTCTATTCTCCAAGGCTTAGCACGGTGCCTGGGATATGTAATCAGTCTGTTCAGGTGAATAAAAGAGGAGTTTCCATTAGGGAGATTAACCAGAACAGTATTCACATAAATAGTAGAATGAAATTTCATAGAGCACCTTCAGGGCCAGGCTAAACTAATTCACTGCCGCATGACAGTGAAAAGCCATCAAAACTCTGAATGGTGTGTAGTTTGTACAGATTTGCGTTTTAGATGTCTAGTTGCAGTATGGATTAGAGGTAGAGATCATATTTTGGGACGATGGACCATTTATTAGGCAGTAGCTTGGTGCCAGGCCCTGAGGTAGGTGTGGGATGTTATATATTGAAAAAGACATAGGCAGATTTGAGATCCGGGGTTTACCACTTAGGAGACTATACTGTGAGATGTTGAAGACCTGGAAAACACCTTTGGAAAGAAAGGAATGAATATGGGAAAGAACTAGTGGTACTTACTGACCAGATAGGGGAAGAGGAAAAAGGAGGAACTAAGGTTATGACTGTGAATCATGGACAAAAATGTGGTCTCAGATTTGATTTTGAGTGGGGAAATGGTAGGGCATTCAAGAACAAGGAGTCAGTTGTCAGGATAGATTTTTTAATTGAAACTTAGGAAAGAGGTTAGAGTTGATTTGTGGGTCAGTTGCAAGGAGTTGCAGGTTTAAATCATGAGGGTGGATGAGAAATTGGGAGAGAGAAAAGATTGAAGGAGTGGGGAGTGAGCCTTGAATGAATTTTCATGTTTGAGAGGCAGGAGGAGGAAACAGGAAGAGGAAAGAAAAGAACAGCCAGAAAGGCAGAAAAACCAGAAAACAGTCACAGAAGCCAGTGAGATGAAAGTTTGATAACGGAGAGAATGGAAGTGCTGAATATTAAGCTAGTTAGGTCAGATGGGAAGACACCAGGAAGCTAGGAGGAAAACAAATTCCCTTAGGCTGAAGTAGAAAATTTGGATTAACTAGTAACTGTAGGTGATGATGAAAATATTTGTTAAAAGGCTCTGGGATAGGTTTTTATTTGGGGGTGAAGGGTTAGTCAACCAGTCGTATCTGACTCTTTGTGACCCCATGGACTGTAGCCCACAAGGCTCCTCTGTCCATGGAATTCTCCAGGCAAGGATACTGAAGTGGGTTGCCATTCCCTTCTCCAGGGGATCTTTCCGACTCAGGGATCGAACCCAGGTCTCCTGCATTGTAAGTAGATTCTATTTGGGGGTGGGTAGGAGAAGGCAGTGGCACCCCACTCCAGTACGCTTGCCTGGAAAATCCCATGGATGGAGGGGCCTGGTAGGCTGCAGTCCATGGGGTTGCTAAGAGTTGGACACGACTGAGCGATTTCACTTTGAGTTTTCACTTCCATGCATTGGAGAAGGAAATGGCAACCCACTCCAGTGTTCTTGCCTGGAGAATCCCAGGGACGGGGGAACCTGGTGGGCTGCCATCTATGGGGTCACACAGAGTCGGACATGACTGAAGCGACTTAGCAGCAGCAGCAGCAGGTGTATTTTAGATCTGTTTTTCTTAAAGTCAAAAAGATAGTATGTGAAAGTTCATAAAAAATAAGTGTCCTTTTACCCATTATCAACTCTTTGAGGTGTTTTACCATATTCCTACACAAAGCCCTAAGACTGCCACTTCTTGATGATAAAGTTTAGACATTGTCTACTGACTTTGTGTTATAGAAAATGAGGGTGTAGTTCTCTTAAACCTCTACTCTTCTCTGCATCTTTCAAAAATCATTATATCACAAATTTTAGTTTATTTTTACATAATTTGGATTCTGTAAATGCTACTTATTACAGAGCCAAATTGTGAGCTACCATTGTGCTTCCTTTTGGGAAATTTAGTGTTTTCCCTGGAGATGATGGTCATCTTAAATAGGCAGAGTTTTCCATATCCTTATCTTTAATCCTTTATCAGATCTGTCATGGACCTTCAGAAAGATAATCTGTCAATTCCATTTCACCCTCTAGAGGTTTTTCTGAGCCCTCTTATGATTTGCTTTCTTCACAACTAATTACCCTTTGGGGCCCTTTTTCATTCTAGAATTTCTTTATCCCCTTCCCCCTATTAGTTTTCTCATTTCCTGGATCTCATTTTATCCACTGTACTGATTCACCTTCTTGGTTTACTGAAGCACTTTTTTTTTTGAGTCATTGTGTGTCAAACTGTCTTCATTCTTTCCCCGTGTTTAACTGGGAGTTTGGTTGGGTATAGAATTCTAGCTAGAACATAGTTTAGTTTTGAAGACTTGCTCCCTTGTCTGGGAATAGGAGGAAGTCATATATAAAGTTGAAGTTGGAGTGACCATATGTAGGCTGTGCTAAAGCCTGTTGACTCAGTGGTAAAGAATCTGCCTATAGTGCAAAAGACGGGAGTTCCATCCCTGGGTTGGGAAGATCCCCTGGAGGAGGGCCTGGCAACCCACTCCAGTATTCTTGCTGGGAAAAATCTATGAACAGAGGAGCTTAGCTGGCTATGATCTGCGGGGTCGCAAAGAGTAGGACATGACTGAAACAACTGAGCACATGCACACAAAGTAGTGACAAAGCAGGGGAACATACATGAAGGAGATGTGCAGCGATGAGAGGGCTTCCTACCCCAGAGAGGCTGAGACAGTAACTGGGGTTCTGTTGGTTTTCTGGTTTCTGATTCCAGAACTCATGAGGTCTTGCTGTACTTATTATTATTCCCCGCCCCCCAAATCTATGACAATTTGAGTGGGTTTCTGTTTCTTAATAGATTTTTTTCTTCTGATGAAAGTTCTTAAGATTTACTCTTAAAAAAAAACAAAGATTTTTTGTTGTGCTGGGTCTTCGTTGCTGCTAGGCTGTCCCTAGCTGTGGTGAGCAGGGCTACTCTTGATTGCAGTGCACAGGCTTCTCATTGTGGCTTCTCGTTGCAAAGCACAGGCTCTAGGCACACCAGCTTCAGTAGCTGCAGCACACGGGCTCAGTAGTTGCAGCTTGCAGGCTCGAGATTGTGGGCTCAGTAGTTGATACACATGGACTTAGTTGCTCTGCAGCATGTAGGATCTGCCTGGACCAAGGATCAAACTCATGTCCCCTGCATTGGCAGGTGGATTCCTAGCCACTCTGCGAGAGGCAAGCCCAGGTTTCTATTACTTATGACTAAATGCTCTTCAAGACACCTATCCATTTATAAATTAAAGACAAAATGAGATACCTTTGTATCCATGCTTTGAGGAAAGGCAGCATTTGCCAATGGGAGTGATGGCAAAGGATCTAAGTAATGGGAAGGACTCTTTTTCCAAGGTTACTGCCTATCCAGGATCTGAAATAACTACTGTCTCTAGCTGTGACTGTGCTTGCTATCCCACCTGGTAGCATTGGGATGATATCAGAAGCTCAGCTATGACTCAGATAAAAATGGCCCTGAAGGTGGATATCCAGCTTCCGGCCTCTGGCACAACATTGGTAGGTCTCCCTCTCCAATGGAATGGCTTGGTTTACGGTGAGCACCAACTGAGATGATATTTCACTGATACCATCTCTCCCAAGATCCTATTTAAGTCTCAGTTGCTTCAAGCTTGTCTCAGGGGAACAATCTCAAAACTTGTCCTTGCACAAAAAACACGATTCCTGCCTCAGTCTCTTCTTTCTTAAGCCATACGGTTGCTTTCCCTCCTGGGAAGTTGAGCTGAGGGTGTGCGTTCATTCTGGAATAGGAAGGAAAGTGTTAGCCATGGAAGACAGGTATATACATGGTTAACTAAATCCACTCACATAAAAATGTTGAGGCAGAGATGGGGCTGCTCCATAGGCACTGAATACCACCTTGTTAGAAGAGTAACCTACAGACTATACCTGTATCTGAGGATGGTCTGCAATCCCAGTTCTTCATTAATTCTGAAGTGGTTTATATTTTATTCTTCAACTGGAACTTCTATAGGCCCTTTAACTATTAAAAAGTTCTTTTGTATACATTTATGGTGTAGTCCTAGAGACAGGTATTATTTTTCCCATTTTACAGATAAACTGAGGCACAGAGTGATTAAGTGGTTGCTAAAGTTGACAGATACTGGAGTATCTGGATATCAAACCTGGATTTTATAAATTTATAAGTGAAGTCGCTCAGTCGTGTCCGACTTTGTGACCCCATGGACTGTAACCTATCAGGCTCCTCTGTCCATGGGATTTTCCAGTCAATAGCACTGGAGTGGATTGCCATTTCCTTCTCCAGCGGATCTTCCCAACCCAGGGATCGAACCCAGGTCTCCCGCATTGTAGACAGACGCTTTACCGTCTGAGCCACCAGGGAATTTATAGTATATAAGAGCCTAAAGGCCAGATTACCAGGCTTTTTTGCAACATATAGTAGAGGCAGATGTCTGATGGGAAGGGCAGTAGTATTAGTTCTTCAAAAGAAAAAATAAACCAAATTTTTCACCCTTTCATTAGTGTCAGGAAAAATGGGTCCTTTTCTTCCCCACCAGGAAAAAAAAAAAAACACCATGGGTTCCATCCGTCATGAACCCAGGATTCTCCTGATGACTCTCTCTGCTCTGGGGATCTTTGGATGGGCTGTGCTCACCACAAAGCTAGATGTCCACAATTGCCAGAAGAATGGGTAGGGCACAGCAGCCTCTCCATCCGCATCTTGCATGTTGTCAGCAGCCCCAAGAATAGCAGATGTTGGCTCTGCTGGTGTCCTTGGCCTCACTTTTCCTGAAAGCACAAGGGGATCTCCTACACAAGGCCTGACAGAGATCCAAGACCATCTCCCTGTTTCTGGCAGCAACCTCGCTTGGTTAGTCTGATGGAGGTTTCCTAAACCCTACCTTGTACATGCATTATTTTGTTAATGATGAATCTCTAGAAATGGCATTGCTGGTCAAAGGGTATATGCGTTTGCAATTTTGAGACAGTTGCCATTTTGTCCTCCACAGAGGTTGCACCAGCATACCTTTCCACCAGCAACATATGAAATGCTTCCTCATACCCATGCCAACAACATAGTGATAATTTGAGAAGTGAAAAATGGTCTTCATACAGTTTTAATTTACCTAGTTATCATGACCTAGATTAAGCACATTTTATATATTCAAGAGACATTTGTTTATCCCTTTCTGTGAAATTGCTCATCTCCTATAGGGTTGATGTCCTTGGTCCATCCATGTTGCTGTAAATGGCATTATTTCATCCTTGTTAATGCCTGAATAATATCCCATTGTGTATACACACGACATCTTTATCCATTCCTCTGTCGATGGACATCTAGGTTGCTTCCAGTGACATTGATTTTATTTCATCCAAGAGCATGATATTACTTACCATTTTAAAAAGTCTTGTGTTTTGATATGTGTGTCTCAGGCATTTTTAGAAGTTTTTAAAATAAAAGTCTTGTCCATTTTTTAAGTTTATTTCTTAGTATTTTATATTTTATGTCACTATTGAAAATATTGTCTTTTCCCCATTGTATCCTTTATGTTTGTCATTTTAATTTTGTTATCATTCATTATATCTGTTATCTTTTCAGTGTTTTTCACACCTGAAAGACTATTGATGATTATATATTAATTTCATACCTAGTTACTGTCTCTTACTCAATTCTGTAATTGTTTTAAATCATTTTTCAGTTAATTCTCTTGGGTTTTCTAGTCATATAATCATCTTATTTTTAAACAGTGATAATGACTTCATTTTCTATTTTTATATTTCTGATTTCTTTTTCCTATCTAATTGTGTTGGCTAATGTCTTCAGAAAATATTTAATGGTGGTGATAATGAGTCCTGTCTTTTTCCTTAGTTTAATGGGGGATTCTTCAATTGTTTCCTTATTAAGTATTGTGCTAAGTATTTTATTATGTTAAGGAATATATATTTATTTCTATTTTATTGAATTTTTAATATATCAAGAATAAATATTGAATGCTTTATTAATTGCCTTTAACCATCAAAAAAAGTTCATTTTTACCATTTTTATTTTTAGATTCCACATACAAGTGATATCATATGGTATTTGTCTTTCTCTGTGTTGACTTTAAAAAAATGCACAATTGTGAGAGTTGTGAGTTTATTTTATTTGGGGCAAAATGAGGACTGGAACCCAGGAAATTGCACCTCAGATAGCGCTGAGAACTACTCCAAAGAGGCAAGGGGGAAGAGGCAGGGAAAATAAGTTATTTTGGTGAAGAGAATACATGCAATCAAGCACTTTTTTCTGGAAGATTTCTGCTTGTCTCATGAAGCTTTCTGCTAGTCATGAAGAAAAGCTGTCACCATGAAGGATTTTAATGCTTTCCTAGATCTGAGGAGATACAAGAATTGGACTCATAAAATCGACTCCTGAAAATATCTTCAGTTCAGTTCAGTTCAGTCTCTCACTCGTGTCCGGCTCTTTGCGACCCATGAATCACAGTATGCCAGGCCTCCCTGTCCATCACCAACACCCGGAGTTCACTCAGTCACGTCCATTGAGTCGGTGATGCCACCCAGCCATCTCATCCTCTGTCGTCCTCTTCTCCTCCTGCCCCCAATCCCTCCCAGCATCAGAGTCTTTTCCAATGAGTCAACTCTTCCCATGAGGTGGCCAAAGTACTGGAGTTTCAGCTTTAGCATCATTCCTTCCAAAGAACACCCAGGACTGATCTTTAGGATGGACTGGTTGGATTTCCTTGTAGTCCAAGGGACTCTCAGGAGTCTTCTCCAACACCACAGTTCAAAAGCATCAATTCTTCAGCACTCAGCTTTCTTCACAGTCCAACTCTCACATCCATACATGACCACTGGAAAAACCATAGCCTTGACTAGACAGACTTTGGTTGGCAAAGTAATGTCTCTGCTTTTTAATATGCTATCTACGTTGGTCATAACTTTTCTTCCAAGGAGTAAGCGTCTTTAAATTTCATGGCTGCAATCACCATCTGCAGTGATTTTGGAGTCTAAAAAAATAAAGTTTGCCACTGTTTCCCCATCTATTTCCCATGAAGTGATGGGACCGGGTGCCATGATCTTCGTTTTCTGAATGTTGAGCTTTAAGCCAACTTTTTCACTCTCCTCTTTCACTTTCATCAAGAGGCTTTTTAGTTCCTCTTCACTTTCTGCCATAAGGGTGGTGTCATCTGCATATCTGAGGTTATTGTTATTTCTCCCAGCAATCTTGATTCCAGCTTGTGCTTGTTCCAGCCCAGCGTTTCTCATGATGTACTCTGCATAGAAGTTAAATAAGCAGGGTGACAATATATAGCCTTGACGTACTCCTTTTCCTATTTGGAACCAGTCTGTTGTTCCATGTCCAGTTCTAACTGTTGCTTCCTAACCTGTATACAGGTTTCTCAAGAGGCAGGTCAGGTGGTCTGGTATTCCCATCTCTTTCAGAGTTTTCCACAGTTGATTGTGATCCACACAGTCAAAGGCTTTGGCATAGTCAATAAAGCAGAAATAGATGTTTTTCTGGAACTCTCTTGCTTTTTCCATGATCCAGCAGATGTTGGCAATTTGATCTCTGGTTCCTCTGCCTTTTCTAAAACCAGCTTGAACATCTGGAAGTTCATGGTTCACATATTGCTGAAGCCTGGCTTGAAGAATTTTGAGCATTACTTTACTAGTGTGTGAGATGAGTGCAATTGTGCAGTAGTTTGAGCATTCTTTGGCATTGCCTTTCTTTGTGATTGGAATGAAAACTGACCTTTTCCAGTCCTGTGGCCACTGCTGAGTTTTCCAAATTTGCTTACACAGTGAGTGCAGCACTTTCACAGCATCATCTTTCAGGATTTGAAATAGCTCAACTGGAATTCCATCACCTCCACTAGCTTTGTTCGTAGTGATGCTTTCTAAGGCCCACTTGACTTCACATTCCAGGATGTCTGGCTCTAGGTGAGTCTGGCTCTAGATAATCACACCATTGTGATTATTTTGGTCATGAAGATCTTTTTTGTACAGTTCTTCTGTGTTTTCTTGCCACCTCTTCTTAATATCTTCTACTTCTGTTAGGTCCATACCATTTCTGTCCTTTATCGAGCCCATCTTTGCATGAAATGGTCCCTTGGTATCTCTGATTTTCTTGAAGAGATCCCTAGTCTTCCCCATTCTGTTGTTTTCCTCTATTTCTTTGCATTCATTGCTGAGGAAGCCTTTCTTATCTCTTCTTGCTAGTCTTGGAACTCCACATTCAGATGCTTATATCTTTCCTTTTCTCCTTTGCTTTTCGCTTCTCTTCTTTTCACAGCTATTTGTAAGGCCTTCCCAGACAGCCATTTTGCTTTTTTGCATTTCTTTTCCATGGGGATGGTCTTGATCCCTGTCTCCTGTACAATGTCACGAACCTCAGTCCGTAGTTCATCAGGCACTCTATCTATCAGATCTAGGCCCTTAAATCTATTTCTCACTTCCACTGTATAATCATAAGGGATTTGATTTAGGTCATACCTGAATGGTCTAGTGGTTTTCCCTACTTTCTTCTATCTGTTAAATAGTTAGGAAGACCAGTTTTTCCTTGAGCCTACAGTGTCTCATTTCTGCTCTCCTCCATGAACCCCTTTCAGGGGGTGTTGAAGGTCAGCAGCTGCAGCAGCAGATGATTTAATCCTTGTAGAGGTAGATGGCAAGTGCCAGTTTGTGTTTGACATCTGTCTGACTTACTTCGTTCAGTATGACGATCTCCAGATTCATCAGCACTGCTGCAAATGGCACTGTGGTTTTTTTTTAAGTTACTGTAATATTTCATTGTAAATATGTACCACATCTTCTATCCACTCCTCTGTCAGTGGGCGTTTAAATTGCTTCCATGTCTTGGCTTTTGCAAATAGCTGCCATGAACATTGAGTTACATGTGTCTTTTTGAAGTATGTTTTTCTCCAGATATATGTCTGGGAGTGGGATTACTGGATCATATGGTAGTTCAGTATTTAATGTTTTAAGGACTTTTCATACTGTTGTCCATAACAGTTGTACCAATTTATATTCCCACCAACAGTGTAGGAGGGTTCCCTTTACTCCACACCCTCCCCAGCGCTTATTTTTGTAGATTTTTTTCATGATGGCCATTCTGACTGGTGTGGGTGATACCTCATTGTGGTTTTGATTTGCATTTCTCTACTAGTTAGTAACATTGAACATCTTTTCATGTGCCTCTTGGCCATCTGTATGTCTTCCTTGGAGAAATGTCTATTTAGATTTTCCATCCATTTTTTGATTCGGTGTTTTGTTTTTTTTTATATTGAGCTATGTGAGTTGTATATTTTGGAGATGAATCCCTTGTCAGCCACATCATTTACAAATATTTTCTTTCATTCTATACATTGTCTTTTCATTTTGTTTATGGTTTCCTGATTTCAACTCTTGATGGCTGTTTCCTTGGCTTGTCTCAGGTCCTTCCCTGAACTTTATTTCCTCATTTGTAAGTGAGGGGGCTGCCTACTTCTAAATATTGAAAAAACAAACACACAGATTTGAACCTGGCTTTCTCCCCAGTTGAAAGATTTCAGTGATTCCATGTAGTGGATGTTTGTCTTGCTTCTGGCTACTCAGTAGTATCTTTTGATGGAACCAGCTGCATCCTCCTTTCTCCCCTCATTATCTCCCTGTGAGAGTGTTGGTAGAAGGCAGAGCCCCGATTTCCTTCCAGGAGCCCGAAAGACCAGATACACCTTTTTCCCACCCTCTGAAAGATGGAATTGAACTAATGGGATGTTCCCATCAGGCCTTTGGCTCTTGAGGATATGCAGTAAAAATGAGGTGACAGTGGAATAATACTCACTGGTGAGATTTCTTCAAAGTCTAGTACCTGCTCACTGTCCTACCCTTATGATGTTGTAGCCAAGTTCAGTTCAGTTCAATCACTCAGTCATGTCCAACTCTTGGCAACCCCATGGACTGCAGCATGCCAGGCCTCCCTGTCCATCACCAACTCCCGGAGTTGACCCAAACTCATGTCCATTGAGTCGGTGATGCCATCCAACCATCTCATTCTCTGTCGTCCCCTTCAATACCCCAAAGCTATTTTACAGCTGCATATTTCTGTCCATGATGTTTACTTCTCCAGAGATACTTTCCCTTCTTTCTTTGCCTGTAAACTCTTAATTATCCTTTAAATTTCAGCTCATGGTCCTATGGGGGTGGGGAACACAATAAAATAAAACTAGTTGAATAAAAGGAAAAAGAAAGTAAAAATTAGGAATAAAAAATAATCATAAATATCAAAGGAATTAAAAATTATAAAGGGTATTTTTCTAGCATTCTATGCTGACAAGTTAGAAAACAAATAAATTTCTATAAAATACAAATAACCAAAACTGAGTCAAAAAGAGGGAAAAAACCTAAAAGGCCAAATGACCATGGGAAAAATTGAGAATATTATTTGGTACTTTTGCTTTATTGACTATGCCAAAGTCTTTGTGTGGATCACAATAAACTGGAAAATTCTGAAAGAGATGGGCATACCGGACCACCTGACTGGCCTCTTGAGAAACCTATATGCAGGTCAGGAAGCAACAGTTAGAACTGGACATGGAACAACAGACTGGTTCCAAATAGGAAAAGGAGTACGTCAAGGCTATATATTGTCACCCTGCTTATTTAACTTCTATGCAGAGTACATCATGAGAAACGGTGGGCTGGAAGAAAGAAGCACAAGCTGGAATCAAGATTGCTGGGAGAAATATCAATAACCTCAGATATGCAGATGACACCACCCTTATGGCAGAAAGTGAAGAGGAACTAAAAAGCCTCTTGATGAAAGTGAAAGAGGAGAGTGAAAAAGTTGGCTTAAAGCTCAACATTCAGAAAATGAAGATCATGGCATCTGGTCCCATCACTTCATGGGAAATAGATGGGGAAACAGTGGAAACAGTGTCAGACTTTATTTTTTTGGGCTCCAAAATCACTGCAGATGGTGATTGCAGCCATGAAATTAAAAGATGCTTACTCCTTGGAAGGAAAGTTATGACCAACGTAGATAGCATATTGAAAAGCAGAGACATTACTTTGCCAACCAAGGTACGTCTAGTCAAGGCTATGGTTTTTCCAGTGGTCATGTATGGATGTGAGAGTTGGACTGTGAAGAAAGCTGAGTGCTGAAGAATTGATGCTTTTGAACTGTGGTGTTGGAGAAGACTCTTGAGAGTCCTTGGACTGCAAGGAGATCCAACCAGTCCATTCTGAAGGAGATCAGCCCTGGGTGTTCTTTGGAAGGAATGATGCTAAAGCTGAAGCTCCAGTACTTTGGCCACCTCATGTGAAGAGTTGACTCATTGGAAAAGACTCTGATGCTGGGAAGGACTGAGGGCAGGAGGAGAAGGGGATGACAGAGAATGAGATGGCTGGATGGCATCACTGACTCGATGGACGTGAGTTTGAGTGAACTCCTGCAGTTGGTGATGGACAGGGAGGCCTGACGTGCTGCAATTCATGGGGTCACAAAGAGTCAGACGTGACTGAGCAACTGAACTGAACTATCTTTTCAGAAAGCACTACTCTGGATTCTGATGCTATTCAAATTGGCAGCATAGAAGAAGGAAGAAATCTCATTTCTTTTTGCTAACACCTTCCTTGGTGGCTCAGATGGTAAAGAGTCCATCTGTAATGCAGGAGACCTGGGTTTGATTCCTGGGTGGGGAATATCCCCTGGAGAAGGAAATGGCAACCCATTCCCTTGCCTGGAGGACTCCATGGACAGAGGAGCCTGGGAGGCTACAATCCATAGGATTGCAAAGAGCTGGAGACAATTGAGTGACTAACACTTTCACTTTTCACTTTCTAATCCTAAAAGAAAGCATATAAAGGTCCACAGACCAACCTCATTTATGTGAAAGTACTAAATATTCACCTGGAAATACAAAAGAAAAAAATAAACCAATTCAGCAGGGTATTAAAAATGTAATGTTGTTAGTCATTCAGTTATGCCTCTTTGGGACCCTATGGACTATAGCCCACCAGGCTCCTCTGTCCATGGAATTCTCCAGGCAAGAATACTGGAGTGGGAGGCCATTCCCTTCTTCAGAGGATCTTCCTGAACCCAGGAATCAAAGCTGGGCCTGCAGGCGGCTTCTTTACTACTGAGCCACCAAGGAAGCCTGTTGTGTCTCATTACCAAGCATTATCTGATTGGAAAAGAAAGATAAAAGAGGACTGCATTGATTCTTTCCACCAAAGGATGTGGTTAAGTCCAGCAGCTTGTGTCCAACTCTTGATCCCAAAATTTGCTTGTGTGACAAGTAAGTTTCTTAGGCTCCTGGGACAGGCACTACACTAAGTCCTTAATAAATGAATACCTTTGACAAACCTGAACACCCGTGATGTGTCAGGCAACACAGGACACAGAAAGATAACTAAAATGCAGAGACAGACTATTTTAGTGGTTAAATGCAGTCTGTAGAATCATGACAGGTTTGTGATCTAGCTTGAACAATTATTAGCTGTATAATGGGCAAGTTTTTAAACCTTTCTGAAAATCAGTTTATTGATCTATAAAATGATGAAAATAATATTCTCTTCCCAGATTTGTTGTGTGGGTTAAACAAAGCAACCTGTGTAAACTACATATTATATAGCACCTGGCATAGAGTAAGGGCTCAAAAAATGTTAACCATGATTATGTTTTTAGTGGTTCCTCACATTTGAGACAATTTACAGTGTCTCAAGCACATATACATACATGACTGTGTTTAGTTCTTTTTTGTTAACTTTACATTAAAATTTTTTTTTAATTTTTGGCTGAACTGGGTCTTCGTTGCTTTATGTGGGCTTTCTCTAGTTGTGATGTGTGGACTTCTCATTGTGGTGGCTTCTCTTGTTGCTGAGCACCGGCTCTTGGGTGTACCGGCTTTGGTAGTTGTGGTGAAGGGGCTTAGTTGCTCACAGCCTGTGGAATCTTCTTGAACCAGGAGTTGAACCCATGCCCCATGAATTGGCAGGTGGATTCTTAACCTCTTAGACCACAAGGGAAGTCTTGTGTTTGGTTATCAAACACTGAGGTATTATGTTTATTTAAAAATTTGTCATTTGAGCTAAAGCACATGGAGGCTTAGAGAGGCATTGTGACCACTTTAAAATCACAGCTTCTAAATAGGGGAGCAAGAATTCTAACTCCTAAGTTATGAGGTCTTTCTCTTGGAATTTTCTTTACCTCTTTTCTCCCACCCACCCATTCAGGAATAGCTGTAACACAAGGGACTCTGATAACAATAATAAGGTTGTAAAGTCACCCCACTCCAGTATTCTTGCTTGGAAAATCTCATGGATGGAGGAGCCTGGTGGGCTGCATGCAGTCCATGGGATCGCGAAGTCGGACATGACTGAGCAACTTCACTTTCATTTTTCACTCTCATGCATTGGAGAAGGAAATAGCAACCCACTCTGATGTTCTTGCCTGGAGAATCCCAGGGACAGAAGAGCCTGGTAGGCTGCCATCTTTGGGGTCGCACAGAGTTGGACATGACTGAAGCGACTTAGCAGCAAAGTGTATCAAGGAATAGGGAAGGAGAAATTCTAGATGAGGGATCTGGAAAGGCTTCAAGGTGACAGTGGAATTAGGGCATCATAGATGTTTGCTGGTGCCTTATGGGTACATGGTGAGTGGGGGAGATTTGGCTTCCAGACCTGGCTCTGCACTGGGCTTTCCTGGTGGCTCAGTGGTAAAGAACCTGCCTGACAATGCAGGAGACAGATGTTCGATCCCTGGGTTGGGAAGATCCCCTGGAGAAGAAAATGGCAACCTACTGCAGTATTCTTGCCTGGGACAAGGAGAATACTGCCCCCTCCCCTCCCACGGACAGGGGAACCTGGGAGGCTACGGTCCATGAGCTCGCAAAAGAGTCTGACAGGACTTAATGAATAAACACCTGGCTCTGCACTAGCTAGCTGTGAGATACTGAGAAGGTCATATCCCTTTTCCAGGCGCGTTTCCTAAGGGACTGGTGCAGCGGGACAGGAGGGGGCAGTGTAGGGACTGCTTCCAAGAAGAGAGCAGCAGACAAGTCTGGCAAGCTTGCAGGAGCTGATACAAGAGTCACCGGGCTTCGTGGTGCCTAGGGCCGAGCTGGAGCAGAGCGTGTAAGTCTGTTATGGGCCGTTATGGAGGGCTGTGGGTAGGCGGGGTCCGTTGGACAAGGATGCTCTTGGAGTAAGTCACCTTGGTGCTTGTGAGCGAGCATCTTGGTGTAATGCAGGCAAAGCCCTGCTGGTTCTGCACTCTGACCGCTAGAGGGCGCTGCCTTCCGGTTGAAGTCTTCCTGAGCCCAGGCTTTGGCACCCTGATTCGGGCGTGAGGTGGAGCTTGCGGGTTCACCCAAGAAAACCTAAACTAGAGGCAGAGGTCTAGGGTAGGGATATGCAATTCCGGGCCTGATGGGTCCTGGGGTCACAGCCTGTACTAGAGATGCAGCTGGCACTAAATAGGAAAAGTGGTGGGGCGGGAAGTCGGGACATTCTGGGTCCACCACGTGTGTGGGACAAGTCTTATCTCCCTCATAGAGCAGAGCAGGCAAAGACATGGACGCTGACTAGGTTGGCACCAGACTGGCACTCTCACCTTTTGGCCTTTTCCCAGGGTTTCCTGAACTCCCTTGGCTGCCTAGGGCCTGTGGACTCTCAGTATGGAGTGACCTCAGCCACAGCCAGCAGGGCATGGTCTCCTTTCCCTGAACTTTTCAAATGGGAGACCGCTGAGTCTTGGATTCAGATGCAAGCTTCCTGTGATGGAAGGCACATTCCTAAATCAGGCTCATGTTCCTCCTGTGTTTCAAGCTGCATCATGGGAATGTGATGATTAAATGGGACGTGAAGCTGTACCCAAGGTTTTCTGAGATAATGTGGACTATTACCGGTGGGGATAAGATTGTAAGGAAAAGGCTCCATTCTCTCCTCTACCAAAGCCCAGACCTAGCCTCTCAGAGGAGCTGGAAGGTTAGCAACCACTTCACAAACACCTCTCTTTGCAGATCTCCCACAACATTGAAAAAAAATGCTTGAGGCCCAGAGACAGGATTTTTTTTTTAAATTTAAATTCACTTATTTTAATTGGAGGCTAATTACTTTACAATATTGTATTGGTTTTGCCATACATCAACATGAATCTGCCACGGGTGTACACGTGTTCCCCATCCTGAACCCCCCCTCCCACCTCCCTCCCCGTACCATCCCTCTGGGTCATCCCACTGCACCAGCCCCAAGTATCCTGTATTCTGCATTGAACCAGGACTGGCGATTCGTTTCTTATATGATATTATACATGTTTCAATGCCATTCTCCCAAATCATCCCACCCTCTCCCTCTCCCACAGAGTCCAAAAGACTGTTCTATACATCTGTGTCTCTTTTGCTGTCTCAACGATACAGGGTTATCATTACCATCTTTCTAAATTCCATATATATGTGTTAGTATACTGTATTGGTGTTTTTCTGTCTGGCTTACTTCACTCTGTATAATCGGCTCCAGTTTCATTCACCTCATTAGAACTGATTCAAATGTATTCTTTTAAATGGCTGAGTAATACTCCATTGTGTATATGTACCACAACTTTGTTATCCATTCATCTGCTGATGGACATCTAGGTTGCTGCCATGTCCTGGCTATTATAAACAGTGCTGCGATGAACATTGGGGTACATGTGCAGAGACAGGATTTCATCAGTCACCACAGCTTCCTTAGAGTAGAAGCAGAGTTGTAAGTCAGCCAAAGTTCAGTCAGGAGACCCTTGGATCACTGGTCTGCTTTCTCAGGCCTCCCACTCTGACCCCTCTCAACACTAGAGCAGGCCTTCTCAACCTTAACATAAATGCGCTATGAACACTTTTATTGTCTGGTGAAGCCTGTGGATCATCTTCTCAAAATAGTGTTTAAAAATTCATAAAATAATATATATAGAATAACAAAGGAAACAAATTATATAAAAACAGTTGTCCAAACATTAGAAGAATACGTGAAAGAGTGGTGTATGGGCTTCTTTAGAAGTAGCATCAGTCTAAATAAACAATTGTAATTTCACAGAAGTGATGAGGATATATGACATATTAAAAAATCTGTGACAACTCTAAAGAGATTTGTAAATAACTGTAATTTCTATTGATGGCAAATTCTAATGTGGTTTGTTGCCTACATTCATAATGGAAGCAAATGCTAACTTTCAACTAGAGACTGGTGAAGATAAAGATGTAACGTTTCTCCCTAATTCACGATCTCATGAGTGAATGTATGCACTCCCCAGTTAAGAGGTCCTGCAGGACAGGCTCCTTATTTTGCCTGTGGGGAAAACTGAGGCAACCAGGTCTCCCGATTCCTAGGTGAAGGGTCTTCCCACTAAAGTGCATAACTCTGGAACTTGGGGAGAACTGTCTCCAAACCAATATCTTCACCCTGGAATTTCCAGGTTTACTCTGCCAGAAGTATGCCAGTGGCCAAAGCCTCCCTTGTTTGCATCACCCCCAGAGCCTACATCTGGGATGTGAGCTCCCCTCAAGGCACCTCAGAGGGCCAGCTCCAAGCTCCGTGGAGCCTAGTGTCTTTTACCAGGCTAGGCCTGGGATCCAGAGGAGAATTGATTCAAGCCTTGCTAACTTTCCTCTGCTAACTGTCTCCTTTTTATTGATAAGAACGACCCTTTGTCATTCATTCCTCAAGACTGAACAGAAGAAAGGAGCCTGGAGGACTTAGAAGTGCAAAAGCAATTTAGACTTTGTCGGGTACAGTTACTTTAAGGAGTTCACCTGGCTTTTCCTCCCATGAACACACAGTGTGGTTCTTTCCCATTTGAGGAAGTTGTCGGGACAGGGTATGCCCCCAAATGCCTCCTGGAGAAGATTGAGCACGCCGGCTTCGTGGGCCTGAGGAACACTTCTCTTCCCAGGCTCTTGATGGCAAAGAACATTTTAAGACATGGGGCTTCCCAGGGACCTCACTGGAAGCCTGTCCTTGCCTGACCAGTCCTGTCGACTGTCCCATGCCTGCTCCCAGGCCCCAGGTCCCCAGTGGGCCTCCTTACTGCAGGACAGAAGTTCTTTCCTGCTCTCAGGCTGGGGCCCCTGGTGAAAGCTCTGTGAATGAGCTCTCAGCCCTCAACTTGCTCTTCTTTTTTGTTGGAACCCCATCCCCCTCTTCTGTCATTGCTGGTGCCTTCATTACTAGTATATATGGGTTTTTTTTTTTTTTTTTTTTTTTTTTGCGTGTGTTAGAAATAGACTAAGGTGCTGAAAAGGCTGAGAAAAACCACTCTTTGTTTTCTTCACCTTGAGGGACAAAGATTTTTCACTTGGTAGCTCACTATAAGGATAAGACTGAAATTAGAATATCTTAATATCTTGACACTATAAGGACAGAATGTGCCCTCAAGTATAAAATAAGGCGTCTGGTCTTTTCTTGAGAGAAGACTTGGCTTAGGAGTAGGACACCAAGGTCCTGATAAAGACATTGGGATCTAGGGTCAGTCTCCTCTGGGAAGGCCCTTGCCAGGTTATTCTTTCTTCTCCCTCAGCTGTGAAGTTGCCAAAAATTGATTCGTGGGTACATCCTGACCCAGACTAAGTGATGGCATTTTTATGTCTTTATTCTCTATGCTTTTACTTTTTACTTTCCAGATGGGCTTGTTAATCTATGTGGGGCTGCTTCTGCTGACTCCAAATATCCTGAGTCTGCCATTCGACTCTCTAGACAACGCCTCTCCTGTCCCGAGTTCATTCCTAAGCCACATTCCATAATCAGTCTAATTACTGGGTCTTGGCTCAGATAGTAAAGAAACCACCTGCAATGTAAGAGACCTGGGTTCGATCCCTGGGTCAGGAAGATCCCCTGGAGGAGGGCATGGCAACCCACTCCAGTATTCTTGCCTGGAGAATTCCATGGACAGAGGACCCTGGTGGGCTACAGTCCATAGGATTGCAAAGAGTCCAACATGATTAAGCACAGCACAGGACAGAGAACAGAGCTGCTTCAGGGTGAAGGGGAAGATGGGCCAGGAGTGATGCAGGGAGGCCGGGGGGAGCAAGGGAGATGAGGGATGGCGGCAGTCAAATGGTCCTATACGTAGAGGTGAGGGGGTGGGTGACTAACCTTATTTCTTCACTCGTGACCCCCTCACCCATTTCCATTCTATTCTATTCCTCCTTGGTTGTTGATGGCTGGGGAGACCATGACGATTATTCCTAAACTCTAGATTGTGTACTTTGGTAGAAAGAGCATTGGTCTGAGAATGAGAAACTCTGGGCTCTAACCTCTGCAAGGCTGGGCCAGGCCCTGTGCCAGTGGGGACTCAGCACAACAGGAATCCCCTGGTTCTGCAGCAAACTCTACCATGATTGCCAACCAGTGCTGGGCTACCCAGGAGCCCTAATTGGGTTGGGTGACATTTTTCATGACTAGAGTCCCTCTCCACTTGTGTGGACAGGGAATTCCTGTTTTTAGTACTCTGTGCCCCACCCCCAAATAGTAACAGGACTGCTGGAGTTAGAGGTCCTTTCAGTGGACAAGGAAACCATTGTCTGGGCGTTGTCAGGCGAGACATACATCAGGAACATCTTGTTATTCCACTGAAGTATTCAGCTTTCAGTATTCAGAATGAGTCAATTCCAGGAGCCTGTGGTATAGAAACCCTTGTTGAGAAGGGGGATCTTTCATCCCCTTTCCATGTCTCTCACCAGCATCCTGGTCACAAGGCCAGCCCACCACAGCCCACAGGACACCTGGCCCTGCTGACACGAACTCTTAAACTGGACCTGGTATCTGGTAACCCAGTATCCTTCTTTGCTGTCCATACAATAGTGGTCAAATTTATGACCTCCTGTTCCCTAAAAAGGAGATTTGTCCATGGTTGTCTCTGTGGGGTACTTAGAAGGTTGGCTGTGAGGGCATTCAGCATTTCTCATCATCCAGGGATTATATAACACAGATTGTTATGAACATGAAGAGGAGTTGAACATAACAGGGCTGTAGATGCACGAAGGTGGGCCCCCTGAGCCCCAACAGCATAGCCATGTATTCACACTGGTTACTGCAAAAACCTCAAAGTTCTGCAAAGACCTCAGGGCTAGAAACTGAATCATAGAGGGCTTCTTTCTCACAGTGAGGCGGCATCTGTGCATCTTGTAAATAGTTGCCTAAATCATTTTCCTAAGATGCTGCTTCTGATCCCTCCTCACTGAGAATCATTGTATGGTAGGCACTGGGGGGTTGACGTGCCTGAGTGCTGGCCTCCTCTCAGGAGAACACTCTCTGCTGAGGCCCCACCCCTGTGAGCCAGAGCCGACCGACTGCACCAGGTGCTGCAAGTCACCCAGAAGTGAGAGGACACCCGAGAAGGAAAGCCGGAAGAGAGACTAATCCATGCACCAGACACTATTGGGCACTTTCATGAACGGTGACATTTGAATTGAACTTTTAAAGAAGAGAGAATTTCAAAAGGTAAGTGCTTTTCAGATAGAAGAACAATAGGAATGAACAAGGAGTGGGGCCACTCGGGGCTTGTTTGGAAACCAGTGAAGTGGCTGAGGTGGCTAGAATGCAGGTTGCTTGCTGGCTGGAGGGGCAGCCCCATTGTCCACAGTCTCCCAGATATTTATCTTGTCAGCCTTCATGTGTCTGAGGTACCTGAGTCCAATAACACAATTTAACAGCTGATATATTGTTTCCAGGATATTACTATAAAGTGCTCTGTGTTAAAATCTGGTTAATTGTTAAGTCATACTTGTATCTCACTTCTGTAGAACTGTGATGTCTTAGAGATGGAAGGGACAAACACAGTCATCTAGTCCAGTCCCTGGCAGAGTGTAGAAGCTTCCTTGTCAGTGGTTCTCAAAATTGAGTGTGTATCAGAATCACCTGGACGGTTTGGTAAAATACACATGTCTGGGCCCAGCCACAGAGTTTCTGATTCAGTAGGGTTGCAGTGGGGTCCAAGGATCTGGGATCCTAATAAGTTCCCAGGTGCTGCTGTTGCTGTAATTCTTGACAACTGTGTTATTTAATACTTCTTGAATCCTCGGCCTCCATCTCTAGTTGTGTGTGGCTCATGACCACTCACAGCATCCACCCACTATTCTTTGTTGAACCCTCCAGTTGTTTGAAAATTCTCCCTCCTGTTGCCTTCAGAACTGCCTTCCTTTTACTTCCACCCAACCATTGCTCCTAATTCTGCTGAGAGCGCCGCACAGAACATGTCTGTGGATGGTGGCTGAGTCACAGGCCTGGGCTCATCTCCTTACTCTCCCACTAGGTATGTGACCTTGGGCAAGTCTCTCAGCTTTTCTGAATTTTCCTGATTTGTAGAATGGAAATAATATGTTTCTAAAATATCTAAATAAGATGTTTAGATTAAATGAGAAAGTGTGTATAAAATAATTAGCTTGTTTTTTTGGCACATAGTAAGTACTCAATAAATGTTGAGTTTTAGCACTACCCGGATTCCTTCTCCACATGTGTGTGTTAGTCTCTCAGTCATGTCTGACTCTGTGACCCGATAGACTGTAGCCCACCAGGCTCCTCTGTCCATGGGATTCTCCAGGCAAGAATACTGGAGTGGATTGCCATTTCCTTCTCCACGGTATCTTCCCAACCCAGGGATTGAACCCAGGTCTCCCACATTACAGGTGGATTCTTTACTGTCTGAGCCACCAGAGAAACCCTTCTCTATGTGGGATCTCATCAAATCTCTGAAGAAAGTTAATCATTTTAGCTAACATTTCTTCTTTCTGGGATAAATATCCTTAGTTTCTTCACCTATTCCTTATGGCACAGTGTCAATATTTCCTTCATTTTTGTTACTCTGCTCCAAACAGAGTCTGGTTTGTAAAGTTCCCTTGTCAAGTGTGCATGGGGCTCAGACCGGCCGCTTGCCTCAGCATAGTTGGAGCCTAGTATACTCACTGCCGCCAAAGATCACTTTAGTGTTTGTGGCTAATTTCCACATTTCACTTGACCCCATCAGACTTTTAGGCAATGAAATTCCTGAGGCCACATCTGCACATAAGGAAAAATTTGTTATTCTGTCACATTTCCCCTTGAAGCTTCCCTGGCTGCCTCCGCATGGGGCTCTTACTATGTGTGGGGTGTTGGCTGGGGAGATCACTCTGATCCTGGGTCTGACCTGGGGCTTACACGTGCTTTGTGACTGCTGTGAGAGCAACCCGGACAACAGGCCATGTGAAGAAGCACGTCAGAGGCTGCCAGAGAAAAGGGATCTACTTCTTTTCTCTGTCTTGGCCTCTGCCTCTCCTGGCTCCATGGGCCTGGTGGGAGACCCAGCGTCTCCCCTGGGGAAGGGTGAACTGACCCCTTTGGTACAGCCAATAGTTTTCTGGAAGGAAAACAAACTTCAGGGCCAGAGGGCATTTAGAGCAAAGCTGTGTAGGCATTTCAGTCCCCACCCCCTGCCTCTGTCTCTACTGGCCTCTTGCCCAGAGTCCTTGGTAACATCATGAGGAGAAAGTCAGGGCTGTTTTTTATGGGGATGGCGTGGAAGCTTCAGGGGTGTAGGTATTAGGGTGACAAGGCAGGCTCTGGGAGCAATGCCTCTCACAGTTTCAATCCCAATTTCCAGTCTGTAGTGAATGGCTTACTGGGAATGATGACCTCAAGTTTTAAACTGAAGGCAGAAAAAATCTGCCCAAGTCACTGGTGTACAGGAGAGTGTCTTACCTCTTCCTGGTCACAGAGGACACCAGTTCCTTTGCAGCCAGGCCTCCCTCCTGCAGAACTGCTGCCTCGGCAGGCTGAACACTGCCACCTGCTCCACATGCTGATCCATATGGCGATATACCAGGTTTTTTCAGGATACAGCAGCCTGGTGGCAGAAATGGCTGCAGTCACAGCTCTGTGTGTCTTCTGGGCTGGGGTGCCCCCTCACTGCCACCACAAAGCCACACTGTGCCATGTGAGCAAATAGGAAGATGGCTCCTTTCTGCAGTTCACTGCCTATTAGACAGCAGAGTCACACAACATGTGGCTTTGAAGCTGCAGATCCCCGTCTTTCTCTGCTTGTGGCCTCTTGACAGCTGCCCCACAAGTGGCAGGTGTGAGTTCCAGTCCTGAGCTCTGTTGTAAGTCTCCTGCCGAGCTCTGTCTTTGGCCAAAGGGGTTGAGGAAACTAGCCTCCTGCATTTTGTGACATCTGCACTTCTTCAGCCTTCCTATAGCCCCTAGGAATCCCAGGCCTCCTGATGCCCAAGTCTTTGAATCAAGGACTTAACATTTTGTCCTCTGGAATATTTCCAGGCTGATCTAGGGGAAAGGAAAAAGATACTGTTTAGCAAGGGATCCATTGTAGCACTCCTGTACCTGGGGGCATAGAGGCTGTATACCACCTTATGGCGTATCAGTTGGGATCATCTTTAATCTGACTGGGGCTTCTGAGAAGAGGTACTTTCTTCAGTGGATAATGAAGGTGAGTATTGTATGTGTGTGTGTGTTTCTGGCATGTTAAGTTCTAAGCAATGGGGAAAAAGAGCATGCGCATGAATTAGTTGGTTCTCTTAACTAGAATGTCAAGAAGTCCTGAGACCATCCTGAAGGAGGCAGTACTTTGAGGCAGGGGTGTCTTTTAAATCATGCCACAGACTTGGGTCCATTAATCTGTTCCTTGTCTTGATTCTCTCTCACTGTCCTTTCACTCCTGAATGGGATGGTCCTCAGTCTCCCTGTGAGGGCTGGAGTCAGGCTGAGGCTGTGGCCTTGAGGTCTCTGGCACTTTCCTTGTTTACCTGCCCCTAAGCTTGTCCCTTTGGGGCCCCTGAGAAGCTGGAAACTCCCCAAGGACCATTGATCCTCCATTTTTGTGTCTTTCAGAAAGAGGTAAAGATAGACCCTAATTGGTATTCCAAGAGTACCCAGACTTTGATGCATTCAGGAACTGAGGACATGGCCTGCTCTTGCTCGGCACCTGTTTCCCACCCCCGCCCCAACCAGTGGAAAAGTACTGTGTATTCTGACCCCTCAGCTGGGAAAAGGAAGAGGGAGGGAATAACTATTAAAGTGTCCTTTGTAGCCAACATCCAAGTATTAATAAGTCACGGCTCTCTAGGGGTCCTCTGACCTGCCTTGACCTGCTACCTGGTTGCTGAAAAAACACTAGAAAGTTTAACTCAGCAATCATGTGGAGCCACAGTGTGTGAACCAGCTGAGGACCATGACTTTGCCCTTCCTCCTGCCCATTGCCTGGTACTGCTGTAAAACATTTATCTCAACTCTGTATCTGGACCCTGGCCTAATAAATTCCTCCAAAGGTATGCAGACTAAACAGAATGCTTCTTCAGGTGTTGGATGAGGCCAAAGTAATCTAGGGAGTAACAGAGGAGATTGTCATAAACATTGACAGTCAGGGGCAGAAAACCGCTGGAGCTTAAAATATCAGGCTCCACGTAAGTTAATGAGCTACTAAAAAGACAAGGATAATCAGATCTGAAGTTGGGGTAAAAATATGAACATATCAGGGATTTATCTGAAATGTAAAGGGTGGAGGCTAGAATCTTGTACTAACCCCGGCAGACTGGTGTAGTAGAAGGACATTGGCCTTGGATTTATTTTTTATTGAACTATAGTTGATTTGCAATATTAGTTTCATGTATACAACATAGTGATTCAATAAGTTTATAGATTATATGCTATTTAAAGTTATTGCAAAATAATGGCTATATTTCCCTGTGCTATACAATATATTCTTATTGCTTACTTATTTTATACATAGTCCTTTTAAAACTTTTAATCCCATACCCTATCTTGCCCCTCCCCCTTTCCTCTCCCACCTGTAACCACTAGTTTGTTTCTACATCTGTGAGTCTGTTTCTGTTTTATTATATTTATTTATTTGTTTTGGTTTTTAGATTCCACATATAAGTGATAACATACACAATTCGTCTCTCTCTGTCTGACTTATTCCACTAAGCATAATGCTCTCTAGGTCCATCTGCACTGTTGCAAATGGCGGAATTTCATTCATTTTTATGGCTAGTGTTCCAATTTATATACCACATTTTCTTCATTTATTCATCTGTTGACGGATACTCAAGTTGATTCCATATCTTGGTTATTATAAACAATGCTGTTATGAACATGGGGTACATGTATTTTTTCAAATTAATCTTTTCATTTTTTCCAAATGTTTGCCTAACAGGAGAATTGCTGTATCATATGGTAGTTCTAGTTTTAGTTTTTTGAGGAACTGCCTATTGTTCTCCATAGTGGCTGCACCAGTTTACATTCCCACCAACAGCTGAAGGGTCTCCTTTCTCAACACCTTTTCCAGCATTTATTATTTATAGAATTTCTGATGATAATCATTTTGACAGGTGTGAGGTGGGATTTCATTATTGTTTTGATTTACATTTCTCTGATGGTTAGTGATGTTGAGTACGTTTTCATATTCCTGTTGGCCATCCATATTTCTTCTTTTTTGAAAAATGTCTATTCAGGTCTTTTGCCCATTTTTGAATCAGAATTGTTTATTTTGATATTGAGTTGTATGAGCTGTTTATCTATTTTGGATATTAATCCCTTATCAGTCATATCATTTGCAAATACTTTCTCCCATTCAATAGGTTATTTTTTCATTTTGTTGATGGTTTCCTTTACTGTGCAAAGCTTTTAAGCTTTATTTGGTTCAGTTCAGTTCAGTCGCTCTGTCGTGTCAGACTCTTTGCAACCCCATGAATCGCAGCACGCCAGGCCTCCCTGTCCATCACCAACTCCCGGAGTTCACCCAAACTCATGTCCATTGAGTCGGTGATGCCATCCAGCCATCTCATCCTCTGTCGTCCCCTTCTCCTCCTGCCCCCAATCCCTCCCAGCATCAGAGTCTTTTCCAATGAGTCAACTCTTCCCATGAGGTGGCCAAAGTACTGGAGTTTCAGCTTTAGCATCATTCCTTCCAAAGAACACCCAGGACTGATCTCCTTTAGAATGGACTGGTTGGATCTCCTTGCAGTCCAAGGACTCTCAAGAGTCTTCTCCAACACCACAGTTCAAAAGCATCAATTCCTCGGCACTCAGCTTTCTTCATAGTTCAACTCTCACATCCATACACGACCACTGGAAAAACCATAGCCTTGACTAGACGGACATTTGTTGCCTAAGTAATATCTCTGCTTTTCAATATGCTATCTAGGTTGGTCATAACTTTTCTTCCAAGGAGTAAGCGTCTTTCAATTTCATGGCTGCAGTCACCATCTGCAGTGATTTTGGAGCCCAAAAATAAAGTCTGACACTGTTTCCACTGTTTCCCCTTCTAATTCCCAGGAAGTGATGGGACCAGATGCCATGATCTTCATTTTCTGAATGTTGAGCTTTAAGCCAACTTTTTCACTCTCCTCTTTCACTTTCATCAAGAGGCTTTTTAGTTCCTCTTCACTTTCTGCCATAAGGGTGGTGTCATCTGCATATCTTAAGTTGTTGGTATTTCTTCTGGCAATCTTGATTCCAGCTTGTGCTTCTTCCAGCCCAGCGTTTCTCATGATGTACTCTGCATAGAAGTTAAATAAGCAGGGTGACAATATACAGCCTTGACATACTCCTTTTCCTATTTGGAACCAATCTGTTGTTCCATGTCCACTTCTAACTGTTGCTTCCTGACCTGCATACAGGTTTCTCAAGAGGCAGGTCAGGTGGTCTGGTATTCCCATCTCTTTCAGAATTTTCCACAGTTCATTGTGATCCACACAGTCAAAGGCTTTGGCATAGTCAATAAAGCAGAAATAGATGTTTTTCTGGAACTCTCTTGCTTTTTCCATGATCCAGCAGATGTTGGCAATTTGATCTCTGGTTCCTCTGCCTTTTCTAAAACTGGCTTGAACGTCTGGAAGTTCATGGTTCACATATTGCTGAAGCCTGGCTTGAAGAATTTTGAGCATTACTTTACTAGCATGCGAGATGAGTTAGGTCTCATTAAAAAAATTTTTTTTTCTTTTCTTTTACTTTAGGAGATAGAAAATAATATTCCTACAATTTATGTCAAAGAGTATTCTGCCTATGTTATCTTCTACAAGTTTTATGGCTTTATGGTTTCAGGTCTTACATTAGGTCTTTAATTCATTTTGAGTTTATTTTTATATAAGGTATGAGAAAATGTTATAATCTCATTCTTTTGCATGTAGCTCTCCAGTTTTCCTAGCACTGCTTATTGTGGAGACTGTCTTTTCCTCATTGTATGTCCTAGATTAATTGCCCTTGTGTGTGGATTTACTCCTGGGCTCTTTGTTCTGTTCCAGTGTATGCCTTGTGCCAGTACCATACTGTTTTGATTACTGTAGCTTTGTAGTACAGTCTATAGTCTGAAGTTAGGGAGTGATACTTTCAGCTTTGTTCTTTTTTCTCAAGATTGCTTTGGCAATTCAGGGTCCTTTGTGGTTCCATATAGATTTTAGGATTATTTGTTCTAGTTCTGTGAAAAAGGTCATAGGCATTTTGATATGGATTGCATTAAATGTGTAGATTACTTTGGGTAGTTATGGACATTTCAACAATATTAATTCTTCCAATGCAAGAGCATGAGTTAACTTTCTATTTATTTGTATCATTAATTTCCTTCATCAGTGTTTTGTAGTTTCCAGTTATTTCACCTTCTTCCTTAAGTTTACTCCTTGGTACTTTATGCTTTTTGATGCAATTTTGAGCAAGATTGTTTTCTTATTTTCTCTTTCAGATAGTTCATTATTCTGGAGAGGGAAATGGCAATCCACTCCAGTACTATTGCCTGGAAAATCCCATGGACAGAGGAGCCTGGTAGGCTACAGTCCATGGGGTCACAAAGAGTCGGACATGACTGAGTGACGTTCCTTCCTTCCTTCCTTCCTAGTGTATAGAAAAATAGCAAATTTCTACATATTTGCCTTGTATCCTGCAACTTTACCAAATTCGTTTATAAGTTCTAACAACTTTCTGTGGAAACTTTAGGGTTTTCTAGTGTCATTTGTTGTCATTGTTGTTCAGTCTCTCAGTCATGTACCACTCTTTGCAGCCCCATGGACGGCAGCACGCCAGGTTTCCCTGTCCTTCACTATCTCCTGGAGGTTGCTCAAACTTATGTCCATAGAGTCGATGATGCCGTCCAAATGTCTCATCCTCTGTGACCCCCTTCTCCTCCTGCCCTCAATCTTTCCCAGCATCAGCGTCTTTTCCAGTGAGTTGGCTCTTCACATCAGGTAGCCAAAGTATTGTCAAAGTATTATCTAAGTGTAATGTCATCTGCAAATAGTGAATTCTACTTCTTCCCTTCCAATTTGGATGCCTTTTATTTCTTTTTTTTTTTCTGATTGCTGTAGCTAGGACTTCCAATACTATGTTAAATAGAAGTGGTGAGAGTGAGCATCCTTGCTTATTCTTGATCTTAGAGGAAAGGCTTTCAGCTTTTCACCATTCAGTATGATGTTAGTTGTGGGTCTGTCATAAATGTCCTTTATTATGTTGAGATATATTCCCTCTATACCAACTTTGATGAGACTTTAAAATGAATGGATGTTGAATTTTGTCATTTTTTCTGTGTCAGTTGAGATGATCATGTGATTTTTATCCTTCCTTTTGTTAATGTGTTTTATCACACTGATTGATTTATAGATATTAAACCATCTTTGTATCCCTAAAGTCCCAAGTTTTTTATCCATGGCTGTGCTCTGAACTTGGGGTTAAGTGACTTGGTTAAGTCACTTCATCTCTTTGAGTCTTTCTGCATAGTAAAAAAATTGAATTGGTACAACTCAATAACAGAAAATCTAGCAATCTGATTAAAAATGGGCAAAGGACTTGAATACACATTTCTCCAAAGAAGATATACAAAAGTTTAATAAGCACATTTTTAATCTTTTGGGAAATACAGATCAAAACCATAATGAGATGTCATTTCACACACATTAGGATGACTATTATTTTAAAAATACAGAAAATATCAAGTGTCGGTGAAGATACAGAGAAATTGGAAGTTTTGTGCACTGTTGATGATAATGCAAATAGAGCAGCTGCTGTGGAAACACAGTACCGCAGTTCCTCAAAAAACTAAACATAAAATTGCCATATAATCCAGCAATTACACTTCTGGGTATATACTCAAAAGCACTGAATGCAGGAACTCAAACAGATGTCTGTACACTCATGTTCATAGCAGCATTATTCACAATAGCCAAAAGTAATCCACTCAACACTGAGTGATGAATACATAAAATATGGTGTATACACACAATGGAATATTATTCAGTCTTGAAAAGGAAAATTCTAATACATGCTAAACATGGATAAACCTTGAAGATATTTGCTGAGTGAAATAGGCCAGTCACAAAAAGACAAATATCGTGTGATTCCACTTGTACAAGGTACCTAGAGTAGTCAAATTCATAAAGACAAAGAGTAGAATGTTGGTTGCCAGAGCCCCAGGGGATGACAAGGGACAGTTGTTTAATAGACGTGTAGTTTCAGTTTGGGAAGATAAAGAGGTCCTGGAGATGAATGGTGGTGATTGTTGCACAATAATGTGAAAGTACATAATGCCTCTGACACTAAAAAATGGTTAAAATGGTAAATTTTATGTTATGTATACTTTTACCACAAAAAACAATTGAGGTGGAGAGATCCAAGATTCTTGACATATGCCAATGCCAAGATAGAGATCCCTTCCAATGTGGGTACTGTGTTGCCACCTGGGCAGGCATCACCCCAAGTTCTGACTGTTGTTTGGACATTACATAACAGAATCCCAGGATGAAGACGAATGAACTACAGCTACACACAACAACATGGATGAATCTCACAAATATCGTATTGAATGAAATAAACCAGACCTGAAAGGAATACAGCAGAGCAATTTATTGAAAAAAGACCTGCCTTTCCCTCCATTTTTGTCATATTGTTTCTATTTGTATGGGTCTGTCTGGGGGCTTTTTAGTCTGTTCCAGTGTTACAGTTTACCCTGCGGCCATGCCATATTGTAGTAATTATTGTCTCTCTAGTATCTTGCTACCCAGGAGAACAACTCCTTCCTTATTCTTATTTTTCAGAACCAGTTTGTCGAGTTTCACCAAAAAACAAACAATCCCTGTGGGAAATTTGATTAGAAATACAATAATCTGTAGATCAGTTTGGAGAACTATTTTAGTGCTGAAGTTTCAATCAATGGATATGGTAAAATCTTCATTTGCTTAATTTTATTTAGTTGCTCTCAATGAATTTTAAGTATTTTTATTTGTTTTTTGGCTGTGCTGGGTCTTCATTACTGCCTGGGCTTTTCTCATTTGCAGAGTGCAGGGCTGGTCTTCAGTTGTGGCGCAGACTTCTTACTGCGGTGGCTTTTCTTGTGGCAGAGCTCAGGTTCTAGAGGGTGTGGGCTTCAGTAGCTCTGGTATGTGGGCTCAGTTGTTGCAGTTCCTGGGCTCTAGAGTGTAGGCTCAACAATTGTGGCACATGGCTTAGTTGCTCTGTGCCCCGTGGGATCTTCCCAGATCAGGGATCCAACCTGTTTCCTACGTAGGCAGGCAGATTCTTTACCACTGAGCCACCAGGGAAGCCCTCAATGATGTTTTCTTGTTTTATTCAAGCATATCCAAATATTGATCCCCTTCCCCTCTGGGGAGTGTGGGCAGAGCTTGGGACACTTGGCCCTAGGCAGGTCACTCCAGCCTTAAAAAGCTTCATCTGTTTACTCTAGTGATGAGCTATGCAACTGTTACCAGTTTCTCCATGTGACATGATAGGAAAAAATTGGAAAGCATTGGGATGTCTTTTTACTTTTCTGTTCTTGACCACTTGCACAAAATGCTGTGTTGTGTGTGGGCAAAAATGCCATCCATGATGCCCCAAATATTCTGAACTCCTGAACAGAGTTGCCCACTGTGTACGCCTAGCCCGTTTATTTCCATGAGCTTGCTTGTACAACATGTGCCCATAAATTAAGAGGTCTTGTTCTTGCAAAAACCACAATAATGTTATTTTCTATTGAGGGTTTGTCAGGTTCTGGGTGATCTACAAATGTCTTTTTAAGTCTCCAAGAAATACTCTCACGTTATTAGTATCTGTACTTCATAGAAGAAAAAACTGGAGTTTGTTTTTTTTAATGAGTTGTTAAGAACTGAAGTATAGTTAATTACAATGTTGTTTCAGTTTGTGGTATACAGTGATTCAGTTATATATCTCTATCTCTATATAGTTATACATATATAATTTTCACATTCTTTTTCCTTATGGGGTATTATAAGATATTGATTATAATTCCCTGTGCTATACAGTAGGACCTTGTTGTTGATTTTATATATAGTAGTGTACTCCCAACCTCTTAATTTATCCTTCCCCCCCTTTCCCTTTGGGTAACTATAAACTTGTTTTCTATGTCTGTGGGTCTGTTTCTGTTTTTTAAATAATTTCATCTGCATCATTTTTTTAGGTTTCATATACAAGTCATATACGATATCTGTCTTTGTCTGACTTACTTCACTTAGTATGATAATCTCTAGGTCCGTCCTTGTTGCTGCACGTGGCCTTATTTCATTTTTACTTTATGACTGAGTAATATTCTATTGGGTATATGTACTACATCTTTATCCATCCATCTGTTGATGGATATTTAGGTTGCTTTCATGTCTTGGCTATTGTAAGTAGTGCTGCTGTGAATATTGGGGTATATGTATCTTCTTCAAGGGGGAGGAGGTGTATGTATCTTTTTTATTAGAATTTTTTGTCTTTTCTGGAGTCAATGCCCAAGAGAGGGATTGCTGGATCATACGGTAACTATATTTTCAGTTTCTTTCTGACAGCATTGCGTCCTTGTTGTTGCTTGTAAGCTTTCTCTAGTTGCGGCGAAAGGCGGCTACTCGCTGACTGTGGTGTGTGGGTTTCTCACTGTGGTGGCTTCTCTTGTTGCAGAGTATGGGCATCAGTGGTTGTGGCACGTGGGCTCTAGAGCATGGGCTTATTTACCCCATGGCATGTGGAATCTTCCTGGACCAGAGATCAAACCCATGTCCCCTGCATTGGCAGGCAGATTCCTAACCACTGGAGTACCAGGGAAGTCCTATTTTTAGTTTTTCAAGGAACCTTCATAATGTTCTCCATAGTGGCTGTACCAATTTACATTCCTCCCAGCAGAGTAGAAGGGTTCCCTATTCTCCACACCCTCTTCAGCTTTTATCATTTGTAGACTTTTTGATGATGGCCATTCTGATTAGTATGAGGCGAAACCTCATTGTAGTTTTGATTTGCATTTCTCTAATAATTAGTGATGTTGAGCATCTTTTCATGTGCTGTTTAGCTATCTTTGTGTCTTCTTTGGAGAAATGTCTATTTAGGTCTTTTGCCCCCCTCCCTCCTTTTTTTAATTGAGCTAAATAAGCTGTTTGTATATTTTGAAGATTAAGCCCTTGTTGTTTGCATTCTTTGCAATTATTTTCTCCCGGCCTATAGGTTGTTTTTTCACTTTGTTTATGGTTTCCTTTGCTGTCCAAAAGTTAATAAGTTTGATTAGGTCCTATTTATTTATTTTTACTTTTATTTCTTTTGCCTTGGGAGACTGACCTGAGAAAACATTGCTATGATTTATGTCCAAGAATATTTTGCCTGTGTTGTCTTCTAGGAGTTTTATGATATCATATCTTATATTGCAATCTTTAAGCCATTTTGAGTTTATTTTTGTGTATGGTGTGAAGAAGTGTTCTAACTTCACTGATTCAGCTGCCTGGCTTTCCAAACACCACTTGCTAAACAGACTGTCTTTTCTCCATTGTATAGTCTTGTCTCCTTTGTTAAAGACTAATTGACCATCAGTGTGTGGGTTATTTCTAGGCTTTTTAGGCTGTTCCTTTGGTCCATATATATTTTTGTGCCAATACCACACTGTTTTGATTATTGTATGTTTGCTGCTGCTGCTGCTAAGTAGCTTCAGTCGTGTCCGACTCTGTGTGACCCCATAGACGGCAGCCCACCAAGCTCCCCCATCCCTGGGATTCTCCAGGCAAGAACACTGGAGTGGGTTGCCATTTCCTTCTCCAATGCATGAAAGTGAAAAGTGAAAGTGAAGTCGCTCAGTCATGTCCGACTCTTCGCGACCCCATGGACTGTAGCCCACCAGGCTCCTCCATCCATGGGATTTTTCCAGGCAAGAGTACTGGAGTGGGGTGCCATTGCCTTCTCCGTTGTATGTTTGCAGGATTGTCTAAAGCTGACATTTTGAGAGGCAAAGTAATGCTAAGTGATAGAATCATTTCTGGAAACATGGCAGACTAGAAAACCTGAAATCCCTTTCTCTACAAAGTTCATGGAAATACTGGGTAAAATATATAAAAAGAAAATTGTTTTCAACTACATAGTTGAACTTGGAAAAAAGGGAAGAAATTGCTAAGGTCCAGAAGTGAAGAGAAAGTGAAGTGAAAGAAAGTGAGGAGAAAGCTGAAAACCAGTAACCAAGTAGTCTATTTTCCCAGGGTCACTTTGGGACAGGACTTAAGACCTAGGAACTGAGACCCTTCAGGGAGCCCAGAATCTCAGAAGGCTACAATCTCAGTGAAAGGGTGGGGTAAAAACCAACCCTGTTAGCAAAAGGAGATTGATGCATTTATTCCCTCACTCATTCATTTTTGGAAAGCTTGCTATAAGCTAGGCTTATATTCTAGGCTCTTGGAATACAGTGACAAAACAATTACAAATCTCTATCCCTGGGGAGATAATATTCTGGTGGGGAAGAGACAGAATATAATTAATAAACATTGTATAAACATGATAAAAGGAGATAGGTTTATGGAAAAAACAGAACAGGGTAAAATGGATCAGGAATAAGAAGGAAACCACCTGTCTTGGCCTGGACTCTGAGAAGAAAAAGAATCTTCTCTTGCAAGTTCCTGACCATGGATCTGCTTTCAGGAGGTGCTGGTGCTGTAACTGACATTCATTTTTTGCATGATCTAGAAGCACTACAGCAAGTAACCAACATAAATTGACCCAAGGTTTTTCGTGTCTTTTGTCACCATTCTATGTGTATGGAGAAGATCTGCTTGACAAAAACAAAACAGAAAACCCTCCACCCAAGCTGCCAGGTGTTCCATAGATAAAGCCCAGGCAAATTTAAGCTCACAATAAAAAACATAAAACTGTTAATGGCAGATTTAAGATTCAATTCAGCATCTATTTGATGCCAAATTCCATGCTCATAACTCTTGCCCCTACACACACCAGGGCATTTAGGTTCACAGAATCTTAGAGTTGGAAGCAACCCAAGAAATCACCTACTCCAATCCCCTAACAATGCAGGACTTCTTTCTGTAACATGACACAGGTTATCGTCAGCCTCTTCTTGAGTACCTCTAGGGAAGGACAGCACATTCCTTGGATAGTGGGAGGCCTTATTGTAGAGGAAAAACAATTCTACCTAAGGAGACAGGCTCTGTAAGCCTTCTGAGCCAGGAGATCTGATAAGATAATTAACCAGATGGATTTAAAAGCTTCTTATCTGTAAAATAAGAAGACAAGAAATAGAAATGGAGAAGGAAACAGCAACCCACTCCAGTACTCTTGCCTAGAAAATCCCATGGACGGAGGAGCTTGGTGCAGGCTACTGTTCATGGGGTCACAAAGAGTCAGGCATGACTGAGCGACTTCTCTCTTTCTATCTGTAAATTAAGATAAGGGGCTTATCCTGGGGCTTCCCTGGTAGCTTAGACGGTAAAGCGTCTGCCTGCGATGCAGGAGACCTGGGTTTGATCTCTGGGTCGGGAAGATCTCCTGGAGAAGGAAATAGCAACCCACCCCAGTATTCTTGCCTGGAGTATTCCATGGACAGAGGAGCCTGATAGGCTACAGTCCACGGGATCGCAAAGAGTCAGACACGACTAAGCAACTTCACTTCACTTATCTGTAAAATGGGGATACTGTCTCATAAGATCATGCTGAGGGTTAACAGAAAAATGGATATAAAGGCTTACCAGGCACACACAATAGACAATGTGATTTTCCCTTGTCTTTAATGTCTAGATCTAAGTAATTGATTTAAATAATCAGCAAAAAGACCTACTCTGCTTTGCATTAACCAAATCACAGCCAGTTATTGCCATGAGATTTTTTTAAATCCAAATTTTAGTGAGGGCAAATCTCATTCAGTTCCACGTAACAGTGGGGAAGAGTTTTGTCATTAAAACAAACAATTCCTCATTTCTATTTAATTTTGAACTAATAGTGTCTCTATATATCAAGGCCTCTTCTATTTCCAGTTTTCAGGCTATTGCTATCTATCCCATCTGGCCTGGGGTGAAGAGTAAGTCTGAGAAGTCTCTGAATACAGACCAAGGGTAAACTGCATTGTGAAATTGCCTTTTCTTTTAATCATTCAATTTTTTTTTTTAACTTTAGAAATTTCAAGAATAATTCTGCTGACTTTGGCTACTTTAAAAATTAAAGAATTATTTCAATACAACACAATTCATCCACTTGTAGGTGTATAGTTTCGTTGGGCATTGTAGACAAAACCCACACCCGAGATAAAGAACTAATTCCCTCACTTCCAAGTTTCCCCTTCAGGCCTTTGATTTTAAGAGGGATGTTGACAGGCTGGGATCCAGGGCAAGAAGTATTGAAGTCATGGCAAAGGCAGACCACCTGAAGGAATGAAGGGATCCATTGACTCCCAGAGGAATGAAGGCTTATGGGGGATTCGGCTTCCCTTGTGGCTCAGTGGTAAGGAATCTGCCTAATTCAAGAGACCGGGATTCGATCCCTAGGTCGGGAAGATCCCCTGGAGAAAGAAATGGCAACCCGCTCCAGTGTTCTTGCCTGGAGAATTCCATGGACACAGGGGCCTGGCGGACTATATTCCATAGGGTCGCAAAGAGTTGGACACAACTGAGCAACTAACACACACATGGGAAATACATCAGCCTTCAAATATCTGAAGAGCTTCTGTGCAGAAATAGAGTACACTTAGTGTGTAGCTCAGAGGGAGCCGTGAGAACTCAGGGGCAGAAGTGAGAGATGTTTTGATTCAATATAAAAAAACTTCTAAAAACAATGTTATAACAACCATTTACCTGATGAAAGTAAGTGAGACTCAGAGTTAAAAATGAATTCCTCAAGGTTTCTTGGTGGTCCAGTGGTTAAGAATCCACCTGCTAATGCAGGGGACATGGGTTCAATCCCTAGTCCAGGAAGATCCCACATGCTGCAGGGCAACTAAGCCCGTGTGCCACAACTACTGAAGTCCACACTCCCTAGAGCCTGAATTCCATAACAAGAGAAGAGAAGCCACCTCAGTGAGAAGCCCACGTATTGCAACTAGAGAGTAGCCCCCATCACTGCAACTAGAGAAAGTCTGACTGCAGCAACGAAGGCCCAGGACAGTCAAAATAAATAAATTCCTCTAGATCAAACACTCGGTAAGTGATGGAGTCAGAATTTGAATCTAGGTGTTCTGATCTTACATCCAGATCTTCCCCTTCTACTGTCCATTTTGGAAGACATTTAGGAGGCCCAGGTAGATGTGAAGGTGGAGATGACCTGATATGAACTAGCTACTCAGATGTTTGTCATTGTTGACCATTTACCCTCTGGCTCCTGCCGTGCCTTCACCTGAGAGCAGCCAAAGCCCAGCAAAGACAAGAGGTGCTTTTGGAATGTAGGTGGAGGAGGGCGAGGCCACCCTGTCCTCAGCCTGTGGTTCTCTTTGCTTCACTGCTTGGAGCAATCTCTTGCCCTGATTTCCAGTGTGGGCTGAGGATCCAGGTCAGTGAGAAGCCCAGCACTGGGTCTGCCTGTGTGGGTGCTGCTGATAGGGATCAGCTGCTCGGGGCTAGGGGCTGAGCTCAGGACGCCACTGTGCTTCCCAGGAGCCGGCCCAGGAGCTTGTGGAAGTGCCTCCACCTGCCCAGCAGGGCTTGCCTGAGAGGTTCTGAGCGTGGACGGGGAACAGTTGTCGGAGAAGAGAAACAGAGCACCCTCAGGTGAGACAGAGAAAGGAAAGAGAGAGAGGAGAGAGTGTATGAGGAGAGCAAAGGAGTTGAGAAATAAGAGCAGGGGCTTCACTGGCTCAGCTTCCCGCGAGCGTGCAAAGTAAGAACGCCAGTTGGAGAGGAGGCAGGATGGGCGTACACGGAGCTTTGCTCCTTTTACTGGGACTTCTTGGCCTGTGGCCTCCTACGGGTGAGGTGGCACAGGCACTGCTCCCCAGGAAGACCTCAGGGTGCTCAGGTGCTGGCGATCACCGCTGCCCTTGGCCTGGGGGACAGCGGTGGCTCTGAGGCTTGATGCTTGGGTGTGACTGAGGCATCTGCCGCGCGGAAGGCCCCTCCCCCTGGCTAGCTTCCTCTGCCCACTCTGCGCCCCTCTCTAGGCAGGTGGGCCTGAGCCTTGGGTTTGCTGAGGGTTTTCCAGGTTTGCCCAGCTCAGAGCCCAGCCAGCTGACAGCAAGCTGGACAGAGGTCATTTGAACTCAGACCACAGATCCCTGTTAAATATATCAGCTTTTAAATCAACCTTTGTTCAAAGTCCAGTGAGTTCCAACTAGAGCTCACCAGCAGAGAGAGAACCTCCTGGTGAGGCCAGTGGCTCTTCTTCCTCCGGGACCTAGGTAAGAACTGACTCGGGGTGCCTGTGACTGAGGGCCCTGACCACCTAGGCCCAGACCCCCTTTCTTTCTTTTTCTTTTTCCATTTCTATGCAGTAGCTGGCTGTCCAGGGCAGAAGAGAGCCTGGTGGGGAAGAAGCCAGGCAGGCCCCGTTGGTGATGGTGGGATTGGGGGATGAGGGATTCTCTACACTCTGAGGTTCTTTGTGCATGAGACACCCGGACCCTCACAGGCTGGAGTCTGCTTCACAAGAGAATATGTAATCTGACCCTCAGAGCAAGGTTTCCCAGGGTTGCACCGGCCAGAGGGAAGGGAGGGAGACAACAAACTTCACAGATTTCCAGGGAGATTCTTTCTCTCACAGACCTTCCCACTGTTCAAGGGCTTTGGGTAGTAGAGATTTTCTTTTGTAAGCAGCCATTAAAAGATACAACCTAACAACTTTCTCACTGGATAATAAAAATGCTTTTTATCATGTTATAGCTCTGAGAAATAAGAAAAGTCCGTGGATTTTTAGGCTGACCGAATTTTAAAACAGATCCCCACCTTACCCTCTGGAGTGTCTAGTTCTTTGGATCTTGTGAGGCCATGAAAAATCTTGTTTTTTTTTTTTCCTTCTGCAACATCCCTTCAGATGATTCTTGTGGGAAGGGACGTTTGGGAGCCACTACTTAGTAACTTATTTCCTAAGCAGAAGTGGTCAAGAGGCTTAAGTGTGACTGTCGTCTCGGGGCTCCCCAGTGGAGGAGATTCTTGGTCTGGGCTGGCTCTGCAGGAGCGCACATCTCCTCAGTTACAGGTGCTGCAACGTTGCACTGATGAGTGAACTCTCAGTCCCGTTTCCAAAAGGCACAAGGGTTCTTTGTCTCAGGCCATGGTTGTCTAGTCACCTGGAGTCACATGTTCTTCCCTGCAGCATATAACTCAGGGACTTTGAGTCTCTGTGTTATGACAAAGTAAATTGTTCTTATCTTTGACTCTTTTGTTTGTTCTTTGCACCATAAACTATGAAGTTGCTAGTAATGATGTCTTACTTTCATAGACCACTGGTTAGACAACTCTTTCTCATCCCAGGGAAGGAACATGGGACTGGAATACAAATAACTTGGGCTTTGATTCAGTTGTTAGTGACAGGCCATTAGACAAGTCCCTTTGCCAACTGGAGCCTCAAGTTTATTGCCTATCAAAGCCTCTCATCTTTTCCCCAAGGGTGTATTGAAAATAAAATTAGAAATATGTGTTCAAGCATAACCACAAATGTGCTTACATTTCAAATATGTGTCTCCAAAGGCCCTGTGGAGCAGTAGGGCAGCCTTGCTGTCAGCTGGGAGATCTTGTGTTTTAATCTCGTTGAAAGTGTTAGTCGCTCAGTGTGTCTGACTCTTTGCGACCCCATGAACTGTAGCCTACCAGGTTCCTCTGTCCATGGGATTCTCCAGGCAAGAATACTGGAGAGGGTTTCCATTTCCTTCTCCAGGGGATCTTCCCAACCCAGGGATCAAACCTGGGTTTCACGCATTGCAGGCAGACTCTTTACCGTCTGAGCCAACAGGGAAGTCCTTCAGAAATGTGGAACGAATTTGCATATCATCTCATTGAGTCTCTGTTTACTCATCCATCAGTAAGGGGCTGAGACTAGATGATTGCTGGCGTCCTTTTCAGCCCCCGAAATATGATAGATACTGGAGCTTTGAAGGCTGGGTCCTGCTTGTCATTTGGGTATGAATGGAAATGTTACCTTCCCAGGAATGGCTTTTAAATTCAGCTTCCTCCTTCTACCTCACCACCAGATCTCATCATTTGTAGCCTTTATCATCAGAAATCACCTTGTTTACTTTTTGTCACCTTTGGCAGATGTTAAGCTCTAGAGAGCAGGGGTCTTGACTTTTGTGTTACCTGCTCTTAGAACAATACCTGGCATACAGTAGATGCTTAGCTTCGTCGATATTGGAAGTTAGTGTGGCAGGGAGAGAGCTGCAAGAATAGACTCAGTATGTTTGGATAACCCTTTTTATCAAGATGGAGGAGGCTGAAGAATTCTGATACTCTCTCAGGCACGTAAGGTCCTTGCCTGCATGTATGCTAAGTCACTTCAGTCGTATCCAACTCTGTGTGACCCATGGACCGTAGCCTGCCAGGCTCCTCTGCTCATGGGATTCTCCAGGCAAGAATACTGGTGAGGGTTGCCATGCCCTCCTCCAGAGGATCTTCCTGACCCAGGGATCAAACCTGTGACTCCTGTGGCTCTTGAATTGGCAGGCGGGTTCTTTACCACTAGTGCCACCTGGGAGGCCCTTAAGGTCCTAAGTCTGATGGAATGGAAATGGACGTCTCTGGAGATCTTGGTTAAATGATTTTCACATTTGTTGCACAGGAATTTGATGAGAGTGGCAAGGCAGAGCCAGAACTAGACATATTTTCCTAAAGAGTTCAGCATCTCCTTTCCTTGGCCCTTCATGATAATCTCTTTGGCAGGTGAGCATCATCACTAAATGATTAAGTATTAGAAACCTGAATTACAGAACAGATGTGTTCTTACTCTCATGGAAATGAGGAAATTGCTTATTTCCTCATCTGTCAAATGGGTGTAATAGAACCTAGTTCCTAATGTTATGAGAATGAGACTGGAGAAGCACATAGTGCCTCTTGCACCTTAAGTGCTACTATTCTGATGATCATCAGACAGTTTTATGAAGGGCATGACCCCAAGGAAGGAAGGAACCCAGGCAGTGGGGAGGAGTTTTGATAAATACGAAAGAGAGCTCCTACTCAACTCCATGGCAGCTGTGGTCCAAGATTCACCATTCGTGAACATGTGTGCTTGCTTAGTCACTAAACTGTGTCCAACTCTTTTTGCTACCCTATGGACTGTAGCCCTCGAGGCTCCTCTGTCCATAGGATTTCCTAGGCAAGAATACTGGAGTGGGTTGCCCATTCTTCCTCCAGGGGATCTTCCCTGCCCAGGGATCGAACTCACATGTCCTGTATTGGCAGGCAGACTCTTTACTGCTGAGCTATCAAGGAAGCACCGCCACCCCCCACCCGCCCACCAGCCCACAACCCGATTCGGGAACATGCCTCTGCTATTCCTTTTGCCTGGAGTGCCTTCCTCCTCCCAATCTAACTACTTGGGTTCCTTAACACAGCCCTCATGGTTGGGAGGCTGGGCAGATGGTGGGAGGAACCCGGATTCAACCAAGTTTAAATCCAGATTCTGCTGCTTTTCCAAATAGCCATGGAAAATCAGCTTACATTTTCAGGGACTTTTCTCTTGTGAAGCAGACCATTAAGATTAAGTGAGTTTATCTCTGGGCTTTATCGACAAAGGAGGCAAGAATATACAATGGAGTAAAGACAATCTCTTTAACAAGTGGTGCTGGGAAAACTGGTCAACCACTTGTAAAAGACCGAAACTAGAACACTTTCTAACACCACACACAAAAATAAACTCAAAATGGATTAAAGATCTAAATGTAAGACCAGAAACTATAAAAATCCTAGAGAAGAACATAGGCAAAACACTCTCTGACATAAATCACAGCAGGATCCTCTATGATCCACCTCCCAGAATATTGGAAATAAAAGCAAAAATAAACAGATGGGATCTAATTAAAATTAAAAGCTTCTGCACAACAAAGGAAACTATAAGCAAGGTGAAAAGATAGCCTTCGGAATGGGAGAAATAATAGCAAATGAAGCAACTGACAAACAACTAATCTCAAGAATATACAAGCAACTTATGCAGCTCAATTCCAGAAAAATAAATGACCCAATCAAAAAATGGGCCAAAGAACTAAATAGACATTTCTCCAAAGAAGACATATGGACGGCTAACAAACACATGAAAAGATGCTCAACATCATTCATTATCAGAGAAATGCAAATCAAGACCACAATGAGGTACCATTTCATACCAGTCAGAATGGCTGCGATCCAAAAGTCTACAAGCAATAAATGCTGGAGAGGGTGTGGAGAAAAGGGAACCCTCTTACACTGTTGGTGGGAATGCAAACTAGTACAGCCACTATGGAGAACAGTGTGGAGATTCCTTAAAAAACTGCAAATAGAACTGCCATACGACCGAGCAATCCACTGCTGGGCATACACATTGAGGAAACCAGAATTGAAAGAGACACGTGTACCCCAGTGTTCATTGCAGCACTGTTTATAATAGCCAGGACATGGAAGCAACCTAGATGGACGAATGGATAAGAAAGCTGTGGTACATATACACAATGGAGTATTACGCAGCCATTAAAAAGAATACATTTGAATCAGTTCTAATGAGGTGGATGAAACTGGAGCCGATTATACAGAGTGAAGTAAGCCAGAAAGAAAAACACCAATACAGTATACTAACACATATATATGGAATTTAGAAAGATGGTAATGATAACCCTGTATGCGAGATAGCAAAAGAGACACAGATATAAAGAACAGTCTTTTGGACTCTGTGGGAGAGGGAGAGGGTGGGATGATTTGGGAGAATTGCATTGAAACATGTATACTATCATGTAAGAAACAAATTGCTAGTCTAGGTTCAATACAGGATACAGGATGCTTGGGGCTGGTGCACTGGGATAACCCAGAGAGATGATATGGGGAGGGTGGTGGGAGGGGGGTTCAGGGTTGGGAACTCATGTACACCTGTGGCAGATTCATGTTGATGTATGGCAAAACCAATACAGTATTGTAAAGTAAAAAAAAAAATTAAGTGAGAACTCATAAAATGTAACCTAGACTGATGCTTGGAGCCTAGTAGGAGCTCAATAAATGTGTATAACAATTTTCTTTTCTAGTTGAAATTTAGAGGCTGGAGTGATTCCTTCAGACTGTAGTGGTCAGGCAAGGATTTGTATATGACCTATAATTTGAGCTTCCCTGGTGGTGCAGATGGTAAAGCGTCTGCCTGCAATGTGGGAGACCCGGGTTTGATCCCTGGGTTGGGAAGATCTCCTGGAGAAGGAAATGGCAACCCACTCCAATATTCTTGCCTGGAGAATCCCACGGATGGAGGAGTATTAGGCTACAGTCCACGGAGTCGCAAAGAGTCGGACATGACTGAGACTTCACTTTCACTTTTAAAATTTGAACTGAGCCTTGAATATGGCTAGGTCTTTAATTCATCCACTTGGAAAAAAATGTGACCTACTATAAATAAATAATTAGGGGTGGGGGCTGGAGGTGTTTCAGGCAGAGCATGTGGGGTGAGCAAAGGGCGGGCTGGGTGTGGGTGACTACATGTGTGCCAAAAGGTGACACGGAGGAGCAGAGGAGGATAAAGTTGGGCTTGACTGTGTTGTGCCTCAAAGCCTGATCAAGATGTTTGGACTTTTAGGTTCTTTTTTTCAACTTTTTATTTTGTATTGGAGTTAACCAATTAACAATGCTGTGATATTTTCAGGTGAACAGTGAAGGGATTCAGCCATATATATACATGTTTCCATTTTCCCCTAAACCCTCCTCCCATCCAGACTGCCACATAACATTAAGTAGAGTTCCATGTGCTATACAGTACGTCCTTTTTCATTATCCATTTAAAATATATCAGTGTGTGTATGACCTTCCCAAACTCCATAACTATCCCTTCCCCCTATCCTTCCCCACTTCCTTGCAACCAAAAATTTGTTCTCTGTTTTGGAAGTAAGTTCATTTGTATCATTTGAATTCCACATATAAGGGATGTCAAATGCTATTTCTCCTTCTCTGTCTGACTTACTTCTCTCAGTATGACAATCTGTAGTGGATTTTAGGTTCTTAAGTGTTATTTTTAGAGACTAACATAGTGAAAGAAAGACCAGGCAATTTGTCTTGAGGCAGCGACTGGGAGAGGCCAGAGGACTTTAAGTTATAGGGAAAAAAGCCAGGGGGCAGAAATGCAGACTCAAAAGGTATTGAAAAGCAAGATACCTACTTTGGGGGACTCTCTCATTCTGGCCAATCCTCTGGATAGTTTGGCTATTTTCAGGCACCAGTTCTGTTAGCAGCACAAAGTATCCTTTCTCCAAGGGCGACTCTTGTTTCCACATGATACTGACTTCGTCTCTCTCCCAACTTGCAGAACTCTTAGATCAGCAAATAGAGTGGGGAAGGCCTTGAACTCCAACCAGGAGTCCTGTCTTCTAGGACAAAGTATGATGGGTGGGTGGGGGGAGGGGCATTCAGTGCCAGCAGGCCAAATGAATTTCAAGATAAGCAGATTCCATTCCTTATCATAAAAGAGAAACAAGAATCATTCACCAAGCCTCTGAGCACTCTTCTCTACTGGAACACATTTGATTAATTTCCCATATTTGAAATTTATGGCTGCCTAAGTCCAAAATCACTGTAGATGGTGATTGTAGCCATGAAGTTAAAAGAGCTTACTCCTTGGAAGGAAAGTTATGACCAACCTAGATAGCATATTTAAAAACAGAGATATTACTTTGCCAACAAAGGTTCATCTAGTCAAGGCTATGGTTTTTCCAGTGGTCATGTATGGATGTGAGAGTTGGACTGTGAAGAAAGTTGAGCGCCAAAGAATTGATGCTTTTGAACTGTGGTCCTGGAGAAGACTCTTGTGAGTCCCTTGGACTACAAGGAGATCCAACCAGTCCATCCTAAAGGAGACCAGTCCCGGGTGTTCATTGGAAGGACTGATGCTGAGGCTAAAACTCCAATACTTTGGCCACCTTGTGCAAAGAGTTGACTCATTGGAAAAGACCCTGATGCTGGGAGGGATTGGGGCAGGAGGAGAAGGGGATGACAGAGGATGAGGTGGTTGGATGGCATCACCAACTTGATGCACGTGAGTTTGGGTGAACTCCGGGAGTTGGTGATGGACAGGGAGGCCTGGTGTGCTGCGATTCATGGATCACAAAGAGTCAGACACAACTGAGCGACTGAACTGAACTGAACTGAACTGAAGACCAAACAGTAATCTTTACAGTGGGAAAGCACAGTTGGCAAAAACATATCTTGGGGCCCCATTTATTTTTCTATTTTTGATACTAATTTAAAACTAATACACTTGAGTGTTTTGAATTTCCACACCTCTTGCTTTTTAAAGGAGGAATCCAGCTGGCTTAAATGTAATCTGCAGCAAAGATACTGGATTTGCTCTAGGTAAAATATTTTTGAAGAAGGATGAAATTGAATTTCATTAATCTCCTCCTTGCTTGAGACATCTGTCAATACCAACTGAGATACAATAGGATTTCTTTCATGTTGTTGGAAGAAAGTGTCTCCCAAGGCTCTTAGGCAGGCTGTGAAAGAAGGCAGACACACCTGGCCCAGCACGGAAGCCCTTAGGTGCTGACATAACATCACCAGTCTCTACCAGTCGTAGTTTTCCAACAAAAGTCTGTGTTAGTCACTCAGTTGTGTCCGACTCTTTGTGACCCCATGGACTTGCCTGTTAGGCTCCTCTGAGCATGGAAGTCTCCAGGCAAGAAATCTGGAATGAGTTGCCATTTTCTTCTCCAGGGGATCTTCCTGACCCAGGGATCGAACCCAGGTCTCCTAGCATTGCAGGCAGATTCTTTACCAACCAAGCCACCAGGGAAGCCCAACAAAAGTCTAGTGATTTCTTTGTCTAACTCATTACACAGAAATTCTGGTTGCATCCTAGGTTATACGAATATCCTCCTACAGTTGCAGTAACTAGGATTAAACATTATTCCCCACTGTCTTGCTCAGTTTTTGTTCTTTGAGTTCTTTATGCCTTGGGTGTTGTTTACATAAGCACCTTGTAAGGAGAGGTTGTGTTTTCTTTGCAGTCTGACAGTGTCTGCACCATTGATTCCTAACTATTTTCCTCTTATCTAAAATAGATGGAGTATCTATTTCATTCCATCTTATCTAGATAAGATGGTGGTTGGTCCAAAGCACTCGTGACTGATGGTAGTAGATTACTGTATTGATAGAATGATCCACTACATCCTAGATTTGAGGAGAAAGACAAAGAAGATAGCACTGGGTATTTTCTTTCCTGACAGTAGTTATTGCACCTGGCTGTCACTGCTCACAGCCCCTTTCTGATTTCCCCCTCCAAGCAGAATGCTGTTCATCCCACATCCTTTCTCTAATCTTTTGGAAATCCAGTGATGTCGGCCCAGTGAGTGAATCTCTTCCCTGGTCACTCCCTGGTGACCACGATCATCCACACCTCAGTATACTCCCTCAATCCGTCTTCTCCACCCTTGTATGTGGGTCCCTTGGCTGCTCTATCTTGTACTCACATCTGTTAGAACTCATTTTCTCCAGATGTTTGGACTCTCTGGCCAGCTTAGCTCTGTAAAATCTTTTAGCTCCTTAACACATGGCATTTGATTCCATTTTGGTAATTCCCTAGCTTTCAGTCTTACATGATAGGTCTTAGGGAAATCTGAGTTCATTATTTGAGCTTGATTTCATGGGGGAACAAAATCTTCAGCCGACTTTTCAGCAGCTAAAACTAACTTTGCAGAGATGGTCCAGAGTGAGGAGACAGAGAATCTCTGACCTGACAATCAAGAGGCCTGCTCATCCCTAGTCCATCGCTCCATCTCTTGTCTGCTTCACAAGGAAAATCAGAAACACTGCCCAAATGTCATCACAGGGAACGGGATTCCCATGCTCTCAGGACTTCCACCAGAGAGCAGGGAATATGGTCCACCTGGAGGGGCTCCTCTGCTCCAGACGCTGTGCTTAGGTTGCTCTAGACCATCCATCTTCTGTGACACTGGCCCGGTGCACTGATCCATGTGTATTTCCTACTTCTGGTGTATTTCTATCTCCAGGTCAAAATTAAGGAAGCCACACATGTTCTCATAGCTAGCAAGTGGTGACAATGGAATTAAAATTGGGTTTGGCTGTAAAACTCTGGTTCTTTCTGATGTACTTTATCCAGACTAGAATGCTCAGGGAAGATGAAAATAAAAACAAACTCCCGTTACATCAGCCATATACCTATGTTTAGACTTTTTGTTACTGGAAACTACTCTGTTCTAAACATTGTTTAAGATGCCTTTTCCTATGTCAGCCGCTTAATTTTCAAAACTGTTCCCTCAGTGCCCTCTTCCTCCCTCTCCCCATTCATCCTGCCCAGGCAGAACACTAGAATAGAAGCTAGAACTAGAACAGAAGCTAGAACCCTTCATCTTTTCCATCACTCCATCTTTGTAGCTCAGTGCTGCATGCATGCTCAGTTGTGTCCGACTCTTTGTGGCTCCATGGACTGTAGCCCAACAGGCTCCTCTGTCCATGGAATCTTCTAGGTAAGAATACTGGAGTGCGTTGCCATTTCCTACTCCATCAGATCTTCCTGACCCAGGGATCAAACCTGGGTCTCTTGTGTCTCCTGCATCGGCAGGTGGATTCTTGACCACTAGTACCACCTGGGAAGCCCTCATGCAGTTTCTCTTCCTCACAATTCACACCAGCCTCATAGTCTCACGTCTTAATTTAACGCTGGGCTCATTGTACGGAGAAGGCAATGGCACCCCACTCTAGTACTCTTGCTTGGAAAATCCCACGGGCGGAGGAGCCTGGTGGGCTTCAGTCCATGGGGTCGTGAAGAGTTGGACATGACTGAGCGACTTCCCTTTCACTTTTCACTTTCATGCATTGGAGAAGGAAATGGCAACCCACTCCAGTGTTCTCGCCTGGAGAATCCTAGGGCCGGGGGAGCCTGGTGGGCTGCCATCTACGGGGTTGCACAGAGTCGGACACAACTGAAGCGACTTAGCAGCAAGCAGCAGCAGAGCTCATTGTTAACATAGAAACCCTCACCTCCTAGCCGTCTGTTTTTAAACATGTCATGCTCCAACCTGGGGTAAAAGTGACCACTTTGTTTTTCTACTCTTGATGTCTTGGGTAGGCCAAAAAGTTTGAGTTTTCCCATAGGCTCTTATGGAAAATCCGAAATGAACTTTTTGATAAACCCAATACATAGTGAGAAAAAGCCATGAGAAATCATGCTGATTGGTCTTATATAAATTCATGAGATCTATATTTATCTGTCTAATGAAAAAAATATATTTTGGCCTAAGTTGTTACTTAGAAATTTTTATTCAACATGTTGCCTGTTTATAGTGAAACAATGCTAATTTGGATAGCCTTTTCCCCAATATTATAAACTGCCAGCCCAGGGGTCCAATTCTGTTTACTTTACATGAAGTTTTTTTACAACTTTGAAATAGCTGCCTGTTTTTAAATATGGGGACATTTCACATAAGTCTGGACTTTTGAGTTCTCTTGAGAGACTGGAAGATCCAGCACGCTGGGCTCTGATTTCTTCATCAGTTCAGTTCAGTTCAGTCGCTCAGTCGTGTCCAACTCTTTGTGACCCCATGAATTGCAGCACGCCAGGCCTCCCTGTCCATCACCAACTCCCGGAGTTCACCCAAACTCATGTCCATTGTGTTGGTGATGCCATCCAATCCTCTCATCCTCTGTCGTCCCCTTCTCCTCCTGCCCCCAATCCCTCCCAGCATCAGGGTCTTTTCCAATGAGTCAACTCTTTGCATGAGGTGGCCAAAGTGCTGGAGTTTCAGCTTCAGCATCAGTCCTTCCAATGAATACCCAGGACTGATCTCCTTTAGGATGGACTGGTGCAGTGGCCTTTGGAGGTACATACTGCTAATCCACACTCCTCTCCTAGCCACCGTCACCGATTTATCAGTCTGGGGCCCAGTGGAGAATGTGGAGAATGTGGAATGGTCCACATTCTCAAAGTTCCTCATTTGTCTCATTAAGTTGACCTTATCTTCCTCTTGGTCTCATTTTTCCCACTCTTCTCCTGCCTCAGTAGAAGTTTTCCATCTCATCAAGGCCAAACCGATTTTCCATGCTGTCTGTATCATCCCTTGATATACAAACGTTAAAAATAAACCCATCCACTAACCCTACTTCCCCCTTAAACTGCTATCCCAATCCTCTCATGTATCTGTTTCAGGATGTATCTATATTCCTTGCCTCTGTTATTTACTAGGGTTCACTTGCTTCTTAGTCCCTTATCTGCCCTGAACTTCCATTTTCTAAACTTAGTGGCATTTTCTGTGTTTATCCTCTTTACCTCCTAGCAGGGTTTTGCAGTGTTAACTATGTTGTCTTGAAATTCCTCTTTTAGATTGGACTGTAAAATCTTGGCCATCTGATGATTCCTTCACAGCTTCCTTCCTGTCACCTAGATATCAGTATTACCCAAGGCTTTATCCTTGGCTCCCCTCCTTGCATGTTGTTACTCCCGGGTGTCACAAGAGCATTGCTGTGAGGATTCTAGGCCACCGTTGCCCAAGCTCCAGGTCCACACTTCTACCTGCAGGATGTTCTGCCAAGTCCTCTGATTTTTAAAAAGTTTTACCTTTTGAAGATTTATCCCCATATTTTCTTCTAAGAGTTTAGAAGAAACAGTTCTAGCTCTTAATTTTTTATTTGATTTTGAATTAATTTTTGTGTGTAACGTGAAGTAGATATTCAATTCCTTTTTTTTTTTTCAGTCCTCTGATTTAAAACCATTTCAAACTGGCTTTGCCATATCATTCTTCATGACTATACCATCTTTTAATGGTACAACTTATCTGTCAGTCACCAAAGCATGAGCTTGTGGGTCTTTTTCTTTCTTTCTCTGACTTCTTCCTTTCTAACACTCAGCCCAAGTAGGCAGTGCTACTTGGAAGATGCATTAGTCTCCTAGCTGTCATAACAGAATACCACAAAACAGAATCCCTGGTTGCTTAAAGAGAAATTTCTTTCTTCACAGTTCTGGAGGCCAGAAGTCCAAAGTCAAGGTGCCAGCAGGGCTGGTTTCTCCTGAGGCCCCTGTTGGTTTGCAGATGGCAGCCTTCTTGCTGTTTCTTCATGTGGCCCTTTCTCTGCATATATGCTTTTCTGTGTCTTCTTATAAAGATGCCAGACCCACATTTTTGGACCTCTTTTAACCTTAAGTGTCTCTTTACAAGGCTCTATCTCCAAATAGTCATAAGGCTTCAACATATGAATTTTGGGAGTGAAACAATTGAGTCCATAACAGACAGGGAGTCTAAAGCTTGAAGTAGAAAAAGTATCAAGAGTGAAGTATTAGTCGCTCAGTTGTGCCCAATTCTGGGACCCCACGGACTTCAGCTCACCAGGCTCCTCTGTCCATGGGATTTTCCAGGCAAGGATACTGGAGTGGGCTGCCATTTCCTTCTGCAGGGGATCTTCCTGACCCAGAGATTGAAGCCAGGTCTCTTGCACTGCAGGTAGATGCTTTACTAACTGAGCTAAAAAGGAAGCCCAGGAAAAAACTGAACAAGGGTGATAAGTCCAAGGAAAGTATGCCACTTGTGCGGAAGCAGACAGAATGAGAAAACGACCACAGAATTAGGGTGTTCTGCAACTCAGAGCTGAGAGGAGTCAGAAGCACAGCTGTGTTCACATCGGGCAGTGACCTCAGAAGACAGAACTGTGCACGTACCTCTCTGTGCAACCTGTGGGGGAGAGGATTTCGATCCGGGGCCAGAGACCAGGCTTGACCACTGGAGCTTTTTGTGTCACAGAATTTTATTAAAGTATGAGAGAGAGAGAAAAAGCTTCTGACCTAGACATCAGAAGGGAGCAGAAAGAATGCCCCCTTGCTAGTTTTTAGCAAGGTGTTTATGTCTGTTAGAAAGCTGTTAATCAGATAAGAGAGACACCTTAAGGCTGAGGGAGTTTCATCAGGCCCCTCTCCCACAGTATGAGTTTTATCTCCTGGTCATAAAACGATTGATATGAATACTGGTTTGTTAAGCCATTATCAGCTCAAAGTTTGAGAAAAGAAAAAAAAAGTCTAAGCAGAACCATTTTGAAGAAAGGCAGATTCCAAAGCAAAGACATAGTTTCATTATCATAGCTTAAGAAGAACATTTCCATAAGAAAAGTGCATTGGTTAGCTCAAGGCAGAATCAGGTGTAGTCTATGCAGAATTAAAAGAAGCCTCTTTTACTTTGGTGTAGAGAAGGAAAAAAACTGCCACTTGCAGTTTATCTCCTCCTGCCGCTTGGGGACCTCTGGCCTTCCTACCTGTTACCCTCTCAAATCCACAACAAAATTGTGTGTGAGTGACGTAGGCAGTAATTAGGGAGAGTCCAGGGACCTGGAGTGTCTCGTGGTCAGTGTACACCTGTGTTGTTGTACCTGTCCTGTCTGAGGCCATCTCTGTATGGAGAAATCTGAGAGGACAGGATCGAAGACTTAGTACCACGTGTGGCTTAGTCCTCTCTAGTTCCTCCAGCTCTTTCACCTCTATTCTCAGGTAGAGGCGCGGGGTCAGGCTGCACGTGAGGAGGATTACTACAACAGCCATCCCTCCTACCACCCGTGGAGCCCAGCTCTGCTCCTGTCCTTCCTCTGCTTATAAGCCTTGCTTGGTGCATGCCTGAGTGTGTGCTGAGTCGCTTCAGTTGTGTCCGACTCTTTGTGACCTTATGGACTGTAGCCCGCCAGGCTCCTCTGTCCATGGGATTCCCCAGGCAAGAATACCAGAATGGGTTGCCATTCCCTCCTCCAGGGAATCTTTCTGACCCAGGGATTGAACCAGGCATCTCTTGCGACTCCTGCATTGGCAGGTGGATTCCTTACCATTAGCGCCACCATGGAAGCCCCTTGTTGGTCCCTGCTGATCACCAAACTAAGGCCAGATCCCTTGGACTGTTATTAGAGGCCTTTACAACCTAACTTGTCACCCATGACAAAAGGATGTGTTGGCTGTCCTGTTGGCTGTTCTTCAGTCACTTTGGGTTTTAGCTCTTCTTTGACCATCCCCAAGAACTTTGCCACTTCCATGCCTGAGGTTCATACTACTCTTTGTGGCTAGAATATTCTTTTCCTACCTCTGTCCTACTGAAGTCCTACCCATCTATTGTCAATGTCTAAATCAAATCCTATGTAAATTGCGAAGCTTTCCTTAATTTGTCTCATGTTGTAGGTCTTATAGCATTTCTACTCTGCTCATAGTGGTTGCTCATTCTGTACTAGAACTTTTCTTCACTCCTATTTAACTATAAAGTCCATGAGGATAGAGGTGCTGTTTTACTTTTTTCCTTCAACCACTTAACAGTGTTTTGCACATCAGTTCAGTTCAGTTCAGTCGCTCAGTCATGTCCGACTCTTTGCAACCCCATGACCACAGCACACCAGGCCTCCTTGTCCATCACCAACTCCCAGAGTCCACCCAAACCCATGTCCATTGTGTCGGTGATGCCATCCAACCATCTCATCCTCTGTCGTCCCCTTCTCCTCCTGCCCTCAATCTTTCCCAGCATCAGGGTCTTTTCCAATGAGTCAGCTCTCCACATCAGGTAGCCAAAGGATTGGAGTTTCAGCTTCAACATCAGTCCCTCCAATGAATACCCAGGACTGATCTCCTTTAGGATGGACTGGTTGGATCTCCTTGCAGTCCAAGGGACTCTCAAGAGTCTTTCTTCTCCAGCACCACAGTTCAAAAGCATCAATTCTTTGGCGCTCAACTTTCTTCATAGTCCAACTCTCACATCCATACATGACTACTGGAAAAACCATAGCCTTGACTAGATGGACCTTTGTTGGCAAAGTAATGTCTCTGCTTTTTAATATGCTGTCTAGGTTGGTCATAGCTTTTCTTCCAAGGAGCAAGTGTCTTTTAATTTCATGGCTGCAATCACCATCCACAGTATGAGGCAAATATTTGTGGCTTGGACTTATGAAATCAGATTTGGGGCAGTATGTCTTCTTGATGTTCAGTAGAATTTTGAGGGATCTTTATTCATGATCCCAAGCATGTTGCATGTACTCCAGGATGCTGATTGGAGAATCTAGTTGTTTGGCCTCAGACAGGAATGGAACTTGGGTTTCTACCCATTGGATGATGGAGGAAGAGAAATGGCCTCAACTCTTTTTTTTAAAAATTATTTATTTTGTCTGTACTGGGTCTCTGTTGCTGCATGTGGGCTTTCTCTAGCTGAGGTGAGTGGGAGCTGCTCTTCACTGGGGTACTCGGGTTTCTCACAGTGCTATCTTCTCTTGTCACAGCGCACAGGCTCTAAGGCAGGCAGGTTTCCGCAGTTGTGGCATCACAGCATGTGAAATCTTCCTGGACAAGGGGTTGAACCCCTGTCCCCTGCATTGGCAGCCGGATTCTTAACTACTGAACCATCAGGGAAGTCCCAGCCTCAGCTCTTAAGGTGGTTAGGTTTAGGGGGGCTGGAAAGGGTCCCCTCAGACTTAATTCACAGAACAAAGAGCTTGTGGCAGCTATTAAAGTTTGTTTTCATCTGCTGGATTCTGTTTGCCTGGGTCAGAACTAGCATGTGGTGGGAAGCAGAGGCACAGGCTTTAGGTTGCCACACACTCCTATGCTGCAGGTGAGGCGGAATTGTGGGCAGAGCGGGATCCTGAGAACCTCTCCTAACTAGGCTGCCACCTTGGTTTCTCAAGTTGAGTAAAGGTGAGCTCAAGGTAGCTGTTAATAGTTCACCCAGCCTTGACGTTCTTCTCTGACCCGTGAGGGTGTTATCCCAAGGCTGAGGGGGAGAGAAGGGGAGCTGGGAGCAGAAAGAGTGGTTTGGAGCATGAGCTTGTTAAACTCGTGGGGATTTTAAACATGCCCATGTTCTGGTTTCAGGCCTGGACTGAGCCAGTAGATCTGAGGTGGGGCCTAACTGAGCATGTTTTTATGTCTCTGTCAGTGATTCTGAGGGCCAGCTAGGATTGAGATTAAATATGTTGAGGTGATTGTGAGGATTAATGAGATCATGTAGCATGCATGAATATAGCATGGTGAGTTTTAAACAGTAAAGTGATTTTAAATGGTCTATAGATTTATGCTAAGCACTGAGTACATCTGTTCTGTCAGAGGAAACCAGCTGCTGCCTTTGGGCAGACAATTCCCAGGACTGAGGAGATGAAAGAAGATCCTCTAATTCGCTGACTTCACTTTTCCAGGAGTTATCTTTTCCTTCCTTTCCTTCCTCAGAAAAATTTGCTTTTCCCTGACTTGTGTTTGATCTGATCTGTAGCAGTTTGGGGATTCTTTTTTAAACTTTTATTGGAGTATAGTTGATTTATAATGTCTTGTTTGTTTCAGGTATATAGCAAAGTGAATCTTATATACTTGTATATATAATATACATATCTGTTCATATATATACATAAAGTATATAATATATCCATTCATTATTTTATATATATATATAAAATATATCCATTCTTTTCCCATATAGGTTATCACAAAATATTGAGTGGAATTCCTTGTGCTATACAGTAGGTCCTTATTCAGTTCAGTTCAGTTCAGTCACTCAGTCGTGTCCGACTCTTTGCGACCCCATGAATCGCAGCATGCCAGGCCTCCCTATAAATGTATATATATATGTGTTTATATATAGTAGTGTGTATATGTCAGTCCCAATCTCCTTACTCATCACTTTCCCTCATTTTCCTCCTTTGGTTACCAAAAGTTTGATTTCAAGATCTGTGGGTCTGTTTCTGTTTTCAGTATTCTTTTATAAAATAATACCTGGAAACACAATGCAGGAGACCTGGGTTTGATCCCTGGGTCGGGAAGATTCCCTGGAGAAGGAAATGGCAACCCACTCCAGTACTCTTGCCTGGAAAATCCCATGGATGGCGGAGCTTGGTGCAGGCCACTGTCCATGGGGTCGCAAAGAGTCGGGCATGACTGAGCGACTTCACTAGATAACTGCTTTAGAGCAGGAAGTAATTCAGAAAACCCTGTTTCCTTTTGTTTTGGGAGATGCTTTGTGTTCTTGTCAGGTTCCCACTGATCTTGAGATGCTCAAATATTTCTCAGGAGACAAGGGATTTTGATAAACTAAAGTGAAAGTGAAGTCACTCGTCACGTCTGACTCTTTGCGACCCGTGGACTGTAGCCCACCAGGCTCCTCTGTCCATGGGATTCTCCAGGCAAGAATACTGGAGTGGGTTGCCATTTCCTTCTCCAGGGGGAATCTTCCCGACCCAGGGATCAAATCCAGGTCTCCTGCATTGCAAGCAGATGCTTTAACCTCTGAGCCACCAGAGAAGCCAGTACCTTTTAAATCCCCTCACTTCTAGTCCTCCCCTGCACTGAGTGGAAGTGGGGGCTCGGGAGCATTTACGCCCATGGTATTTTTTAACTGGGCCTTTCCACTTGCAGCAACTATCATGGAACGGAGGGCTTTCTGAGGCGCCAATGACAAGGCAGCGGCGCTTCACTGCTGGGGATCCCGCTGACCTGGGGATCAGTTAAAGTGCAGTCTCACTCTTTTCACAAACTAGGCTTGTCGGGGGAAGTCCTGCAGGTTCTAGACGCAAACACACAAACTGAGGGGAAAATGAGGCTTCCTGCTAGCCTTGGCCAGCTAAGCTGAACCCTTCTGGTGGTTTGAGTCTCACTTTTGTGGTCATGATCCTCTCAGGAGCAGCTCCTGCTCAGGCTTGTGGCTCCATCCGGCCCTGCCGGGAGGGTGGGTGTTCCCCTGGGACTAGGAATGGGCCCATGTTGATGGCTGCCTGGACCTGGGAGACCCTTGCCTGCCTTGGCCTTGGAAGAGTCCCCTGGATCCTACCAGATATTTCTCTCCTGTGGAAAATCACTTGGTAGCTTCAGTTCTTTCTCTGGCCACCTTCATAGGGCCTACCTGCCCTCCTCTGCTGTCATTACCTAGCCTTCCTAACTTCTAAGATGTACCTGCATTTTCTCCCTGACCATGGACATATTATTCCCTTTCCTGGTAGCAATGCTCTAATCCTTTTAGAAGGTGGGGTCTAAAGGCACAATTAATAATTAAGTTTGATTAAAAAAAATCTCTTTGGCTCTTACCTGGAGTCTTTCCTACCTACCAGCTGGCACTTTGTTCTCCTTCCCACAGACAAGCAACTTTGTTGCCAAGAATTGACTTTTCTCAGAGCTCAGAAATGGTTAGAGCTTTCTTTCATTTCCAGTGCTTTATTTTGGCTATTTAAACTGGGGAATAAAGCCGACTGAGGGTTTGATGGACTCCAGTTTCAGACAATTGCTCATATGATGTTGTAGAAATCCATGGGCCTTCACTAATTACATATCTATCTACCATAGGGCTCTGATTCCTGTATTCTCAGGAAGTGGGACTAAAGAAACAGGATCTTTTTTTTTGTTTTTTAAAAATCATTACCTTTACTTGTTTTTAATTTTTAAAAATTGAAGTATAGTGATTTACACTATTCTGTTTCAGGTGTACAGCATACTGATTCAAAATTTTTATAGTCTATACTCCATTTAATGGAGTAGGAAATGGTAATCCACTCTAGCATTTCTTGCCTGGGGAATTCCACGGATGGAGGACCCTGGCAGGCTACAGTCCATGGGGTCTCGAAGAGTCAGACAGGATTGAGCAACTGAGCACGTACATATTCCATTTAAAGTTATTATAAAATATTGGCTATATTTCATGTGCTGTACAATATATGCTTGTAGCTAATTTATTTTATACACAGTAGTTTGTATCTCTTAATCCCTGACCCCTGTCTTTTCCCTCCCCCCCTCCCTCCCACCACTGGTAACTACTAGTTTTTGTTCATATCTGTGAGTCTATTTTGTTTTGTTATATTCATTTTATTTTTTAGATTCCACATATAAGTGATAATATATAGAATTTGTCTTTCTCTGACTTATTTCACTAAGCATAGAACCCTCCAGGTCCAGCCGTGTTGTTGCAAAATTTCATTCTTTTTTGTGGCTAAGTAGTTTTCCATGGTATGTATGTACCACGTCTTCCTTATCCGTTCATCTGTCCATGGTCACTTGGGTTGCTTCTGTATCTTGGCTATTGTAAATAACAGTGCTACGAACACTGGGGTGTGTATCTTTTCAAATTAGTGTTCATTTTCTTTGAATATATACCCAGGAGTGGAACTGCTGGGTCATATGATAATTCTACTTTTAATTTTTTGAGGACTGTCTTCCATGCACCCATTTACATTCCCACCAACAAGCGTATGAGGGTTTCCTTTTCTCCACATATTCATCAACACTTGTTAGTTGTGGTCTTTTTGATGACAGCCATTCTGATGAATGTGAGGGGATATCTCACTGTGGTTTTGATTTGCAAGAAAAGGAGGAAGAAACAGGAAACAGTACTTAAAAAATTTATTTCTTAATTAGGGGATAATTGCTTTATACTGTTGTGTTGGTTTCTGCCATACATCAGTGTGAATCAACCATAGGTATACATATATCCCTTCCCTCTTGAGTCTCCCTCTCACCCCCGACCCCATCCCACTCTTCTCGGTTGTCAGAGCACCGGGTTGACCTCCCTGAATCATACAGCAAATTCCCGCTGGCTCTCTACTTTACATATGGTAATGTATCTGTTTCAATGCTACCCTCTCAATTCACCCCACCCTCTCCCTCCTGCACTGTGGCCGCAGGTCTGTTCTCTATGTCTGTGTCTCCATTGCTGCCCTACATATAGGCTCATTAGTACCATTTTTCTAGATTCCATATATATGCATTAATATATGATATGTGAGGAAACAGCCTTCTTGAATACAAAGGTCCTTCCTAGCTCAGCCCCAGGTTCCAGAGTCCCAGGCAGCCTCATCATGGAGCAGTGACAGTCTTGCTAAAGTGACGGATCCCAGCCCTGCCTTAGGGGCCAGTGTAATACCAGGGTGTGGACTGGACCCACCAGGGCTGGATCTGTACCAGAGCCCAGTCCTCTTGACTCCTAGCTGAACCATCTCTACAAGATGGCAAAGGAGACAAATAGTTGCAGGGCTCTATGTAAGTCCAGGCTTTGGAGGTTTTGATTGGCTTTCTGCATTGATACAGTTGAAAGTGTTAAATATTTCATCAGTTTGAGGTGGGCACCAGCATTAATCCTTTAGTGGTTGAATTGTGGGGAGGGCAAACAGAGTGAAAGGATGTAACCCGGGGCTTGGAGCAGTGGCTGTTTCCCCATCAATGTGGTAGCGTTTCTATCAGTATTTTTATCATTGTGAACTGGCTCTAATTCTCTGGGCTTCAACCATAGATGTTGAAAAGAAACTCTGATCTTGAACACCTGACCCTTCAAAGACATAAGTGCAGATCCAAGTAATTACTCTCTGTTTGAAACTTGAAACAAACAAACAAACAAAACAACTTGAGATTTTGCCCAGAAACGCATTTGTGTCTCCTTTTATTTCAGACTTTCAGGTCTCTGTTGAGATACAGGAAAGCTTTGCTCTTCTCCTCTCCCCAAACACTAGACTGTCCTTCTGTCAAGGTTTCACTTCCCATCCTTGAGAGAGTAGGATCCTGTGGTTGCTACTGCAGAGTGTGAGATGGCTGAATTTTAGGGGTGTGTGCCTTAGAAATGTGTGGCTTCCCTGGTGGCTTAGTGGTAAAGAATCTGCTTGCAATGCAGGAGACTCTAGTTCGATCCCTGGGTTGGGAAGATCCCCTGGAGAAGGAAAAGGCAACCTACTCCAGTATTCTTGCCTGGGAAATCCCATGGACAGGGGAGCCTGGTGGGCTACAGTCCAGGGGGTTGCAAAGAGTTGGACACGATTTAATGACTAAACAACAATTTTATTACTTTAAAAAAATTAATTTAATTGGAGGCTAATTGCTTTATAATATTGTAGTGGTTTTTGCCATACATTGACATGAATCAGCCATGGGTGTACATGTGTTCCCCATCCTGACCCTCCCTCCCACCTCCCTCCCCATCCCATCCCTCAGGGTCATCCCAGTGCACCAGCCCTGAGCACCCTGTCTCATGCATTGAACCTGGACTGGTGATGTTTCACATATGATAACATACATATTTCAATGCCATTCTCTCAAATCATCCCACCTTTGCCTTCTCCCACAGAGTCCAGAAGTCTGTTCTTTACATCTGTGTCTCTTTTGCTGTCTCTCATATAGGGCCATCGTTACCACCTCTCTAAATTCCATATATATGTGTTAATATACTGTATTGGTGTTTTTCTTTCTGACTTATTTCACTCTGTATAATAGGCTCCAGTTTCATCCACCTCATTAGAACTGAATCAAATGCATTCTTTTTAATAGCTGAGTAATATTCCATTGTGTATATGTACCACAGCTTTCTTATCCATTTTCCGGCATCTAGGTTGCTTCCATGTCCTGGCTATTGTAAACAGTGCTGTGATGAACACTGGGGCACATGTGTCTCTTTCAATTCTGGTTTCCTCAGTGTCCACACCCAGCAGTGGGACTGCTGGGTCGTATGGCATCTATTTCCAGTTTTTTAAGGAATCTCCACACTGTCCTCCATACTGGCTGTACTAGTTTGCATTCCCACCAACACTGTAAGAGGGTTCCCTTTTCTCCACACCCTCTCCAGCACTTATTGTTTAAAAAAACAGCTTTAGAAATGAGCATTCATATGTTGGTCACAAATAGCCTCATCTCTTGATGAAAATATCTCATCTAATGGTCTTTATTTTGAATAATTATAAGGACATGTTTAGAATTTTGTAGGATTTGGATGAAGTTTCTCTATTAATTACCTCCAAATTTCAGAGGGATTTTCTTTCTTTTCCTTCAAGAGTTTGCAGGCCTATGAAATTGAGAGCTGATAGGAATCTAGGGGTAAGTTTGGACATAGATGTGGATTCAAGTTGGAAAATGGAATCGATGCTTGTGGGATAGATGATCAGCAGAAAGAGAAGCCAAAGGTCAGAGTGAGAGGGACCACACACAGATGCCTGTGTGTGAGAAGCCCCACTCTGGTGCTGCCCTCTTCTCCCCTAACTCCCTACCTCCCCCCTTTCCTTCCAAAGCAACATCTTCCTGGTGGCTGGTCCGGATACAGTAGAGCAGCTAACACTCTCCCAAGTGTGGGTGGCAACCTTGGGGACTGTGTCTTCACTTTTTTCTGCCCTTGGTCCTCAGTGGGGTGAGCTCAGCCTTACGTTTGGGCCCTTGTAAGACATTACTTGAAACACTGTTCCTTGTTTCCTTGGCTGCTTAGTCATCCACGCCCCTGGTGGCTTGTCTGCCAGACTCTGCAGAGACCAAGTGAGGTAGCCAAGGGGTCAGACCATTGGAGGCTTTCTGCCCCACGTGTCCTGTGTGTCTCTGTGGGCATGGAGGTCAGAGATGGCCACCTGGAAACACCGTGCGTGGCTTCCAGGGAGCCTGGAGCTCTTTGTTGTCTCTCCTTCACCGCCCACCCCCCCACCCCCACCCATGCCCTGTGCAGTCTTCGGCTCCTGTCCTTCCAGGAGAGATGGATGGTTTATTCTGAGCTACTGGTGGGGAGCTGTGAGGAGGGGAACATGAGGGTGTGCCCGGCAGGCAGTTGGCCCAGCAGAGTCTAGCCTCTGCTTTACACACACCAGCAGTTCTGGCCTCTGTTCTCAATCTCCTATGGAAAAAAAACTGCTTCCACCAGGAGGGGTTGGGGACCCCTGGAAGGAAACTTTTTAAAAAAATTTTATTGATGTATAGTTGATATACAACATTGTGTTCATTTCTGCTGTACAGCAAAGTGATTCACGTATACATATTTTTCATATTCTTTTCCTTTATGGTTTATCACAGGATACTGAATATAGCTTCCTGTGCCTGGCAGGAATCTTACACTTAATGACTGGGTGACAGGGCTCCAAGCTTTTACACTTTCCCTTTCCTCATCCTGTGGCCCAGGACCTCGATCCTACATGGAGTGAAAGAAGTAGCAAGATGGGTGGAAAAGGAAGGGGCTTCAGGAGGGATAAACCTGACCTGGCAGTGGGGGCCCTCTCTCTGTGGGGAAATCCTTACTCCTCTCTGACTAGAACTCCACGGTCCTGGAAACCACTTTGCTGTCTCCAATGCGTCATGTCAGCTCTAAGGTCTGACTTCTCTGATTTTTAATTGCTTGAGGTCTTCCTTATCTTGTCCCATCTCACCACTCTGACTAATTCTTCAGGTCTTGGAAAAGTCATTTCTCTAGGAAGCAGTATTTTATTCTTCTCACTCCATTCCTTGCTCCCAAGACTCTTATATTCTCCCTTATCACTCTGTTCTTCCCTAGTAGATCATTCACCACATGTTTCTGTAAAAACATGTTCTCCCTGATACAAGAAGAAAAGTATAGATCTGTCTTGTCCACAGATTTATCTTCAATGCCTTGAACTTGGCAAGCTCTTCAGATATTTAAATGAAGGTGGACTTGGATTTTCTTAAAAATTTGGAACTAATTTCTTTTGGTCATGGGACAAAAGGGAATTTGGTTTTGGAACTACTGAAACTGAAGCATCTGTGTCCAGTACCTAGCTGAATACATGGGTCTGAAACTCAAGTGAAAGGTCATCTTTGGGGAGGAATAGATTTGGAAATCACTAGCAAGTCCTGGAAGGTGACCTCCCATACCCCAAATGTTGCTACCTGAACAGCTGGGAGCTGGTGTGATTAGAAGAAAAGATGTGTAGGAGATGGAGTACAGATTTCTCACCCCAGTTAGACTCTTTCTCGAGGATTCACCCATTTGGTTTTTATCACAGAAATGGCCTCCACCTTCAACCCCCGAGAATGTAAGCTAACCAAACAGGAAGGGAAAAGCTATGGCTTCTTCCTGCGAATTGAGAAGGACACTGATGGCCACCTGGTCCGGGTGATTGAGAAGGGTAGCCCAGCAGAGAAGGCGGGTCTCCAGGATGGAGACAGAGTTCTTAGGATTAATGGTGTCTTCGTGGATAAGGAAGAGCATATGCAGGTAAGTGGGACATTTGGAGTTCTTCGAGGATCTCTTTAGCCCCTATATCTCTGATTATTTTAGTTCTGGGTGTTAGTGGAGCTTTCCTGGCCGCCACTGGTAGGGCAGGACACTTTTACAGCTATACTCTGCCAGCTAATCAACTCTCCTATGATTAATCAAGAACTGTAAAAGTTATTCCTAAGTTTGAATAGTGTCAGGTCTAATGTGCATTTGCATATTTGCTATGTGAACGGGAATATACTAGGCAATTTCATATTCATTATTTTGTTAAATCCTTGGCACAACCCATGAGGTACCATTTCACAGTTGAGGAAGTGGAAGCTCAGACACCTTAGCTTGCTAATGTGTTCACACAGTGAACATATGGGAGTGTCTGACCTCACCCCGATTCCATCTGCCTCTAAGTGGGTGCTCCTTTCACTGTACTGCACAGTCTCCATAGACTCAGGAGGACCTGCTGTACTTCGGGGCAGCATTCATCCCGGGAGAAGACCTGTCCTAGTAAAAGTTCCCTGGGCTGGGCTTGGGCTGCACTCTATAGAGTCCAGTGGTGCTAAAGACCCAGCCTAATTTGTCCCTGGATCTTGGTGGGGCCCAGGTGGAGACGGCTGGGGGATGATCTGCTGACTACTCGGATGTCAGGGGTCAGTTGATAGAATCTGCAGAGTCAGATGGTGAGCACTGCTCTCTCACCCACAACCCCGGTGGTTGATAGAGGGTTATTGGTTAAAGTTAATCTTTTTCTTTCTTCCTCTTAGGTTGTGGATCTGGTCAGAAAGAGTGGGAATTCAGTGACTTTACTAGTTCTGGATGGGGATTCCTACGAGAAAGCCGTGAAAAAGCAAGTAGACTTGAAAGAGTTGGGTCAAAGTCAGGAGTCGAGTTTGAACGATAAGAAGCCGCCCTCTGTGATGAACGGAGGAGCACAGATGTGGACGCAGCCACGGCTCTGCTACCTAGTGAAGGAGGGGGGTAGCTATGGCTTCTCTCTGAAAACTGTCCAAGGTGAGCTTGAAGGTGGGGCAGGGACAAGCAGCTTTCTGGAAGAGAGAGATTGGTATCTGTTAATGACTTTGTTGACTAACTGTCAATTGCTACGGAGATTCAACAGCAGCCTCTCTCCCCTGGCCCTTCCTTTGTACAGCTGTGCAAAGAGGGGTCAGGATGGTGGGCAACAGCACTGTGGAGGGACACTGGGTGCTCCCGTCTGCCTGTGCTTGTTAAGCTGAGTCCTCAAGGCCAGAGGGTTAGAGGGTTGATGCTTCTCTGGGGGTAAAGATGGAGGAGAGAATGGAGAATAAGAGGCAAGAAAAAGGAGGTTCTCCATGAGCTACTTTTGAATTAGAATGATATCTCTTTTCATCTCTGAGTGTCCAGGTGGTCACTTATTCAAAAAATCCTTGAGCACTTATTTATGTATCAGCTGCTGTTAGAGTTGCCGCAGGCACGGCCAAGATCCCCACCCTCCAGCGGCATCAAGGTAGTACCCTCAGCTGTGGCTATGCTTTGAGATGTCTCCCTGACCTCTAGCTGAGAGGTCCAGTGATTTGAGAAACCCCAACCATCAGAAAGTACTAGATTCTGTTCCTAGAATTTCAGAGTTGCAGGCTGACCCATGAACAGTTGCCTGTGGTTTTTTGGATTTCACTGGGATTGAGGTTGGAACCATAGCTGGTCAGGGTTCTGGTTCCACCTCTAACGTTGCTCCTTCCCTGTTCTTTCTGTACTAGAAAGGCACTGGTGGTGGATCATAATTTGCTTAAGTGATAAAGAGCTTCCTAGGTGGCTCTATTGGTAAAGAATCTCCCTGCCACTGCAGGAGACGTAAGAGATGCATGTTTGATCCCTAGGGCAGGAAGATCCCCTGGAGAAGGAAATGGCAACCCACTCCAGTATTCTTGCCTAGAGAATTCCATGGACAGAGGAGCCTGGTGGGCTATATATAATCCATGGGGTTGCAAAGAGTCGGACACGACTGAGCAACTAAGGCTTGGCTTGGAAAGAGCGGACCAATACTACACATGGTTTCTAAGGCTTATTTAACCTGTTGGCAAGAGAAATAAACTAGCTATAAGAGATATCTCGAGTTTGCCAGTTGTTAAAACACAGTGATATAGGTGGTCAAGGGAAGCTTGGCATTTCTCAGAGGTTTATTATCAGTAATATGGTAAAAAAAAAAAAAGAAAGAAAGAAATTGCAGTTCAGACTATTCGTTTGGCCTTTGTGTAATGTCTGTGGTGAAAGGTTTAAATTAGCTTTATGAAGAAAATGTTTTCTTCAGGACAAACATATAAAAAGGTAACAGGAGGAATGCCAAGTATTTGAGAAAGCAGAGTTTAAATTATTATTTACAAATGGTTTATATAGTCATAATGAAGTTACCCTTTGCCTAGGCTGAAATATTAATATTTTGACAGCACTGACAGCACTTCTTTAAGAAGCACCTGAGTCCTCCTCCCTGCTAATCCAGCCTGACCGTATGTGTCTGTGCTTTCCTCTCTTCCTGTGCCTGTTTGCTTTAGCCTGCATCAGTGAGATTTATTCAGTCCACTGGGCTGTGGTAGTTGGTGATAGTTTTAAAGAGGACAGAACAGAGCAGATGCCGTCTAATTCTACAAATGCCAAGGAAAGGGAGTATGACACAGCGATGCTGAGTGGGCACAATTCGCTGCTTTCTGGTTCAAGAGGACAGTGCCACTTGAGATTCCTTCTTTGTACTTATTTGGGCTCAGAAATCCTATTCAAATCAATAAAAACCAGCTGAGTAATGGCTGTGTCAAGTTTGTGCTATGAGCTCTAATTGTCATTCTGTATCAAAGTCTATCTGAGTTAGTCCTAAAATGCAAAGTTCTAGTTTTATATTATTGGGAGAAAACCCTTTGCTGTTAGACTTTCAGTGTAATGGAGCTGTGACACCTGTCTACCCCCTACTCTCTTTCAGGTAAAACTGGAGTGTACATGACTGATATAAAACCTCAAGGTGTGGCTATGAAAGCTGGAGTGCTGGTTGATGACCACTTGATTGAAGTGAATGGAGAGAATGTAGAGGATGCCAGCCACGAGGAGGTGGTTGAAAAGGTATATCCCAAAGGAGCACTTTCTCGCCTTTAACGTTCACTCTGCTCTCACTGGAAGTGACAGGAAGACAGGAATGGTAGTTTATGATGGGAAGACTGTGATATGGGAAGCTAAACCTTTGTATTAAGAGCCAACAGACTCATTAGTGGTGTAAGCAGTGTTAACATAGGGCTTTGGAATGAGGCCTTTGCTAGTTTCATGTTGTCTTGAAGAAAAGTGTTCTAAAGAACCATTATCTTCTGTATCTTATGTGTAAGTTACTGGAATCACTCTCTAAACTTGTAGTAAATTCGATCTTGAATCAATGTTACTAAAGTGTTTTAATACAAGCTGGAAGATGACCAGTGTGGGTGATGAATATCGAGTTACACATGGGGAGTATCTGATGTGTTATACCCCAAGTCTTATGCCCCAGCATGATGCATGGAAAACACTCAGAGGTTTTTCTTTGGGGTCATATGGAACCTTGAAAATTGACCAACTGTATCTTTTCTTGGTAGAATGGTATTTCAAAGTAGACCTTTACTTTCTTTTTGAAATTCCTTTCCTAGTCTTCACCTAAGTACCTTTCTGGGTTTTCTGAATTCTGGCTTTCACTTGGGTTCAGTTAGCATCTGTGTGGGTGACGTCATACTTAACAAAGGGAAAAACAACTATATAACGGAAGATAAATAAATACCAGTGAGGTGATACAAAACAGTATTACAGCTTAATTAAGCTCAGGACTTACATCCTATATATCCTGTTTAATCTATAGACTGTGTGCCTCAACACAGAAACTTTCCTATTTCCCAGCATCTTTCTTGGAGACTGATATTGGTCCTCACCTGAGTGTTGTTGCAGGTGAAAAAGTCTGGAAGCCGCATCACATTCCTGCTTGTGGACAAGGAAACTGACGAGCACCATAGCGAGCAGAAGATAAAAGTCAAGAGAGAAACAGCCAGTCTGAAACTGCTACCCTGCCAGCCCCGTGTTGTAGAGATGAAGAAGGGAAGCAATGGCTATGGTTTCTACCTGAGGGAAAGCCCAGAACAGAAAGGTAAGGCACTTGAAGAGCAGAAAACTTGGCAGTGTAACCACCCAATTCTTCATCCCAGTCTGACTCCCCAGAGTTCCATTAGGCCCCCCAGCCCCCCATCAGGGTATCCTTAGGCTTTCATAGAAGAATTATAAAGCAGAATTTTGGATCTGAGCAGTAGCATGCCAGTAAATTGGCTCTCTGGGGGGTTAAAAAAAAGCCCTAATTTGTAGTATGTGTTGTTTCGCTGTGGTGTAAATACTCCCACCATGTCTGATTTCAAGCTACAACAGCTGTCATAGAACGCGAAGTTGAGAAGTATTCTCATGAGCTGGTGTGTGACAGCGCCAACATCCCACTAGGTCTGAGGCAGGGGTGTGGGTGGGGATCTGGGACATGAATAGAACCAGGAGTCTTTCTGATTCCCTGTAATTCAGTAAGAATTAAGGTCCTCCTACACAAGCTGAATACATTACGAAAAAAAAAAAATGTAGGTTCAGGCCATGAAAACTTATTCACCCAGAATTACCATTTTCTTTCCATCATATATATTTACATTAATTTATGAAACATTAATTTGACTCATATGGTATAAAAACATCCTCAGGATCTTTGAGAATATCAAATGAATGTGATAAGAATTCTTCAGTCAAGAAGACCCCTATTTACTAGAGGAGATAAGACACATATGTCCATAACTGAAGGTAGATGGTAAGAAACATCTTAAAACAGGGCAGGTAAGATACTATGGAAATTCAATGCTGGAGCGAGTTTTTCCTCACGAAAAAGGTATTGGGAGGCCTCAAAGTAAAGGTAGCACTTGAGCTCTGGCTTTATAGTATGAATAGAATTTAGGCAAGTTGATGGGGTAGGGACAAATAAGTCCAATCCATGAAGATAGGATTGCGTGAATAAAGCAGGAAGACACAGGCTCAGTTTGACTGCCATTTAAAGTGTAGCACAGAAAATCAAGTTAGAAAGGTCAGTTGGAGAGACATATGATGGACTGTTAGTGCATGCTGAGGAGTTTAGACTTATTTTCAGAGTTAGTGGGGAGTTATTTTTTGAACAGTGTGAGAGAGAAGAAAAATTAAACCTACATTGTCTTGGGGGCTTTACACATCTCAATTACTCCTAATAATTTTGTAAGAATTGCTGAAACTGGGGACTTGAAGAAGATACAACAATTTTTATATGGTCAAATAGTTCTAGTACAGCTAGAAACAAAATTAGGTCTGTTTAGTTCCAAAGCTCACATTCACGCTGTCATGCTGGGGAGTGACTCGCTCAGACGGTGCATCAAGATGAATCTGAAGGCAGGTCTGTACTGGGGAAGGCAAACAAGGAGCGGAGAGCAACTGGTAAGGTAGCAGCTTAGGAAGAATTCAAGGCAGGAATGAATACAAACTGCATTTCAGGTAGAGGAACTAGGGCTCCAGGAGAGATGTGTAAAAATATTAAGGTAGCACTGAAGGACTTGGCTGATGAGACACAGGGAGTGCATGCTGAGGAAGAATCATGCTACCTGTCAGTGACAGGAGGATGGTGCTCCCAGTAACGGGTGACCAAGAGATGCCAAGCAACTAGCTGGAAAAGTGAAATTGGAGCTTGTTAAAACTGTATGAGGGGCAAAAAAAAAAAAAAAAATTAAGGGTGAGAGATCTGAAGGTTTCTGGTGAAGATGGTTCAATTCCTAAAGACTCAACACCCATCTGTGTGGCACGCACTCACAGATCCATTCACAACTGAATTTGCCCAACTGCTACTAAAAGGCTAGCTTGGGTTTCCTGGGGTCTGAATTCTTTGGTTTTGTTCACCATTCTTCCCATCCTCTCCTCCCCTTTTTTATGGCTTAGCTTCTACATAAGCATACAAGTATGCACACTGATTTCCTGGGACTTTGCTGACCCTTACTGCTTAGCATGCGGTTTTGTCAAGATTGAATCCCAAACACTTTTAGTAATAACATTCTTTTCTTTAAGACTCTTTCATTATTAATGACTGGGTTTATTCCTAGAATGAGTTCTGACCAAAAAGCGAGGTGGATAGGATGTATATAGATATCCTAGTGGGAAGGACAGGAGTTGTACTCAGCATGCCTTTTATATCTATTTTATAAGGGCTTTAGGCCCCAGCAGAAATCCCCCAGTTTGTTTTCTATGGATCTTTCTGGTAATTCTATTTAAATTTTTTTTGGGGGGTGGGTAGGTCAAATCATCAAGGACATAGATTCCAAAAGTCCAGCAGAAAAGGCTGGCTTGAAGAACAATGACCTGGTGGTTGCTGTCAATGGCAAGTCTGTGGAGTCCCTTGATCATGACACTGTGGTGGAAATGATTAGAAAGGGTGGAGATCAGACCTCTCTGCTGGTGGTAGACAAAGAGACAGACAACATATATAAACTGGTAAGTAATACAAGGGCACATATTCATAAATTAAGGTTGGGTCCATTCACTCACGCCCTCAAACTTTGGTTAAGTTACCACTTTGATCTTCATACTGGAAGAGGCATAACAATCATCATTAAGGCTGTACTGAAGCTCAAATTGGTAGATAAGAGAATGTGATGGGTTCATGAGGTTTAAGTCCTTGGAAATAAGATTTTTGAAAGAATTTGCAAATGTAACTGCAGAATTTCTCTTGGTGACCTGGGAAAAATCTATGAACAATAGCCTGGAAATAAACAGATGTAGTCCTAACTTTCCCAAATAGGGAATGACTGGATTTTAATCTGTAGACCAATGTGTTCTACCAATCCCATGTAAAAGCCTAAAGAAAGTGAAAGTGAAGTCGCTCAGTAGTGTCCGACTCTGCGACGCCATGGACTGTAGCCCACCAGTCTCCTCCATCCATGGGATTTTCCAGGCAAGAGTACTGGAGTGGGGTGCCATTTCCTTCTCCAGGGGATCTTCCCGACCCAGGGATCGAACCTGGGTCTCCTGCATTATAGGCAGATGCTTTCCCATCTGAGCCAGAAGGGAAGTCCACAGGGACTAGTTTATAAACCCTTAGCAAGGGAGTAGAAACATAGATTCACCAAGACCAAGCTGTGTCAAACTAACCTTATTTCCTTTTATCTCTTAGTCACAATAGCTATTGTCTGCATATTTTAAAGTTTTTTTTATAACACTTTTATCACAAGAACTGAGGTTCACTCTAGCTTAGCAGACATTCAGGGGCCTTCTAAAGTATCATCTGCCTTGTTGGGTGTTGGTCACAAAAATGAACCAAGATGAACTTGTTCTATGTGATATACAATAGAAGCATCCAAAGGCATATAAATGATATAGAGGGAGGAATATTATGGGTGGTAGAATTAGCCTCCTTCAGATTAAAAAATCCTGAAGCTTAGAGAGACTAAGTGATTGGCTAAACTCACTCATTTTAGCAAAGACTGAAGTCAGTATTTGAAAGCAAGTTTTACTTATGCCATACTCTCTCCCAGCACATTTTGAATAGATATTTCAAGACATTTGTGTAAAGAAGACTAACGAGTGAACTGGATGATAGAAAAATTAATGGGTTTTTAGCTAGTTGAACAACCATACCTAAGAGTACTTGATACTGGACCAAATGTCAACCCGAACAGACTCTAATAGCATGCTGTTTGTTCCTAAGCTAGCATATTATTAAATGTGGCTGGAGACATGGAAAACATATTTAATATACTTAAATCATACAGATGACTTAATGTGTTGATGGATAATTATTAGAGACTAGTATTTAAAATATCAAGATAGAAGAATAGTCAAGATAGAAGAATAAAAACTAGTAAGTTTAAAGTTTAATCAGGAATATATTTCAAGTACTAAACTAACTTAAAAGTAAATTGTATAAATACCAAATGGTGTGAGGTCTGAACTGATGACTATAGAAAAAAGTACAGAAAACTTGATGACACTCTAAGTAGCTGCCCCTACCAAAAAAACTCAATTTAAAGTTACATTAATTGACACTCGGCTTTTGAAGATGATAGTATTACTGTTCTGAGTTGATCAGACTATACCTGAAATTACCAGTAATGTAATTTTGGGTAAATAACACTCCCTGTGCCTGTTTCCTTCATTGTAAGGTAGGTGTATCTATGGCAAAGGGTAGTTATTAAGTGTTATATGAGTAAATCAACAATGAGCCCAGTCCTGGCAACCTCACTTTAGGCCAGTGTCAAGAAAGGTAACCAGGGAATAGGTTTTGTAAGACATTATGTGAATATTTAGTTTGAATAACCATAGGTTTGGGGGAAGAAAGGAAAACATTGTCAAGAATTTAAAAGGCTAAATGGTAACTATGTAAGGTAACGGATCTGTGTTAATTAACTTGATTGTGGTAATCATTTCACAATGTATATGTCTAGCAAATCATGATGTGTACACCTCAAACATATGCAACTGTAACTGTCAATTATACATTGTTAGAGCTGGGAAGATACATGAAGCAAAAGCTGATGAGATTGAAGAGAAATACAATTCTACAATCATAGCTGGAGACTTCAGTAGCCCATTCTCAATACTGGATAGAACAACCAGACAGAAGTAAGGAACTAGAGGACCTGAACAATGCAAACCAGCTAGATCTAACAGTCATACACAGAACACTCTGCCCAACAGTGGAATTTGGGCAGTGGAATGCACATTCTTCTCAAGTGCACACGGGATAGTCCTCAGAACAGACCATGTGCCAGGCCACAAATCAAGTCACAAGAGCCAAAGGATGGAACCAACCCAAGTGTCCATTGACAGATAAATGGATTTAACACAAATAACACACACACACACACACACACACGAATTTGAAAGGCTATTACATGTGGGAAATAGACTTATTTTTGAGGTGTCCTATGCGGCACAGCTTCACCAAATAGAGAAGGCATAAGGAGCTAGCTTTTGGCTTAAAGACAACCAAAGGTACCAGGAAAAAGCTTTGCAGAGTGGGAAGCTCCCAGATGGAGGAAAAAATCAAACAGAAGTCAGAAGGTCACTACAGTAGCTGCTGTAAAGGGAATTCAGGCATCAAGTCCTCTTCATGCATGCTCGTTTATGTGCTTGCTGAGTTGCATCCGACTCTTTGCAACCCCATGGACTGTAACCTGCCAGGATCTTCTGTCCATGGTATCTTCCAGTCAAGAAAATGAGTGAGTTGCCATTTCCTCCTCCAGGGCATCTTCCCAACCGAGGGATCAAGCCTGCGTCTTCTGTGTCTCTTGTACAAGCAGGCAGGTTCTCTATCACTAGCACCACCTGGGAAGTCCCAAGTCCTTTCCAATGCCTCCAATGACTTAACTATAATTTTAATGTTTTGATTAATATGAGAGAAGTTGGATCTAAAAAGATGCCTGTCTGCATTCTCTTCCTCCCTCTTCTCTCCCAGAGTAAGTTCCATAGGTGGGTAGGTGCATGATGGTTGGATCTTTGATATATATATCAGTGAATAAAACAAACACCTAGACCAGTTCTTGGCACATACCAGACACCCAAATATTTGAATGAAGAATGAGTAAAGACTCATCACTGTCCTCTGCCTCAAGATTAGCTGCTACTGTCAGATACAGTTGATCTGTAGTGATAGCAGAAGTATTTTTGCATGTGATGAGTCATTCTGACAATTTCCCACATTTTAAAGAGAAAGAAATGTGGGAAGATTTGCAAGTATAGCACTGAGAGATCTGAGGTTCACTGAATTGGGTAAGTAGGAGGCTCTGTGCTGGTGGTACTCTTTAAAATTTTTTTTGATTTTAGGTTGTGCTGGGTTGTGGTGTGCGGGCTTCTCACTGTGCTGGCCTCTCTTGTTGTGGAGCACAGGCTGTAGCACACGGGCTCCAGTAGCTGCAGCTTGTGGACTCCAGAGAGCACAGACTTGAGTAGTGATGAATAGGTTTAGTTGCCCTGAGGCAGGCAGGATCTTCCTGGACTGGGGATCAAACCCATGTCTCCTGCACTGGCAGAAGGATTCTTATCCACTGTATTATCAGGGAAGTCCTGTGCTGGTGCTACTCTTGCTTAGAAAGGAAGATGTGGTCTTGGGGTAAAACGGATGATACTAAGACCCCAAATCCAGTTTTTTTTTTTTTTTTTTCCCCAAATCCAGTTTTAGCCAAGTTGTTGAACAGCAAGTAGGAGGTCATAAGCCTAAACTCTGCAGGTTGGCTAAAGGCGAAGATGGCTATGGCTTTCACTTAAACGCGATTCAGGGTCGGCCAGGCTCAGCTTTAATTGCTTGATTTTCTACTCACTGCCTAACAAATGTCCTGCACACCTGTGGGCAGTAATTAAATTGCTGATCCAAGATCTTACCATATCCAAATATACAACTATATAAGATACATAGCTAAATAAAACAAAGTTTTAATTCTCTTAACTAAAACCCACAGTCAGCTAAACTCTTCATTCTGTAACAAAAACTAGTCCTGTGTTTCCTGTTTCTCTGCCTTTTTATATTTAAGACCATCACTGCCTTCTTCACGTGGACAGTCTGGGAGTTGAGATGGATTAGAAGTACTTAAAGATAGTGAGGAGTCTGGATGGGAGGGAGTTGGGGAGAGAATGGATACAAATATATGTACGGCTAAGTGCAGCCATGAAATTAAAAGACGCTTACTCCTTGGAAGAAAAGTTATGACCAACCTAGATAGCATATTCAAAAGCAGAGACATTTCTTTGCCGACTAAGGTCCATCTAGTCAAGGCTATGGTTTTTCCAATAGTCATGTATGGATGTGAGAGTTGGACTGTGAAGAAGGCTGAGCGCCAAAGAATTGATGCTTTTGAACTGTGGTGTTGGAGAAGACTCTTGAGAGTCCCTTGGACTGCAAGGAGATCCAGCCAGTCCATTCTGAAGGAGATCAACCCTGGGATTTCTTTGGAAGGAATGATGCTAAAGCTGAAACTCCAGTACTTTGGCCACCTCATGCGAAGAGTTGACTCATCGCAAAAGACTCTGATGCTGGGAGGGATTGGGGGCAGGAGGAGGAGGGGACGACAGAGGATGAGATGGCTGGATGGCATCACGGACTCGATGGACGTTGAGTCTGAATGAACTCCGGGAGTTGGTGATGGACAGGGAGGCCTGGCGTGCTGCGATTCATGGGGTCGCAAAGAGTCGGACACGACTGAGCGACTGAACTGAACTGAACTGAAGTCCCTCTGCTGTCCACCTGAAACACAACATTGTTAACCGGCTATACTCCAATGCAAAATAAAAAGCTTAAAAAAAGATAGTGAGGAGTCTAGCATAGCAGAGGATCAGCTAATGGTTATATCAGCAGATAGTAAAACAGAGTACAAGAGACACAGGACTGGAGTGGGGAGTGGGAGAAGCAAGTAGGAAATGACTGGAATTGACTTTTGTTACCATGTGTGACTGTGTGAATGCCAACTTCCTCTACCCACTCCCCCAATTGATTACTGTAAATCAAATAGTGACAAAAATATCATCTCCTGTTTCACTTTCTCTAATGTGTCTAAGGAGCTCTGAAGAGTTCTGAAGACCATTTTACTGAGGCAAAGGGCCAGGTGAACCTCCTCTGCGTGAGGTATTGGGTAAGTCACTCAATGTCTTATAATCTCCCAACAGGGAGACTGCTGACAGTTTGTTCAGTGACTTGCTCACTATCATGGAATCAGAATAAACTAGCAGTTCTGTTAGACTTGGATCCTTGTACAGCATTCTGTACTGCTCTTATTTTATGTGTATGTACATTTGCTTACATGTTTATGCTCATTATTCTGTAACTAAGTTCAGTCTTCCTTTACACCTTTTCTGTTTGGGGTAGTAGAGATATTTTACAGCTCTCAACCAGATGTATCTGGGAGAGGAGTGGAACACAGAGGATACCTTATAAATTAAACCAGCACATTTAATAAAGTGTAAATTCTCATACTTATCATTAATGTTTTTTCCACTTTATTTTCAAAAGGCTGGCTTTTCTCCATTCTTCTACTATCAAGGCCAAGAGCTGCCTAATGGTTCTGTCAAGGAGGCTCCAGCTCCTACTCCTGCTCCTCTGGAGGTCTCAAGCCCGGAAACTACAGAGGAAGTAGGAGACCATAAGCCTAAACTCTGCAGGCTGGCTAGAGGTGAAGATGGCTATGGCTTTCACTTAAATGCGGTTCCGGGTCAGCCAGGCTCATTTGTCAAAGAGGTATGGTGAGCTGGTTGCAGCAGCCCAGTGAACACAGCCACAGTGAGGAGAGCCTCAGTTTCTCCCGCTCACTAATGGCTCAGGAAAAAGATTACACCAAAGGCCTACACTGAGTGTCTCACTTGGGTTCAAGTAAATACTGGTCTCATACCCTTTAAGATAGCTAAGAGTACATCAAAGTTCACATCATTTGTTTCTGAAACATCTGTGTGTCGCTTTAGACATTTCAAATTAAACAGAGTTGACATGACTGTAGTTGATAGTCACTACTAACAACTCTTGTCTGGGAGTAATACTTGTTTGCTTCTGTGTGTCTGGCATAATGCCACCCTGCAGGGACTGACAGAAAACTATCTCTGTAGCTCTCAAGTTGGGAATGAAGAAGGGGGACCTATGGAATCTAATGCCTTCACCCTGGAAAGCACTGTATGAAAGATACACAACAGGATATTCAACCATTGTGAACACTATTCTTTTGAGTAGCGCTTATGAAATTGTAGCTTTCATAAGCAGAAAACATTAGGGCACCATTTTAAACTTCCGTACCTCAAGGGGAAATGTCTGTATTCTCAACATGACTGAGAATAAATTCTCAAAGCCCTCACCTCTCCTCTGAAGAACTGCTAGCCTAACACTCTGTGGTCTCCGTCTGGAAGTGGTAACGCAGAACTCTGCTCACAGGTGCAGAAGGGCGGCCCTGCTGACCTGGCAGGGCTGGAGGACGAGGACGTCATCATTGAGGTGAATGGAGTGAACATGCTGGATGAGCCCTATGAGAAGGTGGTGGACAGAATCCAGAGCAGTGGCAAGACTGTCACACTCTTAGTCTGTGGAAAGAAGGCCTATGATTATTTTCAGGCTGAGAAAATCCCTATTGTTTCCTCCATGGCTGATCCACTGGATGACGACCCTGATCCTGATGAAGGAAGGCTGGAAGAATCAGAGCAAGACTCACATACGGCAGAAGAACGAGAACGAGTGAGTGGTGATACATTGCTTATAGTGATCTAACTAACCAGAGTATGGCAATGTCCTTAACAAGTGCACCATGTATCTACGTTTACCACAGGTTTCCTAAAACACTAGAAAATTACAGTGTAAAGAGAACTAGCAAATTCAGTTACCATGGGTGAGAGGAGGTAGTTTAAGAATAAACTTGTTTTTCACAGCATGGAGTTGACAGTAACTTATCAAAATTATAATGAAAACACCAGAAGAACCCAAATCAGACTATTTACATACAAATTCTGGAATTGCCATTTATCACTCTTGGGTAATAGGCTGGGTGATTTGTCAGCCTTGGGTAACAAGTAATAGAAAATAATGGACTTATTCTCTGTGCCTCAGTTTCCCCACCTATAAAACAAAGATAATTTGTAGGATTGTTATCAGGATATATTAAGACTTTTAAGTCTTTGAACAGTGCCTGGTTAATGGTGAGCATGAGAATGAACGGTGGTGGTTAGAGACAATATTCTTTTTAAAATAACTGGCAAGTATTCAAGTTTCATTACTGGGGAAGAATAAACATTATTCTGTTTGTATTTCATTTAGATAAATTCCTTGACAAGTCTCAATTTCTCTTCATAGATGAACTTGAGGTCTGAAAGTAAACTATCCAAGTTCATAAAGGAAATGAATGACAAAGCCAAGACTCTAAATAAAAGTTTTACATTTTAAAAATTACATTATTTCTGCATATTGGTAATCTAAAAAGCAAATACTCATTTTTAATGAATACAAGCTGTCTTAGTCTGTTTGGGCTGCTAAACAATATACCATAGACTTGGTGGCTTATAAACAACAAACATTTATTTCTCACAGCTGTGGAGGTTCAGAAGCCCAAGGTCACGGCACTGGCAGATTCAGGGTCTAGTGAAGGCGCTCTTCCGGGTTGCAGACTGCTGACTTCTGGCTTGCCTTCACAGGGCAGAAGGAACTAAGGAGTTCTGGGAGGCCACTTATAAAGGCCTAATCTGAGTCATGAGAGCTCTGCCCTCCTGACCTAATCACCTCCTCATCACCTTGGGAAACAGGATTTCAACCTCTGCACTTTGGGGAGATACAAACATGCAGACCATAGCATACATGTTGCCATTGACCTTGTATCCTGTATTGTTTCACAGAGAAAGTATTCTAGATGTCTTTAAAAAAATTCTATAATAACTCTATAGAAAGTCAATTGTAGTACTATGCTAGTTTATAGAAAAGAAATATGTATATAGATAGATATTAAAAGGAATGTGTCAGGGTCGAACAGCAGGCTGGAAATGAAGCCGAGTGCAGAATTCTGGTCACCAAGCTTCTAGTGAGTGACTCTTCTTCCTGACTCAAGAGGCGCAAATCTAAAACAGACCATCCATCTCCTTAAGTTCACACTCTTACCACTTACACATCCTCTGTTTCCTTTTGCACAGGCCCACAGTACAGCCTCTCATTCTTCTTCCAATTCTGAAGACACAGAGATGTGATGAGAGCAAGCACTGGCTTTGGCTGACAGCTGTTTCTGGGTATTTAATAGGAATCCTTTCCCAAGGAATGAGCTGACATCCGTTTACTGTCTTTGTTCGAGAAGAACTCCGTGGAAACCAGTTCATCACATGTGATTGTCTTCTTCTGTCACCGGTCTCAGGGGTGGCTACTGCAGAGAGCTTATTTATGGCCAACTTAGGAAAAGTTAATATACAAGCCAGATGCTTTTCATGCGATCTCTTCCAACCTTCAACTTAACTACTCTTCTCTGTCTGATCTTATTTCTTCTATAGGTTCTCAGAGCACCAAAGATGATTCATAAATCTGTATATGTGAGAACTGCTAATTAACGTATCTGAGCAGATAAGCCTATTAAAACTATGCTTTTGTAAGAATGTTGTTGCTGAAATAAATGCCAACAAAAATGCCTTTTGAGTATGCTTGAATTTTTCCTGTTGGCTGATAGAACCTTAACAGTGCTTTTGCTTCTGGTAAACTTCTTATGTTTTAACCTTCATTTTGCCTCTAGAAACCCCCAACACAACGAAACTCAGAATAAGATCTCAATAACAAAGAGAGACTTCCTGGTAATAAAATTCAAGATTTTCTTAAATTGAATTTCTGAGTGTCCTACAAATTTTCCAAAAGCTTCCTATTACAGATGAAGACATTGAGCCCTAGGATAGGAAAGTGACCTATTCCAGTTAAGTTATTCATTGTTTTACCCCACAACTCCACAAATGGCAGATGAAAAGAAGAAATGAAATATCATCAGTGACTTGAATTTAGAGTAATTCACTCTTAAATAATACTAGTAAAGTGAAAGTGAAAGTTGCTCAGTCGAGTCCGACTCTTTGTGACCCTATGGATTATACAGTCCGTGGAATTCTCCAGGCCAGAATACTGGAGTGGGTAGCCTTTCCCTTCTCCAGGGGATCTTCCCAACCCAGGGATCGAACTAAGCTGAAGGGAAATCAAGAAAAATGTCATACTCTGAAGTCTGTCTCGGTACACTCTATTTCAGTTGCAAACCACTCCTTCCCCAGCATAGATGAACTTTTGGTTATTTGAAGGGTGAAGGGGATGGGGAGGAGGGCTGGGATGCTGACTTAGACCACACAAGCAATAATACCAAGCTATCCCTGACAGAATGACAGTAAGGCCCAAGTGTTAACAATCTCTGATTTTAATGATAGTCAATCTCAAGGGAAACTCATAACCTCCTCCATGGGATCCTTGATTTAAACAGAATTTCAAGTGTTTAACCAGCTACTTAACATTTCTCTTACCCAAGAATTCCAGTGTATTTTCTCCCTTTAGCTTCTTGGCTCCTTTTAGCCCTACCACCTGGCATACTCTACCAGCCTCAAACCAAACAGGGTACTCTTGGTTGAGTGCTAGCCTGAGTTACTTCTCTCTCTCTCTCTCATACAAATGAGAAGCTGAAGCTACTCATGATTACAGTATCATCTGAGGACGAAGGCATAAGCTGCAGGTAGAATATGCTACCACAGCACTATGTTGTTTTAAAAATGTTAGGCCCTGGCCCCTCCAGTTTTTCCCTCTTATATCCAAATTCTGACACCACTGGCTTGTAGCAGTCTGTAATAGGCATGAGTTCAAGGTGCCATATGCTTCTCTGGTGCCTGTTTGTGGGCCAGATAGAGGAAAAGTATGCTGGAGAGAGCACTGACCAGGAAGATAACATCAAACCAACGGTGATAGAAGTTGAACTGCAGCTCTCCAAGGACTTCGGTAATGATGGTGCGGTACTCCAGAGGCATGCTCATTCGGATCAGCAGCACAGATGAGACGAAGTACATGCCCTGTAGGTCAAATGAATCCAGAAGGGACTTTGAATGCAGTGACAGACAAAGGAAATAGTTAAAATATTAAAAAGTATGAAACATTTCTGGTATTTTACAGCTCTAGACATAAAGCTAGTTCATTAAACTTACCATTATCTGTGCTAATAGCAGGACAATGACATTGGAGGACTTACTGCTGGAGATGGCATAAAAGAACTGTCAAGAAAGGCAGGAAAGATGATTATACAGTACTTCTAGATTCCTGTGTCAAAAACATTAAGTAGCATGTAAATAAAAGTGTTTTTTCCATGCCACCATCTTGTGTAGAACCGTTCATAAGATTAAGGCTATAAATAAGACATTTAAACAGACTGCCCCAAAAGGATCCACTTATAGTTTTCCCATCGGGTAAGTATGGGAAGATATCACGACAAGATGCTTTGTAGGAAGCATCACTACTAGTGATGCTTTGTAGGAAGCATCACATGAACAAAGCTAGTGGAGGTGATGGAATCCCAGTTGAGCTATTTCAAATTCTAAAAGATGATGCTGTTAAAGTGCTGCACTCAATATGCCAGCAAATTTGGAAAACTCAGCAGTGACCACAGGACTGGGAAAGGTCAGTTTTCATTCCAATCCCAAAGAAAGGCAATGCCAAAGAATGCTCAAACTACTGCACAATTGCACTCATCTCACACGCTAGTAAAATAATGCTCAAAAGTCTCCTAGCCAGACTTCAACAATACGTGAACTGAATTTCCAGATGTTCAAGCTGGATTTAGAAAACACAGAGGAACCAGAGATCAAATTGCCAACGTCTGTCGGATCACTGAAAAAGCAAGAGAGTTACAGAAAAACATCTGATTTATTGATTACACCAAAGCCTTCGACTGTGTGGATCACACCAAACTGGAAAATTCTTCAAGAGATGGGAATACCCAGAACACTACCTGCCTCCTAAGAAATCTGTATGCAGGTCAAGAAGCAACAGTTAGAACCGGACATGGGAAAACAGACTGGTTCCAAATTGGGAAAGAAATACGTCAAGGCTGTATACTGTCACCCTGCTTATTTAACTTATATGCAGAGTACATCAAGCAAAATGCCAGGCTGGATGAAGCATAAGCTGGAATCAAGACTGCTGGGAGAAATATCAAGAACCTCAGATATAGATGACACCACCTTTATGGCAGAAAGTGAAGAGGAACTAAAGAGTCTCTTGATGAAAGTGAAAGAGGAGAGTGAAAAAGCTGGCTTAAAACTCAACATTCAAAAAACTAAGGTCATGGCATCCGGTCCCATCACTTCAGGGCAAACAGATGGAGAAACAGTGAAACAGATCCAAAATCACTGCAGAGAGTGACTGCAGCCATGAAATTAAAAGATGCTTCCTCCTAGGAAGAAAAGCTATGACCAACCTAGACAGCAAATTAAAAAGCAGAGACATTACTTTGCCAAAAAAGGTTCATCTAGTCAAAGATATGGTTTTTCCAATAGTGATGTATGGATATGAGAATTGGACCATAAAGAAAGCTGAGCACTGAAGAATGGATGCTTTTGAACTGTGGTGTTGGAGAAGATGCTTGAGAGTCCCTTGGACTGCAAGGAGATCAAACCAGTCAATCCTAAAAGAAATCACTCCTGAATATTCATTAGAAGGACTGATGCTGAAACTGAATCTCCAATACTTTGGCCACTTGATGCAAAGAGCCGACTCATTAGAGAAGACCCTGATGCTGGGCAAGACTGAGGACAGGAGAAGGGGGTGACAGAGAATGAGACGGTTGGATGACATCACCGACTCAATGGACATGAATCTGAGCAAACTCCAGGAGATACTGAAAGACAGGGAAACCTGGTATGCTGCAGTCCATGGGGTTGCAAAGAGTCAGACAGGAATTAGCGACTGAACTGAAATGGGTAAGTTGGTGGGTTTAAGTATTATAATGTGAAAAGATTCCCACTTACCAGAAACCATGTGATACATATGATTTTAGCATCATTATATAACATTAAAGCAAATTATACCAGGCCACTCCAAGCCCCTGTAGTTGTTTCTGGGCTCCTGAGCTCTTCCTAAAATTGTGCTGAATGCTTGCAGAACCCTTTCCCCCTCCCAACCTCTTCACTCCTTTCATTTCAACAGCTCTTGGATTCTGAAATCCCACCTCTTTTACCAGAGAATTTACCTTCCAGTTCCATGAAACCTTCCTATGCTGATCAGAAAACTGCCCAGCTTCTCCTACTTCCACATTCTCTTCACAAGCAACTCTCCCAGTTATTCGTCTCACCTCAAACACTACCTCATTTATTCATTCCAACCATCTGCTCAGCGTCTACCATGCGCCAGGTTCTGTTCCAGATGCTGGTGACACATCAGTGCATGAAACATACTGTGATCTCATTCTGTGGCCTTTGGTAACTACTTATCTGTCTGGTGTATGATGTAAATACATTATCATCAATTTATGTGCTAGCCTAACTTTTTCTTTTACTCTGTGGCATGTCTTTTACAAATTTGTAGTTGTTGTTTAAGATCTCAGAAGGCAGAAATCTTAATTAGGTAAAGTTATCTCACAGTGCCACATGTAATTAACTACTTTTCAACTCCATGATACAACCTACCTTGGTAAGAGTGATCAGCAGTCCTCTGATAGATGTGACTATGATTATTCCGACCAGAATGAAGGAAATGTGTTGGGACCAGAACTTCACCTGTCAAGGCAAGAGGAAGAAAAAATACTTGTTAAATCTCTGTTCAGAGAGATGGGAAAGCTAAGATGATACATTATTATCACTTATGCGACTGTGAGAGGGAACTTCATTAGCGAGTAAGTGGCAATAAAAACATGTATACGAAGACTTCAGTGGGTATCTTAATTAGCAGACCTAAAACTTAAGACAGAAGACAGCAAGTGCAGTGAAGTGATGAAAATAATACTAATAAATCAGAAGAAACACAAAGCCAATAACATAGCTTCAAGTAAAAAGCATGAATTAAAAAGAAACTAAATAGCAGCCTGATAATTTTTAATATTTGTGAATGACAGTTCTTTGATCACCCAAAACTGAAATAATAATAGAGTATGTAGACATTCTCAGCTACGGTCTAGGAAGTAGCTGACCTTTATTTGAATCACAGAATGATACCTTTTTCTTCTCTTGGATTGCTTCAGAGAGAGAAGCAGCTGTGATACCCTGTGCTTGATTCAAGGCTGAAAAGCATCACAGGGGAGCTGTATTGCCAACATCTGAGAGATGTTATTCAGATTTATGAAATGTGGAGTGATGTGTAGATGAGCTACAGAAGGAACACATATACATACACAGAAACTAGCCCTAGAAAGCACTAACAGGAAGGGCATTTCTAAAAATTCACCCCAGTGAAAAAACTTTAAAAGGAAAATACATATGAAATATGAGTGAAGCATGCTTTACCATATAATTTATATACTACATGAAGGAAAGAAACCATGCTCCTTCACATGAAAAAGGATATACTGTTGATTTATCATCTAAGAAATGTGTGCCTTGAGTTGTTTCTCAAGGACTGGAGCTCAATTTGCTCTGGTGTATCTTCGTTTTATCCAGCTACCAGGGGCATGTCCAGCTGAGGGTTATCATACAAACTATGGCCAGGATCATAGAACAACTAAATGGCACTCATAAGGACTAAGAATGTGACACTGGTTTTAGTACCAAAGTGCTAATCAGCTAGAATCACTGGCCATATAAATACCTGGAAAATACACTATTCTACAAATAAAGGCATTAAACTTAAATTGGGACAAGACTGTCCCAATTATAAAACAGGTAGAAGATTAAAAAAAAATTTGTGCACAGGTGAGTTAACCATTTTTAGCTCAAAGCCCATATGAATTGACACAGATAATTTTTTATGGCAGAAATCATTTTAGTTCTAACACAAAAACACTAATTAGTAGTTAATTTTATACCAGAGGAATCAAAGGTGAGTTATATGTTTGAAGATAACATCAAGTATCACAGACAAAAGTATTTGAATATTTGGTAGGGAGAAGCTGGAGAGTGGTAGCTGTGACTGAGAAGAGAAGGAACTGTAGGAATGATCACTACCCATGAAAATAATAATCGCCAGTCATTAGTTATGGTTTTAGGCCCTTTACGAATCTGCCATGGGAATATTCCAAAACATAGGAGAGGGAGAAGAATGAAAGCAGAAACAAGTACCTAGAGTAAGGACATAGAATCTAAACATAACAAACAAAGATTTTGATACAATTCTTACATCAAATTGGATCCCCAGATAATTCACAGTGATTTCAATGCCTCTTGTGACTGGATCAGTTTTCCCAACTCGGTCAAAAACGATATTGATGGTTGCCTACAGAGACACAGACCTTTACATTAGAGCATCTCAAAAATCAGTTTCAAAAAATGATTCAAAATAATGAATCACCAAGTGTTTCTTACAGGTGGATATTCCTAAAAGTGCAATTCTACTTTCAATCTAAATCATACATAAGAAATCTATTTTGGCTATTCACACATTGGCAAACAAAAGTCCCTATCTATGCTATCTTTCTTTTCTGTAGAGTGTAAAGGGGATAAGGCTATGACATATACACCTCAATTTATTAGGATCCAGAAAGGTAACATTCTGGTAAAACACAAGGTAAGAGAATCAAGTGATTCCAGGGTCATTCGCTATGGTTGTTTTCTGAAAGCTCTAATAGCAATCACTAAAACAACAAGGAGAGTTATTATAGCTGACGAGCCAACAAAGATCAAATGGAATTATGAAAAATAATCGATTAATCCAAAAGAAGAAAGACAAAATGAAAAAAGAACACAAAACAAATAAAAACATACAGCAACAGGGTTGCTCAACCATAACAATAACACATTAATGGTTTACTACTGTAGAGCACATGGAACTCAGTATTATGTGGCCTGGATGGAAGGTGAGTTTGGAGAGAATGGACATATGTATATGTATGGCTGAGTCCTTTTGCTGTTTACCTGAAATTATCACAACATTGTTTGTTAATTGGCTATACTCCAGTACAAAATAAAAAAGTTCAAAAAACATATAAATGGTCTAAACCAGAGGTTGGCAAACTCTGCCACGGTCATATGACTGTGTAGATAAATGGACTTGGCTGTGTTCCAATCAAACTTTTTAAATAAAAGCAGGTGGTGGCTAGATTTGGCCTAGGGGTTGCAGATGGCTGACTCCTGGTCCAAATATGACAAATAAATGGCAGAGACCATTAGATTAGATATAAATGCAAGCAGTTTACAAGAAGCCCACTTTAAATATAAAGATACAAATAGGTTAAAACTACAAGCATGGAAAAAGACTTATTATGCTAATGATAATCAAAAGAAAGCTGTATTGTCTATATTAATATCAGACAAAGTAGACTTCATAGCAAAATAATGTTGCCAGAGACTAAAAGGGTCATTTCATAATAATAAAAGAATCATTTCATCAAGGGGTACATAGTGACCCTACATGACATACATGAAGAAAAAAAAATGATATAATTAAAAAAGGCAAATCCACAACAATAGGTGGAAATTTCAACACCCCTCTCAATAAACAAGCATCAGAAAATCAGTAAGAGTACAGAAAAACTTAACGATATTATCAATCAACTTGACCTAAGTGAGACCTGTAGGCTATTCCACCCAACCAGAGTAGAATACACTTTCCATTCAAGGGCACAAAGAACATTAACCATGGCTGACCATATTCTGGGACAGAAAACAAGCCTCAAGAGACTTAAAAAGATTCAAATAATACAAAATATGTTCTCAGACCACATGAAATTAAATTAGAAAAGTATTTACAGAAAGATATTCAGAAGATGCCCAAATATTTTATAATGTACTTCTAAATAACCGATGAGTTAAAGAAGAAATCAGAAAGTATTTTGAACTGAATGAAAATAAATATAAACCTATCAAAAAAGTTGTATGTGTGAGATACAAATAAAATAGTGCTTAGTAAGAAATTTGTAGCATTAAAATGCCTATATTTAAATAAAGTTTCAAGTCAATGATCTTAGCTTCCTCTTTAAGAAATCAGAAAAAGAAGGCACCCAAAAAAGCAGCAGAAGAAAATTAATAAAGATCAGAGCAGAAATCAATGAAGTAGAAACCAGAAAAATAGAGAAAAATCAATTAACCCAGATGCTGGTTCTTTGAAAAGTTCAATAAAATCGATAAACTTCTATCTAGATTGATCAGGAAAAATAGAATGAGAGATATCAATTCACATCCACCAAAATATTGAAAGATATACCCAGTTGAAGGCAGAGTTCCAAAGAATAGCAAGGAGAGATAAGAAAGCCTTCTTAAGTGAACAGTGCAAAGAAACAGGAAAACAATAGAATGGGAAATACTAGAGATCTCTTCAAGAAAATCAGAGACACCAAAGGGACATTTCATGCAAAGATGGGCACGATAAAAAACAGAAATGGCATGGACCTAAAAGAAGTAGAAGATATTAAGAAAAGGTGGCAAGAATACACAGAAGAACTATACAAGGACGATCTTAATGACCTGGATAACCACTATGGTGTGGTCACTCACCTAGAGCCAGACATCCTGGAGTACGAAGTCACGTAGGCCTTAGGAAGCATCACTACAAACAAAGCTAGTGGAGGTGATGGAATTCCAGCTGAGTTATTTCAAATCCTAAAAGATAATGCTGTTAAAGTGCTGCATTCAATATGCCAGCAAATTTGGAAAACTCAGCAGTGGCCACAGGACTGGAAAAGGTCAGTTTCATTACAATCCCAAAGAAAGGCAATGCCAAAGAATGCTCAAACTACCACACAGTTGCACTCATTTCATATGCTAGCAAGGTAATGCTAAAAATCCTTCAAGCTACGTTTCATGAACCTAGTTCATGAATAGTACATGAACCAAGAAATTCCAGATGTACAAGCTGGGGTTAGAAAAGTCAGAAGAATCAGAGATCAAATTGCTAACATCCATTGAGTCATAGAAAAAGCAAGGGAATTCCAGAAAAACATCGACTTCTGCTTCATTGATCATGCTAAAACCTTTGACTGTATGGATCATAAGAAACTGGAAAATTCTTCAAGAGATGGGAATACCAGACTACCTCACCTGCCTCCTGTAAGGAAAAACCTGTATGTAGGTCAAGAAGCAACCGTTAGAACTGGACATGGAACAACGAACTGGTTCCAAATTGGGAAAGGAGTATGTCAAGGCTGTATATTGTTACCCTGCTTATTTAACTTCTATGCAGAGTACATCATGAGAAATGCTGGGCTGGATGAAGCACAAGCTGGAATCAAGATGCTGGGAGAAATATCAATAACCTCAGATATGCAGACGACACCACCCTTATGGCAGAAAGTGAAGAGGAACTAAAGGCCCTCTTGATGAAGGTGAAAGAGGATAGTGAAAAAGCTGGCTTAAAACTCAACATTCAAAAAACTAAAATCATGGATGGCATCTGGTCCCATCACTTTATGGCAAATAGATGGGCAAACAATGGAAACAGTACCAGACTTTATTTTGGGGGGCTCCAAAATCACTGTAGACAGTGACTGCTGCCATGAAATTCAAAGATGCTTGCTCCTTGGAAGAAAAGCTATGACAAACCTAGACAGAGTATTAAAAAGCAGAGACATTACTTTGCTGACAAAGGTCCGTCTAGTCAAAGCTATGGTTTTTCCAGTAGTCATGTATGGATGTGAGAGCTGGACCATAAAGAAAGCTGGGCACTGAAGAATTGATGCTTTTGAATTGTGGTGTTGGAGAAGACTCTTGAGAGTCCCTTGGACAGCAAGGAGATCAAACCCATCTAATCCTAAAGGAAATAAACCCTGAATATTTATTGGGATAATGATACTGAAGTTGAAGTTCCAATACTCTGGCCATCTGATGTGAAGAGCTCACTTATTGGAAAAGACCCTTATGCTGGGAAAGGCTGAGGGCAGGAAGAGAAGTGGGCAACAGAGGGTACGATGGTTGCATGGCATCATCAACTCAACGGACATGAGTTTGAGCCAACACTGGAGACAGTGAAGGACAGGGAAGCCTGGCGTGCTGCATGCAGTCCATGGGGTTGCCAAGAGTTGGAAATGACTCAGCGACTGAACAACAACAAAATGACTATAATTAAAAAGATAGATAATAAGTGTTGGAGAGGATGTGGAGAAATTGCAACCGTCATACATTGCTGGCAGGAATATAAATGGTGCAGAAAATATAAATGCTTTGGAAAACAGCTTGGTAGTTAGGCAGTTTATTAGAAGGTTCAACATATAGTAAGCATAACCCAGCAATTCTACTTCTACAGATATATACCTAAGAGAAATGAAACAGACGTCCACATAAAAACTTATACATGGGGTTTCCCTGATGGCTTAGAGGTAGAGAATCCACCTGCCAATGCAGGAAACACAGCTTTGATCTCTAGTCCAGGAAGGTCCCAAATGCCGCAGGGCAGCTAAGTCCATGCGCTGCAACGACTGAGCCCATACATCCTCAAGCCTGTGCTCTGCAACAAGTGAAGCCACCGCCACGAGAAGACTGTGCACTGCGACAACACAGCAGCCCCTGCTCGCGGCAACTAGATAAAAGCCTGCACAGCAACGAAGCCCCAGCACAGCTCCCAAGCAGACTTATACATGAATGCTCAACAGCATTACTTACAGTGGCCAAGACTGTCACAATAAAGCAGCTCAAATGTTTATCAACTAATGAGTGGATAATTTAAATTAATGTGGCACAGCCATATAATGGAATAAATAGCATTTGATCATAAAAAGGAATGAAATATTTATAGTTAGAGGCTACAATATGGATAAACCTTGAAAACATTATGTTAGAGAGCCAACCACAAAAAATCACATCGCATGATTCCAGTTTAAAAAGTTATTAATATATTTATATATTAACATTCAATTATAGAATTTAATTATATATCACATTCATTAATTTATTAATATATTAATATTCCATGCAAACCCTTCTACTAATTGGAAGAGAAAGAAATACTTCTCAACTTATTCTTTAAGGTTAGACACCTAAACCAAAGTCATTAACAAGAAAACTACACTCTGACATTCTTCATAAATATAGATATAAAAACTCAACAAAACATTAATAAATTAAATCTAACAAAACATTAAAAGGATAATACACCTGGCCAAGTAAGGTTTACTCCAGGAATGTGAGGTCAGTTTAATGTTCAAAAATTAATTTTACTGTATTAGCAGACTAAAAAAGAAAAACCATATGATCATCTCCATAGATGCAGAAGTGACAAAATCAAACATGCTTTCATGATTAAAAACACTTAAGAAGCTATTAATAAAAGAAAATTCCTCAATCTGATAAAGGCATCTAGGAAAAACCAACAGCTAACACCATACTTAATGGTGTAAGATTGGATGCTTTCCCCCTAAGATCAGGAACAAGATCAGGGTGACTGCTTTACTTAATTCTGTTACTGAAGGATTTGGTCAGTGCAGTAAGGCTTGAAGAGGAGGAGAAGATAGGATGGAATTGTCTATATAGGAAAACAATAAGAGAGTTTAGCAAGGTAACAGAATATAAAATCAATATATAAGAATCAATTGTATATCTATATACTATTAACACTTGAAAATGAAAATTATAAAAACATTGTCATTCATAATAGCATCTAAAAATTAAATACTTAGATAAATCTGATGAAAGATGAGAAAGATCTGTACACCAAAAACTATAAAACACTGCTGAGAAAAACTAAGAAAATCTAAATAAATGAACAGTTGTACCATGTTCATGGATTGGAAGACATATTGATCAAGACAGTGTGGTAAGATACATATAAATCTCAATTAAAAAAAAGGGAACAGAAACAGACCCATATACATAAGGTTAATTAGTTTTTGACAAAATTGCAAAATTGCCTCAATGGAGAAAAGATACTCTTCTCAACAAAGGGTGCTAGAACACCTGGATATCTATGTGGAAAAAGTGAACTTGGATTCATACTCCAATATCATATTAGAAATTAAACTTAAGATGGATCACAGACCTAAATGTAAAACCTAAAACTATAAAATTTCTATTTTCTATTTTTCATATTAAGAAAACATATGAAAAAAAAATCTTTGTGACCCCAGGTTAGACAAAGATTTCTTAGATACAACACAAAAGCATAATCTATAATAAAAAAAGGATAAATTGGACACCATCGAAATTAAGATCTTTTGATTTTTGAAGGATACTGCTAACAGAATGAAAAGCCAAGTCACTGATGGGAGAAAATATTTTAAAATCACATATTAGATAAAAGGTTACCAGATTATATTGAAAAACTCTCAAGCCAAACAAAAAGAAAACAGTCAACCTATTTAAAAAATGGGCTTCCCAGGTGGTCCAGTGGTAAAGAATCTGCAGGCCAATGCAGGAGATGTAAGAGATGTAGATTCAATCCCTGGCTTGGGAAGACCCCCTGGAGGAGGAAATGGCATCCCACTCCAGTATTCTCGCCTGGAAAATTTTATGGACAGAGGAGCCTGACGGTCTATAGTCCATGCTCTGCAAAGAGTTGGACATGACTGAACGACTGAGCACAATTAAAAAACTGGCAAAAAATCTGAATAGATAAATCACCAGAGAGGATACACAGGTGGCAAAAAAGCACATAAAAGTTGTTCAACATCATTAGGCATTAGGAAAATGCAAATTAAAATGGTTTAGTACCACCTCACATCTATTAAAACATCTAAGATTTAAAAGACTGACTACACAGTGTTAGCAAGGATGTGGAATAATTGAAACTCTCAAATACTGCAGGTAGGAATGTAAAATGGTACAACCTCTTTGGAAAAGTTTGGCCATTTCTTCAAAAGTTAAACATGTCTGCCATATGATCCAGCCATTCTACAAGCAAATGCTTTCTCCCAAGAGAAAAGAGAACACATGTCCAAACACAGACTTGTAGACAAATATTCACAGCAACTTTATTTCTAATATTCCCAAATGGGAAACAAACAAATATTGATCAGCAGGTGAACAGATAAATTGTGGTGCATCCATACAGTGGAAATACTACAAAGTATAGAGACAAAGGGGCCTGAGGAAACATTTGGAAGTGATGGATGGATATGTTCTCTATGTTGCTTGGGTGATGGCTGTTGCACAGGTATATGTATATATCAAAACTTACCAAATTGTATATGTTAAATATGTAGTTTACTGAATGTCAATCATATCTCAATAAAGCTGTTAAAACATGTTACACTCTCCTAATGGCTGCATCTCAGGGAAAACCTTTAGTAGCTTAATAATATGAATACTTGATAACTGAATACACTATCTTCATTTATCCTCTCCCACTGAAAAAGTCAAGATTTAAAAATGTCATCTGCATGGGTATTAACATCAATTTTTTATAACATTTATATCTGTTAAATCTAGAATCCTCCATTCATCTACACTGATCAAAATTAACTAACAAGCTGACAAAGCTTCTCTTTGTGCAAGCATAGCCTCAGTGGGAAAGTCATCAAACCAGAAAGTCAAATCAGCCTTTTTTATAATCACACTGAAATCCATTAATACCTGCAGATGGGTCACCAGTAAAGACAAATAAAGCAGTGCATAAAATGCACATAAACAATAGAGCGGGAGGGCAAGCCACAAAAGAGTAAAAGCTGGAAGCACAGAAGATGAATTTATCTGTAGGAATATGTTTTAGAATTTACTTTTTTGGGTATATACAGATTATTAAAAAGGACAGGTGGTTTCTATTCTGAGCTGAAGGCTGGAGTTGTGTTACATACAGTCATGTACTCATGAGTACTATGAAGAGTAGGGTGTAAAACACGAAACTTCTATAGTCACTTCATATATTTCACAACCTAAGAACTCACTAATAATTTCTGACAGACGAAAAACGCAACCTCCCTTTTCTAGGTGACCCAAAAAGAAGAAGGGGAAGAGGCTCAGATATGTGAAAGATGACATGCTCTGTTGATGCAGTTGGATTTGGAACTTAGTTCACGGCCTCAACCAAACCCAATTTTCTCTCTGCCATTACTAGAGCAATTATCTAAACCTCGACAATTAAAAAAAATATACTTACCATGAAAATTTTCCAAACACAGTAAATAGAGAAGAAGTAACCCAGGAAATTAAAGTATTTCCCTTTGAAAGTTTTGGAGTATTCTATTCTCTCCTGAGGGAGAACAAACACAAAACACGGTTAGTCTTAGCAAAATGTATATTTACATTCTACAAAAATATTTCTGCCTCTATGAATCACTGTTCAGGCTAAGGATTAAAACCACACACAATAATAATATTAAAATAACAATAATAATATTAAAATAACAATAATAGTAGTAGTGGGAAAATTTATTGAATGATTACTTTAAACCAAAAATTAGGATAAACATCTTACATGCAGTGTCTACTTTAATCTTCATAACAACTCTTATGAGGTATGTCCTTTTTAATTTTGCAGATGAGAAAATGAAGTCTTAGAAAGGTTAAATAACTTGCTTAAGGACACACAGCTAGTGAGTAAGGGAAGTTAGGCTCAGGTCTACCTGTCTCCAAAGCCTATGTTTATCTCTATGCTATGCAGCTATTCCTGTGAAGTGATCCTCAAAAAGGATTAAACTAGTTCGAACAACCTTAAATAATAGATTTTGCATGTTTATATTATATTGCATTTTAGGTGTACGTAGGAAAGTTTCTTTTTGTAGTTAGGTTCCTTTTTAATCTGGCTCCTTTAAAATAGAGCTAGACCACAGCAAGGGCTTCCCTAGTGGCCCAGTGGTACAGAATCCACCTGCCAGTGCAAGAGACTTGGGTTTGATCTCTGGGTCAGGAAGATACCCTGGAGAAGGAAACGGTAATCCAGTCCAGTATTCTTGCCTGGGAGATCCCATGGACAGAGGAGCCTGGCGGCCTATAGTCTATGGGATCACAAAAGAGTCAGACATGACTTAGGGAATAAACAATAACAATAGTAGATGGATGTCTTACTCCTCTTACAATATTACTAACTTGCAAGAGAATAAAAAACAATCACAGGAGCTACCATAGGAACCACCCTCCTGATCTTGGCCATCAGTAGGAAGTGATGTGTGCAACCTTTCTAGATGATTAAAAGCTTCTTCTGACTATTCCAATAATTTCCATTTTTGAGAGTGTTCCATTAAGGGTTTTGCTACTGGTAGGAGCAATGTCACAAAGAATCCAGGTATCAATGCTTCATGACTGATCCTGAAGCTACTGAGGTGCCTCTTACATGGCTTGGCCATAGAGGATGCTACAAAGCCTATTTAGTCTTGCTCTCTCTTCAATCACATTGGTAAAAACCACACTTCAGTTTCCTTGCTCTGTACCTTGGTAGCATATAGATCAGCTGTTTCCAGAAAAAGTTGCCTGCTTAGTTCTTCCAAAGCGTCCACTTCCTGTTGAATAAGAGTAAGATCTGGCACAAAATGGGCATCAAGGTTTAAATCACAAAGAAGTTTCAAGGAATAGCAATGAAGAAGGCACATGCTTTTGGTTTCTTCTATAGCGGGTCCTAGGAACTGCCCATATTTTCAATTTCCTGCTTCACAGCCAGCAGTACTATTTCAGAACTGTTTTTCCAATCTCAGACACAGGTGTATAAAAGCTTTACCATTAAGAGCACCACAACCAAACAGCTACCACTCAGTTTTACACTAGCTTGAAAGTGGCTCGGGTAGGTGGTTCTGTTTATTTTTGCTTTATCTAGTTAGCTTAAGTCAAATGTCATTTTTGATATCTCAAAAGGTTACATAGTAAGAAAAACACCTAAAATATACAGCAAACTTTTCTCTTGAATTATCTTGAATAAATACGATGCTAGGAAAACGGATCTAATGTTTACTGAGTTCTAACACAGGCTGGGATTTATAGACATTACCTTCTTCAGTTCTTTACAGATCTTATCTTCTATCATTCACAACAATCCCATGAGATTGGTGTCCTTATCCATTTTGCAGATAAGGAAAGTAAAGCTCAGAGAGTCAAATATCTTGCTCAAAGTCACACAGCTAATAGGCGTGGAAGCAAAGTCAGAGCTGCCTTACTCCAAGATCTGCTCTTTCCATTACTGTATGCCACTTTCCAAGAACTCAGTGAGGCTGTGTGATTATCCTCTCCATTTAGGAAAGGACTCAGAGAGGTTAAATAACCCTGATACTTTTTTGACTTGGCTTAGTGTTGCTGAGATAGCTTAAACCTAAAGTTTGGCTTTTATGAATTTTTAAGTAATAAAAATAGTAAAGATAGCCCTTTCTAAAACAGAAGTTTAATTGGTTTTAATCCAAATCCTCCCTCCTCTTTGTGATTTTTCCCTCTATTACTCAAATCAGCAAGTGCCCTTCAGCTCCCTCCTCAGTAGTGGCTGCTGTTGGTACAGTTCAGGCCACTGAATACCATGGTTCAGTTACATGTCTGGCTCCCCCATGATTAGGCAGTAAGTTCCTTGAGGAGAGAGGCTATCTTCTGCTCATCAGTTTAGCCCTCTGTCTGGAAATAGGAGACGTGAAATAAATGTTTAAATAAATTTAAAGTCACCTTTCCCCCCTCCCTCTCTCCTGTGGTCATCCCATTTTGTTTGTTCTAATTCCTACCTGCATTTCACACTAAAAAGGTATGTCATAATTTATAGCAAGAACAGGTTACATTTTTTTCCTCCAATTGAGGCAAAAGGGAATTTGTTCTTCCTCAGGCCAGAGATGGGAGTAATAACACATACGCAATCTTACCTCTAGTCCCTCACACCAAATTTTGGCTTGACAGCCTGGTAGCCACAAAGAGATGTGGTTACTCAATTTGGGAATTAGTTTAACACTGCAAGCAGCTGGGCCAAGACAAATTCTTTAACACAATCTCCTTGATTCTTTAAACCAAAAAGTTACTGGAGATAAAGAGCTGCTTAAAATTTGTTTCTAAAACTGACTGCTTTAGAAATAGGCCCTTACAATCGATATACAAACCAGTCATTTTAGGGAGCCACTGTTTTGTGGTGGTTTTTTGGAGTTGGGAAATAAAATAGTGTAGTGGAAAGAACTAAGGAGACCAGAGTTCTGGCCTTACCTTTGCCACAAGCCACTGTGTGACTTAACTTCTCTGGGTCTATTTTCTCATCTGTAAAAAGGAAAGACTGATTTGTTTGGATCCCTTCAGCTCAAAGACAATGGTTTTATTATTTTAGGATTATCTATGGCTTTCTATTTCCTAAGCCCAGTCCTGGCCAGCTGAACTCTGATGCAGTCAGGTATCTTAGAAGAGAATGTCCCTGTCCCAACACTAATTTTTCTTCTGCCCTTGGTGCAGAGTTGAGAAAAAGAAACAGGCCAATGGATAAAGGATACTTTCACTTCCTGGTGCTGAAGTGGTAACGCTCTTTATCATCCCCCAGAATCCTGATGGTTTGTTATGCACCTCCCCCTTCTGGAACATAGTCCTCCGTGTCATTGCCATCCTGAAATAAAAGGAAATATAAAGACTTAGAGAATGAACTTATGGTTGCCGGGGGTGGGGAATGTTGGGAGGTAAGAATGGGGGAAAGAGACAGTCAGGGGGTTTGGGATGGACATGGACACACAGCTATAGTTAAAATAGATAACCAAGAAGGACCTACTGTTAAAAAAAGAAAATGTAAAACTTCAGCAAAGGAGCACGGACCCTCAAAGTCCATTCTTGTCGTCTCATAGCTGCTCCTTTCATTTGCTGAGCTGTTCAGGGAAGGACTGAATTCTGGAGTCCCACTTTTCTACTGCTCACAACTGAGGGAAAACTATACACTCCCAGAAGGAATGTGGAATAGGTGAAGGAGCACAGAACTGCAGTTGGCAATAAATCTGAAGACTGGATCTGCCACTTGTGAGGCTTTAGAGTTCTCAAGTCCTCATCTCTGGATGACTATGAAGATCAGTGAAACAATATATTTACTTATTACCATTATCATTTAAGAACAAAATAAAATAATAGCTAACATGCCTAGATAAAGGATCAGGTACAGGGTAGGAATTCAATAAATGTTTCTTTCCTTCCTTTTCAGAAGCTGACAAGAGAAAAAAAAATCAGAAAATCACACAAACCTGGCCTCTTCTAAAGCACCATTCTCTCTCTAATGTCAATCTCTTCCTATTACTGAATAAATCAGTGGGACATTTGTCCTTCCTATCAGTTTATGGAAGGGCCTACCACATCAGTGGTGGCAGCTGGCATGTTCCAGCCTATCACACAGATATTAAGAACAGGGTCCTTGTGAGAAAAAATAGACCATTTGTTCATAAATGGTTACTTGAAGGGTACAATAGGCCAAGGCCTATTGGCTTAAAAAAAAAAACAAACACAGGATGAGTTTAATAAAGGTAGATTTGTAGAACTAAAGAAGAATTTAACTCAACGTTAACCTCAAAAGAGTGACAAGAGATAGAAGTGGTAAGGATAAAGAAGCAGCATTGGTGTTCATGGTTAGGACCAATACAAACGGTACCAATGGTATCAAATACCATATGGCATTTCTGTAGGCTAAACTAAGCCGTTGGCTAAAATAATAACAATAAAGAAGACTGCCCTGGCGGTCCAGTGGTTAAAAATCTGCCTGACAATGCAAGGGACATGGGACTGGTCTCACATGCCTTGGAGCAACTAAGTCCATGTGCCACAACTACTAAAGCCCGTGTGCCCTAGAGCCAGCCCATGCCCCACAAGAGAAGCCACTGCAATGAGAAGCCTTTGCACCACAACAAAGAGTGGCTCCTGCTTGCCGCAACTAGAGTAAGCCTGCACAGAGCAACCAAAGACCCAGTGCAACCAAAAATAAATAAATAAACAAAAAATTTTTTAAAGCATTAAAAAAAAAAAGAACGTTAAGTGTATTGGCCACACTGACTTAACTGTTTCCTTTTAAAATGACCTTTACCTGGACACTGAGTGAATGGAATGTAGTTTCCAAGTTGTATTACTTTCTTCATGGTTCCCCTAGATTTATTACTTCATGGCAAACAGATGGGGGAAAAAGTGGAAACAGTGACAGATTTTATTTTCTTGGGCTCCAAAATCACTGCAGACAGTGACTGCAGCCATAAAACTAAAAGATGCTTGCTTCTTGGAAGTAAAGCTATCACAAACCTAGACAGCATATTAAAAAGCAAAGACATCACTTTGCTGACAAAGGTCCATATATTATTCAAAGTTATGGCTTTTCCTGCAGTCATGTACACATGTGAGAATCGGACCAGAAAGAAGGTTGAGGGTCGAAGAATTGTTGCTTTTGAATTGTGCTGGAGAAGACTCTTGAGAGTCCCTTGAACTGTAAGGAGATCAAATCAGTCAATACTAAAAGAAATCAGTACTAAATATTCATTGGAAGGATTGATGTTGAAGCTGAAACGCCCATAATTTGGCCACCTGATGCGAAGAACAGACTCATTAGAAAAGACCCTGATGCTGAGAAAGATTGAAGGCAGGAGAAGGGGGTGACAGAGTATGAAATGGTTGGATGGCATCACTGACTCAATGGACATGAGTTTGAGCAAACTCCAGGAGATGGCGAAGGACAGGGAAGCCTGGTGTACTGCAGTCCATGGGGTTGCAAAGAGTCGGTCACAACTTAGTGACTGAACAACAAACAACTATATTCATCAGTTTTTATTTACCTTTGTCTTTTAGCAATCTGACTATATAAAACTAGTCAAACTTGTGTTTGACTTAAGCCTCTTAGATCTGTAAATTAATGTTTTCCACCAAATTTGGGAGGCTTTTGGCCATTATTTAAGTACTTTTTTCTGCTCCTTAGTCCTAGAGGACTCCAGCTACAGGTACCTGTTGGACTGCTTGATAGTGCTTCATCCTGAGATTTTCATTCATTTTTCTTTCATCTTTTGTGTCTCTATTCTTCAGACTGAATAATTTCTATTGACCTACTTTCAAGTTCACTAATTGATTCTTCTGCCATCTCAACTCTGCTAAGCCTACCTAGTAAAATTTTCATTTTAGTTACTGTTGTTTTCAGCTTTTGAATTTCCTTTTGCTTCTTTTTAAAAATATAGTTTCTATTTCTCTTTTGAGACTCCTTTTCTGTCACTAATTAATATTGTATATTTTTTCATTTTTTAAAATGTATTTATAATAGCTGTTTTCAAGTCTGTTTGTTAAAGCTATTATCTGCGCCCACCTAGAGTTAAATGTCTATTAGTTGCTTTTTATCTTGAATATGGGTTGCACAGTTCTGTTTCTTTGTATTCCCAGCAAGCTTTGACTGAAGACTTGACTTTGTAGATATTATGTTTCACTGACTTTCTAATCTGTTTTATTTTTCTGAGGACTGTTATTTTTTTGTTCTAGCAAGCAGTTTATCTAGCTGTACTTGAACTGTTAGCTCTACCAGGTAGAAAATTGTGATAACTAGCTCAAATTGGGAGGCTGATTCTTCTGAGAGCAACTCAAATTATGAAGACATGCTGCAGGACCACAAGGCATCCCAGATCCTGACTTCAGGGTCTATAGGGGTTCATGTATAGATCAGAGCCAAATCTTAAGAAAGATTAGTGATGAAATGGCTTAAAAGTACACATCTGCATTTGATGTGGGTCATGACTTTATATTCATCTCTCTACATGAATAAAGTAAATATAGTCAAAGGGAGAATAATCCTGGAAATCCAAACAGTATGTTTCTATAAAAAACAGTATGTTTTAATACTGAATAACATTGCTCTTATTGTTGTAGTCTAAAAATCAACATTCATATTCATTCATATAAAATAAACTGTATAGTCTGAATATGAATGAAACATATACAAGTAAATAAATGTATACACATGTGTATCTACTTCCGGTCCCCTAGTGAAGATGTATACAAATGGAGATAAAGAATTAGTTGGTGAATCTGGACCTCTTTATCATTCCAATATCTATTGTTCTCTCTTACATTGTCTTCTGACTTGATTATGTATCTTACTATAGGAAAGTGTCAAAAGAAGACACATGAAATGGAAAAACACTCATCAACTTAAAACTTCTATGACACCATTTTTATATGAGTAATATTAACTCTAATAAAAACAGTAGACTAATAAGTTTCACGAAGGTAGAAATTGATTACCTTGCTCATCATTCTATCTCCATGTACTATTCAGCATTTAGTACAGCGTCCAACATAAACTAAGCTTTCTACAATTAAGTGAATGATTCATTCATATGAATGAATAAAGGCAAAATATTAAAATCAAATGATTGTCCTGCCAAGATTATTAATAAATAGTTTCCCTGAGCTATTTATAGTTCACTATTCTAAGAAGTCTGCATGTCAGTCAACTCATTATTATTATTTCCATTTTATAGATAAGTAAATCAAGACATAAGGAAATAAAGCAACTACCTTAAAGTCACACTGAGCTGTAGGCCAAGGACTCAGATCCAGATAGTCTGAATCTAGCGTTTGTGCTTTTACCCACTGAGACACAAATTTCTAGAAATGCCACTTTGAAAACAAGCATTTTAAAAGTACTTTTTAAATAATAAAAACAAAAATAGTTGGAAGATCTGAAGGATTTTATAAAGTAGTTGGAGAAAAGGAGGTTGAAACAAAGTATGAAAAAGTTTATAAAAATGCAGGACAATAGACTGGTAAAACACTCAATGTAGAATACCTTCAAATATAAAAGATATTCTAAAACTTATCTAAGAGAATTTATATTTGAAGTTAGGAAGTAAGGTTGATTTGAAAATTTTCCTTCACACAAGATTAGACACTAAAGTCTCTGGTGGTTCCCTAACTTAAAAATAAATGAGATGAAATTCCCTGTTACCACCAGTCATGTCAAATTTCCTTGTTGAGGAATTTGAACAGCACAAGTTTTTAATATGCCTATAGCTCACCTTTTTTTTTTGCTTATGATCATATCCATAGTTTGGAGCAGTCGCCGTTCCAGGGCTAGAATATCTGTGTCAGTCACATTCCTATAATAAGCATAAGCTGTTAGCAGAGTTTGGGGTTCCATCTTTAGGCATAATACAGGGCAGCTGGAGAAACAGAGGAATCTCAATCATTACCCAGTAATTTAAGGAACTGTACTTTTCCTGGGGAATATTAAAATAAGTATAATAAGCAAAAAAATGCTTTTATTGTCACTTTTTAATAGCCCAATATGCCTGGGGCCTCAGGGGAGCAGAAGGTAACTAGCTATTTTATAGATTTCCTTGGACTTGATCCAGTGACATTGAGGACATATGTGTATCTACACTTTTAACTTGGCATTGTCGTCTACTGTTTTACTTTTGGGAGGAACCAATTTGCTGAAGTTGGGACTGGCTCACATTGCTGTCCACTAGAAATGTGCTTTAAAAAGTGGGAATGAAAGGGGCTGAAGAAGGTCAGATTGAAATTGCCATTTAAAAAATAAATGTAGGATAAATAACAAGGGCAAGCAATATATAAGTAATAAGACTCATTTAGAAAGATTTCTAGGCCAATATCCAAAAGAACAGAGAAGAATAAAAAGGCAGTATCATTGGGGGCATGATGTTACATATGTATTCAAGAAGTAATGAGAAGAAAAGAAAAACAAAATTCTCCTTACCTGAGGAAGTAGGACATGTAAGTATACGGACAGTTGACAGCACCAAATCCAGAAAGAAGAGCCATGAGAGTCACCCCAATCACACCTACCCGGCTGATAAGTTGTTCTATGGATAAGATCCCTAAAAATATGAAAGCACATTAATGCCAGGTGATACAGATAAACTGGCTTTCATCTCACAGCAAAAGGAAACATCACTGAAAACAACAACCATTACTTTTAGCTAACTTACATAAGCTAAATTAATTATTAATATGTGGATTTTTCTCTAATAAATATAAAAGTCTATTGATTTTCTTCTTATCCCAAATGCTTCCAGAATCATCTCTATTCTTGGGTAATGGTAAAATAACAATAAATAACATTTGCTGACTATTTACTCAAGGTAACGTGAACTCTAACAAAGTAGTACTTTTAGGAAAGCAAATCTGCTGGAAAAGTATAAATAGGAAGTAATACTTTCCACTATAGTTACCTTCAGTCTACATATTTTCCCCTAATGTCATCAGTTCTTTAGCTATGTCTTATTCACTTTTGCCACCAATAAGCACATAATGCATCTAATAAATGGGTTGAATTTATAGAATGAGTAAGTATGTGAGTTTTAGATACTCAATTTTATTCCAATTCTCAATTGTTTCCTATTCTTTGATAATGCTGAAAATCAGCATGGTAGTTAAAATAAATGCTATTTTTGATGTATTTGGAATAAGTAAAAGAAAGCAATGCTAAGAGTAACTCAGGAAGTCTGGTGTCACAGGAAAAAACTAATTTAAATTTGGTCTCACTTCCTATTTCTAGGATAGAGTCGACTTCAGCCATCCACTCCTGTGGCCTAACACCAGAGGGACCATTCAGGAATTCTATGGGCTCTGAAGCTGTACTTCTAATATCTAAGTCCTTTTGTGCCTGTATTTCCACTACCCCATTTTAGAGCTCACTGTGACCTCTGGTTTCTAGTCTTTTGCATCCCTGACCTTCCAATTCCTTCTTTGCTGAACCTGGACTCCAAGCTTGTTCAGCTTCTCTCGTCAGGACCCTCAGCCCCTACTCTTCTCCTAAAGCATCGATCCTGCAAACTCCTAACCCTAGATCAACCTGACACTCTGCCTTCCCAGTGCCCATGCCTGAGCTGCGCAAAACTACTACAATGCATGCTGACACTGATGCCATTATAACAGTCTTAACAGAAATCATTTGCTACTAAGGAATCCTTTTCTTGACCTTGGTCAGCCATCTCTCCCTCCACCCCTTAGCAGATATACTTTAACCCATTTTTCCAGTCTTTGTTCTTTTTAGCTAATGTGCTTATCATATAAGGAAGAAGTTATTAGACATCAACTACCTTGAAACATTTACATCTGCAATCATCCTTCTAGCTTGCCCCTTTCAGAACAAGATGGTGTCCACAGCTAAGGCTTCTCTTCCTGTGCTTTTGATCTAATGCCCCTTCTACCTCCTCTAAAATTTGTTCTACTGCCTGTCCACTCTCTCTCTCCCCTACTCTTTTATCTTCAATCTTTCCTTCTTTGCTGATTTTTTCCTTTCAGTTTCAAGTTTCTTTCCTAAGAAAAAGTCTGTCCTTGGCCTTGAGTGTACATCTAGTTACCAATCCTCTCTATTTACCCCTTAAATGGAGAAGCTTCTTTCACGTCCATTTATTCTTCAACTGGCTGCAATTCAGCTTTCATACCACTGTTCTACACTGAATGAAAGTGCTTTCAAGAAAAATCACAATGGCAATATAATAGGTAATATTCACCAAGCACCTATTATATACTACATACTGTATTTAGCATTCTACTTGTATTAATTCACTTAATTCTCATAACAACTCAGGTGGATATTACTGAAGATCTCATTTTACAGATGATGAAATTGAGGCACAGAGTAGTTAAGTAACTTAGTCAAGCTAACATAGCTAATAAGTGGCAGAGTCAGGATTTAAACCCAAACAGCCTAGCTCCAGAGCCTGGACTCTTAGCCATTATCATAATATGGTCAGGAATTTTCTTCTGATTGCAAAATTAAACATTTTCCAATCCTTGTTTTATTTGATCATTTATGACATTGAATTGTTCCTATTTTACATTATTTTCCTTTCTTGGCTTTTATACTACCATTTCTGTTTTCCTTCTCCACTTGCTTTTTCTTGCTCTGTTTTTGCTCTCCATGGACCAGAATTCCCTCTTTCATTTCAGTCTATACATTTTCCTTGGGTGATCTTGCTTGTTTCCCCAGTTTCACCTAATAGCATTTAGCTGATGATATCTAATTTTTTAGATTCCTGGGATTATCTCCAAGAGGACAGATAAATCTGTACTTTTAAGTTCCTGATTTGTGTATCTAATTACCTACTGAATATCACTTCGATGTGCACAGGCAACACAAATTCTACATATCCTAAACTAAAATTATCTTCCTTTTTCTGTATTACTTTTCTTAGCAAATGACATCATCAACTATCTGGTCACAATAAAAAAAACTATACCATTAGTTTCTATTTGGTCTCTTACTCGGTCTTGAATACACTTCAGGGCTTTACATGATGTCTCTTGTGACTTCCTGCTGAATATACCTTTGGTTCTGTCCTTTAAATCTCAGCTTGAATATCACTTCCTCAGAAAGGTTGATGCTAAGGGCTTGCAATAAATTTGATATCCTTATCTGTATTATTTTCTATGATAGCTTTTGTTCATGGTTGTATCTCTAGCAGTTAATATAAACTAGGTGCTCAACAAATATTTGTAAAATGTTAAGTGAATGAATAAATTCAAATTCTGTTGAAGGTACTCTTCACATATCTCTTTAATTTGTATCCTTTTTACAGGAAGGAATCATGTCTTATTGATCTTTACTTACTGCCTGGCACATGAAAGGTATTCAACAAATGTTTGTTGACTGTGATACATAATTATCACCAAGTTACATTAAAAAAAAAACCCTAAGGGATTAATATAGGTTAGTTATATAAAAAACTGGAAAAATGTGCCCTCTTTTATTCTCTTTAAGGTACTGTCCCTTTATTAAGTATCTTTTTCTGGCTTAAAGTACTTTTAATACTATCTACTTAATCTCAGTATTTCTATGAAGTAAAGGTTAACCATTATAATTCTTATTTTCTACTTCATAAATGGAAAGTCAGATGGATTAAGTGATTTGCTGCTATTTGCTCACACAGATTCCTTATAGCTGCTTCATATGACTTCTAAGTTTCTCTTACTCTTTCCTACCATGGAATGTCTTCCAACCTTCCTAGGTGCAGGCACTGCACAAGGAATACTTTTACAGACATTTTTTCACATAAGTCAAGATTGCATCTTATAGTTTTTTCCATGGTCTCCATAGCAACAAACCACACTGGTTGTTGGGCCAGTTTGGGGAAAGCTCTAAAAGGGCAGTGTAAGCCTCGCTGCTTCTCAGCTTTGCCTAAACTTTTCTTCCTCCTTATTTCTCTTATACGGTCAAATTAGATACTTAAACATTCCAAAATAAAACCAAAATGCTTATTTACTGGAGCACAAAGGAAAGACTAACACTGAAGCTATTCCTTAGCTCTTCTTCTGGGTGTATTCTTCAGGATATCCCCACAGAATTTTAAAAAGGGATGGACGAAGTTACAATAGATGTGATAGTCTTTATCTCCTCTCAGGCACTGTCTGGTTGCACTGGTCACGTGAGTTGACTGCTCTCCAGAAGGCTGGAAAAAGGCATCCGTCACACCTTTGAACTACACGTTACCTTGCACTATAACTGTTAGCAGCCCTGGGGTCCTCTTACCACTAGTGTTCCTCATTTCTAGTATCACAGACAAATCTCTCTCTGGGCATTCATTTGAAACCGTTTATATGAGAAGTATATCATCAGGGCCTCTCTACTCCAAATTTTCCCATACAATGACATGGGCATGCTGATCACATTAGCAAATCATAAGTTCCTACCCAGAGTGTTAGATTCTTGAACTGATCTACCACCTTGGAGAACCAATTTTCTTTTCATTCACTAATTCAATAGATACGTATTAAACACTTATTATGTGCTAGGTTCCATGACAGGCACTAAAGATATAATGATAAATAAGACGTAGTCTCTGACCTCAGGAAGCTCACAGGTTAATGAGGAAGTTGGATAAGGACACAAGTAATCACAAGTTTTAAAGGTGATATAAGTGCACTGAGGCAGGAGAAACTGACATCTCCTAATGACGGCCAGGAAAGTCTTCTTAGAGGAATTGACAAGAGTTGAACACTGAAAGAATAAATAGGTATTTTCCAGGTATAACAGAGGTGAAGGACTATCCAGCCTGATAGAACAGTTCTAGAAACTTTAAGTAATTTGGCAGGACTGGAGGACAGATAGAGAAAGAGAAGTTAGGATGCGGGAAGTCTTGTATGACACGATAAGAATATAAAGGATTTTGGTATGCTGGTGTTTCTTAACTTTTGGGGACTTTTTGATGTTATGTGAAATTTCAAAATAACTACTTTTATGAAAAAAATACACAGTTATTTATGACATTGCAAATGCTTTTAAAAACTGCACATTTCCTCTGACACTCCTGGAGAAGAGTCTTAAAACCTCTCTCCCCCAGATCCCTGCTCTAGGCAATGACTAGACATGAAAGGGCACCTGGAAGGTATGGCAGATTCAAGATACTGGCTTAGGCACCACTCATTTCCGTGCCTTTCTAGCATGACTTCTTTTCCTATAGAATCTGGAAAGCCAAAAGCTCTTTCCCAGATTTCCTTGAAGCTAAGATTCTGAATGTCACCTGGGTTGCCTCATATTCACTTGCCCATGTAAGACCTCAAACACAGACGTGAATAAAGTGGGAGTGAAGACAGCACTTGGGAACTGGAGCAGCTGGAGCCATTTCTACTGTCTGGTCCCCGATCATAGGTCCTAAGTGGCAGGTGACAACTTCTATGGTTTTCTTTTTCCTCCTAATTTAGTACTGCGTGGTTGGGTGTTTCTCTTTACTATGCAGCACTTAAGTTTGATACCCTGCTTTACCAGAATTTCTGAAAACTCCCAATACACTGTAATAAACCACTTCCTGCTTTAAACAGAGTAGAATCTGTTTTCTGCTATAAGAACCTTGATAGGTACAGCTGGTGCTGCTGCTAAGTTGCTTCAGTTGTGTCTGACTCTGTGCAACCCCACAGACAGCAGCCCACCAGGCTCCCCCGTCCCTGGGATTCTCCAGGCAAGAACACTGGAGTGGGTTGCCATTTCCTTCTCCAATGCATGAAAGTGAAAAGGGAAAGGGAAGTCACTCAGTCGTGTCCAACTCTTCACGACCCCATGGACTGCAGCCCACCAGGCTCCTCCATCCATGGGATTTTCCAGGCAAGAGTACTGGAGTGGGTTGCCATTGCCTTCTCTGATAGGTACAGCAGGACAGTAAAATGAAAAGATGTGTATTAAAAAAAAAAGCTTCAGTATATGAAAGTCCCAGTAGACCCATTACAGGCAGGTGCTCTAATCTAACATACATATATATATATATATATATATATATATATATATGAGGAGTATTTATTTCTGAAGTAGTTCTAGAAGAACTTGCTTGTTGAGGGATTTTGCCCATTGATGAGCATAGAAAGCAGGGCTCTGTCCACGACCGGTTGTTGTATTTAAAATGAACTTTTTTGTGTGGAGAGACACTAACTCCTAAAAAGCTTTTCATCTACTAATAGAGTTTTATGTCACTGCTCTTTCCCAGAATACATACATTCCCTAGAGATGATCTTCATTATCACTTGAGCACTGACCATTTACCTTCTGGGTCACAGACCACTTTGGGAATCTCATAAGAGCTTATGGATACTTCACTTCCAAATATACATATACATTCCCATTATTCTGCATAAAATACCAGGGGGCTAAAGTTAAGGATACCTTTCTCAATCCATTATTCCCTTAAAGTTCATTCACTAACCTAAAGTCAAAACTCCTGCTCTAAAATGACAGAAGTCTGTTCCCAAACCAACATCTGATACCTCCTAGGATGAAAGAAAAATTCAGTTCAAAACCAGACATTTTTTTAGAGAAATAACTTGCTGTGTTTCCCATAATAAGTAGTTTATAAAAATTGATTTTTTTCAAAGTAGAAAATGATAAACAACCCTTTTCCTCTCCCCACCACATACACTCACCATGTTTGGGGCTGAGAATGGGAAATGGATCTCCTAGTTTCCAGAAGAAATACATAAAGGTCAACCATAAGAGACAGGAAAAAAGCAGTCGCTGTTTATGTACTAAGAAAGAGAAGACAAGGTGAAGTAAGTATATATAAAACAGTTTTCTTTACATAAGTTTATGGGATCATCCTAATTAATATTTGGCTGCCTTGCTCACTTGGTAAATGAATGGTAGAACAACATAAGTTTTAGAAGTTGTTTTCTAAACTTCTTACCATTATAAGAGAAATCTAGTTGAATTAGGGGAGTCTTTTTTTTAAGAATGAAGAAGTCTTTTAAAATGACAGTTGAAGAGGGGGAAAAAGTCATTTTCTGATAAAGTACTAATAACAATCCCCAGTACAAATCAAAAAGTACAAATAGTACCCTGAATTGGAAAAATGAAAGGAAAGACATTCTAGTAGAAAGAGAAATAAAGTTGTGGCAGGACAAATAACCTAATCATTCATTTAATATTTATTTTGTGCTAACCTTTTAAAGATGCTGTATATGAGATGCCCCCAAATAACAGTAGCTACTGAAAGTAATATAGAAATGAAGCGCTCTGCAGCCTCAATCCCTAAGAACACTCATCTTAATCATGTGCTGATATGAGGGTAAAATACTCACGTAGTTGGATGTTGCTCACAATAAAATAGCCAATGTAAAAAGGCACCATGAAAACCAGAATCAACAAAATTACACACAGGTTCATTTTCCAGTGAAAATAACGGGAGCTGAAACAAATGTCAAAGAATTATCACTAGGAGGGGAAAAGGGCAGCTATTTTCACTCTCTTTAGTCTTCCAAAGGCTCTCTTGCTGTTTGAACTCAATACTGAATATATTTCCTCTCATTAGTCAACTAGGCTGTTACTATCTACTCATTTATAGAGATTAAAAAATTTATTATAAAGTTCTGAAAGGTATATATGGCCATAGTAACCTCCTAAGAATTTCATTTTTTTAATTGAGACTGTTAATGCTCTGGTTATATTAATAGGCAATATATAATAACATATATCAATATATATTATTACTGGTAGATGACTATTGTTTCACTTAACACTGGGAGTCATATTTCAATATAAGAGTTAAAAGAAAATAAATGTTAATAATATGCATTATAAAGACACATAAATACTTCTTCTGTAACCTCAGTATAACTAAACATCTGATCTGCATGATTACTTTCACTACTGCTTATAAATTATTTTATTTATTGATTTTTAGGACTTTTTATGACAATTTCCTGAGACATAATTCACATATTTAAAGTGTACAATATAAGGGTTTTCAGCATATTCACATTGTGCAACCATTACTACAATCAATTTTAGAACATTTTCATCAGTCCACAATGAAACCCAGTACCCATTAACAATCACTCCCCTTTCTGTTCAACCTCCCCAGTTGAAGAGGAAGAGGAGCTTTCTGTATAGCTCAGTCAGTAAAGAATCTGCCTGCAATGCAGGAAACCTGGGTTCGATTCCTGGGTCAGGAAGATTCCCTGGAGAAGGAAATGGCAACCCACTCCAGTATTCTTGCCTGGAGAATCCCATGGGCAGAGGAGGCTAGCTGGACTCCTGCCAGGGGGTTGCAAGAATCGGACACAACTTAGCAACTAAACCACCACCACCACCAGTCCTAGGAAAGTGCCAATATACTCTGTCTCTATGGGCTTGCACATTCTGGACATTTCATGTACATTGAATCATGTAATATATGATCTTTTGTGACTGACTTCTTTAACTTAGCATTAAGTTTTCAAGGTTCATCCGTGTGCAGCATCTATCAGTGTTTCACTTCTTTTTATGGCTGAATAATATTCATATCGCATCTGGTCCCATCACTTCATGGGAAATAGATGGGGAAACAGTGGAAACAGTGTCAGACTTTATTTTTGGGGGCTCCAAAATCACGGCAGATGGTGACTGCAGCCATGAAATTAAAAGACGCTTACTCCTTGGAAGAAAAGTTATGACCAACCTAGGTGGCATGTTGAAAAGCAGAGACATTACTTTGCCGACTAAGGTCCGTCTAGTCAAGGCTATGGTTTTTCCTGTGGTCATGTATGGATGTGAGAGTTGGACTGTGAAGAAGGCTGAGCACCGAAGAATTGATGCTTTTGAACTGTGGTGTTGGAGGAGACTCTTGAGAGTCCCTTGGACTGCAAGGAGATCCAACCAGTCCATTCTAAAGGAGATCAGCCCTGGGTGTTCTTTGGAAGGAGAGATGCTGAAGCTGAAACTCCTGGCCACCTCATACGAAGAGTTGACTCATTGGAAAAGACTCTGATGCTGGGAGGGATTGGGGGCAGGAGGAGAAGGGGATGACCGAGGATGAGATGGCTGGATGGCATCACTGACTCGATGGACTTGAGTTTGAGTGAACTCCAGGAGTTGGTGATGGACAGGGAGGCCTGGCGTGCTGCAATTCATGGGGTCGCAAAGAGTTGGAATGACTGAGAGACTGAACTGAACTGAATATTCATACCATTGTATGGATATGCCATATTTCGTTTATCCATTCATTAGCTGGTGGACATTTGGTTGTTCCACTTTTTAACTTTTCCACCATTTGCATATCTTATTTGGAGAAATGCCTACTCAGATCCTTTGTCCATTTTTTTTTCCTTTGTCTAATTTTTGACTGTGTTTTTTTTTTTTTTTGTCATTGAGTTGTTAGAGTTCTTTACATATTCAAGATAGAAGTCTTATATCAGATTTATGGTTTACAAAAATTTTCTCCAATGTCTGGGATATCTGTAAACTTTCTTGATGGTGTCCTTTGTATTTATTGATTTTAAACTTACTTAAAACTAGGCCTGGTTTCAAAGAAGGTTAAGTAGTTAAATGGCTTATGAGTATATCTTAAATACAAGATGATGAAAAAAACTATAAGGTAATATGAAAGGAAGGAAAAACAATGGCAAAATATAGGTAGAATATCAGGCTAGGCCTGATGGTTATTATGAAAATTCACACCTTAGAGTTCTAGAAACTTGCTACAGGTGGGTCATAAATTTAGCTTACATTTTCTAATGGCCAACGTAAAATAGAAAATTCGATCAGTTTGATACATCATAGAGTATGTAAGAAAAACAAATTATAAGGGAAGCATAATTATTACTAATTATAACTGAATTATTACCATGATCATATTGAAATTTCTCCAAAGATTTCTTAAAGAAGAAAATATGAGGGCAATTAACAATGTTCTTCACACCATCCTTTCAAGAGAAACATCAGTGAGTTTCTGTGGGCTATTTCTTACTTTTTACTCCTTAGTGGATATGGCAGGAATCATAAAACACAGAGCTATTTAGTAAAGGCTATCCTACAGAGAGCCAATACCATTTAGTATAATATAAATAAACTGACAGCTTTTGCTCATCTGGATTACCCACTTTTGAGCATTTAGAGAAACAACATGCACATCCTCCAGGCAACTGTACTCAGTATTTCAACTAAGTTTCTAAAAGATACTGGGAGGCAGTGGGTTTGAAATATCAAGTGTAATCCATATTGCCCATTAAAAGCAAACCATATATTTTAACTGCAATTTGAGCTGAGGGTAAAGTGACAGTCTCTTGAGAAAATTAAGGATACCAACAAGATTACATATTTGAATAGGAGGTTACAGCACTTCTGCTTACAGATGAGCCAAAAGAATACTCTTGTTCAGGTCAAAGATTTTCCTTTGAAAACTATTCTGAATAGTCAATGCATAGTTAATAATATATGATCACAATCCATAATTCTGTTACATTGTAGGACCAACTGTTAGTATAAAAAACAGGTATAACTGAAGCCTACCCAGTCCCCAAAAAGGACCTACAGAAGAACCAGATTTAGCAATGTTACGTTCATAAACTTTAAGATAAGCTATTTGAGGAATATAAATCCAAGTAACTGAGTGACATATCTTACTATATGGGATTATTAACAATAAATGAGTCAAAAGTTGGGGGACATCAGCTACCAAAAACAGTAATTTTGGTTTTAGACTGAGTCAAAGTCCTTTCTAAACTACCTAGACATTACTCATGGCCAGTCAGTCACCTGTTTTTATAAATGAAGTTTTCCTGGAACACAGTCATACCCATTTGATTACATATTGCCTCTGGCTGCTTTGGCTCTTCAATAGCAAGGTTGAGTAGTTACAATAGAAATAGTGTGGTCCACAGAGCCTAAAATATTTACTCTCTGGCTCTTTACAGGAATGGTTGCTGACCTCTGGTTAGATAGCAGTAAAACTTTCAGGTTGTGATAATAAAAAATTTTTTTTCTAGTTTTATTGAGAAATAACTGACACAGACCACTAAATAAGCTTTAGGCGTCCACAATGATGGTTTGATTTACATATATTGTGAAATGATTAAAAAGGTTTAGTCAACATCATTCTCTCATTTAAATACAGTAAAAAAAGAAAAAAAAACCTCTCAAACTCTCATGATGAGAACTCTTGGGATTTACTCTTAACTTTCCCACATATCACACAGCAAATTAGCCACCTTCCTTCAATTTCCCCTCCTCCAAACTCTGCTGCTGCACTTCAGTTGTGTCCGACTCTGTGCGACCCCATAGACAGCAGCCCACCAGGCTCCCCTGTCCCTGGGATTCTCCAAGCAAGAACACTGGAGTGGGTTGCCATTTCCTTCTCCAATGCATGAAAGTGAAAAGGGAAAGTGAAGTTGCTCAGTCATGTCCGACTCTTAGGGACCCCATGGACTGCAGCCCACCAGGCTCCTCCGTCCATGGGATTTTCCAGGCAAGAGTACTGGACCAAACTCCCTCTAGCAACCACTAATCTGATCTCTTTTTCTAAGAGTTTGGTGTTCTTAATTTTGTTTTTGCTTTTAGGTTCCACATATAAGTGAAACCATACAGTATTTGTCTTTCTCTGTCTGATTTGTTTCACTTAGCATAATGCCTTCAAGGTCCATCCATGTTGTCACAAATGGAAGGATTTCATCATTCATCACTGTATATACACTTCATACTTTATCCATTCATCTCTCCATGGACACTGAGGTTGTTTCATGTCTTGACTACTGTAAATAATGCTGCAATGAACATGAGGTGTTTCGAGTTAGTGTTTTCATTTTCTTTGGACATACTTTCAGAGGTGGAATTGCTGGATCATATGGTAGTTCTATTTTTAGTTTTTTGAGGAGCCTCCACACTGTTTTCCATAGCATCTGTATCAATTTACAATCCCAGCAACAGTGCACAAAGGTTCCCTTTTCTCTGCAAGACCACTATTTGTTATCTTTTGTCTTTCTGATAATAGCCACTCTAACAGATATGAGGTGTCATCTCTCTAATGACTAGTAATGTTGAGCATTTTTTCACATACCCGTTGGCCTGATAAATCTTTGGAAAATGTCTATTCAGGTCCTTTGCCCATTTTAAAATTGGATTATTTGCTTTTTCGCTATTGAGTTACAAGTTCTTTATATGCTTTGGATATTAACTCCATATCAAATACACGATTTGCAAATGTTTTTTCCCTTCTATAGGTGATCTTTTCATTTTGTTGATGGTTCATTTTGCTGTGCAGAAGCTTTTTAGTTTGATATAGTTCCACCTGTTTGTTTTTTATGTTGCTGTTTGTGCTTTAGGTGTGATTTCCAAAAAAAATATTTTCAAGGAGTTTTTCTGCTATATTTTCTTCTAAGAGCTTCATGGTTTCAAGTTTTACATTTAAGTCTTTAATCCATTTCAAGATCTCTTCAAGAAAATTAGCAATACCAGGGGAACATTTCGTTCAAAGATAGGCTCAATAAAGGACAGAAATGGTATGGACCTAACAGAAGCAGAAGATATTAAGAAGAGGTGGCAAGAATACACAGAATAACTATACAAAAAAGATCTTTATGACCCAGGTAATCACGATGGTATGATCAGTCACCTACAGCTAGACATCCTGGAATGTGAAGTCAAGTGGGCCTTAGGAAGCACCACTACAAACAAAGCTAGTGGAGGTGATGGAATTCTAGTTGAGCTATTTCAAATCCTAAAAGGTGAGGCTGTGAAAGTGCTGCACTCAATATGCCAGCAAATTTGGAAAACTCAGCAGTGGCCACAGGACTGGAGAAGTTTTCATTCTAATCCCAAAGAGAGACAATGCCTAAGAATGCTCCAGCTACCGCACAATTGCACTCATCTCACACACTAGTAAAGTAATGTTCAAAATTCTCTAAGCCAGGCTTCAACAGTACGTGAACTGTGAACTTCCAGATGGTCAAGCTAGATTTAGAAAAGGCACAGGAACCAGAGTTCAAATTGCCAAAATCCGTTGGATTATCAAAAGAGCAAGAGAGTTCCAGAAAAACATCTATTTCTGCTTTATTGACTATGCCAAAATCTTTGACTGTGTGGATCACCACGAACTATGGAAAATTCTTAAAGAGATGGGAATACCAGACCACCTGACCTGCCTCTTGAGAAATCTGTATGCAGGTCAGGAAGCAACAGTTAGAACTAAACATGGAACAACAGACTGATTCTAAACAGGGAAAGGAGTACATCAAGGCTGTATATTGTCACCCTGCTTATTTAACTTATAAGCAGAGTACGTCATGAGAAACAGTGGGCTGGATGAAGCACAAGCTGGAATCAAGACTTCCAAGAGAAAAAGCAATAACCTAAGATATGCAGATAACACCACCCTTATGGTAGAAAGTGAAGGAGAACTAAAGAGCCTCTTGATGACAGTCAAAGAGGAGAGTGAAAAGTTGACTTAAAGCTCAACATTCAGAAAACTATGATCATGGCATCTGGTTCCATCACTTCATGGCAAATAGATGGGGAAACAGTGGAAACAGCGAGAGACTTTATTTTTAGGGGCTCCAAAATCACTGCAGAGGGTGACTGCAGCCATGAAATTAAAAGACGCTTACTCCTTGGAATAAGGACCAACCTAGATGGCATATTAAAAAGCAGAGACATTACTTTGCCAAGAAAGGTCTATCTAGTCAATGCTATGGTTTTTCCAGTAGTCAGGTATGGATGTGAGAGTTGGACTATAAAGAAAGCTGAGTGTGGAAGAATTGATGCTTTTGAACTGTGGTGTTGGAGAAGATTCTTGAGAGTCCCCTGGACTGCAAGAAGATCAAACCAGTCCATGCTGCAGTCCATGGGGTTGCAGAGTCAGACAACCGAGCGACTGAACTGAATCCATTTCCAGTTAATTTTTGTGAGTAGTATAAGATGGGGGTCAAGTTTCACTCTATTACATGTGAATATCTAATTTTCCCTCCATCTTTTATTGAAGATGTCTTCTTCAATACTGAAAAGATAGTGAAGTCTTTTCTCCATTGAGTATTCTTGGTTCCCTTGTCAAACAGTTGACTGTATATGCTTTGGTTTATTTCTGGACCCTTACATAAAATTTAATAATTAGCATGTAAAATAGCACTTGCCTAGTCTCAATAGTCATAGGATCTATATTTAGCTCACCCAAGAAAGGTTTGGATTATTAAAGAACAAATTTAAAAACCACAAAGTCAGAACATATTCCTGTTTCACAAGTTCTTAATTTATCCATCAAGAGACTATAATCATCAACTCTGATTCTCAAAATAGGAATTTGAGAATATAATCTGTTTATAAGTCTCAAGACTCAGGAATCTATATATAATGAGTTACACAGCTTAGCTTAGCTCAGCATTGATTTCTGACTACAGAGCCAATGCCACTTTATTCTTAAGAATTTTCCATGTAGTGATTTTTAAAAAGTACAACAAAACTCTACACAGAATAGCTGATGTACTCTAAACACAAATACTGGCCCCTTAAAAAAAGGAAGCTTGCAGTTTAACTAGCAAGAAATATTTTGGATAGACTGTTCATAACAGGTCTATTTTTTGGAGGACAGGAGTTACTTTTTAAAATTGCTTTAAAGAACACTCTTAAGTTCAATCAGACTTGAACATGCCTATGAAATAAACAAAATTAACTAGATTGTTAAGAACTGGAGTTTAGTCTTCATAGAAGCCCTTAACTAGCTCGGAGGAATTTGGATCTTTTCAGGTAGAGATTTCTCCATCAGCAGGATAATGTGAAGAGCTCTTCCTTGGATTCAATCAGAGAGCAGCTTGAGAAAAATAAAACTTCTTGTAGTAAAGCCTGGGACCTAGGTTCTCACAGCCCAGTCTCAATTAGTACTTCAGAACTAATGTTCAGACTTGTTTTCCTGCTATTTTACAATCTTTGTCAAGCCAGTTACTAGGTTCCTGGAACCCATATTGGCTATGATTATTACAGTTACTGAGACTAAGCTAACTACACGTGGATTTTTTTTCAGCTATGGGATCCCAGTAAATCTTCCACCATAAAGAAAGTAACATAGCTCTCTTTAAGAGGAGACATAATTAGTACTCTTACTCACCTGCTATTCAATACTCCTAAGATTTCAAAGATGATGAGCTCAAACATGGTGCAAGAAAATGCGAAAGTTACAGAGAAGATCACCTGTACCACATACTGACGCACCTGTTAAAAGTCAAATAGAGACTAAAAGTCATTTCCTTGTGTGAAATATTGAGTTGATGATTACAAGTCAGAAAACTTATTTTGAAGAAATTCTCAAGTTATTAGAAACAGGACCATGACAGTAACCTGTCTAGAGCTAAAAGAATAGATGAAAATAGGTTGTACTTCTAATGCATAGGTCACTATTACCATCATCCTCTTGTGGATGAAAAATTTAAAGCACAAGATGAAGTGACAAGGTCAGAAGTAGCACTTAGAATTCCTGATGTACAGTGACAAAAAATGACAGATTTAGATATACAGGTTAGTTCTAAAAGGGTTTCTTCAACATTCTGCACAGACCTTGAAACAGTTTTAGAACCTCTCCTAGGAGGCCTTACAGTAGTGAGCAGAAGAGAATCTCTAGAATTCTGGGCTCTTTTAGACAACAACTCAAACTCCCTGGGGAAGTTTAATGGAGAACATACTAGAAATGACCCCAGATAGTCCATGACCATTGAGCTTATTACTAAATGAGGAAGATTAATCAGGAAATGTCCAGTTAAGGCTGTTGTCTTTCTGAATTCAAACCCTAAGATATGAATCAGACCAGCCTTAGAATTAACTTAGGATGTCAGACTGATAATTAACACTGAATGCCAGATACCCAAATGAATGAGTACATTTATGAGACATTACAAGTTAAATTCTCTCCCAAAGAACTATTTGCTATTGGTGTGTATACTAATATCACTATACCATGATATTTCTTGATCCTGGCTTCTGGGCTATATATGACTAGCATTAAAAAAAAAAATCAACTAAGGTTAATTATATTCTCCAATTTAAGAATTATATATTATAGTAGCAAAAGCTTCCCATCTTGGGAGTGAACATGATTATCTTTAAAAATTTTTTTTGACCATCACAGGTCATGAAAGTTCAAGCATAAATGGTTTTTTAATTGAAGTATGCTGCTGCTAAGTCACTTCAGTCATGTCTGACTCTGTGCGACCCCACAGACGGCAGCCCACCAGGCTCCGCCATCCCTGGGATTCTCCAGGCAAGAACACTGGAGTGGGTTTCCATTTCCTTCTCCAATGCATGAAAGTGAAAAGTGAAAGTGATAGCTGGTTTAAAATGTTTCAGATGTACAGCAAAGTGATTCATACACACACACACACATATTTCAGATTTTTTCCATTACAGGTTATTATAAGATACTGAATACAATTCCTTGTGCTCTACAGTAGACCCTTGTTACTTATCTATTTTATATGTAGTAGTGTTTATCTGTAAACCCAAAGTCCCAATTTATCCCTTTTCCCCCTTCCTCCACTTTCCCCATGGTAACCATGAGTTTGTTTTCTATGTCTGTGAGTCGACTTTTATGTTGTAAATAAGTTCACCTATATCATTTTTTTAGATTTCACATATAAGTGATATAATATGATAATTGTTTTTCTCAAACATGATTTTTTCTTTAATGGAGGTATTTTTCTTTTCCCATTTAAAACAATAAGTTGACATAATATTAGCATAATCAAAATGATCTCTTCTCACCTCGTAGTCCTTAAACAGCTGTCGCATGAAAAAAAGCCACCCAAATCCAAAGAAAAGTATCTGGGGGAGAAAGAAGATAGAAGATCAGCATGTCAATACATAATCTTTTAAGAAATGCCTTTTACAGACTATTTTATGATAAAAGGTTGCCTAACTAAATAGCTTATTTTAGAGATTAAAGGTGACATCCACTCATATAACACCTACTTATTAAAGTCCTCAACAGTGGACCAGATGTTGAAATGCGCTTCAATTTTTGAAATTATCCTTGTTTTAGAACATGTTTTAAGTTGGGCACAAATTAAGATAGTAGCCACATGACAGCTCTGTTGATTGTTCTAAAGCTCATTTGTTTTTCACTGGTAAATACACATACACATACTCTGACACAACTCCTCTTCTTGTATTGGCTAGGAATGTTATCAAAGAATAAAATTCTTTTTAAAAATTATAATTGCTTTAAAAGGTTGTGTTAGTTTCTGGTGTATTCAGTTATACATATACATATATATATACACACGCACACACATATTGTTTTCCATATTCCTTTCCATTACGGTTTGTTACAGGATATTGGATATGGTTTCCAATACTGTGCTATGCAGTAGGAACTTGTTGCTTATTTTATGTATAATAGTTTGCACCTGCTAACTGAAAACTGAATTTATCCCTCCCTCACCCCTTTTCCCCTTTGGTAGCCATAAGTGTGTTTTCTATGTCTGTGAGTCTGTTTCTATTTCATAAGTAAGTTCGTGTCATACTTCAGATTCCAAATATAAGTGATATCATATTTGTCTTTCTCTCTGATTTACTTAGTATGATAATCTCTAGGTCCATCCATGTTGCTGCGAGTGGCATTATTTCAGAAAAAATTCTTTTATGCCTTCCAACTCACTTCAGGAGCAAGTGTGAACTCTCAAGTATGGTTTAGCAGATTCTTCCTCCTCGTACTGTGTCCCTCCTATTCACCAAATTCATATTTTCAGCCACATGGAACTGCCTGTGCTTCTTTAGATATAACATTCTTTCATACCAAGACCTTTCCAGATGTTATCCTTTGACAGGAACTTCTCTCCAGTCCCCTCCTTACTTATCCTACAAATCTTAACTATTATTACCTCTAGAAGACCTTCTCTGGCCTCCCAAATACAGAAAACTTGCTCTTTTTATATAATCCTATTATCCTACCTTGTATTTCCCTTACCAAAGCACTTGCCACACAATTTTTTAATGTCTAATTTAAACACATTCTTTTTAAAAAGACTGTAAGTTCTGTGAGGGTAAGAGTCATGTTTGTCTTGCCAATCTTTGTATTTCAGCACCCAGCACAATGCCCAGGACATAGCAGGCTCCCCATAAATGTTTGCTGAATGGATAAATGGTGCACAGTGAAAGATGGCTTGTTCTTCAGGAACATTCAACCTCAATTCTTTGGTAACAACTTCTATGTACTGTACTAAGTGATGAGGACACAAAGATGAGTAAGATTGTTACTACTCTGAAGGAGGTACAGTATAGTGGTAAAGACACTAAATAATTATAGTGTAATTAAAAGATGCTTGCTCCTTGGAAGTAAAGTTATGACCAACCTAGATAGCATATTCAAAAGCAGAGACATTACTTTGCCGACTAAGGTCCGTCTAGTCAAGGCTATGGTTTTTCCAGTAGTCATGCATGGATATGAGAGTTGGACTGTGAAGAAGGCTGAGCGCCAAAGAATTGATGCTTTTGAACTATGGTGTTGGAGAAGACTCTTGAGAATCCCTTGGACTGCAAGGAGATCCAACCAGTGCATTCTGAAGGAGATCAACCCTGGGATTTCTTTGGAAGGAATGATGCTAAAGCTGAAACTCCAGCACTTTGGCCACCTCATGCGAAGAGTTGACTCATTGGAAAAGACTTTGATGCTGGGAGGGATTGGGGACAGGAGGAGAAGGGGATGACAGAGGATGAGATGGCTGGATGGCATCACTGACTCGATGGACGTGAGTCTGAGTGAACTCTGGGAGTTGGTGATGGACAGGGAGGCCTGGCGTGCTGCGATTCATGGGGTCGCAAAGAGTCGGACACGACTGAGCGACTGAACTGAACTGAACTGAACTGAACTGATGGGACATGCAATGATAGAGACATGCACATGATATTGTTAAAGAATATGCAAGAGGAAGACTAAACAAATCTGGTATGGGGTTAGGACAGATTTTTCTGGGGAAGATAATACCTTGGCTGAAGGAGGTTTTAATTTAGAGTTTAAACCTGGTATCATGTGCCAATTTGAGGATTATATGCATTTTTCTAGAGAGAGGCTTCAAGGTATTCACATACACTCAAAGGTTCCCACGGTCCCTAAAATTTTTTAAAACAAACAAAAGAACCAAACACTCTCTTAAAGTGTTGCAAAAGAATTAGGCAGGTGAGAGACAGGTAGTGGGGGTGGACAGGTCTTTTTCAGACAGCAAAGAGCATGAGTAAAGGCACAGAAGTGAGAAATAGCATGGTATATACTGGTAACTACACATGGTTTGGTGCTGCTGGGAGACAAAATTCAAAGAAAAATGTGGTTAAAAAATGAGGCAAAGAAAGGAGGAATAGAGGACCAATGACAGAAAGCCCCAAGGTCACTGTAAAGAGCTTGAATCATAGTCTGTAGGTGATGAGTTATTGAAGGATGGAAAAGACATGGCTAGGTTTACTTTACAGAGAAACTATGGGGGCTCTCTGAAGGCAACAACACTGTAGAGAAAGAAACAGAACAGGAGGTTGCGGCAGTTCAGATGAGAGATAACAAAGGCCTGAATTAAAACAGTAAAAAATGGCTTTTCCAGTGGTCATGTATGGATGTGAGAGTTGGACCATAAAGAAAGCTGAGCACTGAAGAATGGATGCTTTTGAACTGTGGTGTTGGAGAAGACTTGAGAGTCCCTTGGACTGCAAGGAGATCCAACCAGTCCATCCTAAAGGAAATCAGTCCTGGGTGTTCATTGGAAAGACTGATGTTGAAGCTGAAACTCCAATATTTTGGCCACCTGATGTGAATAGTTGACTCATTTGAAAAGACCCTGATGCTGGGAAAGATTGAGGGCAGGAGAAGAAGGGGACGACAGAGGATGAGACGGTTGGATGGTATCACCGACTCAATGGACATGAGTTTGGGTAAACTCCGGGAGTTGGTGGTGGACAGGAAGGCCTGGTGTGCTGCAGTTCATGGGGTTGCAAAGAGTCATACACGACTGAGCAACTGAACTGAACTGAATTAAAACATCAGTGGTTGGAGAGGAGGCAACGGATTTGAGTACTTCGAAGGTAAAATCAGCAGGGAGAAATTAAGGATGACCAGTTTGGAATATAGGATGAAGAAGGAAGCCATCCACTTTATATATAGACTACTGGAGGAAAAAAATTTTGGGAATGTGGATGGGAGACAGGAAGATGACGGGTTCACTTTTAGATATGCTAAGTGCTTGAGGGCCATCCAAGTTGACATAAAAGATTATGAAGGGAGGGCTGAAATACACCTGAGAGTTGAAACCGTCAGAGAATATGCGATCATTCAGGAATAGTATATAGAGTGAAGAGAGCAATATGCCAATATGCCAGGCTCCTCCGTCCATGATTTAATGTGATTGCACTAGGAACTAGACTTCACCGAGTTGGGGGTGCATGGGGGGTAACACAGTAGAGACAATAAACATAGATTACTCAAGGGACAGCCAAGAATGAGAAAGACAGAAAACATTAGCCCATTAGCCTAAAGAAGAATGTGGGGTAAAGAGAAAAATTTATAGGCCAAGGGGAAGAAAGCAGTAAAGAGATAAACTAATATGAGAAGAAACACTGGATGTGAGTTGTTATTATCATCAGCAACAGCTATCTTTTACTGACCATTTAGTATATTCCAGGAACTCTTAAGTGCTTAGCCTTGCAATTACATTAAATCTTAAAAACTTGACAAGGTAGGTTTGATTGTCCTCATTACAGAGATAGGAGAAGGCAATGGCACCCCACTCCAGTACTCTTGCCTGGAAAATCCCATGGACAGAGGAGCCTGGTAGGCTGAAGTCCATGGGTTTGCTATGAGTCAGACATGACTGAGTGACCTCACTTTCCCTTTTCACTTTCATGCATTGGAGAAGGAAATGGCAACCCACTCCAGTGTTCTTGCCTGGAGAATCCCAGGGATGGGGAAGCCTCGTGGGCTGCCATCTCTGGGGTCGCACAGAGTCGGACACAACTGAAGTGACTTAGCAGCAGCAGCAGCATTACAGAGATAGCCGAGGTTTAACAGAAGTTAACTCATTTATAGTGGATGTCAGAATCAAGATCAAGCTGAAGTCTGTGTAGCTGACTCCAAAGCTTGTGCTTATAATCACTTCACAATAAGCTGCTCCACAATCTAAGGTACATGTGGAAAACATGGCTTTAAACAGGAGTAAGGGGCACCTTATCTTCTGACATGGGAGGAAAGGAGTTGGGAATGGTCATGGACATAGACAACTGCTTAGATTAAGATGTAGAAGGAGCTCACACCTTTTGGCCTCAGTTTCGTTGATCAAGTAGGAGGCGAGGTCATCTGCTAAGGGCAGGAGAGGTGAAATTGAAAAAAGGGGCTTTGAAAAGAGTGATTAAAAACTCAGAGAAATTATGAAAGGGAACAAGGAGCTGATTAAAGTCAAGGGAAAAAAAAAAAAAAGAATCAGTGACCTGAGGGTGTCCATAAACTCAAGGCATCAGCAATCTGCACATATGTGATTTTCTACAAAAGCCTTCAGGCTCCTGAGTTCAGTTCAGTTCAGTCACTCAGTCGTGTCTGACTCTTTGCAACCCCATGGACTGCAGCACACCAGGCTTCCCTGTCCATCACCAACTCCCAGAGCTTACTCAAACTCATGCCCATCGAGTTGGTGATGTCATCCAACCATCTTATCCTCTGTCGTCCCCTTCTCCTCCTGCCTTCAATCTTTCCCAGCATCAGGGTCTTTTCCAGTGAGTCAGTTCTTTGCATCAGGTGGCCAAAGTATTGGTTCCTGAGTTAGCAGTACACAAACTACAGCAGTGATCCAATTGTGGACTTTACATGCAGGCAAAGAACCAAGTGACTATGAAGGAGCGTGGATCCATGATTTCAGACCGAGTAGAAAAGGAAGAGGGTGAATAGATTAGGACAAAATACCCCTAGACTACTTATGAGATCCTTTAGCTATTTTAAATCATCACCAGTGGAGACATTTAAATTCATAGTTTAGAGGCCATATTTAAATGATTTCTGAACTCATGACTGCAGTTGAAGTTAGGCATTTAGAGGGTAGTATATCTGGTGAGATGGATAATAAAAAATAAAATATTTCACCAAGATCACTCTGAAATGGGACTTTAGACAAGAAAAGAAAACAAATGAAATTGATAAGTCTTTATGGGGGGGCGGGAAATGGGAGAAAAAGAGAAAAGAGATATGCTCCTTTGTATTTCATTATGGCTTCCTTTCATATTGACAAAGTTTAAAAAGACTTTTATACAACTAATATTAAAAAATACCAGGAAAATTCAAGAAGTCCAAGATTAATACAAATTCTGGCAAGATTATACAGGATCTAAAAAGCATGCAAAAGGGAAAAGCAATTTTAAACATTTTGCAAATAAAACAATGTGCACTGCATTTATTCAAAAAAGAGAATGTTTTTGAAATTGTGCAGTCTTGACCCTGAGACTTAGAGTGTACTTGAACTGATAAGTCTTATAACTGTAGAGAAGGCTGAAAACAGAGGTTAGATAACAGTTGCTTTCACAAAAGATAACTCCTAAGTTGAAAATAAGCTACAGAATTAAAAAAAAAAAAAAGGCCATTAGCAGGATAATTGAAAGAACAGACTAGAAAAAGATTCCTTTCTTGGATCATTTATTTACACTTTTATTTAACAAATATTTATTGGTATATAATATGTACCAGGTCTTAAGGGTAGAAGGGTGAACAAGACAGCATGGACACTGTCTCAAGGTTTGTAACCTATGGAGGAGATAGACAAGGAATTATGAAACAATGCGACAGTGCTACTATAGTGCTACTATAAGGGAAGTGGGCAAAGGGTACTAGGAAAACATGTCAAGGGATATCTAGTCCAGTCTGGAAGAGGTTTTATGGATATCCATGTTGAGAAACAAAGTCTAAGTAGGAGTCAGTCGGGAGAAAGAAGGCGTATGGGAGGGAAAAAGGTCCAGAAAGAGAACAGACTGGCGGAAACCTGGAGGCATGACAGCATGGCCAGGTTAAGGAACTAAACGAAGTTCAGTAAGGCTAGTGTATAAACTGAAGTGAGAAATGGTGAAGGCCAAGGCTGAAGAGGTTAAGAGTGGAATCTCATCATAAGAGACCACATAAGCCAATTAAGGATGTGAACTTTCTCCTGTGGAATGATGAACAATCTCTATACCAAGAGGTTGCCTGGGTGAACCAGCTTCAATATATGATCTCTGATTTCAGATTTCCTTTCAAATAAATCTTTCAGTTCATATAAAACATGAAAAATGAGGGGGAGATGTTTCTAAGGCAATCACACCTCTCCAGAAAGGTGCTTTTTATTAAATATTTATTAGGCTTCTACTATAGCGCTTCTCAGGTGGCTCAGTGGTAAAGAATCTACCTGCAATGCAGGAGACACGGCTTCCATCCCTGGATTGGGAAGATCCCCTGGAGAAGAAAATGATAACCCACTCCAGTATTCTTGACTGGGAAAACCCACGGACAGAGGAGCCTGGTGAGCTACAGTCCATGGGGTTGCAAAGAGTCAGACACAATTTAGAAATTCAACAACAACAAAAAGGCCTCTACTATGTGCCAGAAACTGATCTAGATGCTGGGAAATACAGCAGAAACAAGGACAGAGAGTATCCTGGAACTCATAAAGTTCACCTCTAACAAACACAAACAAACAGTAGTGACAGATATGAAGAAGAAACTAAAACAAGGACATGAGACAGAAGGTGGCTGGAATGGTTGTTAACCTTGACTAGGAGTAGGGAGTCAAGTGAAGCCTCCCTGAAGTGACATTTTTACTGATATCTAAATGATGATGAAGTAGACACATAAATATTTGGACAGAGAACATACCACACAAACGATTCTTTGGGGTCTTAGTTCCTCCTTTGTAAAGAGCAGCTTTGAGAATTAAATACTGCATGTTAACGCATGTGTGAAAGTTAAAATATTATATGGCACATAAGATCAGAAAGCCACTTTCTTGGCTTAACTTATCAATTATATCCATACTATAAATCTTAAAGGTTATAATACAATGCCAATTTCCTCAATGACATTCTTATTTTTATTCTAAATGAAAAAAATGCTACTTAAATACTGTCATTTTTCCTGAGTTGATACTCAGGCTAAAAATAACCCTGAGTTGTCATAAAGGGCAAACAGGAAGCCTTAGAAAAGTTAGAAAAGCAAGAGAATTACATGTCCAGATTTTTGTATATTGATACATTTGAATATTATGTAGCCAATAAAAACAATATGAAAACTTATAAAAGCTGGTAAATTTAAAAATAAAAAAATTGTTATCGGGATGTTACTTGTTTCATACTCTAAAGTATTTCAATAAAACTTTTTCAAGAAACAGGGACAATGCTCCACTCCAAAGACAGAAGCATTAGGATAAAGTAATACAAACACAGGGAAAAAAAAAAAAAAACCCTAAGATTTAGTTTACTTTAAACTCCTAGAAGGAACTGTTTCTGTCATGTGCCACTTGAAAAAAAGAGCAATTAAAGAAAAATACCTTAAGTTAGTGGAGAAATGAAGTAGCGGGGAGATCAGTATTTAGGTAGTCTGAGCTTCTATAAATTTTAACAGTTGGCCAATAAATACTTATCGAGCGCCTGCACCTGGAGGGAGGATAGAGCTATTAAAAAGGTAGGCTCTCAAAAAAAAAAATAAATTCATAAATAAATGAATACATAAATGATATCAGTGCTATGATAAATGCTGTGGAGAAAATAAGAGTAACTCAAAAAATTTACATAGTAAAAACAAAAAGCTCACTAGACGAAGTTTCTATAGAGCAGGGACAAGTCAGTGTCTTATTTAGCTGTGTAGCCTCAGAACTTTATATAATGCTCCATAAACGTGTTTGTTAACTGTACGAATGAATGAAGATGGCTAATCTGGAAGGAAAGAGGGTCAGAAAAAGATCCGAAAGCGTGGCCGCAAACAGAGGATACACGTTGGAGGTATTAACAAACGAAAACGGATACTTAGATCTCTGAAGTGACGGCGACAAATTCCTCCGCATCCGGATTCAGAATTTGACAACTAACCAACAAAGCCCTCACGTGTCCCCAGGAGCCAGCCGGATTGGCGAGTGGCACACTCTGCACCCGGAACCACACTCTTCCCTAATCCATGGATCAGCCGCGTAGGCCAGAGCTTCGGTGCGCTTTGGGGACAGCTCCCTTCCCGCGGCACCGGCTCTGAGCCCTAAGGCCACCTGACCTCTCCCCCAGATGGAAAGGAAACTGGGAGGTGGGGTAGGATGGGAGGAGGAATGGAGTATGAGTGGGACACGGACGGCCGCGGGACTCCTCCTGACAGCGAGGGAGCAGGGAGCAGCAAATCCCACACCCTCTCGGAGCTGAGCACAGGTGCGGCAGGCACTAGCCGCAGGCGACAAGGGCGAGACTCCGGGCCAGCCCGCATCACCGAGGCCTGGAGAAGACGACTCGGGAGAGAGGCTGAGGAGTCCTGAGGCGGGCCGCGGTGGCTCACCTGGGAAGTAATCATGATGCTGGAGTCGATCAGGAAACTCATGGCGAAGAGTAAGGAGGCCTCGTGCCTCCACTTTCCCCGAAGCCACAGCACGCTAGACCACAGACCCTCTCACACAGGCGGCAGTCGCCCGGGCACCTGGGTTCGCCAGCCCGACGCCATCAAGCTGCGCCCCAGCCAGCCAATCAGCAACTACGTCCAGCGCTTCCCGCCTCGGGCTACGAGTGGGAGGGACGCTGAGGAGCTGAGAGCGGGGGGCGCGGCCAGGGGACGTTCTGGGGGCGGGGCTTAATTAGGGGGGGCCTGGCTAAAAGGAGCAAAGTACAGCAACGAAGTCTGAAAATTCGAAAGCAGATGTAATACAGGATAGCATTTCCACTTCTGAGGCTAACGGAGGTGGGGCCTGAGATAACATCTTATTTTAATTCTCTTTTATAATGGTGAAAGTGAAGTTGCTCAGTCGTGTCTGACTCTGCGACCCCATGGACTGTAGCCTACCAGGCTCCTCCATCCATGGGATTTTCCAGGCAAGAACATTGGAGTGGGTTGCCATTTCCTTCTCCAGGGGATCTTCCCGACCCAGGGATCGAACCCGGCTCTCCTACATTGTAAGCAGACGCTTTACCATCTGAGCCACCAGGGACGTCCGTATAATGGAGGAGTTAATAATAATAGATTATACCACAAATCAGGCATTGTGTTCTACATGTCACAACTTAGCTTGGTTCCACAAACAATGGCATAAAGAGGGAAGAATATAAAGGCAGGTTTTAGCACATATAGCTAATCAAATAAATTTCTGATTCTTTTACCACTCTTTTGAGAGGCAAATAGATGTATTGGAGCATGCTCAGAGGTGAGTCACCAGATAAGGACAGATGAAAGGAAATGAAGAAAGAAGGCTCAGGAACATTGACAGTTGTCTTCATTTGAAGGAATGGATAGAATTGATATGGCCTCAAAAGATATTTGTAGGACAAAGGACTGGGAGTTAAATAAAGATAGATTTAATTCAAAAGAAGGAATAATTCTTTAAGAGTCTGAAGATGAGTTATTTTAGGAAATAGTTGCCCCACCCATGTTGGAATTGCTCAAATGTAGACAGAATCACTAATGTATCCAGTCAATACTCATTTTGTGAAGGCTTAATGCACTGCTGTGGGGCTTATCCTTTCCCACCAGGCCTCTACCTAGTCCATGAACTGCTTATAATCTCATCCTGAAGCTGGCCCCAGCCATCACCCAATGTGAAACTGGCTGCATTCAAGACTACAGTCAATACCTGGAAGTCAATACTTGCAACTTGGACCAGAGTGTTTAGTTTACTACAGTCTGAATAACTGAGACTCAGATTTATTACACACAAGGAAATATATCTTTCTTTCTTAGACTTGAAGTCTACTCGTACTAAGTAGCCCAAACACCTCTCAGATGTCCTGTCCCCAATCCAGAAGGCCAGGGAGCAGTGGAGACATCCATACTAAGGGAGAGTCTAAGCCAGAGAACTTTGTGTCCCTGGCTACATCTGTCGGGGAAGAAGCAGCATCTGTGTAAGCAGATGATGAGTTAAGACTCTCACCTATCAAGGCTGTGTGATAGTGCAGAATGCTGTGTTAGCCTATCAAGGCAAACAGTTTACCTTAGTGGCTTACTGGAATGCATGGTGGGGATCAGGGTCTCAGCGAAGCTGGCAGCAGAAAAAGGTATACAATCCTACTGGCCCCAGGGCTGTGTAAAGCTTTGAAAGACACCATTCAAAATTCTATGACAAACCTTGACAGCATATAAAAAAGAGACATTACTTTGCTAACAGAGGTTCATCTAGTCAAAGCTATGGTTTTTCCAGTAGTCAGGTATGGATGTGAGAGTTGGACATAAAGAAGGCTGAGTGCCAAAGAATTGATGGTTTCGAACTGTGGTGTTGGGGAAGACTCTTGAGAGTCCCTTAGACTGCAAGGAGACCAAACAAGTCAATCCTAAAGGAAATCAACCCTGAATATTCACTGAAAGGACTGATGCTGAAGCTCCAATACTTCCACCATCTGATGCAAAGAGCTGACTCACTGGAAAAGACCCTGATGATGGGAAAGATTGAAGGCATGAGGAGAAGGGGATGACAGAGGATGAGATGATTGGATGGCATCACCAACTCAATGGACATGAGTTTGAGCAAGCTCCAGTAGATGATGCAGGACAGGGAAGCCTGGTGTGCTGCAGTCCATGGGGTCACAAAGAGTTAGACATGACTGAGTGACTGAAAAACAGCAACAATTCAAAATTCTCCCTACTGTTAACACCTGTGTCCAGGTCAAGGACTGATGTGGGTGACCCAAGAAACTGCTACCCCCTGCTTTTGATTTTAGAATGTCTCCAAAAATCTTCACACTAGATAAACATCCACGTGACTGAACTTCTTTATAAGTTGGTCACCACTCTTCCAAACCTTCTTGGCTATGTGCGTTAGTTCTTTCTTCTTATCTAGCCTTATTTCGGAGAAGACAATGGCAACCCACTGCAGTACTCTTGCCTGGAAAATCCCATGGACAGAGGAGCCTGGTAGGCTGCAGTCCATGGGGTCGCTAGGAGTCGGACATGACTGAGTGACTTCACTTTCCCTTTTCACTTTCATGCATTGGAGAAGGAAATGGCAACCCACTCCAGTGTTCTTGTCTGGAGAATCCCAGGGACAGGGGAGCCTGGTGGGCTGCCATCTCTGGGGTCGCACAGAGTCGGACACGACTGAAGTGACTTAGCAGCAGCAGCAGCAGCAGCAGCAGCAGCCTCATTTTGGATGTGTTGACCCTGGTGTTGACCTAGTGTGCACTTAGGATGCCTTGTCCAGGGCTTTGATTGGTTCAGATGAGTCAGAGGTAGTTCTGAATCAAGTGGCATCTTTACCTCAAATCTTGCTCCTCTCTAGTGTATTCTCTGCACAGTAGATGGAGCAATCTGAGAGAATGTGACTAAAAATGCAATGAAAGTGATGGCATGTGATTTCCAAACCTAGGTAATAAAGACATTGAAGCATCTGCCTTGATCTCTTGATTCACTTGTTCTAGGGGAAACCAGCCACTGGTTCATGAGGTCACTCAAGCAGACCCAAGTAGAGAGATACTAACTTGTCAGCACCAACCTTCTGGTCACATAACCATGTGAACGGGTGGATCTCACCTCTTCAGTCAAGCCTCAGATGACTGCAGACTTTGTCAATATCTGACTGCAACCCTATGAGAGACCCCACGCTACTCCAGAGTTCCTGACCCTCAGAAGCTATAAGAGATAATACATGTTATTGTTTCAGGGGCTCCCAGGTGGCACTAGTGGTAAAGAACCCACCTGCCAGTGCAGGGGATGTAAGAGACATGGATTTGATCCTTGATTGGGAAAATCCCCCTGAAGAAGGGCATGGCAAACCATTCCAGCACTCTTGCCTGGAAAATCCCATAAACAGAGGGGCCTGATGGTCTGTAGTCCATGGGGGTGCAAAGAGCTGGACACAACTGAAGCAGCTGGCACACATGCACATTGCTGTTTCAAGCCGTGAAGTTTTGGAGTGATATGTTACAAAGCAATAGATAACTAATGTATGACTCATCACAGACTACATTTTTTACTAAATATTTGCATGGCATAGTCTGAGGCTCTTATAACCTTTTTCTTTTTTTGAATTATTTATTTATTGGTTTGCATGTGCAGGTCTTGGTTGTGGTATATGGGTGCAGCATGTAAGATCTGGTTCCCTGACCAGGGATCAAACCCAGGCCCCATGCACTGGGAGCTCAGACTTTTAGCCACGGGGCTGCCAAGGAAGCCCTCAATCATTGTAACCTTTGATTTTCATTTCTTCACCAGTCACTGTTCAACTGTCAAGATAAAGCCACGTATCTTAGGGTTTTGTTATCTACATCTAACCTCAGTTTCTATAAAGATACTGCTAGGCCCGATAACAGATAAATCTTGAGATCTCAGAGAATTAATACAACACAAGTTTATTTTTTGTTTCATGTGAAATCCAAAAGTCCAATTCATGGGAATTGGAAGAGGTGTTGGTGGGGGTGGCAGTGATCCTCTAGTCTATAGTCATTTGAAGACTGACTGCCATTGTCGACATATGGCTTCCAAGGCTGCTTTGGGTGATGACAGCCAGCAATTCGTCCGAAAATTTCTCTTTTTTCCCGTAATTATGATAAAACAAGCCCAGTACCTTAAACCTGGAGTTCCTGGGAACTTCAGGGAAGCTTTTCCTCAGATACATTCCTTATAGTGTCAGCCTGCTCTGGTGCTGGGGCATACTTAGCCAGTTATCTCTTTTCTGCCCTGGGAGTAGTAGTATTCATTCATTCCCCAGACATTACTATGTTCCAGTCACTGTGCTAAGTACTGAATATTCAGAGATTATATAATAATATTGTCAGGCGAGTGTATTCTCCTCGGTTCTGTCTCATCACAACAAAGATTTGGAGCGATGATATGAAGTCTCTTTTTGAAGTCACTTTTGATAAGTGCTATGATCAAGTGTACACAAATATTAAGGGATCAAAAAGAGGGAGCAACTCACTTTATATAGGGAATTTTGTGAAATTTCATAAAGAAGGAGACAACTGAGTTGAATCTTGAAGGATGAGAAGGAGCTGATTACAGAAAAAAGGCTCGACAGGGCAGAGTCCTGAAATACTATGAAAAATTCCTTCATCACTAAATGTCAGGCTTGTCCATATTGGGGACCAGCCAATGGCTCTGTAAGACTGGGGCATATGCATGTGTGGATGGATGTGGGAAATGAGGCTAGAAATGTGGGAGATGAGGCTAGGATGTGGTGTACCTATCAGTCAGAAGCTTGTAAGCTACAGGAATAATTTTGGCAACATTAAATTAGAAAAAAAAAAAAAGGAACTCTGGAGTAGCTTAGCAAACTGAAGAAAGGTTGATGAACCATGATCTGTAAAAAGAGGAACTAAGCATTTGCCAGAAATCTAGGTAAGCAGGAACTAATTGTGAATCTCTTCAAGGGGATCTGTCAAGATAAATGAATCCCAACTACATTTCAGTCTCTGTTACTACACTCAAGTTTCACATTCCAGGGAGAGAGTGTATGATTGGCCCATCTGAGTTCAAACAAACAAAATTTGACCCATGATGGATTGAGGGCTCTCCTTTGGGGTCGGCCTGCCCTCCCACCTCAAGGGTGTACCATCCTTTGTTTGCTGAATAAAACTCTGAGCTGTAAACAGAAGAAAAAACAATGTTACTAAGAATCCCACCAGGATTATATCCAATTGAGGAAGCATAAATCTCAATAGAGATGTTATTAGAGCAGAAGGGAGAATAGATTCTGGGCAAGTAAATACAGAAGTCTTTTCTAAGTGGCTTGTAGTCACTTACAAAGGCTTTGTAAGTCATGTTAAGGAATTTAGAATTTGGGGTAAGCAAATGAGTCACTGAAGGATTTTAGGCAGAGAAGTGACGTGATAAATCTCAGGCAGAATATTTTGGCTAATTTTATTTGATGTATTTTTATCTGTAATGAATAGCTTTACTTCTTTCTACAGTTGTCAATGACATAAGAGCGAAAAAATCCTATTCTTTTGTCTCTTCTCAAATGGCCAAAGTAGTATACTTTGATTTTTCCTGAGATTTGTGTAGAATAAGGGAGGGGACAGACTGACCAAACTTCAGCTAATAAAGAGAGTGTTCGTGTTCTTTCTGAATCAGATTCTCCTCCATTCCATCTAGCGGTGTGCTGGAGCTACTTGTACTGGCTTGTAAGAGTCATTTGCTAAATTTCTTGGAATTTTTGTGAGCCAGTTCTAAGTACGGTCATTCAGTTCAGTTCAGTTCAGTTCAGTCGCTCAGTCGTGTCTGACTCTTTGCGACCCCATGAATCGCAGCACGCCAGGCCTCCCTATTAACAATTAAATTACATAAATTTAAAAATGATATAAAGATAATACTCAAAGCTTATCACTTCTTAATTATTTTACTATTATTTATGCTCTTGATATTATTTATATCTATTGTATGATAGAAATATTTATATAGTTGTGCTATTGTATATCTCATCTCTATGTTCAGTGGCATTATGTTGGTGAGTTGAAATTGGAGACGGTGGGAGAATTTACACCGAGGAAATTGACAAACACTACAAACCAGGGCCTCTTTACCCTGGAAAGAGCTGCTTGTTACACATTTACAGTCTTACCACTGCCTCCCTCCCTTTTCCCCCGGTGCTCTTGTTCTTCAACCCCTTAATTTCAAGGGAAGAACACCAGATACTGGGAAGTCTGTTGACAGGGTAGTGTGGCTGACAGGGTGAAAGAAAACACAAAGACAGTGAAAAGTCAAGTTAGGTTTATTGTTTTGTAACAGTCTAACATGTGACTATTAGCTCTGACATAAAAATGTGGAAGGTTGGAGAATTCAGGACACAATCCCAATAATGCCTTTGCCAGAGGTTTTCCCCAGGAAGTTTGTTTTGATTATGTTTCTTAGCTGAGTCTTTACTAATCCTGTTTCATAGATGGAAATTTTGCAGAAAAAGGCAATGAAGCTATCTACTTTTCTCTCCAGGTGACTTTATGAATTCTTCCAGAATATCCTTTGTTCTGGAGAACTTTCAGAATGCCTTGGCTGGAGATTTGCAATGTAGCCCACTGTTCCCTCATTGGTTGTATTGAGTACCACTCTCTCCAGACTTTGGGAGCAGCAATGTCTAAGATGGTGGAAATGACTTGTCTTTCATAGAAGTCTTTCCTGCTATTTAACTGTTGAACCTAGAAATTTGCGTCCTTTTTCTCCTTTCTCCCCCAATTACATGCTTAGTTATAATACAATAATTACAAGAAGGGACAGTCTCCCTGCCTATTTCACTATCACCTCTAGGTACATACTTATTTCGCTTTACACATTTATGCTTAGAAGAGTTTCCATCCAACCAGGCAAATGTTTTTCATCTACACTTTGCTACTTTGGATTGTGTGATCATTTGCACACAATACACATGGTGGGGGTAACTCGAGGTTAGGGGAAGGAGCGAGAAGGAGTTGGGGGTGGGTGGGAGGTGCTGTCTGAGTGGTATTGGAGCTGCCTCAGAGACCCTCCTTAGGAACTCAGGAAATGCGGTTGTCCAAGTCTCACCCCATGCCTTCCTCACGGCTTTAACTAAGAGCTGCTATATGCAGCTTTTTTGATTCCATGAACTTCCTTCCGTCTGGAGTAAGACTGCCCCAGAGCTGGTACATCTCTCCGCAGCGGTCCTAGTGAGCTGAATCCTTCAGCACGACTTTCAAAAATGAATCTCATGCATGATCAAAGATGTTCTTTTTTGCACTATAATTCTCAGGAATTCAAAACTACAGAAAAATTTACCTCCCCCCATCACCCTCATTTTCTTCTTTCATTTTAACTCATTGGCTCAATTTTAACCAGTTGCTTAGTTTACAATCTGTGAAGCATTTGAAAGTGGTGACTGTTATTTCTTCAGTCAACATTTTAGAATAAGGACTTATGACAGATTTGAATAAGACCTTCCCCCCTTTCATTTCCCAATAAGTGAATTAAAAAACCCCATTTATTTATTGCATATCAATTCACTGGATCTATCCCATGGAGGAGGGGCAGAACTTATTACCCACAGTTTACCTAAGGAAAATTGTCATATGGAGCAGGTAAATGACACCTTGGGGTTCCCAGAGTCAGAGAGGTACAGCCCACACTTCTTATTTGACCTTCAGTGTTCCTTATGGGAAAATCTGATCCCCAGGTTGCACTGACCTTCAGGAATATTTGTCCAACTCTGTGTTGCATGCTTCACGTGGGTGCCAAGTAACCAAGTCATGATGAAAAGCGGACAGGCCTTTGTACGATGACCCAAACATGAGACCCAGGGATTACCAGAGCCAAGCTTGAAACTTACTCACTGAGCTTTGAAGAACTCTATCCTTCCTGGTCACAGATCTCTCCTAATGAAGGTGGTATAACTGCTATTGGGCAGTTAGTCCTTTGCTTCTGGAGAGAGCTGCACCTTTGATGGCCTGCTGTAATGCTTCTTTTTACTGGTAGTTCCACGAACCGTAAAGATTTAGTCTAACAGAGGCAGGACCAGGATTAGAATTGAAAGCTTGGCCTTAATGGACCCCAGGGATGGTGATAATCCTGAGTCAGTCATAATTATTTGCCTCAGAATAGATGCTGAGGGATCCAGATGTACTGGGTAAGATCCTCCACAGACACACTGCTGCCTGTGAATGGAATCTGACAGAGCTGTGTGTAGCTTAAGATGGAGTGTGAAGGAACACTTTCCCCAGGTAGAAAGTAATTACCCTTCTGTCCCCAGCTATGTCTCAAGGTCAGATAAGTTCCTACCAAACATATGGGGTCAAGATTCTGTTTTGAGTCTTCTCTGAGAAAACATCTCCAGAGTGTCCAGTCCATACTGAAAAGCTGTCACCAGAAAACTGTAAGGCAGGTCAGGAGGGTCGGATAGAAGCTACCCACCTGCCCTTCTTCTCAGTCTCCCTGCTGTTTGAGGAATCAGTCAGGCACCACTCAGCAGGGGCTAGAGTCGGCAGCCAACTCATTAATCCTTCTAATACCCCTGGAGGTAGGTTGGTGGCAAATGCTATCTCTAGTTTGCAGACAGAAAACTTAGGTACAGAGAGGTTAAGAGATGACAATAACACAACTCCTAAGTGGCAGAGAGAGAAAAAAAGAAAAATTCGTGGTCCCTTGATGCCTGGGTCTGTTTCTTCCGAAAGAGGCTTCCTCGCTTGTTGGGAAGCCTGAGAGGGACAATGGCAACTTCCACGATGGTGGTTTAGGTACAGACTCTGAAGCAGGATGCCACTTTACTCAAGGAAATACACACACACACTTAGGCCTCAGCCAAGATAAGAAGAAAAGACCCTGATTAAAGGCAGGAGGAGAAGGGGTGACAGAGGACAAGATGGTTGGAAGGCTCAATGGACGTGAGTTTGAGCAAGCTCTGGGAGATGGTGAAGGACAGGGAAGCCTGGCATGCTGCAGTCCATGGGGTCGCAAAGAGTCAGACACTACTGAGCGACTGAAAAAGCAACAAGACGAGGAGACCAGCAGCCTTCACCTACACATCTGCTGCTGGTCCCAAAGAGCACCAGCACTTTTCACTTAGAAGAGGATGAAATTTTTTTTCTTTTCTAGATTAGGTCCTAGTTGAGATAGATACTTTACTCTGGTAGTGATCGAGCTATTCTCGGGCTCTGAGTTTACATCTTCTTAAAATGGGTCTTCAGGAGCAAAACTGTAGGAGCAATAGTGTAGCCATTGGGTGCAGGGGAGTGCGATGATGTCCAGTTCTCAGGTGTGGGATTTTATTTCTTTCACCATCCAGGAGAAGTTCTGTTTGGAATAGCGTTGATGGAAAGGGGAAGGAAGATTCAGGTAGTAGCCAGAAAGCCATAGGTCCACAAGATAAATACACCTGTTAACTGTCCACCGCCTGATACATTGCTTCACTGAAAGTTTGTCACTTTGAGTTAACCTAGGCAAAATACATTTTAGGCTTTCTCTTTTAAAATGTAAAATTTCCCTGGAGTAATTATAAAAAAAAATCATATATTAGAATGAATTTAATTTTTAGACCATTTTGCTTTAGGTTGGAGCACCAAGGAGCGGGAATACTGTCACAGGGGAGGAATAGTTTTTGAGGAGGCTTTGGTCTGGAGGGCATATCTAGAATGAATATCTTAAAAAGAAGGTGGTAACCAGAGGTCAGCACAAGGGATTTGGCTTTTAGGGGGGATGGTGCTGGATGGGGGGATACAATGAAAGCAGTTTTTCTGGGTCTCTGGGGTTCTCCTGTCCAGTTCCCTGTGATGTCAGCTTGGTTTCTATCCCTCTCACCTTAGCCTTGGCACTGCAACCCATGAAGCATAGCTTTGATTTAGATGAACCATCTTGGTTATCAATTTTTCCCTCTGCTTTGGGAACTGGTTGGCTCTAGTTAAAATTACTGTGTGTGAGAAATATGTAGTTATACGTGAGGATTTCCTCTAATTGGCCTCTAGATATGCGGAGTGTTGGTTGAGGGCACAAAGGATAGATCTTTCCCTTCAGCCTCTAGGTCCCTTCCAGGGATGAAGTCTGACCTGGGACTTGACAGGGACCCTGGCTGTTTGTGTTCCCAGTTTGTAAGAGGCTCTCCCTGGTGGCCCTCTGATGACTCTTTTGGTATACATCTCGTGCCCGAGCAAGGCCTGAGGGCTGATTCTCCTCAAGACAAGCCAGTAGGAGGTATCGTCTAGCCCAGAGCTAGGTTTGTTCCCAGTCCCTGATAAAAGGAGGTGTAGATTTCAGGCTGAGTATTGCACCTATAAGAGGACAGGAAAGAAAGGGACCTTTTCTACTTTAGGGAAGAAAACTGCAACCAGGATTTTTAAAACCTTTTCAGTTCAGGGACGGAGAAGGCAATGGCACTCCACTCCAGTACTCTTGCCTGGAAAATCCCAGGGACGGAGGAGCCTGGTAGGCTGCGGTCCATGGGGTCGCTAAGAGTCGGACATGACTGAACGACTTCACTTTCACTTTTTACTTTCATGCATTGGAGAAGGAAATGGCAACCCACTCCAGTGTTCTTGCCTGGAGAACCCCAGGGACGGGGGAGCCTGGTGCGCTGCTGTCTATGGGGTTGCACAGATTCGGATACGACTGAAGCGACTTAGCAGCAGCAGCAGTTCAGGGAGAGGGTATGGAGTCTTGTTCTCCTTTTCTGATGGTGCCCAGTGCAGAATTCCCACTAATATAAGGGATGTAATTGCATCAGAACCCAGGGCTACAGTGACCCAAAAGAAGGGCCAGTGAGAACTCTGGACATCTCCTGGACTGATGATTTAAACTAAACACTCCAAAATGGTAAAATGAGGTTTGGAAGCCACAGAAATGAGTTGAGACCATAAATAATATGACCAATTCCATAGGGAAGCTGGGCTTACAAGTATAAGCTGAACTTGCAAATTGGTGCCCCGCAGGTTAAATTTGGCTTGCACATTTTTGGGGGGGGCGGGGGGAGGCTCACATGGCATATTCAAAATTTAGTTGGCAACGTTAAAAATGTGGAAAACTTCACCTGAACGTTTGGATTTCTGGCTTTTCTTAAAAAATCAGATGGCCAGGTAACACTGTCTGGTAATCGCTGCCTGAAACTGAGCAGCTGCCCTCTTCTCTCCAAATTTCACAGCCCTAGCCCTCGCATGGCATTAGAACAGGTGCACTTCCCCAATTTAAACCACTTCACCAATTAAACCGCCTGCATCTTGCAGGCGGTTAAGTTTGGGACTGCTGATATATGCCACACGGTGTCTGCTAGGGAAGTGCTGAGTTGATAAAGTTCAGCTGAGTTTGTAAAGTTGCCGCAAGGCTGGTAAAAAGCTCTGAGGCAATCAGTTCTGATTGAAAGGCTTTCTATGGGGAAATGAGGATGAAAGCAGAATTGCCCGTGGCTGTGGAGAGGGCCAGGGCAGTCACGAGACTGGGAACTTTGATGGGACAATGGGTTTATCTGGGCAGCCTTTGTACACGGGAAAGGTAGTTTCCTGGTTGTACTGCATGCACGGTTCCATCACGGGGTCCGTCCAACCAGGGTGGGTGTGAGGGGAGGGGAGAGAAGACTCAAATCGTGTCGGCAACTTTAGGTTTCATCTTGCCTTGTGTTAGCTCAGGCGTTTTCTTTCTCTCTTTGGCACCGCTTCACACGGTGAGATCGTCTGACCTGGCCCGGCTGCTGGCTTTGCTCAGCCTGCTCAGGGGTCTGGTGTCTTCCCCTGGCAGCTCCGCACATAGCGAAGGCGCCTTCTCAGGCGTCAGCTCTTGCTTTGATACCTTCTCAGGCGGCGTCTCTTCTTTCTCAGCCTCCTTCTCCACTTCGGGGGGCTCCACTTTCTCTGCTTCCAGCACGGCCAGGGTCTCTTCGCCCTCTGTGCTCACTCTCTCTGCCTCCTGACTCTTGTCGCCCACCTCTGGTTCTGCGGCCGCCTCTATGGGCTGCCCCTCCTCGACTCCCTCCTGGGCACCCACCTGAGCGTAGGAAGGCAGGGTCTCCTGGTAGGCCCTGGACAAGTCTCCCAGGGGACCCGGGCCCACCTTCTCCTCGAACTGACTGAAAGGCTTGGCAGAAAGGGGGCTGGCCTCTACCATCCCCACCTCCGTCAAAGGGAAATAATGGGACACGATTTTCTCTTCTTCGAGGAGCTGGTAGCCCTTGGCCTTCTGGATGGAGGAGACGGCAATGGAGTGGAGGGACTTCTCAGGAATCTCCCCCAGTGGCTGCTCCACCGGCCTCTTGAAGGCGGATCGGATTTTCTTTAGGCCCAGGTGGCTCATCTCCAGAATATTGAGGAAGAGGGACACGGAGGCCACGGACAGCATGAAGAGGATGAAGATGGTTTTCTCGGTGGGTCGTGACACGAAGCAGTCCACCACGTTGGGACAGGGCCACCGGCTGCAGCGGTAGAGAGGCAGGATCCGGAAACCGTACAGGAAGTAGTGGCCCACGATGAAGCCCACCTCAAAGAGGGTCTTGAAGATGATGTGGCAGACGTAGGTCCTCAGCAGGGTCCCCTCCAGCCGGAACTTCTTGGTGCCCTTGCTGCTGCTGCTGCTCTTCTTGACGCTGCCCTGGTCCGCCGCTAGGGGCGCCCTCTCGCCGCCGTTGCCCGGCGACTGCTGGCTCAGCTCCTTGGCCTCGCGCTCCTTGCGCTTCTCCTCCATGCGGACGTGGTGCACCGCGTGCCCCACGTACACCAGCGACGGCGTGGAGACGAAGATGATCTGCAGGACCCAGAGACGGATGTGGGAGATGGGGAAGGCCTCATCGTAGCAGACGTTCTCGCAACCTGGCTGCTGGGTGTTGCACACGAAGTCGGACTGCTCATCCCCCCACACGAACTCTGCAGCAGTACCGAGGATAAGGATCCGAAAGATGAAAAGCACCGTGAGCCATACGCGGCCGATGACCGTGGAGTGCTCATTCACCTCCTCCAAGATGTTCCCCAGGAAACTCCAGTCTCCCATGATTCACCTACCTACAGGAAGAAGGCAAAGCTGAGCGGCTACAATGCAATCTATCTTTTTTTTTTTAAACTAACTCTCGGGGTACCTTCCCTTCATGGGTGGCTGAAACGGTCAGTGGGTAAGCAGTATCTTTTGAGTGTTTCCTCAGTGCAGACTAGTACTAGTACTAGGGAACAAAAGAGGCATAAAAGAATCTGCTTTCATTGGCTTTCTCATCTGTAAAATGGGTTCTCATTCACTTCACAAGCTGCCTGAAAGGATAAAAGAGGCAGCGTCTGTATAAGCCTTGAACTACGTATCAAATAAGAAATCATTGTTGATCATAAATAGAAACTCATGATTTCATGGATTTAAGTCAAGACCACAAGCTGAACTGAGGTTCATGAGGTGTAATGCTGAATAAATATTCTAATCCGTTGGTGTCTGCCCTCCCCCCGCCAAATTTTTTCCTATGTATGAAATTGCCTGTAGTCACCTTACTTGTGACTGTGTTGGGGTATACAATGATTGTATGTTGAAAGGGAAGTGGAAGGAAACATAGTTTTTGAATATCTGCTTTGTTGCCGACCTTTGACATGACATTTTTTTCATTCAATTTGATACTTCGAGACCTACTCAATGCGTGTTACAGAGCCCAGCACATAATGAAAGCTTGATAAATGTTTAACTAATTTGATTCTATCACATGAGAAAACTGAGGCTCTGAGAGTTTAAATAAATTGTCCAAGATCAGATAGCTAGCAGCAGTTCTTTCTGTTAGGTTCTTTTTGCCACCCCTTTGGGACTCATTGCCTGTGATTGGAGCTGTACAGTTCTTTGACTCCTGTGCTCTTCATTATGTTTTCTCTTCTCTAGGTTGAAATCTGGAAACCTTTCTTAATAGCTTTTCAAATTGAGAGTGATATATATATGTACATATATATTTATATTTATTTATTATCACTCTTTTAAATCCAAAGAATGGGGAGAGTGCTTTGGGAAGAAATCATGTGACAGGGTGAGAAAAATCCATTAAGATGGTTTTACTGTCCCACAGAGTGAAAAGGGTTTAGGGTCTGTAACATGTGGCTGCTTTAATAGAGCTAAAATTTCATCTGTCAGAAAAAAAAAAATACCATTAAACATGATAGTATACAATGCCCCTAGCAATGGCGATGACTAATGGACATGGGATTGAACTGATGGGGGTGATGTGTGCAAACTAGGTCATTTGTCCAGTGCAAACCTGTGGTACAAGCTGGTAATCTCTGAAAGACTCTGGTCAAAACCTCCACCTTGGCTATGTTCCTCCAGCTCGAACATCTTTAGAGTTGTGGGGTTTACTCATCACTGCCCTCAGATCAGGGCAAGAGCCCATGCTAGAGATGCTGGTCTGGGCTTCTCTAGCCGAGCCCTACATTATAGGGTCAGAAGTCCATGTGGCCAAAGGATATGCCCATTGCATTTAATGACAGTGATATTTGCTAAACATTTGGATGAGTGATGAAATGTGGTATCTTAAATTAAGTGGGATTGTCATTTTTAGGAGAGGGTAAACAAAATGACATCTGAAAGCTTTCTTCCAACCTGTAGTTTGGAGCCTGGCCAGACAGAATTGGTGGCAGATACTGATGGCAGGGGTGAACAGTGACCAACCTAGGCTCTCGGCTATCTATTCTTTTGGTGGAGAGTAGAGAGAGTTCGGAGAAGGCAATGGCACCCCACTCCAGTACCCTTGCCTGGAAACTCCCATGGACGGAGGAGCCTGGTAGGCTGCAGTCCATGGGATTGCGAAGAGTCAGACACGACTGAGTGACTTCAATTTCAGTTTTCACTTTCATGCACTGGAGCAGGAAATGGCAACCCACTCCAGTGTTCTTGCCTGGAGAATCCCAGGGACAGAGAAGCCTGGTGGGCTTCTGTCTATGGGGTCGCACAGAGTCAGACATGACTGAAGTGACTTAGCAGCAGCAGCAGCAGCAGCAGCAGCAGCAGCAAGGGTTCTTGATTCAAAACTAGCTGTTCAGAATCCCAGTCACATGCATCTAGTGATACTACTGCCTTTAATACTCCTCAGATGGCAATCAAATTTAGTTTTTGCCCTATGAAGAGTGGCAGCCATTCCCATTGCCTTCTGGAAGAAGGTGGGAAACAATCATGTAAACAGTCTATGCATAAATCCTACTGGTGATGGAGCTGGGAAAATCCAATATTTTTTAATCAATTAGTTCAATCTAAAATTCATGTCAAAACAATAATTTATGTAATTTACTCCTGGGAGATCAAGTCTGGCTTTAATGAACTCTAAATGTCATGTTGCTAGTGTCTTATCCCGATTGATACATCAACTCTGTTTACAAGCTTACTTGTATTGTACCATATTGGTCCCTTTGAAATTTTGCATGTTTTTCACTCATGTATCCGCATGAATGTGTGTGGTGAGCACCAGTTCTCAGGACTGTATGTCTACTAGTCTTGTTTCCCCCTTTTAGAATCAAAAGCTCTTGGAGAACAGGGACCATTTTGTCTTTATCCTCTATGAACCACCATGACACAGAACAAAGACCTCACAGAGTGGGAGCTCCATAGATACCAGTGGATAGGATCAGTGGTAATCATTTGAAATCTGAAATTCTCAATCCCTGAGTGCATGTAATACTAGTCTTACCTACAGGGAGCTCCAATTCCTAAGGAACTTCAATCCTTTTTGCTGTGGCTAGCAGTGGGGAGATCGAAAACTTGCAAAGAAATGGTAAACTCAAAAAAAGGATGGTAAATGGATCCAGAACTAGTTGTTTTGAGGTATTGTATTGTATAAAATTAAAGATATAAGCTGTAAGGCCAATAATTCTTGACATGTATCATGACACACATTCATGATGCATAAAGACCCTCCTGACTACCCCATTCGTAATTTCCGAACTAAAACCAGACAGAGCTGTGTCCTTCCACACCTCACCCTGCAATGCTAGGATTGTTTGACTGGTTTTCTTTCTTTTTTAAATGTCTATGTTACAGAATTTCTTGTAATAATGAAAAAAGAGAAACTATAATTGAGGACAAGATCTTTCCAATTTCATGCTATTGAAACAGGCCAACAATGCCATTAAGGAGAAAAGATTTAGAAGTGCTAAGGAAAGGTGCCCTGGGTTCTTGACTTCTAAAAGTGAAAATTATAATTAAAGGAAGTCAGATAAGAGTAAATCTGGGCAAACTGTTTCATTGGAATGGCAAAATCTGAAGCAAAGGATTTCCCTTTTCTTCAAGGAGGCAACTCTCTCATTTATTTTGCTTGTTAAAATCTATTACAGGTGGAAAATAAACTGATAGAGTTCGAGCCTCCACCCTCAAGCTATCCACCATAACACCCCACCAGAGGATTATGGTTTTAGGTCATGATTAAAATAATACCTTATGTTTGGGTAGCCCTTATCTATTTATAACTGATACATTTTAGCATATCTTATTTCAGTTTTCATAACAACCTGTGAACTAAGGCCAGTGATCATCAGACCTGGATTTCAGAGACTAGTACAATAACAACAAAATAGGGTACTGACTCCAACATATCGCTACTGACTCCTTATTTTGCCAAAAAACTTTAAAAATTACTATGATTGCAGTCTTTTTTCACCATCATCTCAAAAAAGGGGAATTTTAATACTATAAACCTAGATAGGACATAATTTTGGAATAAAAGACAGGCCTTGAAATCGAACACGTTTAACTTGGTGAACAATTTACTCCATTGTTTACTACATCACTGTCACATTTTAGTCACAGGCAGCTGAATAATTCGTCTTGGACCAGAGCTGACAGGTCTACAGATGGATGGTTGAGAACCAGGGAACCTGGCATTATCAGCCCCATTTACCAGGATGGGAGATGGAGTGGGAGGTTAAGTAAGTCTCCCAAGGGAGCTCAGCTAGTGAAGGCAGAGCCGGGACATGAATCGTGGTCTTCGACTTCAAGCCCAGGGTAATTTTCAGGATAGCAGAGCCTTCTTCTGGCTTTGAAGAGGCAGAACAACACATATACATCCGTGTTAACTAGTTCCATAAAAAGGATTAGAGGCCACTTACCACTGGAGTAGGAAATGGAAACCCACTGCAGTATTCCTGCCTAGAAAATTCCATGGACGTAGGAGCCCGGCGGGCTACAGTCCATGGGGTTGCAGTCAGACAGGACTGAGCAACAGAGCAAGAAAGCAAGCAAGCACCACTCCAGTGGGTAAGGCAGTGTAAGTGTGCCCCCACATTTCCCTTTAACCACCAGCTGTCAGAACCTGCCCCCAGGACGATCTTAGCAGTGCTTACAAACCCATTCCTGTGCTCCAGTAAATACTCGAACATCGAAAATGCTGAGCATGAAGCCTCTCCTACCCCCATGGCACTCAACAGATATTAATATCACTGCTACTTCTATGGCAGAGTTTGAGTAAAAAAGTACAGAAAACTTTCATAACCTCAAATACATGGTTTAGATCCCTCGGGCTACCTGGGGGCATGTTAATTCATTCTGATAAAAGAAAGGCCTTAGAAAGTCAAGTTGTAGTTAGAATTTGGACATCTTTGCCACCACCCCACCTTGTCCCTCCATTCTCGTGTTTCTTTCCCTTCCAAACCTCTGCCAACTCTTAGGCCAATTCCAAGGTTTTTGGAATTGAACTCGAAATCCAGCCATCCTAATCCAAGACTGAACATAAGTGGCAACTTTTCTCCTTTTGGAGAATTCCAGATGTAGCTCTTAGATTAGGCTGGGAAAGAAGTAGGGGATGGGAGGGGTTGGGAAGCCTTCAAGCTAATATCACCCAGGGAAAACTTGCCAATAGGAGTAGGTCTCCCGGAGAGATACGTGTTCTCTTCGTCTCTTGGCGCTCAGCGGTAAAATGGCAACTTTGGCCTCTTTCCTTTGGCGCCTAAAAGCCCACCTCCCACTTCTCTACCCCGCCCCTACTGTGCTGCACGACTGAGCAGATATGACTGGATTGGCCCTGATGGGTAGGTTTTACTGTCCAGCAATATTGTAAGCTCCCAGCCAGACAGCTTTTATGAAAGGAGGGATGTTTGGAAAACAATAGGCGAGAGAGAATGGGAGAGCTGTGTTAGGCATTGAGGGGAGGAGAGTGGGGAAAAGCTGATGTGGGAAAGCTTAGCTGGGGCTTCTGCAGCCTCCAAAAGTTTCTTGTAGCAGCAGACTGGCCCTCTGCAACAGGGAGATCTTTGACTTCTCTCCAGAGGACATAAGCCCTGGGCGTATTTTCCCAGCACCTTATCGTGGGCTTAGAGAATCTTAGGGATGTAGGGACAGTCAGATGTCACCGAGTCAGACCGGGCCAAAGCCACTCCAGAAAGAGTAAACTTGATCCCTTTAAAGGATGATATTTCATCTTCCATTGGTGGTTTGTTCTTGTGTCTCATAACTTTCAGCAGGGCAGTCTCCCTCACTGGAAAGGAGTCTTAATACTCCAAAGAATTCTGGCACCATTTGTCAAGGTAATGATGTTTCCCACTTTGTTTCACTCATAATTATAAATACTTTTGAGAAGCTGAACAATCAACAGGAAGAAAGCTGAAGAAACGTCAGTGAGAGTTTTAGACTTTAGTGCCTCCGTCTGTGAAATGAGGGTTTGATAGTTTTGCTCACCAAGAGAATGTTGGATGAAACACGAGTATTACTGAACGAGGAATGATGCTTGGGAAGCTGGCACGGAGGGCTTGAGTGCATGTTCTGTGCCTCTCTGAGCCTGCTGCCTTTCCACTATTGCACTGGTATAATGGTAAAATGGTTGTTGTGACCACATTTTCCAAAACAAAAATTGGGGCATTTTATTCTACAAACTTACTTGTGGAAAAATAGAGCAAAATAGTTGAAACTGGAATTGTTTTAAGAAATCTGCAATGTGCGATTACTAAATCGAAGGCAACTTTGAGATTAAGCCAGCGGGATAAGGGCACTTGCCTCAGCCGCACACCTTATTCCCTGTCCTTTCTAGTGTCACGGGCATATTGCATTTTATTTTTCAAGTCCTAGGCACTGGAGAAGGAAATGGCAACCCACTCTAGTGTTCTTGCCTGGAGAATCCCAGGGACGGGGGACCTGGTGGGGTGCTGTCTCTGGGGTCGCACAGAGTTGGGCACGACTGAAGTGACTTAGCAGCAGCAGCAGGCATACTTTATTTTTAATCTCACAACAAACCACTGCCCTAGGTATTCTTAGTTTGGTGATGTTTAGTTTCTAAGTTGTATCCAACTCACTGTGACCCCATGAACTGTAGCCCTCCAGGCTCCTCTGTCCATGGGATTTCCTAGGCAAGAATACTGGAATGGATTTCCATTTCCTTCTCCAGCATATTGCATTTTGATGGTGGCAGTTTGAAGGAGGAGAGTACCAAGGTTGTGGGTCTCAACCTCTATTTTTATTAAAATGTTTACTAGCCCACAGCCTTATTTTCTTTAGAACTCTGATTTCCTTCCAACTTCTAGGTTTAAGGGCCTACAGTGATTGAGATGATGCCCTCCAGGGAATCCCTCTGTTGAAAACAGCCAGTCATAGTTGTTCCCAATATCAGTAAGGCAAGAAGATAGAGCAGAGAAGGAAAGAAATCCAATCATTCTTTCTTTTGAGAACATTCAGTAACTGTTGATTCCTGACACTTGTGTTTTCCCTGAGACATCCCAGAACTTTCAAAATGAACTTCACTCACTCAAGGCATCCCAGCCCAGTTTGGCTACGTGCTGGGGTGACCCCATCTCCTGACATCATTGTGTGAGAGATGATAGTAGAGCCCGTGTTTGTGTCTGGAAAAACAGAGAATGTCCACATTGCTCTGAACCAGTCAGTCTCTCTGGTTTGGAGGAATTCAGTTTTCTAATCGAGCACTTTCTTTGCTTATTTATTCTGTTGACACTGAAGACACTCTGCTAATAGTGCCCAATTGATTAAAATATATTTGTTGGCAGCTGCAAAGTCCTTGAAAATATAAACACTTAATCCCAAACCTCTTGAGGAATGTTTTGAAAGATGTGGGGAGAGAGACTCATCTTAGCTGTTGCTGAGAGATGGGCGGCCTAATCCTAAAGGAATCAGAGTCAGCTTCTCAGGTCTTTCAGAGGGATGTTTTCTCATGATGGCCCTATTTTCTCACTGGATGTAAATAAATCTTTAAAACACGGCACATAACCACATTCAAATGCAAATTCCAATTTTTTAATATTCCGTAATTATTTAGAATAGATTATTAACATTTTAAATAATTCAATGGTGGCACTTTTCTACCAGGCTGCATTTTGGAAATAGTGAAGCAGTTACATGTGTGCAAAGATTGTGGGGTTTGTAGTCAGGAGACCTGGCTCTGGGGGTGGCTCTTCTGCTTCTTGTTTGTGGGCAGTTTATTTGGCCTCTCCGAGTCTCAGTTTCCTCATTTGTGAAATAGGATAATACCTGCCTTTTTGTTTGGTAAAGAGAACCTTCTATAATGATGGCGGCTGCTTATCTAGCCCATGCAGTGCTGTGAATCCCTGTTCACTTGTTGGTCATGTTTGCTGTGATCTCTTCTTGCTCCGAGTATGGCTGTGTCCTGCACTCCTGGGACCTGAATTGGTTTGTTTCAAAGTGTACCTTGATCAAGGTCCAACACTCCCCTCTTCCTGCAGGAAGTGTCAGAACTGGGAAAGACCAGAAGAGATCACTGACTCCAACTGCCTTCATTTTATAGATGAGGAAACTCAGGCTTGGTGTGGAAATGACACTGATGTTTTGTTGCAGCTCTGAGGTTCAGGCACTGTCCATGGCTCTGGTGCCTCCGTGTCTCATATAAGCAGAGGGTTCTTTATGGAGAAGTAGGTGAGCTTGGGCATGAGTAGAAGGGCAAGTGGTTACATGGGCCAGAGGAGATCATCCTCAGTCAATCCCAGTGACTGCAATTGGGGGACACTTATCTCCTCCCGTCTGGGCTTCCCTGGTGGCTCAGATGGTAAAGAATCCATCTGCAGTGCAGGAGACTCAAATTCGATCTCTGGTCTGGGAAGATTTCCCTGGAGAAGGGAATGGCTACCTGCTCCAGTATTCTTGCCTGGAGAATTCCACAGGCTACAGTGGAATGGACTACAGTCCATGGGGTCTCAAAGAGTTGAACATGACTGAGAAACGAACATACACACACATCTATTCCCTTCCAGCTGCTAAGGTGTGAGAGGGAATGAGCCTCTAAGAAACCTAGGACCAGACCTTGTGGGTAAATTGGGTCCCTTTCCTGAGCATCTTAGGCCTGGCTCTGAGTTAGTGGGCAATGTTCAGAGATTCATTCAACAAGTATTTGTTAAGCTCCTACCCTCTGAGATGTTCAGGACACTTTGGTGAATAAAACAAAGATCCCTGTCACAGCAGAGCTTATATTTTGTGGGAGAGGCAGATAATACTCATTAAATACAAAAAGCCAGGGAATCACTTAGTAGATTAGAAGCTGATAAGTGGTACTAGATATGAAAAAAATATGACAAAGTCGAGGGATTGGGAGAGTCAGAGGGAGGGGAGGTGGTACTGACACAGAACTTACTGAGAACATAAGGTTTGAACAGACTATAAAGGTCTGCTTTGAAGGGATGGAGCTGTGGGGTACTGAGGGAAGGCTGTCAGCCATAGCAACAGGGGCTGAATCAGAGTAGGCAAGGACAGAAATTATTGGGAAATGAAAATTTTTGTCTCTTGATTATTTGTCCACATAGGGTTTGTTCGCTTGCATGTCTTTAAAACTACAATACCACCAAGAGACGAGATCCCACACAGCATCCGATGTGCAAATTTGCCCTTCCTTTCCATTACACACTTGAAAAAAAATTTTTTTTAATTTCAATTTTAAAAAATTTTAGTATAGTTGGTTTACAATGTTGTGTTAGTTTCAGGTATACAGCAAAGTGATTCAGTCATAGTCATACATACATATAAATCTATATTTTGCAAATTATTTTCCCTTATAGATTTTTAAATTTTATATTGGGATGTAGTTGATTTGTGCGGTTGTGTTGGTTTTAGATGTATAGCAAAATGATTCAGTCATACATACATATAAATAAATTTTTTTGAAGATTATTTTTCCTTACACATTTTTAAAAAACTTAAAAAATTTTATAGTGGAATATAGTTGATTTACACAGTTGTGTTGGTTTTAGGCGTACAGCAAAGTGATTCAGTCATACATACATATAAATCTGTTTTTTCTGATTCTCTGCCCTTATAGGTTTTAAGAAATTAAAAAAAATTTTATATTATACTGGATTTACAATGTTGTGTTAGTGTCAGGTGTACAGCAAAGTGATTGAGCTGTCATACTTTTTGCTCAGCTGTCACTCTGCCTGGCACTGTGCTGGGAGCACAAAGACGCATAAGGCACAGGCCCCGATGGGATGCTACCACGTGCAGATCTGCTCAAGGAGACGGGACCATGGGAGTCTGGCCTCCCAGCCCCCAGCCCGCAGAGCAGGCCTTGGGATGGGGCCTCCATCTTGTAGGAGACTGACTAGCCATGATGCCAAGGTTTGGAATGAGACTGTGTCAGTGTTACCACTAGCACACGGCCTAAGCTTGTGTCAGTGACTTCCATGTCTCCGCCTCAGTTTTTCCTTATGAAAAATGAGAACCCATATCCATCGAAAAAGAGTTGCAGTGATCAAATAAAGCAACGTGCGTAAAACTGAGTTCAGTATTTGGCATTCAGGAAGCTCTTGATAAACGTGTATATTAGTTGCTCAGTTGTGCCTGATTCTTTGCCACCCCATGGACTGCAGCCTGCCAGGTTTCTCTGTTCGTGGAATTCCCCAGGAAAGAATACTGGAGTGGGTGGCCATTTCCTCCTCCAGAGGATTTTCTGAACCAGGGATGGAACCCGGGTCTCCTGCATTGCTGGCAGATTCTTTACCATCTGAGCTATCAGGATACATATTCCCACTGTTAAGAGGAAGGTTTGGATACTGTTGGAATGAGGTCAAGGTCCCTTGCTTCACCAGCACTGGGATCAATACTTGCTGCTGCTTGTTATCCACATGGCTCTCTCCATGCCTCCTCCCTGGCGAACTTGGTCATCAGACAGAAATTCTTCTTCATCACAGCTATTTGGCTGAAGTTCAAGGGCTCCTGTGCCCTGAGGGGCAAAGGGTTGGGTGGAGGGTGGATCGGGGGCACTTTCACTGGGGAGAGGATTTCCCTCACAGACGCACAGACGAGCTGTCAGGACAAGGCCGGGCTCTCTATTGAGCAGAGCAGCTCATGCATGAGAGCAGATTGTGCCAGTTCTATAGAGCACAACCCCTCAGACCGGCTTCTTCTGCTAACAAAGTTATCTTTCCCAATCTGCTTAGGCAGAAGAGGGACACACTTCCCGTCCTTGTGCTGAGCACACAGAGCAGACAGGACCCGGGCCAGGGCCGGGGCTGGGCGTTTCTCTTCATCTCCTCCCCTCTCCCTGCTCAAAGTCTTGGGCTCTTCTTGGCTGCCCCATCATCTTCGCAAGAGGAGCACAGGCCGCAGACAGTGGCCACTGGCTGGCCAGGGGTGAGCCTAGGGGGCGTCCTGGCATTCTAGGTGCCCGAGAGAGGCTCGCAGAGACAACATCTCAGTGGAGGGGTAGGGAAAGAGGCTGCTGCCACCTAAAATTCACTGGTGTGGGAGCAGTTATTGATATTCTAGGGCAGTGGGCCTGAAACTGTAGTTTTAGCATCAGCACTATAGTTTAAGCATGCAACATCAGCACTGCCTGCGAACTTTCTGGAATGCAGACTCTCAAGCCTGGACCAAGCCTGGATCTACTGAATCAGAATCTCTGGGGTGAGAGTCCAACAAACTGTTTTAACAAGCCCTTCAGGTGATTCTGAGACTGCTGGAGGTAGCCCCCGCTACTAGAATTGATCATCCCAGTCCTGGTACCCAGAATGTTCTTTGTATAGCCTTCTCCCACATCCACTGCCTTTCCTGACACTCTGCTGCCAAGACAAAACCCTAGAAACCTTTCTTTGAGTCTATCCAGAAAACACAACTCTTGTGATTTCCCTGATGGCTCTCAGCTGCCACATTAGCCCATCTTCCATCTGTAATACTGGCTTCCCTGTTGGCTCAGTGGTAAAGAATCTGCCTGCAATGCAGGAGATGTGGGTTCGATCCCTGAGTCAGGAAGAGCCCCTGGAGAAGGAAATGGCAACCTACTCCAGTATTCTTGCCTGGAGGATCCCATGGACATAGGAGCCTGGTGGGCACAATCCACGGAGCTGCAAGAGTTGGACACGACTGAGCAACTGAACAGCAACAACAACCGTCTATAATACCATAAATCAGAAGGGGATAAAAACATTTTTATACTTTTTATCAAGCCCCAGTGAGGCTAAGTAATTTGCTCACCGTCACAGAAAGAAAGGGGCAGGGCAAGAACAGAAATCACATCTGCTTGACTCCAAAGCCCGTGTTTGCTCTGGCTGCTCATCTTGTCTCCTTTAATTAGGAGATTCAGTACTACAGTGCTGACCTTTCAGAGCATTTGGGGTCTCTGGTCTTTGTTCTAACCAGTTAATATCTGTGTATTTAACTTTTATTATTTTTGCATGTTCTGGGCAACCAACATAGCTACAAATATTTTCTAAATAGATGAATTCTCTTGGCATATATCCATATTAAAAAACTGCAAATGTATTGCCTGAATACTTGCACATTGAAAAAAAATTAAACAATATAGGAGCCTATAAGATAAAAAGTAAAGATCTCTTTTTACCCCCTTCTTCCCCATGAGCACTGTAACCATGCTTGACAATTCACTATGTGTTTTCTCAGACACTTTTTGCTTTTTTCACTTAATATATCTTGATATATTTGAAGTATACATATAGAGCAATGGCATCCTTTTAATGTCTGCAGTAGTATTCCATCAAAAGCGCATCTTATAAATTTGTTCAGCATGTTCTCTATTGAAGGACACTTAGGTTGCTTCTTCTTCTTCTTTTTTTTTTTTGCTGTTACAAATTTTTAAAGTAAATACCCACATATAGATATTTTTGGAATACATATATTCCAATATTCCAGCATGCGCTGGAATATTTTTGAAGGATATCTTCCTAGAGGTAGAATTGGTTATTCAAAAGATGGGTAAAATTTTTAAGTTCATGGGATACTTCCAATTACTCTCAAGCCAGACTGCACCAGTGTTCTAGATATAGGTTGTGAGAGGGCACTTCATGACATATTCTTACCATCACTTACTATTGTCTGTCTTTACATTTTTTGACAATAGGCTGGGCAGAAAGTATTTTTTGATTCGCATTTTTCTGCTTACTAGACAGATGAAGTGACTCATTACATGTTTACTAGCCATTTGCTTTTTTTTCCCTCTGAGTTGCCCACTCATATCCTTTGTCCAATTTTGACAGGTTATTTGCTTTTTCCCTATTGATTCATAAGGTCTTTTTATAGACTGTGGTTATTATTTCTCTGTCATGTATGTTGTAACTTTTTTTTAAAACTATCACTTGTAATTTCTGTAACTTCGGTTTTAGCATGTTTTGCTATACAGAGGATTTATATTTTTTATATAATTGAATCTCTCATTTGAAAATTTATGGTTCCTGACTTTGCGCCTGGCTTGGAAAGGCCTCTATGTCTCATTAAAATTCAGGAAATCAGTTAGGAAAAAAAAGTTGCCAGAGTAGACTCTGTTTTAGTTCAGCATTTAAGCCTGGATCCTTGAAAAAACTGAATTGTCAGAGCAATATGAGTACTGTCTATTCTCCTTCTAGTTTTTAGCCTCTTTATTTTTTCTATTGGCCTTTTTTTTTTTTTTACTGATAAAGAAATTCTACAATTTTTATTTATCAACTTGGTGTAAGTGGCAACAGATTTCATCATCATCACCATTTTCAAGGACCTATTCTGATTTGCAAATCAGGAAACCAAACGTAGGAATCATCTGTGTCCTTTTGTGTTTTTGTCTTGCCTCCTTATTGTTCTGAATGCCTAATTTTTTACTTATATTCAGGTATTATGGGTGGGTGGAGAAAGAGAGAGCATGAATGTTATTATTTTCTGTTTTACAGTCATATTTTCTACCCTTTTATAAGGAGCAGCTTTTATCTTTATCTTTTTGCCTCTCTCCCCACCCTCTATTTGGTGGCAAATAAAATAGCTATAGTCTGGGACAGTTACCCACAATTCCAAAAAAAAAGCCTGCCTCTTACTCATTCCTTTACTGCTACTTCATTTCGTTTGACTTAAGTAAGGGGTTTGAATCTGACCAGATTCATTAGAAAGAGTATGTTTATGGCAGCAGAAAAATTTCATTGTCTATGGCTTAATATAGCAGATCTCTCAATCACTAAGGACTTAGTTTCTTCACCCTTAAAGTAGGGATAATGCCCATCTCTCGTAAATCATCTAACATGGCTCCTAATCCAAAGAAGACTCAACAGAAACATTATTTCACATAAATTCCATTGTTTCTTGACCTGTAACATGGATGAAAAATGGCACATACTTTACTGAGATATTTTGAGGATTAAATAAGAAAATAGGGAATTTTACAAATGTGACACCAAGGTTCTTAGGAAGCAATCTTGGTTCCTTTTAGGGTAATGGTGTACTCATACCACTAGATGGCGTCATCAACACAGCGAGCTGACGAAGATGATTCTGTCTGACGTCCAAGTGGAGAAAGGGATCCCTATTTCATTTTCTTCTGAATGTAATAAGTTTGGCAACAGTTATCACAGTCTAGCTTTCATTTTTTGCTTCAAGTAATTTATAACTGTCAAAGTTTTTCTTAAACAATAGACTCTCCCTAAGGAATGGTTGGAAGTGGGACCCAGAGGCCAGAGAGGTGTTTCTGAAACACAAATTTGGCCTTCCCTATACTAAAAACCCTTCCGTAGGTTACACATAGAGGTATTGTTCCATATTTTCATTTCAAATTAAACCTTACTGTGTAGTTGAGTCACTTGGGTCAGGGGTGATGGGCCCCAAGTCCTGCCTCTCAGGAGCTCCAGGAAATAAGGTTCAAAAACCACGTCAGGATGAAGCTTGTGCCTTTTAACAAAGCAAATACGGCCCTCTGCTGTCTTGCCCTTTGAAACAGCCAAGACATGGGAGTAACCTAAGTGTCCATCAACAGATGAATGGTTAAAGAAGATGTGGTACATAGATACACAGAAATATTTCTCAGCCATGAAAAGAAAAAAAAATTGGGTCATTTGTAGTGATGTGGATGGAGATAGAGTCTGTCATACAGAGCGAAGTAAGTCAGAAAGAGGAAAAACAAATATCACATATTAACGCATATATATGGAATCTTGAAAAATGCTACAGATGGACCTGTTTGCAAGCCAGGAATAGAGATGCAGAGGTAGAGAACAGACAGACATGCACACAGGGTTGAGGCGCAAAGGGAAGGGTGGGGCCAGCTGGGAGAGGGGCACTGGCATAGACACGCTAGCATGTGAGAAGCGGCCAGTGGGGAGCTGCGACATAGCACGGGGAGCTCACTTTGGCGCTCTGTGATGACTTAGAGGGGTGGGAGGAGACTCAAGGGGGAGAGAGAATATGTATACACGCAGCTGATTCACTTTGTTGTACAGCAGAAATGAACACAACAGTGTAAAGCAATTATACTCCAATAATAAAATAAAATAAATTGAAACTTGGAATCGTTTTCAAAGAAAGAGAAAAGAACCACTGCAGGATGAAGCTTGTGCCCTTGAACAAGGTGAACGGGGCCCTCTGCTGTCTGAAGCCTGCTTATTACTCCAGCCCATCTTTCTCAGATCAGAGCTTTGCACTTGACCTTCAGCATCTATGATCTACATGTTCCCTGTACATGTCACTCTGATTCTTGCCTACATTCCTTTGCCCATGCAGTCCCCTCTACTTCATCCTCCCTCCCCCGACTCTGACTCATCTGTTAAGGCTCAGTTTGGGCTTTACCTTCGCCGGGAATTCGTCTCTGACCTTATCTACTTTGTTTTTCAATAATTCATTTATGTTTCTGTCTCCCCCACTAGTCTACGAGGTTTGTGAGAGGCAGGAAATGTGTCTTCCTTGTGTCTAATTTAGGAAGGCCGGGCAAATGAAAGAACTCAATGTGGTTTTTTGGTAAACAGACATATGAATGAGTGTAAAGTAGAAGAAGAGTCATCCCAGTAGGTGAGGTGATAGGAGATGAAGACGTGGAAGTGGGAAAGGGAAGGAGTGCTTCAGGGAGCGGATGGTTTGTATCTGGGAGTAAGACGAGTGTCTCAGGCTGCAGGCTGAGCCGCCCAGAGGAGGCCAGGGTGAAACCTCTCCTCTCACAGCTCCCATAGTTGCCTTCATGATGGGTCACTAGGGGTTGGGGGACTGTCAACTCCTTAAACCTGTGGCAGCTGTAAGAGAAGCCCCAGCTGTGGTCTGCTCTTAAGAATCATTTTGACTGTGACCTGAGTTTCACTGATAGCTCAGTTGGTAAATAATCTGCTTGCAATGCAGGAGACCCTGGTTCAAATCCTGGGTTGGGAAGATCCCCTGGAGGAAGGATAGGCTACCCATTCCATTATTCTTGGGCTTCCCTTGTGGCTCAGCTGGTAAAGAATGCACCTGCATTTCGGGAGACCTGAGTTTGATCCCTGGATTGGGGAGATCCCCTGGGGAAGGGAAGGGCTACCCACTCCAGTATTCTGGCCTGGAGAATTCCATGAATTATATAGTCCATGGGGTCCCAAAGAGTCAGACACAACTGAGCAACTTTCACTTTCATTCTGGGATGGAGGGTGACGAGTGATAGAGGCTGTACTTAGAGGATCCTTCCAGGGATGATCCCTTGCCTCTTTTTCCTTCCTCTCCTGGGAGAAGAAAATACCTGAGAATGTCCACTGAGAGTACCTGAGAAGGATAGAACAGGATCCCTTGGGGTTAACGAAAGTGACCTTGCTATGATGGGCTGATGTAAGTTTCAGATACGGGACTCAGTCCTGAGCTAGCACTGTGTGTGGGGACAAAGAGAGCCGACCACAAAGCCATCAGCTTCTCTGGCCCTATAGGGCATGAAGTTTTCAGAATGTTGGGAGACTTGTGTCCCCTCCGAAAACAGCAACGGAATTGCCGTACTCACTGGGTTTTCCTAGGTGGTACTAGTGGTAAAGAACCCACCTGCCAATGCAGGAGACATAAAAGACATGGGTTTGATCCATGAATTGGGAAGATTCCCTGGAGGAGGGCATAGCAAACCCCTCCAGTATTGATGCCTGGGGAATCCCATGGACAGAGGAGCCTGGTGGACTGTAGTCCATGGGGTCGCAGAGAGTCAGACATGACTGAAGTGACTTAGCATGCACACACACACTGCCTTGGTACTCCCTAAGCAGCAGACTCACTCTGCTAAATGGCTCCAGGTCAGCCTTTCGAGGTATTATGTTGCCTTCCCATTGCCTCTTCCTGAGCCTCTCCCATGAGGATGGCACCACAGTGTCCTGTCATCTGGAACCTGGAATCTTTACTTTCTCACCTTGTGAGGTTATAAAGACCTGAGAAAGTTTAGTTTGAAGGTCTCTGGCCAATTAATACCCCACCCCACCCTCCCAGGTAATGCTGGGAAAGAGGCTGCTGCTGCTGCTAACTCGCTTCAGTCGTGTCCGACTCTGTTTGACCCCATAGACGGCAGTCCACCAGGCTCCCCTGCCCCTGGGATTCTCCAGGCAAGAACACTGGAGTGGGTTGCCATTTCCTTCTCCAATGCATGAAAATGAAAAGTGAAAGTGAAGTCGCTCAGTCGTGTCTGACTCTTGGCGACCCCCATGGACTGCAGCCTACCAGGCTCCTCTGTCCATGGGATTTTCCAGGCAAGAGTACTGAATGGGGTGCCATTGCCTTCTCTGGGGAAAAAGCCTACCCATTTCCAAAACACTGGCTACCTTGGGTCTCTATACTTCCTCAGATACTCTGTGGCTTCTGAGGAAGTTGGGGTTTCCCTTAACTTTTGTGCTTCTGACATGACTTGCTGAGGCCAGTCTCTGCAGACACCTGGCCCTTTCTCCCCAGGCTGTCCATCAAAATAGGTCAGAGCCAGGTTATAGTCTCACAGGCATGAAGGGACTCTTGACACATAACAGGGAGGCTTGTGGGAGCCCCAGAGGAGGGACCTGTAACCGCCCCCCACTCCAGCATTCCCATGGTCAGAGGGCCTCACATATGCCCCTGGGACACACCGAGGCATTTTAGTTATACCCCCAAAGTGGCTAGAGGAACATTCTGGTAACAGGTCGTATTTTATCTTATTCGTGAAAGCTGGCCAAGGATAGAGAAGAGGTTTGAGAAAGCAGAGATGGAGTTTTAAATCCTCCAAAGGAGGAATTCCGCTAGTGGGTAAGTGCAATTCATGGCCAGCTTTGCTCGCATAACCCAGGGCTCCAGGGAGGCAAATGACTCCCCCTCTTAATTTCAAATAGGAACCTCCCTGGAGGGCACAGGGGCCTCTTGGCCTGAATCTGGGAGGGAAGCCACTTGGAATTTATTTTTTGTTGAATTGTTTCTTCATTTTTCCTTCTGAGCGCGTCCCCAGGCATCCAAACGCGATGCCTCTCCACGCAGCCGGCACGGCTGTCATAAAATGCAACTGCAATCCGTATCTATGGAAACGGGCTGGCTCCTTTTGCCTCTCTCACTCCCCGCTTCTGCATTGGCCAGGATGGGTCTAGACTCTGCCCTCTGATGGAGCTCTGCGCTCTTGATGGAGGGGCGGCTCCAGCCGGACCCCAGCTGTCCTCTGGTATCCACCCTCCACTTACCTCCTCCTATCAGAGCCAGAGGAGGGCCTGGGAGGATGGTGACCTCAGTGTGGTGGCAAAGCCTCCGATGGTCCCAGAGCGACCTGCAGCAGGAAGAGCATTTGTCTGCAGCGGGCACAGCACAGACCTAGGCGCACAGAGCTCGATGCCCCTAGACTGGCTTCTGAGCTCAAGACCCAGACCTTTCCCTAGTCAACAAAATTCATTCCCTGCCTCCTTCCACTCACCTCAGGCTTGGCTGGGATTCTCTGGGCCTTTCTTTCCCTTACCTAAAAAGGTAATTCATTATTCCTTAGGAGTAATATGTGATGGTGTTTGATTTGAGAGGTTTATTTACTTATTTGGACTTAAGACAAATGAAAGGGAGTCTGCTTCAACCTGGCTAAATGGACTGAAATGGAAACAAAGACATCAGAACTCCCTTTTTCTTTCCAGTCCTGATCTGCTGACTTACCAACCCACAAGCTTTCTTACAGAAGCGATGTACATAAAAAAATGAATCAAATGAATTTATATACCAAACAGAAATAGACTCAGACATAGAAGACAAACTTATGGCTATCAAAGGGGAAGAGGAGGGGATAAATTAGGAGTCTGGGATTAAAATATACATACTACTATATATGGGCTTCTCTGGTGGCTCAGTGGTAAAGAATCTGCCTGCCAATGCAGGAGATGCATTTTCAATCCCTGGGTCAGGAAGATCCCCTAGAGGTGGAAATGACAACCCACTCCAGTATTCTTGCTGAGGAAATCCCATGGACAGAGAAACCTGGCAGGCTGTAGTCCATGGGGTCACAAAGAGTTGGTCACAAAGTGTTGGCCACAACTTAGTGACTAAACAACAACTATGACTATATATAAGATATATAACCTATAAGGACCTACAGTATAGAATAGGAAGTAGACTCAATATCTTGTAATAATCTATAATGGAAGAGAATATTTAAAAGAGCATATATTTATGTGCTAAGTTGTTTCAATTGTATCCAACTCTTTTCGACCCTATGGACCAAAGCCTGCCAGGCTCCTCTGTCTATGGGATTCTCCAGGCACGAATACTGGAGTGGGTTGCCATGCCCTTCTCCAGGGGATCTTCCCGACCCAGGGGTTGAACCCGCATCTCTTACATTTCTTGCATTGGCAGGCGGGTTCTTTACCACTAGCCCCCTGGGAAGCCTATACAATGGAAACTAACACAACACTGTAAATCAACTTGAAATTTAGTTAAAAGAAAAAAGAGCTAGACACTGCAGACAGTCAGTCCTCATTTGTCTGTACAGGAAACTGGCTGGCAGGATAGGGGGAACAGGGGGATATGTGGGGACCTCACCACTTGGGCAAAACGACTGTTAAAGCCATTTAACAGTCAGAGGTTCTAAGGGAGTTATTTCCATTCTGGCGATGTGCTTCTGCTTAGATGTCCAGGAAAGCTTCCAGAGCACCACAGGGGTTGGCTTTGAGTCACTAGAGGGCGATGCTGTCTCTCTTTTGCTCCAGGCACAGTTTTTAGGACAAATTCAGAGGGCCGGCCAAAAAATAATTCAATAGAAGGTCTTCAAGGGAGGAGGGAGTCGAGTGAGCTCTTTTTAATCACATCAGAATAGATGGACTTGGTCTCAGTGGGAAGGGCTGAGATGATAGGAAATGCAAAGGAGAAAGACCTGGGCCGGCCACATTTGGGGAACTGTTTACTGTGTGACCACATTTTCTGGTGCCCTCCCTGGTGGAGCTGGAAGTCCCAGAGGATATCCCCCATTTGCCCCCTTTTCCCTCATCCTACTCACTAGCCCCTTTCATCACTGAAATATTTGTCCTGTCTCCCACAGCCCCAGAATTCCAAACCACCAAACCTGGAGTTTCTTTTCTACATCTCTCTCTTCCCTCTCCCAGGCCTATCTTTGTTTCCTCTGGTCCTGCACAATTCTGCTGTATTCCTTATTATACTGGGAGCAATATTTGATCATAAAAAGGCAAATCTATGCACAACATGGACGGACCTAGAGATTGTTGTAATGAGTAAAGTTAGAGCAGGAGAAACATCGTATGACATCCCTTATATGTGGAATCTAAAAATGAACTTACAAAACAGAAAGAGACTCACAGACTTAGACAACAGACTTATGGTTGCCTGTATACACTGCTATATTTAAAATGGATAACCAATAAGGACCTACTGTAGAGCACAGACAATTCTACTCAATGTTATGTAGCAGCCTGGATGGGAGGGGAGTTTAGGGGAGAATAGATACATGTATTACATATGGCTGAGTCCCTTCTCTATTCATCTGAAACTATCATAACATTGTTAATTGGCTATGTTGTTATTCAGTCGCTAAGTCATGTCCAACTCTTTGTGATCCCGTGGACTGCAGGGTGCCATGCTTCCCTCTCCTTCACTATCTTCTGGAGTTAGCTTAAACTCATGTCCATTGAGTCAGTGATGCTATCCCACCATCTCTTCCTCTGTCTCCCTCTTCTCCACCTGCCTTCAGTCTTTCCCAATATCAGGTCTTTCCCCAATGAATCAGCTCTTCACACCAGGTAGCCAAAGTACTGGAGATCCAGCTTCAGTATCAGTCGTTCCAATGAATAGTCAGGGTTGATTTCCTTTAGGATTGACTGGTTTGATGTCTTTGCTGTCCAAGGGATTCTCAAGAATCTTCTCCAAGACCACAATTTGAAAGGATCAGTTCTTTGGTGCTCAGCCTTCTTTATGGTCCAACTCTTACATCCGTACATGACCACTGGAAAAACCATAGTTTTGACTATATGGACCTTTGTTGGCAAAGTGATGTCTCTGCTTTTCAATATACTGTCTAGGTTTGTCATAACCTTCCTTCCAAGGAGCAAGAATCTTTTAATTTCATGGCTGCAGTCACTGTCCACAGTGATTTTGGATCCCAAGAAAATAAAATCTGTCACTGTTTGCACTTTCTTCCCTTCTGTTTGCCATGAAGTGGTGATGCCAGGTCCTCCTGGGTGGCTCAGTGGTAAAGAATTCACCTGTGATGCAGAAGATGCAGGAGATGCCACGGGTTTGATCCCTGGGTTGGGAAGGTCCCCTGGAGGAGGGCATGCAACCCACTCCAGTATTTTCACCTTGGAGAATCCCATGGACAGAAGACCCTAGTAGGCGACAATCCATACGGTCTCATAGTCGGACATGACTGAAGCGACTGAGCATGTATGCATGAAGTGATGCCATGAAATAATTGGCTATACTCCAATACAAAATAAAAAGTTAAAAAAAAGTTTTAAAAGGCAAATGTGGATTGAATAGAGTGTTGCTTCATGTGATGCAAAAGGATAAACTTCAGCAAATGGAAGACTGATCTCAGAGATTATCTAACAGAAACATTCCGGGGCCATCCTGGTGAGAATAGAAGAGTGTCCATTTTAAGAGTTAAGGCTGCGATTCTGTGAATCTAACCCATCCACCTGAATGCTACACGCAGCCTGTGTTGCTGAGGGTGGGGTGGGTGGAGCTGCTGGGGCCATGTGGAAGGTGGTTGGGAGGGGGCTTCCTCGGCTGTGAGCTACCCACCCTTAGCCTGGCCCTCCAAAAGCCTGCTGGCTCATCACGGGTGAAGGCCTGCCTCAATAGACTCCAGGAGCCTATGTGGAAGTTCATTCTGCCCTTGGCTTTTCTGCACATTCCTTAGAGTGCAGACTCCAGAGGAATCTCCCTCCTCACCAGATCTAGCAAGGACATTTGCATGACCTTCTGAAGGATGAGGGTGTCTTGCATGGAAGACCCTGTGGTTAGAGTTCATCACTGACTTTCTCAACATGATCTAGTATTTCCTTTGCTCTCAGACACTATAATCAGACAGCCTGTCTCTGAGCCTCCGGCTCTCTAGCTCTGTGATGTTTGGCAGATTAATTCTTTGAAGTCTCAGTGTTATCATCTGTAGATGGGGATGACTGTTCTGGGGATTTAACAAGATAGTCTCTGTAGAGTACTTGGCCGGATGGCTGGCACATGAATGGCCACTCTCATTATCTGGAAATGCAGTAGAGTGTGACAGCTAAGCCAGCTGGCTCAAATCTGGACTCTGCCACGTACTAGATGTGTGATATCAAGCAAACCATTTAATCTCTCTGTGCCTCAGTTTCCTGACCTATAAAATGAAGTTTAATAATAGCACCTGTGTAATAGGGTAATTGAGCGACTTCATTTTCACTTTTCACTTTCATGCATTGGAGAAGGAAATGGCAACCCACTCCAGTGTTCTTGCCTGGAGAATCCCACGGACGGGGGAGCCTGGTGGGCTGCCATCTATGGGGTCGCACAGAGTCGGACACGACTGAAGTGACTTAGCAGCAGCAGTAGCAATAGGGTAATTGTTAGGACTGAATAGTTAATGCATGTAAAGTACTGAACACAGTTCCTGGCACAGAGTAAGTACCCAAAGGAGGCCAGCCTTCATTGCCTGTGGAGCTGTGGGTTAGATCATCCAATCTTTTGAATGCCACGATGTATGTTTTAGGGGAATTCTTTTGGCTTCATTTGCACTAAGATGAATCTGTGTTTGTTGCTTATACAATTATTAAAGGCTGGGGCTGGGGACTCAGTACACAGCTGAGGGAACCTTGTTAAAGATACAAGGTTTGATGCAGAGAGTTCAGAAAACATCATTTTGAGCTGTTCGCATGGCACTTTTTCATGGTCAAACTATCAGTGGTCCTGGATAGTTTATGTCTTACTATATATCAATGTGTAAAGACAAATCTTATTGCCATACCAGTTTTGCAAGTGGACAAAGAGGTGAAAGAGACAGATTATGTGCCCTGCTCCAAACTTGCAGAGGCAGGATCTATGCTCCACCCACACAGCAATTGCATTTAAAAATAAAATTAATCAAAGCAACTTTTGGCACTGGCTGACAGGACAGGTCATGGACAGTGTGTATGACATGTCATTCAGCCGTGTTGGCAGCCTCGGGCACAGCTGCAGTGCATCTGGGGTAAGGCCAGGAATGGAGCACATCTCAGGGCTTCTATCACACCTCCCTCAATACTTGTTTATTTTGAGAGTCTCTAACAGGAAAATGTTAAAAAAAAAAAAAAGAAAAGAAAAAGCAAAAGCTATGGGGGAGGAATCAGAAAAGACCACTCTAGAGAAATCTAAAAATTTCTTAAAATTAAAAAAATATGTATAATGAATTTTAGGATGCTTCCTAAGTCCTGGACCACTTTGATAAGACAGTCTCTAAATGATATTGCTATCTTCTAGAAGGAAGATCTTGAAGAATAGAAAGATCAGAATGGGGGTGATGGGTCATCAGTCATTCTAAAAAAGTGAGCAGAATATTTAAAATAGATAACCAATGAGGATTTACTGTACAGCATAGGAAGCTCTGCTCAATGTTATGTGGCAACCTGGATGAGAGGGGGTTTGGGGAAGAATGGATACATGTGTATGTACGGCTGAATCCCTTTGCTGTCTACCTGAAACTATCACAGCAATGTTAATCGGCTATACTTCCAACACAAAATAAATTTTTTTTTAAAAAGTGAGCAGAATTAATCTGGAGAAACAACCTATTAGAGTTGACAGCTGTTTAAGTAAAACTGATGAAATGGAATTGGGAAGAAAATACTCAGCTGGCTTCTTAAATGAGATGATAACTCATTAGTGGAGAGAGTTAGGGGTGTCTACAGTCCTTTTCTGATGATCTGTGGAGCAGTAACTGGGATTATCCAATTATTATCCAAAAAGATACTTACTTTTGGCTTTGGGAAATGTCATGACATTTGTCTTGACATTAGATTAATTTTCCAACTAAACTTGTTAGCCCGATAAAAAATAGTTTATTAGAGATTGATGGCATATGGGTATTGTAACTTCTTTTCATTCACCAAATATTTATTGACTACCCACTTTATACCAGGCACTGGGCTAGAAGCTAGAAATACAATGTTACATCAGTTACACATGGTGTCAGTCCTCCTGGAGATTGACATGGACCAAATAATATGGATAAGTAACAGACTAATTAGTATTTCCTCAATGGAGGAGACAGGGGGAGAGTTGAATATGCAAATAATTAAGAATTGGCCTTCCCAGAAGGTTAGAAATATGAAAGCCCTTTGAAAACTGTGAAGTGTTTACTGATAGAGCAGTTCCCTGCTTCTGGACTCATGATAAGTCTCTGAATGGTCACCAGGTTGTTCCTGGTTAAAATCTGGGCCATTGTTTGTGCTGGAACTTTCTCTCTTGAAGGAGGCTAACTTTCTTTCCAAATGGTGAATAAGAAAGACCCCAGGATTGCGTGGGATTAGGTTGAGAAATGATTCTGTCCATTACTGGAGCAGAGATACGGGTTCAGCTCTGCGAATTCATCACCTGGTTTGGCTGGAAATCTGACACAAAAAGAAAGCACGACAACATCTTGACCAAAGTTATAAGTAAGAAGGTCTGCTACTGTCCATCACTCATGCTGTCAGGAACTGACACAATGTAGGTCTCATTTGCCATAACATTCTAAGAGTGAGACATCTGTGGATATGAACTTCATTGTTATTGTGAGGATGAAAAAAGTATATACCTAAAATTGAAGAGTTTTTTTTCTCTAATAGTTAGCACTTACTAAATGTACATTATATGGCTTGCACCTTTACATTTATCATTTCATTAAATCATGTAAGCCCTGCAAAGTAGCTCTTTTATTCCCATTGTACAGATGGGGGGAATGAAGTTTAAATATATTGATTCACTCGTCCAAGGTCACAACACTAATAGGTGGCAGAATCAGGATTTATACCCAAGTCCCCCTGAACTTTAAAGCTTGTGTTTTTTTCCATCACGTGATACTTTGGAGAATGCAGAGATAGAGATAAGAGCTGGAGTTCAAGACTCTGGTAACATTATTTGCTTTCCCTTGTTAAAGAGGCAAGCAGGGGAGGGGAAGGAAGAGTCTACAACTAAGCTTTAAACTGGGGATTTGTGGAAGCAGATCCTACATCATTTTAAGCTCAGCATGTTTTATTAGGTGGGCACTGGAATGAAAGACTAGGAAATAAGATGTCTGCTCTGACATGGGGGTGGAAGATCCTGTACTCTCACATGCCCATTAAAGCGAGAGATAAAATGTAATCAGTCAGGAGAGGGCTCGGATAAAAGAAACCGAGACACATAACTGGGCAAATATACAAGAGCATGAAAGGGACCAAGACCCAGAGGATCACAGAAAGAAGGGACACATAGCTCATCGCTAAGCTGGAGTTATTTCTGTTTAGAGAGACACCAAAGTCCTCCCCTTCCCCTTGTCCCTTAGTCTTGGGAATGTGAAACTCTGGGGGTCATTCATGCTAACTCATCTCCTTTATGGCTCCCTGTATAATTAGATCCAGCCTTTTAAGGAAGAGAGCCCTGGCAGATATGTCTCATGGTTTATGCATAACCCGATTCCTTTCATGTTTCCTGCTGTAAATTTTTGCTTATAAACTGCATTTTTGAAACCCTATTGTAGCCATTCCTGGGGGTGGGGAATTCCTTTGTAACCAGACCAGTCGGCTGCTATTTGGCTGACTGCTAAAGTAGATTGGAAGAAGAGGCTGTAGAACTGTGCAGGGAGAGCAAGGTAAGAACCTTGAGAAGATTATAGTGTCTGGGGATTTCTGGTCTCCAGTCTTCCTTCATTTTGTACTGTCCATAAGAAATCAACCTTGGACTGCCTTCTCCTCTGACTTCTCCCCAGATGCCTTATAAAATGTTAAATTTCCAACTGTATGATTTTGCCTGTTGCCATATCTTCTATTCTTAGAAATAAAAAAGCTTTTGCCCTGAAGGGATCTTTCTTCTCCCTCGTGTTAGTTTTAAGTTTAATAATTTTTATAACCTCTTTAAACTGGCCTTTTTTCCACTAGCATAGTCAAATAGAGTTCATGATTATACCTGCTTAGGAGTTAATTAGCTTAGTTTAAGAGTGGACTTAATGTGGCTCTAACTTTAAGAACCACTGAAATAATAACCACAGTGATGATAGCATTGAATATAATCAATGAAAGAAAATTGCAATAGGGGATAGTGGTGATACATTTGTAGTATTTAGTTTAACACACTTAGCTGTTGGTCTGACAAAGACCTAAAATCCATCATTCTTAACAATCTATTCAAAGTCTAAAAGTGTTTACAATGAAGATGATCATCCAGGTCTCTTGAAAAACTTGATAAAAGAAAAAGTCAATTATCCCCTTGTTTGGTTGGTTGGGATAATCCAGTCCTATCCATATCTCTATTATGGAATTTATTAAATTGCATTATAATTATTGATTAGTTTAACTAGCCCCTCCAATAAAATGCAAGTTCCTTGAGGGCATATTAATTAAAATTTGTATCAATAAAATTTCACTAATCTTTGATTAAGTGGTGTCCAAAAATTCACTAACAAAAATTAATAAGGTTAATGAAATAGAAGAAATAATTGGGGCTAACCAGCTCAGTTAGCCAGCAGGGAGTTCCCATCCAAATTTATCAACACCTGGCTGAGTTTTGGCTATCTCTGGTGTCAGTTATCTTTTCTGTCTTAAATATTTCTGGGGATGCTTCTGTGATCTATTGTTGGAATTTCTAGGACAAAAACAGTAATTCTAGCAATCTCGGGGTCAGTAGTACCCATTTGTTGGCCTACTTCAAGAAAGTACATCCAGAAGATACTGGGGATGTTGAGATTCACTCTCCACTTCTCTGCTTCCAAAGGCATATATATAAAAAAATATATATATATATACTGGTTAAGGAAATGGCAACCCACTCCAGTGTTCTTGCCTGGAGAACCCCATGGACATAGGAGTCTGGCAGGCTACAGTCCATAGGGTTGCAAAGAGTCAGACACAACTTAGCAACTAAAACAAACAGACTACTATATGTGAGAATAGGGGCTGGATGGCGGATAGGAGCCATGTTCAATTGTCTTAATTCTAGTTTATGTCATTGCAGGAATCTTGTTGTATTGAGTGCTCAAAAATTGTTTATTGAATGAATAAATATAGTTTGTCTCACTTAACATCACCTGAACTTCTTTGAAACTTAGATTAAAAAAAAAAAGATATAAGTAACCAATAGAAGGACTTCCCTGGTGGCTCAGTGGTAAAGAATCTGCCCCTAATGTAGGAGACATGGGTTCGATCCCTGGATTGTGGAGATCCCCTGGGGAAGGAAATGGCAACCCTCTCTAGTACTCTTGCCTGGAGAATCCCATGGACAGAGGAGCCTGGTGGGCTACAGTCCATGGGTCACAAAAGAGGCAGACATGACTTATTGACTAAATAACAACCAGTAGATGGAATCAACATTTGGGCCCATTACATCTTGAGTATCTAGAGTACAGACTAGTCAATAATGTACAATGACATGCTGCTGCTGCTGCTGCTGCTGCTGCTGCGTCGATTCAGTCGTGTCCGACTCTGTGTGACCCCATAGGTGGCAGCCCACCAGGCTCCTCCGTCCCTGGGATTCTCCAAGCAAGAACACTGGAGTGGGTTGCCATGTCCTTCTCCAATGCATGAAAGTGAAAAGTGAAAGTGAAGTCGCTCAGTTGTGTCCGACTCTTAACGACCCCATGGACTGCAGCCTACCAGGCTCCTCCGTCCATGGGATTTTCCAGGCAAGAGTACCGGAGTGGGGTGCCATTGCCTTCTCCGACAATGACATACTAGCAAGTCTAAATTTAAAAACCTGAAAGAGCTGCACTGCATTTATGCCTGATTAGCCTAAATTCCATACTCAAAACTGTGCTTAATTTTAGCTTAAAGAGAGGCTTGCATTTGGGCGAACCTGAAGATGGCTGTGGTTGTGACTCTGAATTAAATAATTGGTGCTGGAATAGAGCAAAGTGTACTAAAGCTTCCAACATTGTTGGTGGCAGAAGCAGAAAATAAATAGCAATGAAGGGGAAAATAGACCTTTACTTTTAAAATATATATCATTAGATCCTGGGGCCAAGAATTCGTCAGATTATCTTGGCAAAGACTGTACAGGCATTTGTACATAGTGTATTGAAGAAGACGTGTTCAGATGTACTGGAACAGTATTATCATAACAGATCAGCTAATCCTGGCCAAAGATGAACTAATCTAACAATAATAATGAAAGTTAGTATTAATGATTAGCAGATAAATTGTCTGTGGCTTAAGAAGAAAAGTGAGAAAACATGTGATGGTTGAAAAATGTGGAAGGATTTCTAATTATCACCTGAGTGACTACGGTGGTTTTGCCTCCACCAGGCGAGCAGCTTTGGGAACTGGGGTTTCATTACATGATACTATCAATTTATACAATATTCCTTTAGAATCATCCACATATTTATCGTTTCTGTTTCCTCTTTTCCTTTTTGCATCTCCAATATACTATCTGGGATAATTTTATTTCTCCCTAAAAAACTACCTTTATTTTTTCTCTCAGTGCTAGCCTACTTTTGATGAAATCTCTCTTTTTTGTTTGTTTGAAAATGGTAAACTTAAGCTTCACTTATGATAATGTTTTCTGATGGGTTATCAAATTCTAGACTGCAGTTATTTTTCTTCAGCATTTTAAAATATGTCTTTGCCTTCTGGTTTCTATAGTCTCTATTGGGAAGTCATCTGTCAATTTTATTTTACTTCTTTGTAGGTAATGTGATTCCATTTTCCCCTTCCCTTGCCCCCTGCCCCATATTCTTTTAGTTTTTCCTTGGTCTTGGTTTTCAACAGTTTTGCGGTAATGTGCCTAGTTGTGGGTGTGTTTGGTTGGTTTGTTTTTGTATTTTGTTGCTTGGATTCACAGAGATTCTCAGTGCGGGGCTTGATGCCTTTAATGAGTTGTGGAAAATTCTCAGCTGATATCTCTTCAAATACTGCTTCTTTCCCATTCACTCTGTCACTTCCTTAAAGACAAATATTGTGTCTGTTGGACCTTTCACCGTGTCCATATGTCTCATGCTCTTTTCTGTACTTCTCTCTCTTTTTCTGTGTCTGGATATTTTATATTGATTTTTTTTTCTGGTTTGTGAATCTACTTTCAACTGTCTAATGTGCTGTCAAATCTATCTGTTGAATTCTGAATTTAAGTTATTGTATTTATTTCAGTTTTAGAATTTCCATTCGATTCTTTAAAAAATATTTTCCAGTTGTCTGAGGAAACTTTTCCATCTTATCTATTTTTGAGTATATTATTCACAGTTATTTTAATTTGATAATGTCAGGATCTGAATCTCTCATGGATCTTTGTCTGGGTCTCTCTGGGTCTCTCATTTTCTGTTTTTTTCCCCCTCTTGTTTTTCACACATTCAGTCTTGTCTCCTGTTGCTTCTGTAACTTTTGTTTGAATTCTGGGCATTGTGTATAAAATATCAGAAGCTCTTACTGACATTCTTTTGCTTCAGAGAATAAATACATTTGCTTGTAGCAGAAGTCTAGAGGGAAATTATCCCAATCCAACTGATGACTGAATTCACTGAGATTTATCCTTTTTGAGATTTATCATTTTTTTGTCTATTTCTAGTTGACGTTCACTCCTAAAATGTTACCTTTTAGAGGTCCTAAGTGAAAGCCTAGGGTTTTATTAGAGTTCCTCTTCCTTGGTGGATCCTGACTCCAGTCTTTGCTCTCCCAGTGTTTAAGGCTGCCAGCGGCTCTGCTCATTCTCCCAGCCTCATAGTCCCCACTTTTAAATCAACAAATGTGTCTTAGATAGTAAAGTTGAAAGTTGTGCTCATCTCTTCATTGTCAAAGTCTTTGTCTTCAAGTGTTTGATGTCTTGGTAGCTCTCTGAACCTTCAAATTGATGCTTTTACTTCAAATATTTTATCCGGATTTTCTAGCTGGAAGAATTGATCTGTACAGATTCCAGTCACAGCAGGAAATCTCAATTATGTACATTTTAAATATGAATTTTCCAGGAACCTCTGATGTGGTCAGTCTGTATTAGCAAACTTGGCTTATAATGCTCATATTATATTAAGAATAAACAACAACAACAGTAACAACTGAGTTTAGATTAGGTGCCCAGGGTAGCATGAGGATGATTTTTCATGATGCACTGATACAGTGATCCCCCTACCCCTGGTCCAAGGCAATACTGCAAGGAAAGAAACATCCACCTTCCTTTCTCTACCTTTTTCTTAGAAAATCTCTAATCTCTCCATCAGGGTAGAATCCCTGCTTGAATTGTTCTTGTAGCTGTAGCACATACAGTATCATGCACAAGGTTTGTGCACCTGTTCAAGGTCTTGCCCTTCCATTGCTTTCAGTTAGTTGGTAGCTTGAGCAAAATCTCATTATCCAGTACAACAGTCTGGTGGTTTGCAGATTTGTGTTCTTGTCACTATGAGACATGGGGAAAACCATTTCTTCTCTCTGGGACTCAGTTTCCTTATCCACAAAATGAGGGGTGTGGAACAGATGCTTTCAAAGGGTTCCACCAGCTTAAATTATAAATATTTATAAATATAACCAAACTAGCAGTATTTCAATCTTTAAAATAATTTTAAAATATGAAGTTCTAAGTGACAAGATATGTGTGGAATGATTCTGAAAGAGTGAGTCCTTCCCCTAGGAAGCTGCTCCCGTCGTCACCATTTCTACTACTTCTACCTGGAAGGAAGAACACTTAACTGGGTGCTTGCTGTTCCTCAGACACGTGCTAGTGATTTTCAGCCTTCATTCTCCACTAGAAGCTCCTGTAGAAATTTATACATTGCCAAGACCCCATCCCTAGAGACTTCTTTTTCAGGAGCTATGTGGGGTTAGGGATTAGTATTTTTCAAAAGCTCCCATATTCTAATTCTAATGTATAATCAGGGTTTATAAGCACTGAGCTTGGCACAGTGATGCCTACTGCATCCTTACAACAACCAGATGAGATAAATGGTATCAACTCTATGTTACCAGTAAGAAAATTGAGTTTCATCAAAGGGAAGCGTAGGGTTCACAGCTACACAGGCAGTAAGTATGACCTTTTGGTTGCAAGTTCAGAGTGCTTTCCTCACTCAGCAAACAGAGACTGAACATTCTGGAAGTTCAAGCATCTAAGTTAGGTACTTGGAGGGACGCAAAGATGACAGAGGTATGGCCTCTGCTTTCCAGGTGGAAAGAACCCTGGGCCAAATGTCTATTAGTTAACTAGCTAGGATTTTTATACACATTGTCTATTTTAATTCTAAGAATTATTCTCTAATGGGGAATATTGTCAACCCAAATTTAATACGTGGAAACAGAGAGTCAGAGAAATTCAGCAATTCAACAATTTGCCTAACTCCAAATAGAAGTAGTATGTGATAGAGACTGAATTTGAATCCAGATCTATCTGTTTCCAAAAGTTGTTTCACCAGGACTTGTATGTAGTAAAGTGGATGGGAAACATACACTAATAACTGTGCTATGAACTGGCATATGATTAAGTGTAATAATGGAGCACACAAACTGGGTTTGAAAAGGCTTCTTGAGGGATATATCAGTGCTTTGGTATTTGACTTCTGAGGGATTTCCACCTATGCCTTCTCTTATAAAATATCTTCCAGGATGTTTTAAAGAGTATGATAAAGGTAATCATGTCAGTGGTTTCCTACAGAATTGGTAAGAAGGATAACACTAATACCCAATTAGCAAATGGAAAATATATTCCCCAATATATCAGAGGGTGATTCTGGCATCAGAAAGCAAGTCAGTGTCACCTGGATTAGGGGCTTAATCTGTACTGCCTCTGGCCCTGGAAGGAGGCTGGACCCAGCTCAAATGAAGACTTTAATTAGCAGTAGATCCATCGCCTCATCAGGAGCACTGTCGCCCAGCCACTAGGAGATATGTTGCTTGGCCTTGAAGGCTCAGGGTCCTGCTATTCTCTAACCTGTGTAGCTCGGACCTTCCACGTTCCAGGGCAAGATGTGTCTTCCCTGAGTGGGAGGGCATGCCATGGATGCCTCCTGGCCAGCAGAGCCTAGAGAACTGCAAACTCAGTTACTATATACACTTTGTGTATGATTGTACTACAGTACAGAGGGAAAGAGCAGAAGTCTTAGAATTAGATCTGGGCTTGAATCCTCATCTTGCTCCTTACTAACAAATTATATTTACTCTCTGGGCTTCAGTTTTCTCATTTTAAAGTGCTAATAACAATACATAGCCTTAAGATTATTGGGAGGAATGAATAATATAATGTACTTAAGATACCTAGGCCGGTAGGTCCATAACACATAGTAGATATTCAGTAAATATTAATGGTAATAAAGGTTATTTGTCAAAGTTTGGCTTTTGGTCCTGGGAAATCATCTTGCTCAGTTTCCCTTTTAAACAGAAGGATAAAGAGATTTTTCCCATCTTGTAAACTTTGCTTACTTGAGATTAGGAAGTAGCATGAAGATCTTGAATGAAATATTCTAAGTTGACATAGTCCCAAATATGTTCAGATGATAATTGGTTCACAAGAATAGAAAAGATTTCAAGTGACTAGATAGTTCGTTCCTCTGTCTACAAGCATTCCCTGATTACATTTTAAAGTGTCCCGGGTAGATGAGAATCTATCTTATATTAAAAGATTTACAGGAGCGGAATACAAATTACAAAACTGCTGTGTTTAACAACTAAGCAAACCCTTTCTTAGAGCTTATCTACACCCTTAGTGCTAGAGCCCAGAATTATTTCTTCTCATCCCTTTGCTGATGGGTAAATTCCTTAAGGACAGAAACTGTGTTATTTTGCTCACTATGGTATTCCCAGCGCTCAGCACATCATAGGCATTTGGTATTTGTTAAATGAATGAATGAAAGAGAGTCCCAAAATTCTGAAATTGAATTATAGAATGCTACTATTTGATGAAAACATAGATGTTGACTGGCTCATTCCCAGCCCAAGACAGAACCATCTTCTCCAGCCTCTAGACAAGGACTCTTCCTGCTCCTATTTGAATACTTCAGTGACCATTATTAACTCACATTTAGAGACAGACAACTCTGATATTAAAATAAATTTTTACTTAGGTAGAGCTCAACATTTATGTAGTTGTTATTAGGTATCTGTGCATTTTCTCTTCATGAGCCCCTCCAGACTTCTTATCTTCTAGTATAACAATATGGTAACCTTTTCTCATGGCTTTATTTTTCTACCTCCTTGTTCTGGGCATCTAATCTCTCTCCTCTTCAAGGTCTTTAATGCCTTTTTAGCTGGGAAACTGTGAAGTAGACTAAAGTATACTAAGAAATGTTTCCAGAGATTTAATCTGCAATCTGAACAGGCTGGTCCAGTTTCAATGTTCATCAATTCAATTGCTGTTCAGGAAATTACAGTCCATTTTTTGAAAACCCAAAATAAATAGAAAATCTTAAAGCAGCCAGAAGTGGGGACGGGGGAAATTAGATGTAGGAGAACAAAGAAACAAACTAGAGCTGACTTCTCATAGGAGACAAAGGAGGCTAGAAGAAAATGGAATGACATGTGGGAAAAAACCATCCCTGTCAACCCAGAGTTCAATATTTTGTGATAATATCCCTCAAATCTTAGGTGGGATAAAGCACTTTTAGATAGAGAAAAGCTGAGAGAATTTGTTCCCAGAATTTATTAGGCTAAAGGAAAATGATACCAGATGAAAATTCAGATCAACTGAAATGAAAGACAAAATAAATATGTATTTAAATCAGAGGACTATCTTATTTTTAATATTTATTTTATTTTAATTACTTTGTTTATTTGACTGTGCTGGATCTTAGTTGTGACACACGGAATCTTCCATCTTCATTGCAGTGTGGGTTAGGGTTATATCTAGAGCAACTGCTAAGAGAAAAAATCCAAAGAGATATAATTTAAAAGCCAATAGAGGAAATAAATGGGAATATGGAAAATGTTCCATTAATTGAAAAAAAAAAAAGCTAGAAGGCTGAAAAGGAGAAATACAGGGGAAAAAATCTAGATGGGACAAATAGAAAAGAAATAGCAAGATTGGGCTTAAACCCAATGATCCTAATAGTTACATTAAATGAATATGGACTAAATACTTCATTTAAAAGATAGATTTTTCAGATGAGTAAAAAAATATCAAGACTCAAGTATATATGGTATCTAGAGGAGACACAGTTTAAATACAAAGAACACACATATTGGTTTACAGTCAAAGGAAGGGAAAAAAGATATATAATTAAACAGTAGTACAAGCAATTTGATATGGCTATATTAACATTAGCAGACTTAAGTCAAGGAGTATTTTCAGAGATTAAGAGGGCTGTTTAAAAAAAAAAAGACGGCTGTTTCATAATGATAAAAGCGTCAGTTCATCAGGAAAACATACCATCTCTAAATATACATCTAATAACAGAAGGAAAATGTGACAGAACTAAAAGGACAGACAAATATCCAATTATAGTGGGAGATTTTTTTGTTTTAGGCTACACCACATGTCATATGGGGGTCTTAGTTCCCTGACCAAGGAGCCAATCTGTACTCCCTGCGGTTGAAGTGTGGAGTCTTAATGACTAGGCCACCAGGGAAATCTCCATAATGGGAGATTTTAATAACATTCTTTAAGTAATTTATAGGACAAGTAAATTTTAAAAATCAGTAAGGATTAAAAGCTTAGAACAACACAGTCAATAACTTGACTTAGTGACATTTATAGAACACTTCACCCTATGATAGCAGAAAAAACATTCTTTTCAAGAGCCCAGGGAATATTCACCAACTTGGACCATAAGCTGAACCATGAGATAACTCTCAGTACTTTCAAAAGACTCCTACCCCATAGAATGTATTCTCTGACTATAATAAAATTAAATTAAAAACCAATGAAAAAAAGTATCAAGAAAAATTCTCAAATATTTGAAAATTAAACAACACATTTATAAATAACCTGTGCCTCAGAGAGGAAGTCACAAGAGATATTGGAAAGTAGTTTTCACTGAATGAAACAAAACGTTGGTATATATCTACAGAAAGGCTTGAAGGAAAATTTAAAGCTTTAAATACTTTTTTTTTAAGAAAAGAAGAAATGATTAAAATCAGTGATTTCCATGTCTACCTTAAGAAGCTAGAAAAAGAACAAATTAAACACAAAGGAAATAGAAGGCAGGAAATAATGAAGAACTAAAGTTAATTAAATAGAAAAAAAGACAAACAATGGAAAAATTAATAAAGCTAAAAGTTGGTTCTTTGAAAAGATTAATACAATTCATAAATCCTTAGTAAGGCTCATCAATTAAGAAAACTCCAAAATCAAGAATGAAAGAAAGAATATAAATATAGATGCTACAGTTATTAAAAGGACAATAAGAAAAATTTTATAAATAATTTTATGTCAATAAATATGATAATTGAGATTAAAATAGACAAATCCATTAAAAACATAACCAAATTGACTCAGGAAAAACAAAATATTGAAAAAAAGAAAAAAGTTCTAATTTTAAGCCTTTTCATGAAGAAGACAGCCCATCCATCTGATTTTATGAAGAATTTTGTTAATTATCTAAGCAGAAAAAATGCTATTCCCTACATAAATTCTTTCTGAAAACAGAGGAGGAGAGAAAGCTTCCCAAATAATTCTACTAAATCAGCATTATACTGATTCCAAAATCAGAAAAGAGGACTTTATGAGAAAACTGAAGACTGTTTTCTTTAAAGAACATAGATACAGATATAAAAAAACAACTCCTCAACAAATTACTGTCATGCTAAATCTAACAATGCATGAAAGGAATAATTTTTAAAATTTTATTAAGGATAATTTATTAAGACCAAGTGGAGTTTATCACAAATAATGCAAGGATAGTTTAAGGTTTGAAAATCAGTCAGTGTAATTCACCACATTTAGAGAATAAAGAAGAAAAGCCATATGATCAACTCTATAAATACAGGGGGAAAAATTTTGGAAAAAATCCAACACTGATTCCTGATCAAAATTCTCACCAGAGAGGAACATAACCTCTTCAATCTGATAATAGACATCAATGAAAAATTCTACAACTAATATCACATTTAATAGTAAAACACTGAATGCTTTTCTCTAGATCAGGAAAATGCTCTTTCTACTTCTATTCAGTAATGTATTGAAGGCCCTAGGCAGTACAGTATTGCAAGCAAAAGAAATAGAGTATAAACTTTGTAAAAGAAGTAAAACTACCTTTATTCTCCAATGGCATTATTACTGTGGAATCTAAACAAACAAAGAACAAACAAACAAAGAAAAAACCCTATTGGAACTAATAAGTGCACTTAAAAAGTTATGGACAACAAAACCAATATGCAAAGATCAGCTATATGTGCCTATGCTAGCACCAAAAATTTGGACAATAACATTTAAAAGTATTATTATAATAGTGTCAAAAGCATCAAATACTTAAGAATAAATTTAATAAAAGTGCAAAATATCTACTCTGAGAAGTACAAAACATCATTGAAAGAAATTAATGAAGACCTAAACAGAGAACTTGGAGAAGGCAATGGCACCCCACTCCAGTATTCTTGCCTGGAGAATCCCAGGGACAGGGGAGCCTGGCGGGGTGCCGTCTATGGGGTCGCACAGAGTCGGACGCGACTGAAGTGACTTAGCAGCAGCAGCAGCAAACAGAGAACTAATGGATTCAAAGAATCAGTATTGCTAAGGTGCTCCTTCTTTGCAAATTCATCTATAGACTTCAGTTCAGTTCAGTTCAGTTCAGTTGCTCAGTCATATCTGACTCTTTGAGACCCCATGAATCATAGCATGCCAGGTCTCCCTGTCTATCACCAACTCCTGGAGTTCACTCAAACTCATGTCCATTGAGTCAGTGATGCCATCCAGCCATCTCATCCTCTGTCGTCCCCTTCTCCTCCTGCCCACAATCCCTCCCAGCATCAGAGTCTTTTCCAATGAGTCAACTCTTCCTATGAGGTGGCCAAAGTATTGGAGTTTCAGCTTCAGTATTAGTCCTTCCAATGAACACCGAGGACTGATCTCCTTTAGGATGGACTGGTTGGATCTCCTTGCAGTCCAAGGGACTCTCAAGAGTCTTCTCTAACACCACAGTTCAAAAGCATCAATTCTTCGGCACTCAGCCTTCTTCACAGTCCAACTCTCACATCCATACATGACCACTGGAAAAATCATAGCCTTAACTAGATGGATCTTTGTTGGCAAAGTAATGTCTCTGCTTTTCAATATGCTATCTAGGTTGGTCATAACTTTCCTTCCAAGGAATAAGTGTCTTTTAATATCATGGCTACAATCACCATCTGCAGTGATTTTGGAGCCCCAAAATAAAGTCTGACACTGTTTCCACTGTTTCCCCATCTATTTCCCATGAAGTCATGGGACCAGATGCCATGATCTTCGTTTTCTGAATGTTGAGCTTTAAGCCAACTTTTTCACTCTCCTCTTCACTTTCATCAAGAGGCTTTTTAGTTCCTCTTCACTTTCTGCCATAAGGGTGGTGTCATCTGCATATCTGAGGTTATTGTTATTTTCCCAGCAATCTTGATTCCAGCTTGTGCTTCTTCCAGCCCAGCGTTTCTCATAATGTACTCTGCATATAAGCTAAATAAGCAGGGTCTATAGACTTACTGTAATCCTAATCAAAATTCCAACGGGTTTTTAAAAAATGTAAATTGGTGTGTTAATTCTAAAACTTATGTAGAAATACAGAAGACTAGAACAATCAAGATAATCTAAAAAAAGGAACAAATTTGGGGAATTCCCATTATCTGATTAAATAAATATTTTACAATTATAATATTTAACACAGTGAATTGATGTAAACATAGAAAAATAGATCAATGGAACAGAATATAGAGTTCAGAAAGAGATCCATACGTATATAGTCAGTTGATTTTTGACAAATCAGTTCAGTAGAGGAAAGAAAAACCTTTTCCAACATAGTGCTGGAACAACTGGATAAACATGTGAAAAAAATTTACTCTTACCTCATATTACATACAAAATTAATCTGAGATGTACCATAGACCTCAACATGAAAGTTAAAACTGTAAAAATTCTAGAAGAAAACCTGAGAGGATATTTCTTGTGACTCTGGAGTGGAGAATATTTCTTAGAGAGGTTACAAAAAGCACTAACCAAATAGAAACAAACTGTTGATAAATCAGATTTATCACAATTCAAAACTACTTATCAAAAGACACCATTGAAATGAAAAGGCAAACTACAATCTAGGGAAGAATATTTGATAAACATATCTGACAAATAATTTCTTTCCAATATATATAAAGAACTCTTAAAAATCAATCATAAAAAGACAATCTAACAATTGCCAGAATGGGCAAAAGACACTTCAGGAAAAAAAAGTATAAGTGGCTAACATACACATGAAAATGTGCTAAATATCAGTAGTCATTAGTAAAATGCAAGTTAAAACTGCAATGAAATGTTACTATGTACTGACTGGCATGGCTAAAATGATAAAGACTGACAACACCAAATGTTGGCAAGAATGTGGAGCAACTGGAACTCACATACACTGGTAGTGGGAGTGTCAGATGGTACAACCACTTTGAATTAGTGTTTGGAAGTTTTTTAAGAACTTAAACTTACTCTGTAAGCCAGCAATTTAATGCTTAAGTATTAACCCAAGAAAAATAAAATCATGTTGGCGAGAAGACTTTTGCAAGATTGTTCATAGTAGCTTTATTCATAAAAGCCCAAACCCACAAACAACCTAAGTGTCCATCAACAGGAGAATGACTAAATAAATGCTTGTATTTCCATACAATGGAATTCTAGTCACACTTCCCATGTGGCTCAGTGATAAAGTATCTGCCTGCCAATGCAGGAGCCACAGGAGACACTGATTTGATCCCTGGGTTTTGAAGATCCCCTGGAAAAGGAAATGGCAACCCACTCCAGTATTCTTGCCTGGGAAATCCCTTGGACAGAGGAGCCTGGTGGGATCGTCCATAGGGTTGCAGAGGTGGACACAACTGAGTGACTGAGCACACACACAATAAAAAGGAACAAACTAGATACACACAACATAAATGAATCGCAAAAGCATTATCCTAAGTCAAAGAAGCCAGGCACAAAGGACTATGATTGTAAGATTCTGCTTATATGAAAATTATTAATAGAACAGTCCAAATTAAAATGATGGAAATCAGATCCATGATTGCCAGGGGTCTGAGTATATGGTCAGAGGAGGGGATTGACTGTGAAGAGGCTGGAGGAACTCTTTGAGGTGAGGGTAATGTTTCATATTTTGATTGCAGTAGTGAATATATGACAGTATACCCTTTTCGAAACTTAGAGGATTATATTCTTTAGCGGGTGAAATTTATTGTGTGTAAATTATATCTCACTTAGAGATGATTTAAAAACACAATCTTGTGAGGATATGAATTTATCCCTATTTTACAGATGGGAAAAGTAAGATCAGAGAGGTATTAACTTGCTTAAGTTCATACAGCAGACAGGTAGCAAAGCCAGAGTTTAAGCGTCTATATGTCTTTTATGCCAAAGGTCAAGATCTTTATGTCCATAAAGAACTTAAAAATGATTGTGTGTGTGTATGTTTGTGTTTATACATGGAGGCATCTTCTGCTTCTTCAGCTAGCATGCAAGCTCTTCAAAGGCAGGGGATTTCCTATATTCCTTTTTTTCTGGGTCTAGCGTGCAGACTGCTCTGTAGCAGTCAGGCTGTCTGTAGACCTGAGCTTACCCATCACTCCTGTGTGCAGTGACTTTGAATGGATTACAGGTGTGTCTGAGGAACTGCTCCCCTTGTCCTACGGGCATCTGGGGTTCCTGGGCTAGTTGCCCTGGCTGAGATCAGCTTCATGTATTTAACCCTGGGTGCAATGGAAATATTTTTTCTTTTATTCCATGAAAAAGATTAAGAAGCACTGACTTAGGAAGTGCTGCTGAAGTTGAAAAGTAAAGAGAGGGTAACTCTGACTGAGATGCTCTGGGTCAAGGACCCATGGGGAAAAGCTTACTAATCAGAGAGGAAGGGAAGAGAAGGGTAGAAGGTAGAAGGGGAAGAGAAGGTTGGATTGGAGTAAGACTGTGTTTGACACATCCTTGGGGACAGTGAGCAGAGTGGCCAGGTTAGAGCTGGGTTAACAGAGATGTGTTTGAATGAGCTAGATGGATGCTTTTCTGGTGAGGGTCTAGCATTGGGTCTAAGGAGTTGGAATGTAGTTTGAAGTACAAGCTCCTTGTTCAGCTTTCACACGAGATCTATTATGTGAGTCTGGGGTAGGGAAGGAAAAGTGTGTGTTTTTAAGAATAACATGCTGTTCCTGGACTTTGTGGCTGAGGGTCCTGCCGGCTGCTGGGACGAGCCAGCCCTTCAACCTGGAGCCTCTTATGTAGTCCGGCTTTCCTTTCACACAGCATTTGTTCCCAGCCCCTGGCTGCCTCCCCCCGGGGAGGACATCCGTGGGGACAGTTCCTGTTTCCCTGCCTTTGCAGCCCTTGCCTTCCTGAATGCGATATGATTGTTTCTCTGGGCACAGTGAAAAGATGCCAGTGGAGAACGGAAGTATCTCATGCTTCAGCAATTTTTTTTTTTTTTAAAGCAAAAAAGAAAAGGCTATTGAACTTGGGAACCCTGGACCTGGAGTCCTCTCTTCCTGGTGTGGGAGCGGGAACATTGTACCGAGTCTATCAATCAGCTCTGTGGGCCAGATATCCAACATGGGAACGATTTGACTCCCATCCATCAGCTAAGCAGTGACAATAGTATTAAATTCCTTCTTGCTCTCAAACTGCTATATTTATGCTTTTCCCCTTGGGGATCTTGGGGCATGGAAATGGAGGACTTCATCCTCTGACCCCTCCCCCCTCCTCACTTTCCACATCTTTATCCCCTGTAAATATTCTTTTTTTTTTTAGCTTTATTTAAAGGAATTTTAAAAATAATTTTATTTAGTTTTGGCTGTGCTAGGTCATCGTTGCTGCACAGGCTTTTCTGTAGTTGTGGTGAGTGGGGCTACTCTCTAGTTGCGACGTGCAGACTTCTCATTGCAATGTTTTCTCTTGTTTCAGAACACGGGCTCTAAGGGCTGCAGGCTTCAGAAGTTGTGGCTCCAGGGCTCTAGACACAGGTTCAATAGTTGTGGTAGAAAGGCTCACTTGCTCCATGGTATATGGGATCTTCCCAGATCAAGGATCGAACTTGTGTCTCCTGCATTGGCAGGTGGATTCTTCACCACTGAGCCACAAGGGAAGCCCTAAAAAAATTCTTTTTGTTTTTGATTATCTTTTTTAAAATTAACTTTTATTGGAGTATGGTTGCTTTATGATGTTGTGTTAGTCTTTGCTGTATAGCAAAGTGAATCAGCTATTTGTTTACATATATCCCCTCTCTTTTGGATTTCCTTTCCATTTAGGTCACCATAGAGCATTAAGTAGAATTCCCTCTGCTATACAGCAGGCTCTTGCTAGTTACCTATTTTATATGTGAGTGTGTGCTAAATTACTTCAGTCATGCCTGACTCTTTGTGATACTATGGACTGTAGCCCACCAGGCCCCAATGTCCATGGGATTTTCCAAGCAAGAATACTGAAGTGGGTTGCCATGCCCTTCTCCAGGTGATCTTCCTGATCCAGGGATAGAACCCAGATCTCCTGTGCTGGAGGCAGATTCTTTATCACTAGCGCCACCTGGGAAGCCCCCCTATTTTATACATAGTATCGGTGGTTTATATATGTCAATCCCAATTTCCCGATTCATTCCACCTGCCTTCCATCCATTAAAAATATTCTTTCATCCACTCTTTTATTCACTTTTCAACAAATATTTCTTGAATATCTATTATGCATGAGATACTGAGGTAAATATTGAGAATAAAGCATTGCTTGAGACCCCTATCCTTGACCTCATGCATTTACAGTTCAGTGAACTGTGTGTTTACAGTGCGTTTACAGAGTTTCTACTGTATGAAGGTAGTTATCGTAGACATGGAAAGAGAAAATACAGAAAAAGAGATATCATATAGGAGTATACCTCAAAGCTTTTGAAGTCTGGGTTTCTGTCTAACTGATCTTTAGCCCTCTTACACTCCATATGAGCATGGCATGTAGTAGGCACACTATGATTGTTTGCTGAATTAGTAAAGATCAGCAAACAATCATAGTTTTTTAAGAAGTCACATAGCATAAAAAGAACATAGGCTCTGAGTTTCGCAGACCTGAATTTGATGTTCGGCTCTACCACTGCTGTGACCTTGAATATGTTGCATAACCTCTCTGGGTCTTAATTTCCTCTTGTGAAAAATGAGGATAATACTATTGCTAACATAATAATACTATTGCATAGTAATAATACCATTACTAAGGGGATTTGGTAAGGATCAATGAGTATGTAAAGTACTTAAGGACAGAAAGTATCTGGCACATAGTGATTAATAAATAGCTTGGTGGCTCAGGTGGTAAAGCATCTGTCTATAATGCGGGAGACCTGGGTTCGATCCCTGGGTTGGGAAGATTCCCCTGGAGAAGGAAATGGCAATCCACTCCAGTACTATTGCCTGGAAAATCCCATGAACAGAGGAGCCTGGTAGGCTACAGTCCATGGGGTCGCAAAGAGTCGGAGACAACTGAGTGACTTCACCTTCACTTACTTTACACAATTCTTTGGTGTCATCAACAATGAGTAATAAAGGTGAAATGAACAGTAGAGATAAAAACTTAGATAAAAACATAGGTCTGTAGACCCATGGAGAAAGGTGTGGCTACAGAGGGCTGAGGCTCACATGGAGATGGGGAGGCCCTGAGCTGTGCCTGGAAGGTCACCCACATGTGGATAAGTGCAGAGGAGGCCGAGGCAGGGCAGAGGGCATAAGCAGCAGTGAGGTGCTACCCTCCGGGACATAGCAGAGGAAGGGGTGGACTAGCAGGGAGGGTTCCTCCAGGACTTGGCTCCAGACCGGTGGAGTATTAAGGGTGGAGCTGGCATGCGCTAAGTGGTGTTTAGAATAATGAACCTGGAGCAGTATGTAGGGTGCCAAGAAGGGGAGGCAGGGGGAATAGTCAGGAGATGACACAATAATCCAAGGGGCGTGGGGACCTGGATTCAGGGGACAACAGAATAAGAAGGAAAGTGTGGATGTGACAGCCCTTGAAGTGAAGTTGCTCGGTTGTGCCCGACTCTTTGCAACCCATGGACAGTAGCCTACCAGGCTCCGCCATCCATGGGATTTTCCAGGCAAGAATACTGGAGTGGGCTGCCATTTCCTTCTCCAAGGGATCTTCCCAAACCAGGGATTGAACCCAGGTCTCCTGCATTGCAGACAGATGCTTTACTGTCTGAGCCACCAGCTTTAGAGAAGTTTGTCTAGGATCACAGAGTCAATAGCTCCTCCTCCTAAAGATATGGAGTCCACAGGACCCTTCAGAGGTCTTTTCCAAAATCTCTGCCATGCTGAGTCTGATTCTGATACTTTTTAAAAAGTTTTGTCTCTTCAGACAATGTTTTTCTAACTTTAAGTATGCCCTGTAATTTTTTTTGTTGCTGAAATTGGGCATGATAAATCTGGGAAAAGGAACCAAGACAGATTGGTCTTTGGTGTGAGACTTTATGTTTATCTGGCAAGAGTTAGGCTGTGCTGACTGTTTATTGTAGCTTCCTGTCAGAGAATAAAATGTTCTCTGGTGTCCTTGCTTTTGTCTCCCTCGTTGTCTTTTGGTTTCTTTAGCATTTGTGTGCATGCTCAGTTGTGTCCAGCTTTTTGTGACTCTGGACTGTAGCCTGCCAGGCTCCTCTGTCACTGATTTTCTCGGCAAGAATGCTGGAATGGGTAGCCATTTCCTTATCAAGGGTTTCCTTAAAGAGTCTTTCTTAAAAACAGTTATGGAAGTTTTTAGGGGGCAGGAGTTAAGCGTTTTCTTTCCCCAAGGTTAGGTAGGCTCTGGCAAAATAGTTTTCCTTGAGGGAGGGAGAACAGAGAGCTCTGGGCATATTGGAAAATGGCTACTTTCTCCACCCTCCACTCCCTTGCTGGAAGCGTGAGATTTTTCTCTAATTGTCCCAGTAAGAATCTAGTAAAACTCAGGAAAGTTTAGGGACCCCCTAAGACTGCCCTTCCTTCAGTTTTCAACTCTTGCACCATTCCTCACTATACTTCCAGCAGTTCATCGGTGATCATTTAAGCGCTGGCTCCATCTGTGGACTTCTGCTCCCAGTTAAGTATGTGCGTAGTGGTCTCTCCAGCTTTCAGGGCAGCAGTTTGCTCTATGACCTTATTCTCTGATGAATCTGAGAAGAGTGATGATTTTCCATTTGTTCCCCTTTGTTCTTGTCGTGAGGAGGGGAGCTATAACATTCAAACTCTTTCAATGTTGGACCAGAAACTGGAAGTCCTAGAGGTCTTTCCCCTTTGAAATAAACTTACTTTGGTTGGTCTAAAATCCAGAGAAAAACAGTTACCTAAGTTTTTGGAGGTAAAGGGGAGGAATCACTTTGTTTTTAAATAATGATTATTCATCATTCACTTATTTATTCAAAAATATTTCTTGAAGGCCTCAGGGTGCAATTGCATTGTGCTGGGCTTTCTGGGAGTTATTAAAACAAACAAACAAACAAAAACCTGTAAGACATGGTTCCTGGTCTAAAACTCATGATATTCTCCTAATTTTATTCTTCCCACCTAAAGTTGTCTTCCACATCTGACAACTGTTTTTCTTCTCCATTCCAACCAGTGTTACCTAGGAATTAGCACATTACTGCAATCAGAGAAATCTCAGCCCAAATGGTGGCTCTGCTACTCATCAGCTGTGAATCTTGTGAACATTTCTTAGCCTCTCTCAGGATAATAGCCCATCTCGATGAATTTTCATAAGGATTACTTTATAACCACATGGCATGTAGGAGGTAGTTAGTAAATGGTAGCTATTTTAATTATTTTCTCTGATTGTACCAGAAGGCGATCATGTAAAACACATGTAACATAAAATTTACCATCTTAACAATTTTCAAGTGTATTGTTCAGTATTGTTAGGCATATTCACATTGTTGTGCAACCAGTCTTCAGAACTTTTTACCCTGAGAAGTTGAAATGCTCTAGCCGTTAAACAATCCTTCATTTCCCCCTGCCCCAGTCCCACTGTTACAGTTTCTGTGTTTAAGAAATAGCCTCTTTTAAGAAAAAAAAAAAAAATCAATATGAGTATTCATCTTGGATGGGCCTCTAGAATGAGACCTGAAGACTTTACATCACTCCCTGGGCTGGTCTTTGGTATATTCATGCAAGACAACTATACACCTTTGTCGGTGCCCAACTGAATCCTGGGCTGAGCCCTGGAGCTCTCAGCAGGATGCCAGACTCCTTGGCATCGTCAGTAATAAGCCAGGGATTCCCCTACCTTGTGATATTCACAGTTTCAAGAGGAAGAGTGGGGATGTGATCCCTGAGCTGCAGCCTCACCTTCTCATGCTGTGTGTTAAGGTTGTTGTTGGGTGACTTGAGCTCTAACCTGCAACTCATGTCCCCGGTAGGAGTAGATTCTGACCTTCACACAGGTGTCTCCCAAACTTCTGGCTTTGACTTCTTGAGTATCACACTTTTCAGATGTTTCAATAGCAGTCCAAACTCAACAGGTCCCAAGTGAACCCATTGTCTTTCCCTCACAACTTTCTGTGCTTATCTGTCTGTGCTTTTCATTTCTTAAATGATTTTTCCACATTCCTATTTTTTATCTTTTGAAATTTTCTTTTAATTTCCTCCCTCTCCATTACCCCTACATTCCATCAACAGCCAAGGCCAGATAAGTCTAATTGATTTCTTCCCTGTCCTCTCATTGCCATTATTACAAGTCTTCTTTCCTTCTCGTCAGGACATCCTGTGCTCATAGAGAGTTCTGTATACATTCTTTTTTTTTTAGGAATTTGTTTTCTTATATAATTTACTTGGCTACACTGGGTCTTGGTTGCAGCATGCAGAATCCCTAGTTCCCTGACCGGGGATTGAACACATGCTCCCTGCACTGGGAATGCAGTCAGTCACTGGACCACCAAGCACATTCCTATAAATTAACTTCGGAATCTCTTCATTTTCCAACTCCTCTTGTGAATCACTGCCAGAACAATGTTTGAAAAACCTGTCTCTGGTCACTCATTACTTACAATCTTTAATATGTCGCAACTGCCTATCAGATATTGGCAAGATATATCAGGCATAGCAGTCTGCGACTGAATGTCCTCCAAACTTTGTCTCTAATCCTTTCTATGTATATTAATTACCTGCTGCTGCATAACAAATTATTCCAAAACTTAGTGGCTTAAAACAGTACATATTTATTATCTAATAGTTTCTATGGGTCTGGAATCTGGGTATGACGTAAATGGGTCCTTCAGTTCAAAGCATCTCAGAGTCTGCAATCAAGGCATCAGCTGGGACCACAACCATCTCAAGGTTTGCCTGGGAAGGAGCTGCTTCCATGCTCACCCGGTGGTGGTTGGCAGGTTTCAGTTCCTTGCGGACTGTTGAGCTGAGGGCCTCAGTTCTTCACTGGCTGTAGGTCAGAAGCTACCCTCAGTTCCTCATAAATTGCACTGTTCCATTGGGCAGCTCATAACATGGTAGCTGGTTTCATTATTGAGAGGGAGGTAAGAGGGGGAGATGATGAACATGATGGAAGTCAGCCCAGTCTTTTCTAGTCTATTGCATGGTGGGGGCAGGGAGAGATTTCACAGGGAGGGAGTGGCTATTAGGAGGCCATCACTGGGAGCCGTTTCAGAAGTTTCCTACTCTACCAGGCTTCTTGACTCCTCCGTCCACTTGATGCCCTGGGTTCTGGCCCACATCTTGTGCTGGCTCTGACCTGAATACCTCCGCTCTTTTATACCCCTAGGCCTTTACTTAGGCCATTCCTTCCACCTCAATGCCCTCTCCACCTCCATGGCTATCTATGAATCCTTAGGTGCATGTGTGCATGCTCATGCTAAGTTGCTTCAGTCGTGTCTGACTCTTTGCAACCCCATGGACTGTAACCCACCAGGCTCCTCTGTCCACGGGTCTCCAGGCAAGAATACTGGAGTGGGTTGTCATTCCCTCCTCCGGGGGATCTTCCCGACGCAGGGATAGAACCTGTGTCTCTTACGTCTCCTGCATTGGCAGGCTGGTTCTTTACCACTAGCGCCACCTGAACAGCCAAAAGTGAAAGTGTTAGTCGCTTGTTGCTTTTGTTTAGTCATTCAGTTGTGTCCAATGCTTTGGATGCCATGGACTATAGCTGCCAAGCTCCTCTGTCCATGGAATTCCCCAGGCAAGAATACTGAATTGGGTAGCCATTCCTTTCTCCAGGGGATCTTCCTGACCCAGGGATTGAATGGCGATCTCCTGCATTGCAGGCAGATTTTTTACCATCTGAGCCACTAGAGAAACCTTGATTCAAACGCCACTATTCCTGTACCAGGTCTGGAATAGATCTTCTGCTCTGGAGTCCTGGGGCACACCCAGGGACATATCTGTATATTGGCTGTTATCACATTCTGCTCTGTGGGAGACTGGTTTGTATAAGTGTACTCCCCAACTCTCAGTAGGCTGAGTTCTTTGAGTACAGAATTATGTCTTAGTCAACTTTTTAATCTTGGCCCTAGCACAGTTCCTGAAACACAGTACACAGTCAAACATTTGTTGAATTGCCAACAATGATGAGGCCTGAGAGCCCAGGTTCTGTGCAGATGGAATGCTGTTAATAGCAGTGGCAGGGGAAAGACACCCCATGCTTTGCAAATAGCCCTTCAGGGCTGATGAAGCAGCTGCCTTGCTGTGACTCCAGGGATTAGTCAGGGACCTGGAGCATCTGTAGGGACTGTGGGCTGCTGGGGACTAGAAGCCACTGATATCTGATTCTATATAGGAACTCGGAAAGGGTAGAGTCAGGTTGTCCTATTATTCCATTTAAAGAAACTCTCCTCATGACCCCAGCAATGCCAATGGCCTAGAAATCAAGGAGGACAGAAGCTAATATTACTTACCCCCTAAATTTTGCTAGTATTTAGTACTCAGAAAATCCCCTATAGAGTGATTACTATATGTCCATTTTAAAGATTAAAAAATCAAAATTCAGAGAGGAATAGTTACTCGGTGGAACTTAGTAACCAGTGATTCAAATTCAAATGTGACCACAAAGAGTGTGCTCCTTTATGACAGCATAATTCTGCCAATATCTACTGAGTAAGTAGTTTGTGCAAATCTCTGTGGTAGAATATTGAAGATTTCAAAACATATAAGCATGGATCATATCTTTCAAAGGGCTCTAAGATAGAGTTGAGTTTGGATGAGTTGATTGGTGCAGGGTAACTGAATTTAATTCAAGATGGTGGACAGTCCCATACAGCGACATAGATGCAAACATACATCCCCCCCCCCCCACACACACACTTGTCATATATGTAATAGGGAAAACAGCTTTAAAATGATTGATGGCAACTGGGAAGACTGCGGAAGTTTCTTGGAGGAGATGAACAGTAAAAAAAAAAGGTAGGATTCTGAGTTTAAGAAAGGAATCTCATGTTTCATGCTATGCCTCCCTGCCTAATCCTGAGCAACATATATACTATTGATATCTATTGATGTGCTTAGGTATGACAAGAATTAGAATCCAGATTTGCTTGGTCATATACATGAATTCAGAGTTGTTAAACCTAAATCAGGAAATACTGAATTTGTAATCAAAAGGATAAATTAGAGTAAATTTTTTCTAACATATTAGATTCACTAAAGCTAACTTCCTGAGTGATTAAATGAAATGCAAGGGCTGTAAGCAGTAAAATGCTGTTTATTTGTGAAATACTAGAAGAATGGTCAATCAATATTCCTGTCTTTTCATTTGTGCTGCTGCGCAGTTAATTTTGTGAACCTAAATACAGGACTTTATATTTATCTTGAATATATTTCATCTTGTTATCCTGGGGAGATCATTTTGGATCCTGACTCTGTCAATTTTTGTGTTTTCTGTTCTCAGCTTCATTGTGCTGTACATTGATAAACATATTCTTGTGTTTTCATCCGGTTTATTATTAAAAACTTTGAGGGAGTCAGGGCTGAGGCCAGCGGGTGGAGGCCGGCAACATGGGTCTGCCATGTCTGCGTACAGCCGTCTCCTACAGTGGTTGGTGGAGCTTGGCAGGGACACCACCGGTAGGCAAGTGACATACTTGGCTCCCTCCAGCCAGAGTGGTCAGAGGAACAAAAAAATCAGCCTCTGCAACAATAAGAACTCATATGAGTCTGCCTTTTCTAATTGCTTTCATATTGATTATCTCATTTGGGCTTCACAAACACCTCATGAAAGAAGCTGTAAAAATGCTGAATTTTCAGAGAACTCTGATGAAATCAAGACTGTCAGAAGTAACTTCATGTGGCTGTAAGGGGAGCTGGATCTCAAATCTTCTTCTGACTCCAAGACCTGTGACTTTTTCTTTAACTTGCCTGATAATAATAGCTATTTTCATCAAGGGTGAAAACATTTTTTTTTTCCTCTTATTGTCACTCACCACACGGGTAAGGAAGGACTGGCTAGTTGTGTCTGCCCACTAGACTCTGTGCTGCATGAGGGCAGGGACCAGGCTCTTCTGTTCATAGCTGCATCCTTTGTGCCTAGATGGTGGTCAACACAGTGTACATGCTCAATGAATATGTTTCTAACAAGTAAATACACGAGTAAATACAAACTATCAATCATAATGTAATTGTTAATAACAGCAATCTTCATCTTATTTAGCAGAGTTAAGGTTTAAAATTGCTCCCTTCCACTAAGCACTGAGTAAATACAGCAATATGGCTACACCCTGAGCTCTTAATAAAGAACTCAAGACACTTTCTAAGTACACTCTGTTTATCATCACATGCACCTTGACAATAGGTATGGGTTAGAGGTGTTATCATCATATCACCCACAAGAATAGAGAGATTCTTTATCTCACCCAAGACTGCACAGACGTTTTCAGAGCAGCTGTTAATAGATTTCATGGTTTTTATCTTCAGTCTGTTGCTGAGGCTGCTAAATCCTACTAAAGCTATCAGGCACCAGAGCCATATGCAGCTTTTCAAGGGTCTACAGTGCTCCCAAGTTAATTCATGGAAATGGCTGCAAGACTGTGCAAAAACAGCTGGTTACCTCTCAGCAGAATTAGCTGTAACCAGTTTAGTCACTTGCTGAGAGAGAGCAGGAAATCTCATGCAAAAGTCAGCAACATTCCTCATCGTGTAATATAGCAAGTAAATCTATTTCTGAGCAGACCCAGGTGCCTGGCTGGTTTAAGAAGATTCAAGGGCAGACAGAGATCTGTGGTCTAAAGAATGGGAGAGATTGTTAGAGCCAGATCTGGGTCTTTGATTTGGTGACTCTGGTACAGACGGGCCAAATATTTTGAGAATGGAGAGAATGATTTGTCAGTGAAGTTAGAGCAGAAATGTGGACAGATGGAAAATGTTGAGCCCCACTCAGGCAGCTGCTGTTGTGCTGACAATAGCAGCTCCTTTCCCCGGTCTGAGATGAGCAGCAAACTCTTGCTCTTTAATCCCACAGGTCAGTGATACCCTGCAAAGCAGAGATGGAGGACAGTCTGCCCAGGGGAAATCAGACCATAGCTTATTTTTCAATAGTATATTTGGAAAAAATTATGGAAGTTCCAGAAAAGCTATAGAGAGGAAGTAACTATTTTTCCTTAACCCTTTGAGAATAGGGTTACCAATCTGATTCTCTGTTACTCTGAAAAATTTGGTGTGTATTTCCTATAAATAATGACATCCTTCCATGTACAAGGAACAAATCAGTGAACCAAACACAATAAACAAAATCAGGAAATTAACCTCAAAGCATAACTACTATCAGACCCCATTTAAAGTTTGTCAAGGGTTGCAATAATATTCTTTACAGCGGAAGGATCCAGCACAAACTCATGTTGTATGTCAAACCTCTTTAGTTAGCTTCGATTTGGAATGATTCTGTAATCTTTCTTCGACACCTCTTTGACACTTTAGAAAATTATAGCTCAGTTATGTTACAGACTGTCTCTTCATTTAGGCTGTTTCCTCAGACTAGATTCGGGGTATGCATCATTGGAAGGGTTGATGCAGAAGCTGAAGCTCCAATACTCTGGCCATGAGAACAGCTGACTCATTGGAAAAGACCCTGTTGCTGGGAAAGATTGAGGGCAGGAGGAGTAGGGGACGACAGAGGATGAGATGGTTGGATGGCATCATCAACTCAATGCATGTGAGTTTGAGCGGATTCTGGGAGATGGTGAAGGACAGGAAAGCTTGGCATGCTGCAGCGCATGGGGTCTTGAAGAGTCAGACATGACTTAGTGACTGAACAGAACAAAAATGCATCTTTGGAAGGAATAGGACAGAAGTGATTTTATGTTCTTCCTAGTGCATCATACCAGGTGGTACCAAATTTCATCTTTTTGGTTACTGATGCTAACTTCGTTTGCTTTATTAAAAATAATGTTTCTCAAGCTCTTTAGTCTCAAGTTACTTATTTCTTCACTGTAATTAATAAATATTTTGAGTGGGAAAAATGAAACTATGTAACTATTCCTCAACAAACTTCCAATTTATTCATTTACTGTTTTACATCTGTAAGGATTTACTGTTTCTTTCCTAATTTATTCAATGAATTATAATCCTTTTCTATCATTATTTATTCTGACATTCATATTGTCCTCAGTTTGACCACTAAAAGCCTCTTCAAGTTGCATTTGTGTGGTTTTTACATATCTCTATCATTTTTGAGTACTTCATTGTCTCTGGTAAAAGAAAGAGATGTTATAGGCTGATCTTATATTTTCCCTACCCCAGTTTTAAACTCACACATTTCTGTAAAGAGCCCTAGCTCCTCTAAGTGGAGAATGATATTTAGAAGCCAGGATCTGGGCAATATATGTGCTTATTACTATGGGATGTTGCTGCTCCCAAGACCCCTCCTCAGTGCACAGAGCTAAGAAATAGATGTATGTTTATATACACATGCTCAACTGTATAACTATACATATTGCAAATTATACCTCTAATTCCAATCCAACATCACAGAGTTTATTTTATTTTTTTTCTATATTTGTAATTCTGTTTTTTGATGATGGGAAATCTGGCTCCCACTGTCTATAACATATTTAATTACTTGATCAATACCTCTGTGTGAAGCCAGTATCCCATCTCCATGGCCATCCCCTCACCTGCAAAGATACCCATCTCACTCTACTTTGGCTCTTCACACAAGGTTTGGAAGAGGGTACCAAGCCTGGAAGGAGACTGAGAAAACTATGCAGCTACAAATGTGTGCTACCTTTCATGAAAAAGAAAGGATGACTTAGAGTCCAAAAATTGAAAAGCTATAGAGGATTTAATCCCATGTCTTGAAACCTAATCATGGAAGCCTAACATTTGCCTAGCTTAAAGTCAGAACTGTGATGAACCAGGGATTCTTTTTTTTTTTTTTCTTAACCTTCTATTTTCCTTTTTTATGGGCCAGAATGTCTATATCTATCATCCCATGACTGTCCCACCATTGTATGTTGGGAGTGAATTATCTGTCTCTTTAGTTTCACAAGTCCTTAAATGGAGAGTAATTGTGTCCTAGGAGTGGTACTTGATTGGTTATACCCAACATCTTCATTAGTGCCTGATTTGAATGATGAGATTTTGGACTTTAAGGTGATGAGATGGTGAGATTTAGATTTGGATTATGAGATTTTGTTGATGATGTAATGAGATGAAAATTGTGGAATGGTGTATTAGTCAACCAGGGCTGCTATAACGAAGTGCCATTGACTGGGTGGCTTAAACAACAGAAATTAATTTTCTCATAATTCTGGAGGTTAGAAGTCCAAGATCAAAGTTCAGCAGGGTTAGTTTCTCCTGAGGTCCTTTCTCTTGGCTTGGTCTTCACATGGTCTTCCCCTATATATGTCTATTCCCAGATTTCCTCTAATAAAGGAACCAGTCATATTGCCTTAGTGCCCATCCTAATGACCCCATTTTAACTCAGCTACTTCTTTAAATGGAGAAGGAAATGGCAACCCACTCCAGTACTCCTGCCTGGAGAGTTCCATGGATGGAGGAGCCTGGTAGGGTACGGTCCATGGGTTCGCAAAGAGTCGGACACCACTGAGCAACTTCACTTTCTCTCTATAGTTCCTTTTGGAGAAGGAAATTGTAACCCACTCCAGAGTTCTTGCCTGGAGAATCCCATGGACAGGGGGGCCTGGTGGGCTACAGTCTCTGGGGTTGCAAAGAGTCAGACACGACTAAGTAACTAACACACACACGTACACATACACACTTCTTTAAAGACCTTATACCCAAATACATTCATAATTCTGAGATACTGGGGGTGGGTAGGACTTCAACATATAAATTTTAGAGGGACACAGTTCAGCCCATAACAGATGGGCTATTTTGTGTGTGGGAGGGACATGAAGCATTGGGGACTCAGTTGACCATGGTAGGCAGAATTCTAGGATGGTTGCCAAGATTCCTGCCCCCCTGGGATATACACCGTTTATAATCCTTCCCCTTTGGTGTGACTGGGAACTATGAATATGATAGGATAGTCACTCCTGTGATTACCTTTTATTTTATAAGGTTCCATTTTAACAGACTGGAGGGGATTAGCTTTTCTTTCCAGCCTTAAAGAAATAAGTGGCCAGGTTGTGCAAGAGCCACAAGGCTGGGGAGGACCTCTAGGAGCTGAAATTAGCCCCCAATGACACTCAGCAAGAAAGCAAGGACCTCAGTCCTACAGCCACAAGGAACCAAACTCTGCCAGCAACCATATGAGCTTGGAAGGAAAAGCAAACGTTCCATAATGAAATGCAACCCAGCTGACACTTTGATTGCAGTCCTGAGCAGGGGACACCACTAAGCCATGCCTGAACCCCTGGCCCACAGGAACTGGATGATAATAAATGCATGAGGTTTTAGATGAAGTCTGTGGTTATGTTACATGGCAATTTTTCAGAAAACTAATATACCCTCTGCACTTGCAAATCCTTGTTTGCTGTTGGCTATCACTCTCTACACTTGCTACACTTCCCAAGATCTAACCAACACTCGACTTCTACCAACAAACAAACATGCAAACAAACAGTTTTTGCAATGAGTACTGGGATTCATTAAGTGTCCATTAAGCTCACTTCTGCTTCTGGGGAATCTCTAGGCTTGGATTTCATGGAAGGAGCCAGCAGCTGGTACCAGTTTGTTACCCTGTCTCCATAGTACCCAGATATGCATTTGAAGAAGAGCCCCCTTGATTCTACATGGTGAGTGAATTGGCAAGACCAGCTGCAGGACAGCAGTTAGGAGCCTGCTGTAGAAGGCCAGGTGAGAGATGGCAGTGACTTGACTAGGTGATGGCGTGGAATCTGGGGAGAAGGGCTTGGATTTGAGAAAAGGCAGTAGAAGTCACTCTCAACCTCAGTGCCCAGAGATAACCAGTATTAATATTAATATTAACCATGTTTATATTTTGGTGCATTTTCTTTTGTCTTTCTTTTCTAAATATGTATATATGTAATACTTTATTTTTAAAGTGATGGGATGACATTGTGTTTATAATTTTATATACTGATAATTACCCTTATCTTGTGGTCAATTATCTGAAGCATTCAATATTGTTTTAAAATATTATATTTAATAAGTCATTGTCTTTTTCGTGGTCCCTGCTGCATGTGGGCTCAGTCACTCAGTCATGTCAGACTCTTTTCGACCCCATGGACTGTAGCCTGCCAGTCTCCTCTGCCCATGGGATTTCCCAGGCAAGAATACTGGAGTGGCTTGCCATTTCCTCCTCCAGGGGATCTTCCTGATTTAGGGATCTAATCCAGGCCTCCTGCATTAGCATATGGATTCTTTATCATTAATGCCACCTGGGAAGCCCTCATGGTCCCTGGGGCCATACTAAAACATATTAATGGAAAATACCTAGAAGAATTCAGGAGAGAAAAATGGAGTGAATGATGCCGAGAGCTAGGAGGAGCATACACCCATAGATGTCCCCGGATTATCTGACTATGAGAAAGGGTAAGAGTTGATACCATCTGTATTGAGCTTAAAGTTGGTTTGGGAATACTGGAGTGGGTTGCCATGCCATCTTCCCAACCCAGGGATCAAACCCGTGTCTCCTGTGGCTCCTGCATTGCAAGGGGATTCTTTACTGTTGTGCTGCCAGGGAAGCCCATTACAACTATTCTGTGCTGTACTGTGCTTAGCCACTCAGTCATGCTTGATTCTTTGAGACCCCATGGACGTAACCCGCCAGGCTCCTCTGTCCATGGCGAGTCTCTAGGCAAGAATACTGGTGTGGGTTGCCATTCCCTCCTCCTGGGGATCTTCCCAACCCAGTGATCGAACCTAGGTCTCGTGCATTGCAGGTGGATTCTTCACCATCTGAGCCACCAGGGAAGCCCAAGAATACCGGAGTGGGTAGCCTATCCCTTCTCCAGGGGATCTTCCCAACCCAGAAATCAAACCAGGGTCTCCTGCATCGCAGGCAGATTCTTTACCATAATGCCATTTTTTGACCCTGTGGACTGCAGCACACCAGGCCTCCTTGTCCTTCACCATCTCCCAGAGCTTGCTCAAACTCATGTCCATTGAGTTGGTGATGCCATCCAACCATCTCATCCCCTACTGCCCCCTTCTCCTCCTGCCTGCAATCTTTCCCAGCATCAGGGTCTTTTCTAATAAGTCAGCTCTTCGCATCAGGTGGCCAAAGTATTGGAACTTCAGCTTCAGCATCAGTCCTTCCAATGAATATTCAGGACTGATTTCCTTTAGGATGGACTAGTTTGATCACCTTGCAGTCCAAGGGACTCTCATGAGTCTTCTCTAACACCACAGTTCAAAAGCATCAATTCTTCAGCACTCAGCTTCCTTTATAGTCCAACTCTCATATCTGTACATGACTACTGGAAAAACCATAGCTTTTGCTGTCTTGCATACAGGGTTATTGTTATCATATTTCTAAATTCCATATATATGTGTTAATATACTGTATTTAGAACAGACTTTTGGACTCTGTGGGAGAGGGAGAGGGTGGGATGATTTGGGAGAATGGCATTGAAACATGTATAATATCATGTAAGAAACGAATCACCAGTCTAGGTTCAATGCAGGATACAGGATGTTTGGGGCTGGTGCACTGGGATGACCCAGAGAGATGGTATGGTGAGGGAGGTGGGAGGGGGGTTAAGGATTGGGAACTCATGTACACCCGTGGCAGATTCATGTTGATGTATGGCAAAACCGATACAGTATTGTAAAGTAAAATAAAGTAAAATGAAAAAACAAAAAACCATAGCTTTGACTAGACAGACATCTGTCAGCAAAGTAATGTCCCTGTTTTTTAATATGCTGTCTAGGTTGGTCATAGCTCTTCTTCCAAGGAGCAAACATCTTTTAATTTCATGGCTGCAGTCACCATCTGCAGTGATTTTGGAGTCCAAGAAAAAATAAAGTCTGTCACTGTTTCCACTGTTTCCCCATCTATTTGCCATGAAGGGATAGGACCAGATGCCATGATCTTAGTTTTCTGAATGGTGAGTTTTAAGCTAGCTTTCACTCTACTCTTTCACCTTCATCAAGAGGCTCTTTAGTTCCTCTTCATATTCTACCGTAACGGTGGTGTCATCTGCATATCTGAGGTTATTGGTATTTCTCCAGGCAATGTTGATTCCAGGTTGTGCCTCGTCCAGCCTGACATTTTGCCTACTGTCCTACAATTCTAGTGGGTGATTAATGTGATCTGGAGTAGATAAGGGTAAATTTTCAAATAGTCTTTTTTAATATATATCTAATTTTATTTATTTGCTTTTGGCTGTGCTGGATCTTCACTGCTGCAAGGGCTTTTCTCTAGTCACAGCGAGGGGGAGGTTACTCTTGGTTGCGGTGTGCAGGCTTCTCATTGTGGTGGCTTCTTTTATTGCGGTTCCTGGTCTCTACAGCACAGGCTCAATAGTTGTGGTTCATGGGCTTAGCTACTCTGTGGCATGTGGGATCTTCCAGGACCCTAGATCGGATCTATGTCTCTGGCATTGTCAGGCAGATTATTTACCACTGAGCTACCAGGGAAGCAAGAACAAGTTGGATAGTAGGAGAGCAATTGGCTGTTTAAATATTTTTTTAAAATTAAGTCCACTAAACAACAAATCAACTATCCTTCGAGAATCTATACATTCTACTCAGGTCCCACTAACTTCCCTGCAATCCTCTTCTCAGAACTTGCTTTCTGGTTTCTAGAAGTCCTTACATAGATTACACAATATACACACACACACACACATACACAAAACCTCCCGCCGCTGCACCCGCCCCTCTCCCATGAGTGCAGGGCAAGGCAAGTGGTCAAGTTAGGGGAGACTTATCTTTGGTCTCGTCTAACAAATCTCTCCTCCCACTTTGCATTCCCCAAACCTATCTCCACTCTTCACCTTCCCCTACCAGGGACAAAGCGGGGTCTTTTTCCCACACACACTTGGAAAGTTGTCAAATAATTTAAGCCAAGGTGTTTGCTGATAACAAATGTGCTACGGCTGATAAGGAAAGTGTTAGCTGATAGGCTTAACATCCTAGAAATATTTGCATTTTCATAGGGGCCTTCTGAAAGGAGAAGCTGTCTGGGGCCTCAAGGAAAGAAGTCACGTGTTGGGCTGGCTTTGGGACCTGAAATTTGGGGGCAGAACTCCCTAATATAGTCTCAGACCGTGTTTTCCACCCACCTGCAGTGTCCCTTTCAGATAAATGCCTGACTGCCCCTAGATGGACAGGCAGATACCCCACTGGCCCAGCCAGACAGACTCCTGCTCTGCCCTCTGTCCTGCTTTCCTCCTGGTCTCTTTGGGAGCTTTGGGAAGAATGGTGAGAGTGGGAGGCTGGGGAGGGCTTGTTTCACCCCAAATTGGGAGATGTGCTGTTAGAAGATTATTTCCTTTATTGGCTGCATACGTATAGGAGAAACAGTTTTCTATAAAGACTGTGATTTGAAATGAGCTACTTAAATAAGCTAGACTAGCAAATGGCTCAGACAGTAAAGAAACCACCTGCAATGTGGGAGACCTGGGTTCGATCCCGGAGTTGGATTCCTGGAGGAGGGCATGGCAACCCACTCCAGTATTCTTGCCTGGAGAATCCCAGTGGACAGAGGAGCCTGGCAGGTTACAGTCCATAGGGTTGCAAAGAGTCGGACACGACGGAGTGACTAAGCACACACACTTAAACAAGTTGGACTAGCAAATTCCACTTCTTACTGCACTGTTGAATATGTACATCTCCAAACTGGCAAAAGATTACATACAATTTAGTGTTGTAAAATAACAATTGATCTTGTACCTTTCCTGTGTTCTGTTGGTATAGGCTCTAAATACTCTTTCATGGGGAGAATTTACTTTTATTCTGAGATTCTTTCCTATCCTTTAAAACGTCCTTCTTTTCCATGTTTGGTATTTTTGCTATGTTTGGTATTATTTCCAATCCTCTTTCTGGTGTTTCATAGTATTAATATTTCTATCTTAGAAATGATTTTCTCATTTGTCACAAAATTGGCAACTCTATGTCAGTTCCCAAATTTTAAAAAAGTTACTGATTTATGAAATCCAAGGGTTGAGAACATAAAACTGAGAGTCAGAACAACCTGCATTCTGTTTTGGATTGATCTTGTGCAAATTGTTTGATCTCTGTAGGCCTCGGTTTCCTCATCTGTGAAAAGGGAGTAATTCTAGTAGTTACCTCAGAGGGTCATTTGAGGATTGCAGGAGATGGCATGCAGGTGCTGGGTTGAAACGATGGCTCTGGGCAGGATTATGAGACTATCCTGGGATGGGACTGGGTGCTTATCAGCCCAAGCAGTGGTGTGTGACCTTGCATTCTTGTTTATGCTTGGAGTCAGCCTCTTTGGAGGGAACCTTTCCCCAACTAATAGCAATTCTTCCCCTAACATCTGATGACCATAGATATCTCTTGCTCTCTCTCTCTTTTTTATTGTGGACTCTTTTAAAAATCTTTATTGACTTTGTTCCAACATTGCTTCTGTTTTATGTTTTGGCTTTTCGGCCATGAGGCATGTGGGATCTTAGCTCCCCGAAAGGGAGAGTGTTAGTCGCTCAGTTGTGTCTGACTCTTTGTGACCCCACGTACTGTAGCCCGACAGGTTCTTCTGTCGGTGGGATTCTCCAGGCAAGAATACTGGAGTGGGTTGCCATGCCTTTCTCAGGATCATCCAGACCCAGGGATTGAACCTGGGTCTCCTGCATTGCTGGCAGATTCTTGACCGTCTGAGCCACCAGGGAAGCCCATTAGCTACAGGGTTTGAAACCTCACCCCCTGTGTTGGAAGGCAAACAAAGTCTTAACCACTGGACTGCCAGGGAAGTCCCCTGTAGTGGTATCTTGACTGTAGAATTACCTGACACTAGTCTTTCCTTAGTTGTAGATCGCGGGAGTAAATGGAGCATACTCTTCAGCGAATTATGATTTTTCACTCTTAAGAGTTTAAAATTTACTTTAAATGTTCAATAAGACATATTTTTATTATTCAAAAAACTAGAGATTTAGTATTAGCAATTTTATTACCCCATCATGGTTTTTTAAACTCAGAATAACCTGGAAATATTATTGCTATTTTATGGTTGTGAAAATGGAGCTCGGAGAGATTAAATGGCTTTTTCAGAGCCTCTAGTTAGTAGGCTGAAGAGCTAAGGTTGGATCCTAGATCTGTTTGACTCTGAAAAACATGCTGTAGGGACTTCCCTGGTGGTCCAGTGGCTAACACTCTGTACTCCCAATGCAGGGGGCTGGGTTCAATTCCTGGTCAGAGAACTAGATCCCATGTGCTGTAACTAAGAGTTTGCATGCCTCAACTAAAGATCCCACATGAAGATGGAAGATTTCAAGTGTTGCAACTAAGACCTGGCAAAAAAAAATACAAATAATAACAAACCATGCTGTAACTATACTGTGCTGCTGCATGGTAGAGAGAAAGCATCTGCTGTCTATTTCAGTGGAAATTTTGGCGCTAGGACCCTCTTTATCACCTTGCTTGGTGAGATGAAAGTAAACTAATCCATCAGCCTTTGAACTAAATCCTTTTCCCACTCTGAGTGCTAAAGAACAAGCTTTGTCACTTAATAGCTGTGTGACTTTGAATAAATTACATACCCTCTCTGAACTTCAGCTTCTTTTCCCTATAAAGTAGGAATAGTAACTCCTGCTTCTCTCTCTAGGTTATTGTATGTGAAGATAGCTTGTTAAGTGCCATAAAGAGTTGAGATTTTATTTTGGTGGTGGATCCCCATGATTTCCTAGCTGTCTTCTCTTTCATGGATCTGTTTTATTGATTAGAAAGTCGCAAGGCTATTTCTTTTATATTTCTAATTAATTGGTTTCTACTTTACCTCTAATTGTCCACTTTCTTCAACTTCCCCTTTCTACACCCCTCCCCGTGCCGCCCCCCTACCCGCTGGCCCAGTTAGGCTGTCTTTCCATTACACTCTGCTGAGTACTCAGGGAGCAGAAGTTTCTCAATAGGCCATCATGGACTTCCCAGGTGGCACTAATGGTAAAGAACCCTCCTGCCAAGGCAAGAGACTTAGATGTGTGTTCGATCCTTGGGTTGGGAAGATCCCCTGGAGGATGGCATGGCTACCCACTCCAATATTCTTGCCTAAAGAATCTCAGAGATTCTGGTGAGCTATAGTCCATAGGGTCGCAAAGAGCTGGACATGACTGGGCGACTTAGCAGAGCACAGCACAGAAGTTTTTCAAGTGCCTGGTATTTTGGTCCATTTCATACTCTCTGCCCCATCCTGCCCCTGTCCTTGGCTTTTGGTTAGTTGTGCTTAAGTAATCTCCAGGGTTCTAGGGCATTACTGGATTTTAAAGTTCTGCCTTCTAGTATTTTTCTTAACACTCCTGTTTTGTTATAAACCCGTTTTCCAGGCAAGACAGGTGATTGCACGTGCAAACAGTGAGGAACAGTGGTTCCTGACCTTGGAAGGTGGCGTGCTGGGATAGGTGATGTCAATGGTGTCAGAAATGTCATAGCATTCAATGGGCTTCAGTCCTCCTTCTAAATGGGCTTCAGTGTTCTAAGTCTGCATTTGGGATCGAAAACATGGAGACATGCTCTCCTCAAGATGGTCCTCTTCTAAGTGTTAAAGATATTCTCAAGCTACCACTCTCCTTTCCCTGAGGAGTGATTGTGCCCAGGTAGGCATTGAGGGAGTGTCAGGAAGGAGACACAGTCTTGACCAGCAGAGCTATTGGGGACAATACTCACAGATGACAGAGCAACAGCTAAGGAGAGGCATTTGTCCTCACTGGGCTTCTTCACACCCCACTCCCAAAGGGGTCAGTGTCAACTTGCGCCAACCCCAGGCTTCTGGAGGCCTCATAAAAATAAAAATGAATTCCTCCTTTTCCTCCTCAAATAAAAGTCAATCTCAAAACAGCACTTACATCAGTTCATATCTAATCTCCAGTATGTACTAGGGACAATCTTGTCTAAGGACAACTCCCTGCATAGAGCCTGGTGTCTCAGAGCTCCCATTACAGCCTTGCATTCACCCCAGAGAGACCCTTGGCCTGTGTGGGCCTCACACTCCTGCACCCTGTCCCCAGGGCACCCCAGGGAGTCAGGCTGGATGAGGAAAGCAGTTGCTCCCTGGATCCCTGCAGAGAGAAGGAAGACTTTTCCCATTTGACTTCTCCTAAGCTCTGGCCCTGGAGAAGGAACAGGCAACTCACCCCAGCAATCTCGCCTGAGAAATCCTATGGACAGAGGAGCCTGGCGGGCTACAATCCATGGGGTCGTAAAGAGTCGGACACAACTTAGCAACTAAATGACAACAACAAGCAGCTCTGGCCCAAGCGCCGCCCTTACTACATCATCTCCCTGGACTGAGCTGGAAGCATCTCTCCAGAGGCTGTGTGGTATGAGGAACATGTCTTCTATCTCTCGAGAAGACTCAGTCCACTGTATTAGTTTACCAGGGCCGCCATAACAAAGTACCGACAACTGGGTGGCTTAAAGCACAAGAGTATATTCTCAAACAACAGAAGTCTTTTTATTTTTATTTTAATCTTTTGGCCGCACCATGTGGCATGTCCATGATCAGGGACTGAACCCTCGATCTCTGCAGTGGAAGTGTGGAGTCCTAATTACTGGATCAGCATGGAAATCCCTCAAACAACGGAAGTTTATTCTTAGTTTTGGAGGCTTAAAATCTGAGATCAAGATACTGGCAGCATTGGTTCCTTCTGATGGTGTGAGGGAGAATCTGCCTGTGGTCTAGCTCTGGCAGTATTTGGTGATCCTTGGCGTCCCTGGTGGCTCAGACAGTAAAGAATCTGTCTGCAGTGTAGGAGACCCGGGTTCAATTTCTGGGTTGGGAAGATTCCCTCGGGAAGAGAATGGCGGCTCACTCCAGTATTCTTGTGTGGAGAATTCCATGGACAGAGGAGCCTGGTGGGCTACAGTCCATGGGGTCACAAAGAGCCGGATGCAACTGAAGTGACTAACACACTGGCTTCTTTGTCACCCAGTCTTTGCCTTCAACATCACATGGCATTCTCCGTGTCTGTATCTTTGTCCAAATTTCCTCTCTTTATAAGGACACAGTCACACTGGATTAGGGCCCATCCTGCTGATCTCATCTTCACTTGATCATCTACAAAGATTCTATTTCCAAATAAGGTCACTTTCACAGGTACCAGAGGGTAGGACTTCAACATCTTTTTTTGGGGGCGGGGGGGAAGTGACACAATTCAGCACATAACAGCTACCTACCTCAAATCACTCAGCTTCTCTTCAAAATTCCTTGCTATTTCCACCCTCTGGCTCCTCCTTGGTGCCAGAGAAGTCTCCCTCTTCCTGTCCCAGGCTGGCTCCTACCCTGGTTCTCCTAATTCCATCCTATTTAACGTCCTCCCGAGACCTCCTAAGTTGGTCAATCTGTCCTGGGCCCCTCTTTAGGATCTCCCAGGTTATAAATTTATTAGGTTTTATATCTGCTTCCATTGACCCGGCCATTGCTGTTTTATGTTCTTGTGTTTGTTTTTTCTCCTTCACAACCTGCTTCCATTTTCCTATCACTCCCTTTCATCCCCCCAAAGTTGCTCTGTAGAAAGAAATCTTATAGGGACTTCCCTGGTGGCATGGTGGATAAGAATCTACCTGCCAGTGCAGGGGACACAAGTTTGATCTCTGGTCCAGGAAAATTTCACATGCTTTGGGATAAATAAGCCCAAGAGCCACAACTGCTCTGCAACAAGGGAAGCCACCATAACGAGAAGCCTGGGCACTGCAACTAGAGAAGGCTTGTGCAGCAACAGAGACCCAGGGCAGCCAAAAATAAATTCATAAATATATAAATAAATAGATAAAAGAAACAGCCCTTGTAGATGCAGGAGAGCCTGGTAGCCAAGACTGTAGGTTTTGGAGTCAGACTTCTGGGTTTCAAGTCCTGGCTCACTTAACCTCTTTCATCTGCAGTTTTGTTCCTCTGTAAGTGTGCAAAATGACACAATGACAGCATCTACTATATGGGGCATTGTGGGGATTAAGTGAGGAAATACATGTGTTACCTTAGCACAGCCTGGTATACAAGTGAAGTCTCAGTTATGTGCTAGCACTTAAATTTTTGTTGATTTTGACTATTTCTTTTGCTGTGAAGATGAAAATTGTGCTTAGTTGTGCAGAAGTGTCTGTCTCTTTGGGACCTCATGGACTGTAACCTGCCAGGCTCCTCTGTTCATGGGATTCTCCAAGCAAGAATACTGGAGTGAATAGCCATTCCTTTCTCCAAGAGGTCTTCCCAACCTAGGGATTGAACCTGCATCTCTTGACAGCTGTAGATTGCATTGACAGGCAGATTCTTATTCACTGTACCACCAGGGAAGTCCCAGTCCTCAATATCTTTCTATCCCTCTGTGGCCCTTAACACAATTTATCCTATATTCCCTAGTAGGTGAGAGGACAGAGACATTCCAGTCTCATTTTCATATCTCCTGTAGGACATTCCTGGTGGCTCAGTGGTTAAAAAAAAAAAAAACCCGCCTGCCAATGCAGGAGACAAAAGAGACAGGCGTTCGATTCCTGGGTCAGGAAGATCCCCTGGAGGAGGGCATGGCAACCCACTCCAGTATTCTTGCCTAGAGAATCCCATGGACAGAAGAGCTACAGTCCATGGGGTCACAAACAGTCAGATACTACTGAAGTGACTTAGCATGCACATACCCTCTAAATCAGCGCTTCATATCCATAAATTCACACAATTATTAGGACTCTTGTGCTGACTGGAAGAGTACTCAACTTTCCACATCAAGCTTCTTTTTCAAAAGGACTTCATCAGCTAAGAGAGAAAGAGCAAATGTGAATGAAGGCTGAAGTGAAGCAGAAAAGCAGATCTTTCCCCTGCCTGTCACCATCCATATGACTCTGAGTCTGGGCCTGGGCTGGAAATGAGAACACAGAGAATCAGACTGTGGGGAAAGAGTGGCCCCCTAAGCTGGGTCATGGCCCCCTCAAGCTTCCTTCTTCTAAGGCAGCACCAGGCTTCCTCCTTGTCATCTTGCTGCCTTACTCACTAACTCAGAATCCCCAGACATGCAGCAACCTCTTTGTTCTGTTGGCCAGAGTTAATCAAGAACAGAGAGGCTTTCAAAGTGATGACTTTGTTCACAGAGACCTGTGGAATGCAAAGGACTTTCTTCTTCCATTTTCAGAACAAACAGCTGAAGGTCAGAAATTTGGCTCCCCCCACCCCCAAGTTCCGGATAGTCTTCCCTTTCCTCCCCCTGGCATCTCACCTCCAGGCCCCTCTACCACACAAGTGCACTATCATATGACTGTACCCCTAGGGAGCTGCAATTTAATCTACAACCTGTTTCTCCAAGGAGATGGCTTTTCTGGAGCACATTTTTGGGAGACCATAGATGTTTTAGGTGTGATCATCCAGCATTCCTCATTCTGCCCGTGACCAGCCACTCTATTAAAGCATCCTTGTGTTTCCATCAGCAGTCTCTTTGTAAACTTGTTATCTCTAGCTGCACTAGTAACCCTTCCCTCACTATCACGGTTTCTCAATCCTAGTTTACCCCAAATCACTCGTGTGTTTAGAGGCCACTGCTCTGGGCATGCACATGGCTTGCCGCCCCTGCTCTGCCATGGAAGCAATCCCAACACTCTGTGCACTCCACATACTCTCAAATTAACCACGTCTTTTTAGCCACCTGTAAAGCTGAGTTCTGTTTCTGCTGCAAATATTTTCAGGAACTAAGGGGACACTTTGTAGAGTATTTCAAGTTCACAAGAAACATTTGTAAATGAATCAAGGTATTCTTTATATCCTTATCATTTGGATTAATCTGATTTTAGTACATTAAACAGAAAGGCAGTATCTCTCCTGTGCACTAGAATTAATCCAAATTTCATGTAAGTGGAACAAATATCTAGAGATTTTGTTTTCTCACCTGACTTCAGTAATATGATATCAGTAATTCCCAGGAACCCTGGGGACAGCTGGTGTAATAGTCATCTTTCGAAAGTGGTTGGTCAACTACCACCATACCCAATAACATGGATGAATTTCCTGGACAAAATGTTGAGAGAAAGAGGCCAGGTCAAAAAAATAAAATACTATATGATCTCATGTTTTAAAGTCAAAAAATAGGAATAACAAATCTATTATGCTAGATGTCAGGGTAGTAGCTGCTATGGGGAAGTAGTGACTGATACGAGATGTGGGAGGTGCCGTGGATACTGGTAATATTTCTTGAACAGGGTATGTTCACTGTATGAAATTTCATTGTGCTCTACATTTGTGATTTGAGTACTGGGCTTCCCTGGTGGCTCAGAGGTTAAAGCATCTGCCTGCAATGTGGGAGACCTGGGTTCGATCCCTGGGTTGGGAAGATCCCCTGGAGAATGAAATGGCAACCCACTCCAGTATTCTTGCCTGGTGAATCCCGTGGACGGAGGAGTCTGGTGGGCTACAGTTCACGGGGTTGCAAAGAGTCGGACACGACTGAGCGACTTTACTTCACTTCTGTATATGTGTTATATTTTTTTTTTAAAAGGGAGGGTTTGTCAAGGTTCTGGATGTTGTGCTTGGGAGCAGTGTGAGGTGAGAGCAATACCTTACTGCAGCACTAAGTTATCAACTTTAATGACTTTTGAAAGTGGCAACTCCCTTATAATTCCCTCAATGGGCATAGAAGGGCAAGTAAAAGGACAAGGTATAGTGAAAGTGAAGTTGCTCAGTTGTGTCTGACTCTTTGCGACCCCATGGACTGTAGCCTATCAGGCTCCTCCATCTATGGGATTTTCCTGGCAAGAGTGCTGGAGTGGATTGCCATTTCCTTCTCCAGGGGATCTTCCCGACGCAGGAATCGAACCTGGGTTTCCCTCATTGGAGGCAGACGCTTTACCGTGGGAGCCCAGGGCTGGCCAAAAAGCTCTCAGGTTTTTCTGTAAGATCTTATGGAGAAACTCAAATGAACTTTTTGGCCAACTCAATGAAATTTAAGGAGTTCTAGGAATTGTACTGAGCATTCCTTATGTTCTTAGATATCTACTTCTGAATCCTAAAATAAGGGACCAAGGTGAGAAAGACAATTCTCCCATTAGGAGAGCCAAAGAGAGGAAGGTAGTCTTCTTTTCGCTCCCTGGGCTGGGACATGGCTATGGCCAGGCTGGGTCCAGGCTTGGCCAATGGCTGCTTTGGTCTCTTTGGGGCCAGTTGGAAATGCTTAAGGCAGCAGAGGCAGAGATTCAGATACCTAGGGATTCAGTGTTGAGTTTCCAGTAGAAGCAAGAGTCCATCAGCAGTGGGGCCCGCCACAACTTTCTAGAGAATTTGTTTTTGTTGCTTGATCTAAATGAGTTCTAGGGTACCTACCCTTTCTTCAGTTATGTCTGACTTTCAAGCCTCCTTGTCGGTTGAGGATAATACCTGATACCCTTTCTAAATACCTTTTCTGATGAAAGTAATCAGAGTAAATTTCTGTTATTTATTTATCTTCAAAAATCTTGACTAGTACAAAAGCTCCCCAGCAAAAGATATTTCCAATTCTGCTTGCATTTCTTTACCCCAATTGTGTCATATGGCTTCTAATTCACTAACTAGAGATTGTTTGGGGTTAACTATGCTCCCGTTTCAAAAATACCAGCATATTTTTCAGGGTAAATTAATCATTCATACCTCATTCCAAATCTAGCTGCTTGGTCCCTTACTTCTATCTAAGATCAGTACTTTAATAGGAGGGAGGAGGGAAGGGCTCAGGAAGTGTGTCATTTTGGAAAGTGGAGCATTTCAGAGAAGGCAAGAATGAGATAAGATATTAAGATGGAGATCCTTGGGAGGTCAGAGGGTCTCATGAGGTCACAAGATTCAAATGGGGTGAGGCAAAGAGGACACTGTGAAATAGGAAAGAGCTCAGAGCAGTGTATTAAAGAACCAGAGAAAAATTTTACAATTTAACTTTAGGCTGGTCTTTTTCATTTAAGTATTTTTTGTTTTGTTTTTTGTTAGGATAAGGAATTCGGAGCTCTAGCCTGTTAGAGTTCTGGGAGTGATTATAGGTGATTTATCATGTTATTGCAACTCCTAGTTTATGTACAGACACCATCAGGAGAAACAGTGTGGGTTCAGGATCCACCCTGCCAGACTAATCTTTGTAAAACAACAGGAGTTTGCTCAGAACCAGTTATGCCAGACTAAGCTCATTTCCTTTGTTGATGGGGTTACCGGGCTGGCGGGTTTCAGCAGGATATAGACCCAAGAGCCCAGGGCAGTTAAGTGGATTTGTAATTGGTTGAACAGTCACACACAAAGACTCATGATTAATGAACCTGTGTCAACTTTAAGGGAGGTCTCTAGTCATTTGCTGCAGGGTCTCAGTCAACATTTTATTAATGACTTGGATGGTTTCACAGAACATACTGATCAAATTTGCTGAGAGGGTTAGTGACTGTGTTGGATGATAAGATCAGGATTCAGAAAGCTCTCAGCAGAGGAAAGGATGTCCCAGATATAACAAGATGGGATTTGATAGGGATAAATGGGAAGCTTATACTTAGTCCTAAAGAGCCAATTACATGTGGAGAGGCTGGAGGTGACTCAGCCTAACAGGGGCCTGTTGAGAGAGACACCCTGAAGCAGGGGCGGGACATGTCTGAGTGGGCACCACTGCCCACGTCACAGCTGGGGAGTGTGGCTCCTTCTGGGTGCTGCCTCTGAGAGCAACAGGGACAAAGTGACACGCATTCAGAGGTGGGGTCTGAAGCCATTTTGTAGGCAAGACAGCAGCTGAAGGATGTCTAGCCCGGAGACAAGAGGGCTTGGGGTCAGGCCAACCATTTTTAATTATTTGTAGGCTGGTAGAGTTGAAGGTGAATTAGGTATCTATTGTGGTCTCAAAGGGTAAAACACAGAACTGTGGGTGGGAGCTGCAGCTTCCACCTAAATTATAAAACTTCGGAAAACTTCCCCACAATTAAGGAAGAAGGAAGGCCTAGTAGTAAGCCCACAGGCTTAGGAGTTAGAGCTGGGCTTGACTTTCTCAAATATGCCACTTATTAGCTGTAGCTTTGGGCAAGTTTATTTTACTTTTGAATTTTTACGAGGATTAACTGAGATGTGATGGCACCTATGTGTGGTATGCTGCACCCAGAAACTCAATAAATGAGAGCCCTTTTTAAGATGGCTGATAGTTGTTTAAAAGTTGAATGAGTGGTCTCAGATGGGAGTAAATTTCAGTACAGATGAAATGATGCAGAGGGGATTTTATGTTTCATGTGGTGGTGGTGCGGAGCTTGGTTAGTAGGGCCTCTTTAATTCTGATGTCTCTTGTACAAAGTGAAGTGGGTGTCTCAGTAGATGAGGGAACAAGTGCTTCGGCTCATATCTGTATTTTATTTTCTTTCTTCCCAGAATAGCTAGGTTTTGTGATTTACAATGCCCAAGAAGTTGTTTTTATCCCCCCTCAAATTATGCACACTTAAAACTTGACCTACAGATCAGATATAAACTGTAATTCATAATCTTCATAATAGCTTCTCTTTATTGAGGCTGGATTGTAGGATAGTCAATTTGTAAAACATCTTTCATATATCTTTATGGTGACATAAGAATATTATATAATAAATAACATTTAATATGACATAGGAACATTGTATAATAAATATTGTATAACATTTTAAAATAATAATGTGGGAATATCCTATAATAAATGTCACAGGAACATTGAGAGGGAAGCAATTAATTCTAACTAGAGGATTAGAAAAGGCTTCTTGGAGAAAGCGACATTTGAGTTGGGTCTTAAAGAATGAGTAAAACTAATTGATAGATGTCAATGGGGGAAAGGCCTTCCAGGCTGGGAAATGGTTTAAACAAAAGCACAGAAGTAATTAGTGGAGATAATGAGCCATCTTCCCAAGGCAGACTCTGCCTTGCCATCACTGATGGTGTATGTTAGCCTGAAAGTACACAAAAGGTTTTGTAGTCAATGACTTGTTACTATTGCCCCCATACTGACGTTATTTTTTTTTGTTTTGTTGTTAAAATAGATGGAATGCTTATAATACATATAGTCTTCCCAGGTGACGCTAGTGGTAAAGAACCTGCCTGCCAAAGCAGAGGATATAAGGGACATGGGTTTGATCCCTGGGGTTGGGAAGATCCCCTGGAGGAGGGCATGGCAGCGCACTCTAGTATTCTTGCCTGGAGAACACCATGGGCAGAGGAGCCTGATGGTCTACAGCCCACAGGGTCACAAAGAGTCAGACATGACTAACGCGACTGAGCGTGCACGCATGCACAATGGTCTGAGCAGAAGACCTAGGGCAAGGTAGGGAAGGAGGTTACTTTGCCATCTGCACAGCAGGAAATGATCTCTGATCTTACACTGACGTGGGCCTTCTCCACCTTCCTGGGAGAGGTTTCTGTGGCTTTGAGAAGACCATTTCTGGCTGGGTTAAATCCACGACCTGGAAGGGGCTCTATGGATGGGAATCCATTGACACTCAGATCTGGAGGTCTGTCACTGATTTTTCATGTATTACTTCATCCACTGGACATGGCTGGAAAGATGAGAGTGACTAGGGGCCAATGTCAGGTCATGGGAAACAAGACCCAAAGCCAGGGTGACTTTCCTATAAAAGGAAGGAAAAAGATACCCCCCCTCTTTAATCTGTTTGTTCCCAGAAAACTAGGCCTTCTGGGAGCAACTATACCTATCTCTTAGACCAGCCTTAGGACAGGACCACAAGTGGTAAGAGTGGGGTTAGTGATGACTTCAGAATTTGCATATTAGAAATTGGTGGCACTTAGGGCTTCCCAGGTGGTGCAAGTTGTAAAGAATCTGCCTGCCAATGCAGGAGACTCAAGAGATTCGGGTTCAATCCCTGGGTCAGGAAGATCCCCTGGAGTAGAAAATGGCAACCTACTCCAGTATTCTTGCTGGAAAATTCCTTGGATAGAGGAGCCTGGCAAGCTACAGTCCTTGGGGTAGCTGAGTCAGACAAGGCGCGCACACACACACACACACACACACACACACACACAGGGACAGAAATCAGTTTGGAGGGGATGATAGGATTCTTTTTTTAAAAAACCTTTTTATTTTGTACTGCATTATAGCCAATTAACAAACAATGTTGTGACAGTTTCGGGGGAACAGTGAAGGGATTCAGCCATATATATACATGTATCCATTCTTCCCCAAACTCCTCTCCCATCCAGGATGCCACATTTTTTATTGTTCAGTCGCTCAGTCATGTCCAACTCTTTGTGACCCCCATGGACTGCAGCACACCAGGCTTCCCTGCCCTTCACCATCTCCCAGAGCTTGCTCAAACTCACGTCCATTGAGTCAGTGATGCCATCCAACCATCTCATCCTCTGTCGTCCCCTTCTCCTCCTGCCTACAATCTTTCCCAGCATCAGGGTCTTTTCCAATGAGTTGGCTCTTCCTAGATGCCGCATGGCCTTCCAATGAGGCTGCCGCATAGGTGTTAGGATTCTTGTCTTGAAACTGCTTTTGCATAGAAAGCACTGTTTTAACTTAGATTGTATAGCACAAACCATTAAATAAAGTGATACTTTTAAAAATACATTTTATTTAAGAGTAAGAAAATCACCATGGTCCACCTCAATGCGAGAGGTGCTGACAGAGATGAAAAGAATTGGAATTTAAGTCATCCCTTTGTGGATGGGCCATATAGAACCTGAGGCAGAGCACTGATGCCTGGGATTGTTCCTGGGCTTTAGCCCCAGACTGAAATGGGATTCAGGGATAGGACTGCAGTGTCTTTGGTGGAGAAAATGTTTAGACCTCTTTGGAGAACTGGGAAACCAGAATGGAACTCAATCAGAAGCCCAGTTGAAGAGAAGTTGTATCGTAGGTAATGACTCAGGAGCCCGGGAGTCAGCCCCACTACACCTTATCTAAGTCAGAGTATTGGTCCCATTCCACCACCCAGCATTTATTGAGCATGTAGTTTTTATTAGATGTAGGGAACTAAATAGGGTGCCACAGATAGACATATTAAGATCTTGACCTTAAAGTGCTGCAGCTTTAGGGAGATAGTGATCAAAACTAACTCTAAGAGTGAGGTGGGAGTCAAGAACTAGGGAAGTAAGAGCAAGAAGCTGAGATTGTTTAGATCAAGAGTGATAACAGCCACCATTTATTGGTCACTTACCATGTTTCATGCCCAATACTAAACCCTTTGTACATTATCTCACTCACTGTCACAGTGCCCCAAGAGGTAGGTGTTTATTTTGGATCCATTTTACTAAAAGGCTATGTGACTAGTTCAAGGTCATACAGCTAGCCTCCAAAGCCTGTGCTTGTGATTATCACACTAACAGCCACATCACAACAGGGTTGGGTGAGAGAAATAGGACAGGGTTAAGACTGGAGCAGAGTAGACAGAGGCAAAAGCTGCCCTACCCCTTCAGTGAAGTGATGCTAACTGATGTACATATATCCAGCAGAATTTACCTCCCTAAGAAAGCATTATGATCCAGAGAAGTAAGATCTTGAACCATGATGAAGTGGGAGAGGACGCAGCCAGTGTAGTGAGAATATGTAGGGGAAGAAAGAATCTGAGACACGTTTAGTTAAATTTATAATCTTTATGAAGAGATGGTCCTGACTACAGCTAAGATTTGTCCAGCAATTGGGGAGAATTTGAGAATTGAGCCAGCTGAGAGGGACGTCACTGTGTTTCTCAGTCTAGTCAAGCTGGAGCCATTCCTTCTGAGGATGAGCAAGCAACTGTAGAGAATTCTCTGTGGATTTGGGGATTAGCTCCATGAAGGATGGTGCCAGCCAAAAAGAAAAACTACAGGTCACCCAGCCTGGACTTTGACATCAAATTCGTTAGTGAGTAATTCATTAGAACTTTCATTTAATCTTCAAGTTGAATTGTTTATTGGCTAACACAGTCCTTGCCCTTGAACAGTTTTTCTCTGAAATGGTAGGGAGGGTGGAGGAGATGAGAATAGGGGTAACCAGTTTTCTTACCCTGGCTGAAACTTGTAAGAAGTGAGACACAAATAAGCCATAGCATTAAACCACCCAAGGCAACATAATAACATAGCAATTTGACTTATTTCTCAACCATGCATCTGTTATGTTCCTATTTTTGGAGGATTTCCTCCTTACTTCTCGTCACTTGAACACTGACCTCTTTCTTTCCAGGCATCACAGCTCAGTCACACTCACAGTGTGTGTCACAAGATCCATGGGTCTGAAGAAACAGCCGCACACAGCCAGAAACCAAAATGTCGCAGGCTGCTGGGCACAGAAAGGTCGACCTACAGCGGACGACAGGGAGAGAGGATTGTTGGCAACCACCTCCAAACATCCTTGCTGATTATCAGTAAAGGAGAGGGTGTGCCTGTGATGACTGTGCTGTCCCTGATGTCAAATAATCAAAGATTTTTCTTTTTTTTTTTTTACTAAATTTGCTTTCTTTGCCTGTAATTTCATTCTTCAAAAAGATAGTTCTTTACATATATAATGGAATGTAGCTTAATTTTTTGACTTTTGAGAGACTTTTCACATAAATCAGTTAACTTATCTGAAGTAGGAAAAAAACCCAGTCATCCATACGGTAAGGCCCTGCATTCATAATCTTTGGTTTTGGAAAATATGGTTAAGGGACAGTGAGGAAATACATCTAATTCCCCCCACCCATAAGGGGCAGCTCCTTGTCAGAAATGGAGTTTAAGGCAATCAGAAGCCAGGAATGAAATCTAGGAGTTTGGGCAGAGTAGTTCCCCAGAGTGAGTTCTGGGGTACAGTCTGCTGAGAGAAATGGGAAAGGGAGCTAATATCCATGGTCATCTCCCTTGTTCGTGACTGTGGCCAAGTGCTTCACACCTTGCCTCATCTAATCTTCCTAATCACCCTCTGAGGTAGGCATTACTAACTCCATTTGTAGATAAAGACGTTGCAGTCCACCATTCAGTTCAGTTCAGTTCATTTCAGTTGCTCAGTCGTGTCTGACTCTTTGCGATCCCATGAATCACAGCACACCAGGCCTCCCTGTCCCTCACTATCTCCCAAAGTTTGCCCAAGTTCATGTCCATTGCATCGGTGATGCCATCCAGCCATCTCATCCTCTGTCGTCCCCTTCTCCTCCTGCCCACAATCCCTCCCAGCATCAGGTCTTTTCCAGAGTCAGCTCTTCGCATGAGGTGGCCAAAGTACTGGAGTTTCAGCTTTAGCATCATTCCTTCCAATGACTGATCTTTAGGATGGACTGGTTGGATCTCCTTGCAGTCGAAGGGACTCTCAAGAGTCTTCTCCAGCACCCACCATTAGGGCCCCTTGAAAAGACTAAACAGTGGTTTCCTTAAGTTCAAATTTTCTTTCTCCAAGCTGTACCTATTAAGAAGCTACATTTTCCCAACAGAAGAAATAAAAAAGCAAGGGGAAGTTTAGTTTGCTTAGAAGCAATAAGACCTCCTTCTCCTCTCTGCTCATGTAACAGCCCCCACCCTTCCTCCAGTAAATCTATAGGTGATATGTCATTTGGCTTGATGACAGCCTTGGAGATGATCTTCTATTTGCACCTTCTTCACACCAGAAAGGGAGCTTTGAATCTGCCCGAGGGCTCTGATATCTTGCGTGTGAGTTGTTTGAGATAACTCTCTGGACTTAGTGTGATAAATCTGTCCTGGAAGCTTCTGCTTTGACTCAAGAGAAGCCAAATAAAAGCTTTCCGAGTACCATTGTGTACTCTCCACACAGTTTCAAAAGCATCCCAAGTGGAGGATACAATATATTGTTTTAATTACAAGGGGATAATAGGCTAAAGTAAAGGAGTTTTACCAAGAAGAAATGAGTCTCACAAAAGGAGCAATAAAAGATACTGCTATTGTTATTACTGGTTTCATTCAGGCCTAGACCTCAGGAAGCTTGGGACGGAGGCCAACTTGTACTTGAAAGCCATTCTTCCCTGCCCCATACATTTCATTCTTCTCTGGGCATCGTTTCTTTCCTCCTCTTTCATGATTTTCAGCCCCCAGAGGAGCCCAGTCCTTTCTATTGAGAAGAAAGCCTGTGTTAAATTCATTTATACAAAAGTAATAGGGATGTAATATGTTATTCCTCCCAGAGGTATTTACATTTTAAAACTTTGGCCGAGAGAGAGTAATGCTTAATTCAAAGAAGCAAGCCTCTGTGATGGGACTGTAAGCCTTCTGGAAGCAAGAATTTCAAGAGAGATTTTTTGAGAGCTTGGACAATAATTTCTTATTTTTAATGCCAAAGCATAACAGCTTAACATAAGGCATTTGAGTAGGATGAAACTGGTTTCCTCATTCCTCCATATCAAATTTATGAAGGTGCCTGTTGGCCTTGCCTCTACAGAGGTACGGCCCTGGTTTCACTGACTGCTTTCTAAATCAGAATGACTCATTTGAGAAGTGGCATAGCTCAGCTCAAGACAATTCACTTGAGGATGTAAATTCACGTCAAATGGTGATACAAAGGAGTGAAATGCCATCGTTACCTTCAAAGTATGAAAGTCGCTCAGTCGTGTCCAGCTCTTTGTGAACCCATGGACAATGCAGTCCATGGAATTCTCCAGGCCAGAATACTGGAATGGGTAGCTGTTCCCTTCTTCAAGGGATCTTCTCAACCCAGGGATCAAACCCAGGTCTCCCACATTGTAGGCGGATTCTTTACCAGCTGAGTCACTAGGAAAGCCCAAGAATACTGGAGTGGATAGCTGTTTCCTTCTCCAGGAGATCTTCCTGACCCAGAAATTAAACCAGGGTCTCCTGCATTGCAGGCAGATTCTTTTCCAACTGAGCTATCAGGGAGATTATAATTCCCCTGGGAGAGAGTGATGCTTAGACCTCAGTCTAAGCTAGGGCATTACTGAGGGCCATTAGCTTTGAAACATGAAACTTAAAACAATCTTCTGTTTTTTCCCTCTGCTCCCTTGTAGCAAGATTGCCATTGCTCTCTCTTTTTAAAAAATACTTTTTGGCCAGCAGGTGGGGTCTTAGTTCCCCAGTCAGGGACTGAACCCATGCCCCCTGCAGTGGAAGTACAATGTCTTAACGAGTGGACCACCAGTGAAGTACCAGGATTGCCAACTCTAATATAATGTGTAGAAGATTTGAGCCTCTGCTTGGTGGTACCAATTCATTGGGACACAAATGTACTTACTAAGCTGTTTATAGGGTCCCTTTCTCTGCAACAAATCAGCTAGATGCCATCAACAGTTCTTCCATTTATATGGTGTGATATTGTGGTTCATAGTAAGGAATGTATATTTAGTCTTCCCTGTTTCTGGCACAGAGCTCCTAAAACACTTGGGATTTCTGAGATAAAAGTGATAAAGGGGTCCTTTGTTATTAACGACAAGCCCCTTTCAAGGACCCCTGAGTTTATGTTAATAAGGTAACTTTTGGAAAGTCCCTGTCGGTATCTGTCTCCACCTCCCATTAACTCTCTCTCTGTCTTATAGATTCGAGTTGCAGCCCCTTTGCCTCATATTTCTTTCTGGACCATTGTGGGCTAGACACTTGAATTGGACTATGTCTGGATTTGAGGCCATCTTCTATACCCCCATCCCCAAAGCTGATTTCTTTTTCACAGTTACTCAGTAATCTTGCTACAGTTGCCTCTGTTCTTTCACCCAGTTCAAGTTTTAGAAGGCTGGTGCAGTTCAGAACCCTCAGTTCAGTTCAGTTGCTCAGTCGTGTCCGACTCTTTGCGACCCCATGAATCGCACCATGCCAGGCCTCCCTGTCCATCACCATCTCCGGGAGTTCACTCAGACTCACATCCATCGAGTCCGTGATGCCATCCAGCCATCCCATCCTCTGTCGTTCCCTTCTCCTCCTGCCCCCAATCCCTCCTAGCATCAGAGTCTTTTCCAATGAGTCAGCTCTTCGCATGAGGTGGCCAAAGTACTGGAGCTTCAGCTTCAGCATCATTCCTTCCAAAGAAATCCCAGGGTTGATCTCCTTCAGAATGGACTGGTTGGATCTCCTTGCAGTCCAAGGGACTCTCAAGAGTCTTCTCCAACACCAGAGTTCAAAAGCATCAATTCTTCGGCACTCAGCCTTCTTCACAGTCCAACTCTCACATTCATACATGACCACAGGAAAAACCATAGCCTTGACTAGACGAAATTAAAAGATGCTTACTCCTTGGGAGAAAAGTTATGACCAACCTAGACAGTATATTCAAAAGCAGACACATTACTTTGCTGATTAAGGTCAGAACCCTAGGCCCATGTTTACTTGGGAGGGGGAGTTAGGCAGTGTGACCCTGCTTTACAAATGCGGCAGCAGCAGCCACTGTTCTTTGAGGTTATTTAGATCAATCAATGGGGACTGAGTGATTGGATGAGCCCCTGGAGAGTCCTGAGATTCTAAAATAATTTTTGGAAACCATGTAGTTTCTCCAGGAGGTATTGTGGAAGTCCGGAAACACTCCCACACCAATCTGGAAGGATAGAGTGAGGGATATATATGTATTAAGTGTAGGGAATGCGTTGGTCTTTGTACAGACAGGATTGATGATCAAAACAAAAAAGAACTATGCATCTGAGGCATCCACCTGAATCAATCAAGGTCATCCAGCTCATGAAATGTGTTTTTCTCCAAACAGTTTATGGTGTTTGCCATCATTTTAGAGACAAGTCTCTCAAAATATGATTCCTAGACCACCTGCATTAGAATCACCTAGGGAGCAAGTTAAAATGTAGACTTCTGGGTTAGGGCCAAGATAGGATGCTCTCAGCTGCAAATAAGAGAAAAACTCAACTCAAAGTGACTCTAGGAACTGGTTAGTTCAGAGGTTCAATGATCTCTTCAGAGACATTCTTTCTATCTTTCTTCTCTTGCATCACCTTTTCCCACAGGTTTGTTCCCCTCATGCTTGGAAGATGGCTGCCAAATCTTCCAAAAGCAGCCACAATGATGTCCAGCAAGGGAAAGACTCCTTAAATGAGAGATGAACACTTTTCAAGGAATCTTTCAGCCTGGGCTGGCTTCATGGGCATGAGACATGTGCAGTCACATGGGACCCTGTGCTCAGAAAGGTCTTGTACTTGTTTTAATGCTTGCTTAAGACTCTAACTGTCTTGAAATTCCTAGTAACTTTATCTCTGAAGTTGCATTTTGTAAGTGAAGTTTGATGAGACAATGGAGCACATATGTGAGCAGAAGAGTCATGTGTCTCTGCCCTTCTTTGCTGCTGTACTCTGTTTGCAGGTAGCACAGAACACCCAGAAGCTCAGCAAGACTCAAAGCTTGTACAATGTGAGCTTGTTATGGAAGCTGCTTCAATGGAGTGTTCGTAGAATGAAAAGTAAAATAAGAAGTAAAAAAAAGTTGTTTTATTTTTACCTTCACTTTATTTTCCCACCCAGTTCAAGTTCTAGAAGGCCAGTGCAGGTCAGAACCCCAGGCCCATGTTTACTCAGGAGGGGGTAAAGTAAAATATTTTTTTACTTCTAAGAAGTAAAATAAAACAGTTGAGTTTTGTACATACCTTAACTGTTCTGGTATTAGCAAAGTATGTCTATGAGCTATATAATACAAATTGTGTGATTTCAGTGGTTCTGAATACAAGTTATACATTCTTATATTTGTATTTAAAATTGCTGTTACACAATATAAAAGTAAATGCATGATAATAATACACTAATAATTTAGAATTTTAATTTTTTTTTACTTAGGATGAAAGTAAACGGCAAATAAAGAAATACATGACAAGATTAGACAACCATCACAGAAGAAAGGAAGACACTTAATATTCTAGGACCTTTGATGGCAATTTTTTCTTGATTTTTGAACAAGGGGTCCTGTATTTTCATTTTACACTGGGCCTCACAAATTATGTAGCCAAACTGGAGCCTAGAAGACTTCCTGTGTCTCCCTGGCCACAGTGGTCATTGGCAAGAAAAATGGGTTTACTATGATCAGTGAGAGAATGAAGCCAATGGCTATGAGGAAAAGGATTCTGACAGGAAGGAGGAAAGGGAATGAATGACTGTTGGATGGTGCAATGGATTGAAGGTGTCCCCCCTCCTAGCTCATATGTTGAAACAGCCCTAATCCCAACATGAGAGGTGAAGTATTGGGGAGGTAATTAGCCTGTGAAGGTGGAGCCCTCATAGATGGGATTAGTGCCCTTCTCAGAGGAGGCTGGAAAGCAAGCCCTCTTTTTGCCACATGAGAATCCAAAAACAAGCCAGCTCTCTGTAACCTGGAAGAAAGCTCTCACCAGAACTGGACAATGCCAGCAGCATGATCTCAGACTTCCAGCCTTCAGAACTGTGAGAAATAAACTTCAGCTGTTGTTAAGCCACCGAGTTTATGGCATTTTGTTATAGCAGCCCAAACTGGCCAAGACAGGTGGGCAACCAAACACATGTGCTTCACCTGGGTGAACGTGTTTTAAGTACACACTGCAGGCAATTCTTACATATGCTAAAGAACTTTTCCGCATTGTGTCTGGCTGAGAAGAATTAAATGGTAGTTTGCTCTTCCATTGGTGCTTCCATTCCAATGGTAGCCCGTTTGATTAAGTGTTTCTTTTTATTTTTTGAGCATCTTTGGGACTAACTGCACGTACTTTGAGAATCAAGAACATCAATTCTGTGAGTGGCTTTTTTCTTTCTAGGCAGTACATTGAAAGTTGAGGGCAATGACACTAGAATAACAGAGAGGCCTATTTATGACAGTGTGGGCCACACTACAGATTTTCTCCAGCTGTTGAGAACTGAGTTCAGAACATATAGCATGTGTTTTTGCCATTTTCTTCTGGTAAAATATGGCTCCATGAGAATATCTGTACCTTTGAGCTAATGTGCCAGTCAACTGCTCTAACCTCTTCATCACACCTGCTTTTAGAAGTTTTCTTGTCCTCTCTTCACAATTATTCACAACTCTTGCCTAAGACTTGCGTGTGCGTGTAGTCGCTTCAATCATGCCGGACTCTTTGCGACCCTGTGGACCATGGACCAGCTCCTCTGCCCATGGAATTCTCCAGGCAAGAATACTGGACTGGATTGCTGTGCTCTCCTCCAGGAGATCTTCCTGACCTAGGGATCAAACTTGCGTCTCCTTTCTCCTGCATTGGCAGGTGGATTCTTTGCCATTAGTGCCACCTGGGATTGGCCGCTTATCCCTTGACTTCTATTAAAAAACACCTGTGGGACTTCCTTGGTGGTCCAGTGGTTAAGACTCTTGAGTTTTCAGTGCAGGAGAGTGGGTTCAATCCCTGGTCCAGGAACTAAGATCTCACATACTGTGTGGCACAGCCAGAAAAAAAAAAAAATTGAAGTCATCTTAAAAAATATCAAGAAATAAATAAAACACTTGCAAAAAAATTGAAAACAAGAAAACAGCAAACATCATTTAAGGTCTAATTATGGAATTTATGGGAAAGAATTTCCAGTCTGATTTTCTTACTGTAAGGATAAGGAAACTGAGACCCAGAGCAGAAAGTGATTAATCAAGGTCATGCTGCAAGTTAGACAGAACATTCAGGCTAGAGTCCAGGTGTCTTGTGTCATTTTTTGGCTGGAGGCTGAACATCCATGTGTCTTTTATCATGGCCCCTTTCTCCAAACTCTTCCTGCTAGCTGAATCTCTCAGTTCTCAGAACCAACTCAGAAACACATGTAAGTACAAAGACTTCGTTGGACTTCTCTAACCTGTTTCTCTTCCTTTGACATGATTTTTAACCTTGAAGTCATCTTTACACTCTCTTTTTCTTCTTTCTAATATTTATCCTCTGCATTCAGTTTCCCCACCCTCTAGCCTGTCATTTATACCTTTCATTCTTCTTCTAAAACATTTCTTATGAGGCAGAATTAAAGCAATCTTAATAGCTGGTATTAGAATTCCTGTTAGGGAGGCAACTGTCTTTTTTTAAAATATAAATTTATTTATTTTAATTGGAGGCTAATTACTTTACAATATTGTATTGGTTTTGCCATGCATCAACATAAATCTGCCACGGGTGTACATGTGTTCCCCATCGTGAACCCCTCTCCCACCTCCCTCCCCGTACCATCCCTCTGGGTCATCCCAGTGCACCAGCCCTGAGCATCCAGTATCATGCATCGAACCTGGACTGGTGATTCACTTCACATATGATATTATACATGTTTCAGTGCCATTCTCCCAAATCATCCCACCCTCGCCCTCTCCCACAGAGTCCAAAAGACTGTTCTATCCATCTGTGTCTCTTTTGCTGTCTCGCATACAGGGTTATCATTACCATCTTTCTAAATTCCATATATATGCGTTAGTATACCGTATTGGTGTTTTTCTGGCTTACTTCACTCTGTATAATAGGCTCCAGTTTCATCCACCTCATTAGAACTGATTCAAATGTACTCTTTTTAATGGCTGAGTAATATTCCATTGTGTATATGTACCACAGCTTTCTTATCCATTCATCTGCTGATGGACATCGAGGTTGCTTCCATGTCCTGGCTATTATAAACAGTGCTGTTATGAACATTGGGGTACACATGTCTCTTTCAATTTTGGTTTCCTCAGTGTGTATGCCCAGCAGTGGGATTGCTGGGTCATATGGCAGTTCTATTTGCAGTTTTAAAGGAATGTCCACACTGTTCTCCATAGTGGCTGTACTAGTTTGCATTCCCACCAATAGTATAAGAGGGTTTCCTTTTCTCCACACCTTCTCCAGCATTTATTGCTTGTAGACTTTTGGATCGCAGCCATTCTGACTGGTGTGAAGTGGTACCTCATTGTGGTTTTGATTTGCATTTCTCTGATAATGAGTGATGTTGAGCATCTTTTCATGTGTTTGTTAGCCATCTGTATGTCTTCTTTGGAGAAATGTCTGTTTAGTTCTTTGGCTCATTTTTTTATTGGGTCGTTTATTTTTCTGGAATTGAGCTGCAGGAGTTGCTTGTATATTTTTGAGATTAATCCTTTGTCAGTTGCTTCATTTGCTATTATTTTCTCCCATTCCGAAGGTTGTCTATTCACCTTGCTTATAGTTTCCTTTGTTGTGCAGAAGCTTTTAATTTTAATTAGGTCCCATTTGTTTATTTTTGCTTTTATTTCCAATATTCTGGGAGGTGGGTAGAGGCTACTGTCTTAATTTAAGAAAATCCCTTGATAGATTTGGGGATGGGAGGTAAGATCCTGAGTTTGGCAGGAAACCAAAAAACCAAAGAGATTGCTTAAGAAATATGGGAGGGATAACAGAACAGAAGGAAGGCCCAGGAAAAGTGAAGTGAAGTCACTCAGTCATGTCCGACTCTTTGCGACCCCATGGAAAATAGTCTACCAGGCTCCTCTGTCCATGGGATTTTCCAGGCAAGGGTACTGGAGTGGGTTGCCATTTTCTTCTCGAGGGCCACAGCAATTTAGAGGGAAGAAAATCAGAGTTGCTGGAGAATTGCAGAGGCACTTTCTAAGAACATGGGCTTTAAAAAATTTTTTTATCACATATGTATATCAACATATATATTTATATTTTATCACATAAATATGTGGTACATTTTTATTATATATGTGATAAAATAAATCATATATATATATTATATCACACATATATATCATATATATATATTGGCCACACTCTGTGGCGTGTGGGATCTTAGTTTCCCAACCAGGGATCAAACCCGTGTGCCCTGCATTGGAAGCACAAAGTCTTAACCACTGGGCCACCAGGGAAGACTCTGGACTTTTTAATGTTGCATTTTAATTGGTTTGCATTGCTGCAAGGTAAATCTTCCCTCCATTTTCCTCAAAATGTTATCAAAGGCCTTGTAAGATTTGTGGGGTGTGTCAAGGAAATGGGCTGAGTTTCACTTCTGGGTTAGAAGAGTGGCCACAGGCACAGGAAGGTGAGAGCTGATAAAGGGAACTAATTCCAGAACCAGAGACCACAAAAATGTAAGTGTTCTGAGAAAGTGCAGACATCTTGGGGAGGCACTGAACTTTCCACAGGATGTGGACTGGAGATGCAAGCCAATCTTATCTGGATCTCAAGTGGCAGGGTGCCTGCAGCTGACATTTGGGTTATGGAAGGTTTTTATTTTATTTATGACGTCAAATTCATTTCCTTGGCTTTCTACGATCTTGCCTCACCCTACGAACCCAGCCTCAACACAGAATCCCTCTGCTCCAGCTAAGGTAATGTTGGTATTAGCTGAAGAAAAGGCTTTGGTGACTTGGAGCATCCAGCCTTGCCTCCATTCTCCCGAGATCTCGAATGCCCTTCCTTCCCCATTATGCAAACTCCATATCCCTCAGTGCTTTGCCCAAGCCTCCTTGTGAAGGTCTGATACCCTCCTGTCCACACACTCTGTTTCTGGTTGCTTTTTGCTACTATAGTTCATACCCATGATGTCTCTTTTTTTCCAATGGATTATTTTTTAGCACTGTTTTAGGATTATAGCAAAATCAAGTGTAAGATACAGAGATTTCCCATTTACTCTCTGCCACCCTCCCAATATCAACATCTCCTTCCAGAGTGGTACATTTGTTATAATTGATGAACCTACACTGACACATCATAATCACTCAAAATCCATGGTTTTCTTTAGGGCTCACTCTTGATGTACATACATGTGATGAATGACATGTATTTATCATTATGATATCATACAGAGTATTTTTACTGCTCTAAAAATTCTGTGTTCCACCTACTCATCTTGTCTCCCCACACCAACCACTGATCTTTTCACTGTCTCCATAATTTTTCCTTTTCCATAATGTCATATAGTTGTAATCATATTCCCTGGTGGCTCAGATGGTGAAGAATCTGCCTGCAATGCGGGAGACCCAGGTTCAATCCCTGGGTTGGGAAAATCCACTGGAGAAGGGAATGACAACCTACTCCAGTATTCTTTCCAGGAAAATTCCATGGACAGAGCAGCCTGGTGGTCTGCAGTCCATGGGGTCACAAAGAATCAGACATGACCGAGTGACTGACACTTCACATGGTATGCAGCCTTTTCAAATTGGCTTATTTCACTTAGTCATATGCATTTAAATTTCCTCCATGTCTTTCCATGACTTACTAGCTCATTTCTTTTTAGTGCTGGATAATACTGATTGTCTGGATATATCGCAGTTTGTTTCTCCATTCACCTGCTGAAGGACATCTTGGTTGTTGGATCTACTTTTAATCAACATACTGTTTTCAATATGTTGCAAATTACTATTCAGATTTGCTTGGCTTTCAGCCCTGCCCTGCTGTGGTCTCATTAAAGCCACAGCCCTTCTTGTTCCTTGGATGTTCCACAGTGCTTCGTGTTTACACAGGACACTGGCATCCTGACTTACCCCTTCCCCTTTGGGGCAGTCAGTGCCTCACATGCCCTGCTTGTTCTGTTGCCGTTAGCCTCTCAGTTTTGCTCCTACACTCAGGAGCAAGGACCTTCCTCTTTTGGACGGTTGAACTTCCTGCTCGGGTTTACTCCCAAATCAAATTTCTCTGCGGGTGCTCTGACACCCCTGAGCTGAGGAGGTGGGCAGTCCCCCACAGAGCCCATAGGCCCCAGTTTGCGAGCCCCCAGCTTGCCCTTCCTGAGTGGGTGGGATCAGCTCCTGGTTTGAAAGATCCTCTGCTGCAGCCTGTAATAGGTACTCCTCTTTGATAGACAGACTGTCAGTTCAGTTCAGTTCAGTTGCTCAGTCGTGTCCGACTCTTTGTGACCCCATGAGTTGCAGCACGCCAGGCCTCCCTTGTCCATCACCGTCTCCCAGAGTTCACTCAGACTCGCATCCATCAAGTCAGTGATGCCATCCAGCCATCTCATCCTCGGTCGTCCCCTTCTCCTCCTGCCCACCATCCCCCCCAGCATCAAAGTCTTTTCCAATGAGTCAACTCTTCGCATGAGGTGGCCAAAGTACTGGAGTTTCAGCTTCAGCATCATTCCGTCCAAAGAAATCCCAGGGCTGATCTCCTTCAGAGTGGACTGGTTAGATCTCCTTGCAGTCCAAGGGACCCTCAAGAGTCTTCTCCAACACCACAGTTCAAAACATCAATTCTTCAGTGCTCAGCCTTCTTCACAGTCCAACTCTCACATCCATACATGACTACTGGAAAAACCATAGCCTTGACTAGATGGACGTTAGTCGGCAAAGTAATGTTTTTCCTTTTGAATATGTTATCTAGGTTGGTCATAACTTTTCTTCCAAGGAGTAAGCGTCTTTGAATTTCATGGCTGCAATCTCCATCTGCAGTGATTTTGGAGCCCCCCCAAAATAAAGTCTGACACTGTTTCCACTGTTTCTCCATCTATTTCCCATGGAGTGTTAGGACCGGATGCCATGATCTTTGTTTTCTGAATGTTGAGCTTTAAGCCAACTTTTTCATTCTCCACTTTCACTTTCATCAAGAGGCTTTTTAGTTCCTCCTCATTTTCTGCCATAAGGGTGGTGTCATCTGCATATCTGAGGTTATTGATATTTCTCACGGCAATCTTGATTCCAGCTTGTGCTTCTTCCAGTCCAGCATTTCTCATGATGTACTCTGCATAGAAGTGAAATAAGCAGGGTGACAACATAAAGCCTTGACGTACTCCTTTTCCTATTTGGAACCAGTCTGTTGTTCCATGTCCAGTTCTAACTGTTGCTTCCTGGCCTGCATACAGATTTCTCAAGAGGCAGGTTAGGTGGTCTGGTATTCCCATCTCTTTCAGAATTTTCCACAGTTTATTGTGATCCACACAGTCAAAGGCTTTGGCATAGTCAATAAAGCAGAAATAGACGTTTTTCTGGAACTCTCTTGCTTTTTCCATGATCCAGTGGATGTTGGTAATTTGATCTCTGGATCCTCTGCCTTTTCTAAAACCAGCTTGAACATCAGGAAGTTTACGGTTCACGTACTGCTGAAGCCTGGCTTGGAGAATTTTGAGAATTACTTTGCTAGCGTGTGAGATGAGTGCAATTGTGTGGTAGTTTCAGCATTCTTTGGCATTGCCTTTCTTTGGGATTGGAATGAAAACTGACCTTTTCCAGTCCTGTAGTCAGCACAATACTGCAGAGGGTGGCCCCTGGGGAGAGGTGCTGGCTCCTGGAGATCACTCTCCTGGCAGTCTCCCATGACCCTGCAAAGTCAATGAAGGTAAAGATTTGGCATGAGGGGAGTCTGGGTCCCCTCACTAGTCTCTGGGCCAAGTGGCAGCTTCCCATAGAGTGACATCTGAGAATGGGCCTGGGGTTCTCCCGCGGGGGCTGGACGCTCCATGCCCTACTGTATTGTGAGCTCTGTGGACATTTAGGACAGTGCCTAGTGGTGTGCAATAAACACGTATTGAAGGGATAATTGAAGATGACCTCCTGTTTCCATAGTTCTTTGTTGGTGGCTGCTGACAAGGGAAAGGCACTGGGGAGAAGAGCATGGGAAGGAGGGAGGGATGAACACAAATCCTCACCATGAGTGATGCTTCTGGATGGTGAAGTGTTCAGTGTCCTCCCTGCAAAAGGCCACACTGGCCAGGGTGACCCCTGGGCTCCTTCTACACCCAGAAGGGAAACTCCTCAGTCAAGGACACATGCTTTTCACGGCCTTTGCCCGTGGACAGGACTCTTGCAGCTGAGCAGAGGAGGGGCTGTGTCAGGCAGGACGAGGGAGGTCCTCAGGAGATTACACTGGCTGCGGCATTTTATCAGAGATGCTGCTCACGAAAGAAGAGGTGATGAGGAAACGTTAAAAGTCAACAAGGTGCTGCTGATGTGCTCCGGGCCGCCCTCCTCCTGCTGGTCATGGCCACACAGCGGGTCCCCTGTATCTTCTCCGCAGCACCAATCTCCCCAGCTCCCAAGGAGAGGCTTTCTCTCTGGACCATGGCATGGGACCCTGCCGGCCCTCAGGGTGCAAGGACGCTCTCCACGCTGCTGCCCTGGGAAGCAAAAGAGGCACCTGCTGCGTCTCCATTGCAACCTGGAGGGCCTGTCTCTCCTTGTTCGGGATTGTGGGTGGCCCTGAGCTGGGTGACTTATCAAGTTATTTTAATTCTCTTTAAGTATCCTCATCTATTAAATAGGGCTTGACAATACAACACAGTTCTGGTGATGACGAAAATGAGATTAATTTATATAAAATCCATAGCCCATATTTTCTCAATGAATTAGTTAATTCAACAAATACTTACTGACTAGCTGTTATATATCCCTCTCTATTTTAAAGGCTAGGGATACAGCAGTGAACAATCCTGGCAGTCATACAGCTTATATTCTAAAAGAGGGAGACAGATAATAAATAACAAAATAAGTAAATATATAAAATGTCAGATTGAGAGAAGTGCTTTGCAGAAAAGTAAATCAAAGTAAAGGCCCCAGAGGGTGGTTGGGGAGGGATTTTATTTTACACAGGCTGATCAGGACCAAATGTTTGTGTTCCCACCACATTCATATGTCGGAGCCCTAATCCCTGATGTGATGGTATTTAGAGATGGGCCTTTGGTATACAATTTGGTCATGAGGGTTGGGCTTCCCTGGTGGCTTAGCTGGTAAAGAAGCTGCCTGCAATGCAGGAGACCCAGGTTCAATGTCTTGGTTGGGAAGATCCCCTGGAGAAGGGAATGGCAACCCACTCCATTATTCTTGCCTGGAAAATCCCATGGACAGAGGAGCCTGCTGGGCCACAGTCCACGGGGTCACAAAGAGTCAGACACAGGGCAGGGACCTGACAGGATTAGAGCCTTTTTAAAATGAGATGCCAGAGAGCTTGCTTTCTCTCCTTCTAATCATGAGGACATAGCAACAAAGTGGGCTTTGTAAGTCAAGGAGAGAGCTCTCACCAGAACCCGGTCAGGCTGGCACACTGATCTAAGACTCCAGCCTCCGGAACACTGAGAAAAGACAATTCTATGACTTAAGCCAACCCACCTGCCTGGTATTTTGTTATGGCAGTCGGAGTGGACAAATACAGAAGGTCTCTCTGACAGGAAGACATTTGAGCAGTGACGTGAAGAAGAGAGCAGGTCATGGAGACTTTGGGGCAGAATATTCTAGAAAAATGGAAGGGTAAGTGCAAAGACCCTGAGATGACAATATGCTTAGTGGATTCCAAGACTATCAAGGTGACCAGATTGCTTGGTTAGGAGTTAGAGGAAGAGAAGTAAGAGATGAAGAAGCAAGAGATTTTAATAAGTAAGAGATTATCATGAGCCCCTTTAAATAATCAACTTTTATTTTTTCACCAAATCTTTTCCTGAGCTGGGAATTTGGAACAATAAAAGAGGTTTATGGAAAGAGGGATGGACTGAGGGTGGGAGTAGGAATTAGAATAGGGTTGACATACAGTTTCCATGCCTTCCCTTTTGTCTCCTTCCTTCTCTAAGACCACTTGCAACTTAGTTCCCTGTGAATCTGTTTATTGGCTCAAGAGCAGTGGCCAACAGAAGACCATGTGTGAAAGACTGCTTTACTTGTTGACAAATCTGTGTGCCCCTGCATTTTTCATGCTTTTCTGCAGATGACATCCTATCCATCAGCTTCAGGATGGGCCATGGGACATACTTTGGTAAGTAGAACAGGAGCAGATGCGTCAGAGCTGAAGAGTCAAGTGTGCTGGTGTGGTTGGCTCTGCCCTCTGGGGAGTCTGTTCTCCTCAGGAAGCGGCTACCATTTAATCATGGGTCACTGAATGAGAAGACAAGTGAGAAACCAGGGGAGTTCCACAGAGCCAGAGCCAATCCACAGGCCTCAAGAAAGAAATGTCTGTGCTTGTAAATCACTGAGACTTTTCGGCTTGTCATTGCAACAAAAATCTGACTAATAAAACTAGATTCTGTGCTAAGTACTTTCAAATGTTATTTCATTTAATCCCCACACCAGCCCTTGCCTGTCTGGACAGTGGGTATTCTCATCCGAATTTTGTAGGCAAGGAAGCTGAGGCCCAGCAAGGTCAAGCAACTTACCCCGCTTGTACAACCAACAAGAGGCAACCACCAAACATAGATCTCCCTGAGTCCCCATTCCATGTGCCACTTTTTTTCTTTCATACATGATCCAGTGGAAGATTAATAGACAAAGATGTCTCCATGACAAGCCCAAATCCCCTTTGAGTAAGGCTGGACCTTTCCCCCACAAGATCAGTAGACCCCTTACCTCTCTGCAGATTCTCCCTCCCCCAACCCCACCCCCTCCACCTCTACTGCTGAAAGTCTTCTTTGCCTCTCACTTTCTTCCAAATGGCTATTTGAAACTACCTTTTTGGGTGAAATCTTTCCCAGTTGACAAAAGGAAAAGTTTGGTCTCTCTTGCCGTTATTATTTCCAAAACTACAATAAAAAATTTCTTGGCAGTTTCCTCTCCATTCTTCACTCCCAAATGCACTAATTTTTCTCTTTATCTTGTAAATGTGTAAACTGCCACGTTTAGTGAGTGCCTACTGTAGACCAGCCACTGTACTGGGGCTGGTGAGTAGGAGGTGAGTAAGGTCATTTGCTGGAAGACTTTAAAACCTAGTGGGAGCCAGCACATAAGTAGATTGTTTTATTAAAAGTGCTATAAAATAAGTACACCTGAAACTGACTAACAGGGTTATGATTGCACAGAGGAGGGCTCAGTGCTCAGCTGGGGAGCAATGATTAAGAAACTTCTCTGGGGATGATGACACATAAATGGAGTTTTGCAGGACGAGTGGGAGCCAGCCAGATGAAGAGGCAGGAAAGAGAACAGCATGAGAAAAGGCTGCCATGGATTGGAAGAACCTCGAGAAGCTGGGTTAGCTGAGGAATAAACTTCAAGTGCAGTCTGCAGTGGGGTGTGAGGTGGAGGTAGTGGCAGAAGCTGGCCTCAAGGGACAGAGCAGATGTTGACCCCCGAGGACCCGGTACATATAACTCAGTAGGGTAAAGTGCCCAGTGAAGGTAAAAGTGTCATCCCCCACCCTGGTGGGCAGCATTGCTTCAGTCAGAGCAGCACTGCTGTGCAGGCCCTATGGACAGGTGTTTTTCGTGTGTGTGGTTTTTGTTATTTTCTTTTGAGCAGAATTTTTATTTTATATTGGAGTATAGTTGATTTACAATGTCGTATTAGTTTCAGGTGTACAGCAAAGTGATTCAGATATGCATATACCTTTATCTATTCTTTTCCAGTTTCTTTTCCCCATATAGATATTAGGGATTATTAAGTAGAGTTCCCTGCGCTGTACAGTAGGTTCTTGCTGATTGTCTAGTTTATATATAGTAGTGTGTAAATGTTAATCCCAGCCTCCTAATTTACCCCTCTTTCCCACCTTTCCCCTTTGGTAACCATAAGTTTGTTTTCTATGGGTGTGGATCTATTTCTGTTCTGTGTATAAGTTCATTTGTATTGCTTTTTAGATTCCACATATAAACAGTATTGTTTGGTATTTGTCTTTCTCTGTCTGATTTACTTCACTTAATTTGAGAATCCCTAGATCCGGTTTGTTTTTGAAGCTCCCAACCTCTCACACACTTTTCCCTTGTTGCTTCCTGTGTGTTCCTTCCCTGACCCCACAGCTTATCAAGACCTTTTCTGATAACCTTCCTTCACCATAGAGTGCAAGGTTAAAGCATCCCTTTCCCCAGGCATGTCTGTATTCTCACAGGGGGTTAATGGCACCCACAACATCAACAAATATTTCTTGATTCTTCATGCACCATGCACACACACGTTACATCATCTGATCCTTTCAACCACCCTGTAAGTAAGGCACTAGAGTTATCCCTGTTTTAGCAATGATATGACAGAGCCTTGGGGAAAATCCTAGGAAGAAGAGAGACAAGAGGTGGAAAAATTTGGGTAGAAGGGTTGGAAGGGGGTGAGTAGGATCAGGGGGTGTGGAGAAACTTCCAGCTCCAACATCCCATCACCCAGGCTGACTATCAACATACCTTCCTGAGCTCGTCTGTCCTCTGTAATTTCAGTGCTCGGTGTTAGGAATGAGTATTAGGAAAGAGGTGCTCCATGCTGGCATGCTTTGGGTGAATAACTGTTATTTTCAGGCTCATGACTTGGCCAGTTACGTATGGGTCATATATAGTGAGCTATATAACGTGACTCTATTTGATTTTTTTTTTTTTTTTTTTTGGTCTTGAGAGAGGGAGAACTAGAGAGGACTGGGTCTGCACTGCCTGCCAGCCTCTGGCCCTTTAAAACTACCCAGCCCTTTAGGAACCCTGTCCCCACCAGCGTCATAAAGGCCACAGAGGCCAAACCAGGAATTTGCTGAGATTACACACGGCCACCTTTGCTTGTACCCAACTTGCCCTTGATCTGACCCCCTTTACCCAGCCCGTAACTTGACTTACTCAGATTCTTCCTTCTGATTCTCTGGTTTCAGACTTCCTCTACTTTCCCCAAGGGATTCCAAGTTGCTTACCCTGGTCCCTTGGTTCTCGTGCTCGCTAGATCTGGCTCTCCTCATGCAAACCCAGCTTCTTACCCCCATCAGTGGCAGGCAGACAGGAGCAGGGTTGCTGATGCAGCTGGTGCTCAATAAAGCCCACCGATGAGGGAAATATGATATTAATAGCTGACATCACTGAGAACTCCATTGACCACATCTCATGCATTATGTCAGTGAATTAACATGTTGCTAAATCCCATGGTTAGTTCTGTCCTCATCTTTTTTTTTTTTTACTTTTTATTTTGTACTGAAGTATAGCCAATTAACAATGTTGTGATAGTTTCAGGTGGACAGCAAAGGGACTTAGTCATACATACACATGTATCCATTCTCCCCCAAACTCCCCTCTCATCCAGGCTGCCACAGAACATAGTCCTCATCTTACTTTAAATGTTCTATAGGCTTCCTTTCCGAGACTCACACTCTCTGAGTTTTCTTCTTTCTCAGTTTCCTTTAAGAATTCCTCCTCTTCCTTCTGACCTGTTAGTATTAGTGTAACCAGGACTTGGTCCTCTATCCTGTTTTCTATTTATACTCATTTCCTTGGTGACCTCATTCTCTCCCATGACTCTGAAACCACTTTCCTGAACTTGTATATCCAACTATCTACTTGACATCTCTAACAAACATCTCAAAGTCACATTCCTTGATCAAACCTGCTCTTCCCTCAGTCATCCCTATCTCAGTTGAGTGTAGTTGATGGCAGCTATACGTTTCTGTGGGGTCATCACCCCCCCCACCACACTTCTAACCCTTCTGTAAATGCTGTTGGCTGCAGCTTCATCTGACCACTCCTCACCATCTCACTGCTACCACCTTAGTTATCTCTTACCTAAATCACTGCAATGTCTTCCTAACTAGTCTTTCTGCTTCCTAACTAGTCTTCCTCTGCAGTGTCTTACTCACACTGTCACCAGATAGACCTTATTAGAGAGCATAAGTCAGACCGTGCTGTTCCACTGCTCAAAATCCTTCAGTGAGAAGTAGAGACAGAGAAGTAAAGAGCAAATATACGTATATCAAGGGAGAAAGGGGGTGGGAGGAATTGGGAGATTGGGACTGACATAGGTACACTATTGCTACATGTATAAAGTAGCTAACTAAAGAGAACCTATTGTATAGCACAGGGACGCTACTCCGTGCTCTGTGGAGACCTAAAAGGGGAGGAAATCCAAAAATGAGGGATGTAGGGGTATGCATAGTCGATCCACTTTGCTGTACTGTAGATACTAACACAACATTATAAAGCAGCTATACTTCAATAAAAATTAATTTTTAAAAATCCTGCATTGGCTCTAATTCTCTCTGTGTAGAGCCAAAGTGCTCACAATGGCCTGGGACACCATCTAGTCCTGCAACCTTTCCCACCCACCCTCACCTTCTAACTTCCTTCTCCCTTACTTGGCTCCAATCACACAGCCTTGCTAATAAAGGGGATCAAAATACGCCACCCCAAAATGTGCTACTGTGAAATATGGATTATTCTGAGCAGTAGAGAATAGAGCAGGCTGAGCCCTATCCTCTCTCTGTTTACCTAAAAACAGGGTATAAATTTTCCCTTGGGAGGGTGTCGCCCAGTCCTCCTCCATTGTCAGGAAAAGGAGACAACGCTTATGGTAGATAGCTTTGACTTGTATCTGCATAAATAAATGTTACCAAAAGAACTCTTATCTTCCATTAGCTTCTCACTATGTGTTTACCTTACCACAATTTACTGCCCCGAGAAGCTCAGATCTTTTCCTGTCTTTCCACAGATTTATTACTCTTTTAAAAAACCGTATATAAGACCTCACACCAGGGCTTCCCTGATAGCTCAGTTGGTAAAGAATCCGCCTGCAATACAGGAGACCCTGGTTCAATTCCTGGGTCAGGAAGATCTGCTGGAGAAAGGATAGGCTACCCACTCCAGCATTCTGGCCTGTAGAATTCCATGAACTATGCAGTCCATGGGGTTGCAAAGAGTCGGACACAACTGAGCGACTTCCAAAAAAAAAGACCTGGCACCTAACTACTTCTTCGGGTTTTCACTTCACTTTCTGTGAGACCTCCATGTATGTGTAAACACAATTAAAATATTAACTTCAAATAAAATTTGTTTGCCTCTACTCCTGTTAATTTGTCTTTTGTCAGTTTAATTTGCAGGCTGCCAGGTACAGAGCATAAGAGAACCCAGGAAAGTTTTTCCTCCTCTACACTCACTGTTCATCCAACGTGCTAAGTGCACACCCCCACCTTAGGGCTCTTGTACCAGCCAATCTCTCTTCTATTATATTTTTTCCCCAGGTTTAGGCTTGAGTCACTCCTTTTAACTCTCAATTCTTTGCTAAAATGTCACCTTGTCAATGAAGCCTTCCCTATCCATCATGTTAAAGATTGCAACCCACTCCAGGCACTCTGGGTTTCCCTGGTGGCTCAGATGGTAAAGAATCTCTACAATGCAGAAAACCTGGGGTTTGATTCCTCGGTCAGGAAGATCCCCTGGAGAAGGGAATGGCAACCCTCTCCACTGTTCTTGCCTGGAGAATCCCAGGGACAGAGGAGCCTGGTGGGCTACTGTCCATGGGGTCGCAGAGTCAGACACAACACACACATGTGTCCCACAGACACTCTCAGTCTAGCTTTCTTAGTTTTATTTCCTGCCTGTAACGCTTGTTGCCTTCTACTATGTTAAAATAGTTTACTTATTTATGATTTTTTTGCCCCTTTCCATTAAAATATAAGTTTCAACCAAGAATGCAATACCTAGGCAGATAGCTAATGGTTATATAGTACCGTGTTCCAGGCCTTATTATAAGCACTTTACATATGTTAAGAAATTTAATTTTATATCAACTCTGTGAGATAGGTACTATTGTTATCTTCAATTTATGGATGGAGAGATTATATGACTTACCCAAAGTCACATAACTAGTAAGTGGTGAATCCTGGACCCAGATTCACCTGGATGAATCCTGGTTCCAGGGTTCATGCTTTTAACCCTAAAAGTATACTGTCTTTTGTTGCGTAGCACATATTAGGTGCTCAATAAAGATTTGTGGAATAAATACATGCTGCTGCTGCTAAGTCACTTCAGTCGTGTCTGACTCTGCATGACCCCATAGATGGCAGCCCACCAGGCTCCCCCATCCCTGGGATTCTCCAGGCAAGAGTACTGGAGTAGGGTGCCATTTCCTTCTCCAATGCATGAAAGTGAAAAATGAAAGTGAAGTCGCTCAGTTGTGTCCGACTCTTAGCGACCCCATGGACTGTAGCCTACCAGGCTCCTCCATCCATGGGATTCTCCAGGCAAGAGTACTGGAGTGAGGTGCCATTGCCTTCTCCGATAAATACATGAGTGAATGATTAAAATAATAACTAAGTAAATAAGTGTTATTGTTATCTTACAGATGAGGGCATACATGCTGAGTCACTTCAGTCCTGTCCGACTCTTTTCGACCCTGTGGACTGCAGTCTGCCAGGCTCCTCTGTCCTTGGGATTCTCCAGGCAATAATACTGGAGTGGGTTGCCATGACCTTCCTCCAGGAGATCTTCCTGACCCAGGTATTGAACCTGAGTCCCTTACCTCTCTTGCATTGGCAGGCAGGTTCTTTACTGCTAGTACCACCTAGGAAGCCTGACAAATGAGGGCACTGAGGGACAAATCTCAAGATTTAATAAGTAACTTACTCACACACAGAGTGGCTGAGCTGGGCTCTGAAGCCAAAGTGCTGCTTCTATTTCCAGCTCTAAACATCATGGATGCAGGATTAGTACAAACTGCTGATAAGCAACACTTCGCGTAGTTTCTCATTGGAAACCCTTCATGTAAAATGTTTCCTTAATGCACTTGTCTAGGAATTCTAATTAAATACCACGAAGGAGGTAAGAAAGAGCATCAGGCTCCAATGTACTAATATGAAAACAAATCACAAATAGGTCAGTTAACTTCCTCCATGAGAAAACATAGCTTAGAAGCATAGCTTCTGTTTCCCAGAAGGATTCCAATTTCCCAATAATCCATAGAAATGCAGAGGAAATAAAAAATTATTCTCACTGACTTCACTCCTTTGTCTAAAGAAAAATGCTGGAGTTGAGACCTGCATCATTTTATGACACTAGATTTGTGTGGAGACTGGCCGTTCCTGGTCACTGCTGCTCTCGATCCTGGTCTGAGAATTACTTAGTGGCTCAAAGTCATTTTTGTCAATTTTCCGACTGTGCGTTGGTTGTGTGTGTTCCAAGTTGTCCTGGTGCTTGCCCAGCCGGCTCTGCATCTCATGGAGACATTCCCACTCTGAGAAAGTCATTTATTTACATGTCCGCATTCCTGAATTCACCACCAAGTCAGTTAAGAGGCACTAAAGGCAGATGTCAGAGCTATCAAAAAATGGAACCCTGGAAGAGGGTGTACTCTTTCTGAATGCTGATAGCACGGGGAGCTTAGAGAGAGGGGGTGCAGAAACTAAAACCTCTTCTGGCTAGGACAGCAACTGACTGCTAGGTCTTAGGCAGAACTGTCATGTTAAGGGAAGTTAGTCTTGAAGGCCCTTCCATTCCAAAGTTTCTTCTTTATCCTCAGCTCAGACCATGCTTTCAAGTCTCCCAGACAAGGCGTCATCTCTGGACCCCATAATAGCCCTGCTCACCTGAGATTGCCACCATCTGTTCACTGTGTCTCTCCAACTAACTGTGGGATCCTTGGTGGGTCTTATTCATCTCTGTATCCACAGAGCTCAGTGCACGGCCCTTTTAAGTCACACAATACTGGGCATGAAATGGTAACAGAAACAAAACCTCATGTGGCCTCAGTCAAAGGGAAACGATGATTACATGGCAGTTATGTTCAAGTTGTGGGACCCATTTTCACCTCCAGCCAGCCTGTCACTTGCCCTTTTGGCAAGAGGTTTATAAGCCCTCTCTCCACTGTCACGTGACAAACAGGATGACACGGTCCATGGGGGCAGAAGGCAAGCAGCTGAGGGACTCAAAGATGATGAAGGGATGCTGGCGGATGGCGTACTGCATGGACTGCAAAAGATCGACACCCGAGGAATAGTGAGGCTACATTCTCCATGCTCAGGGTGGGCTCAGACCCAACTCTTGGTGAAAATGCTGAGATTTTCCTGAAAGCAGCGATGAGGCTGTGACACAAGCAAGCGACATGTCCCCCAGGTAGGGCTGAGGAAAGGACACTGGGAAACATGGGAAAGGAAGGACCAGCGGAACCAGGGTAAGGGAAGGAGAAAAATCTGGATCTGTAAAAACTGAGACAGCACTTTGAGTACCATAGGCTAAGGGCTGAGGAGGGGCTGAATGTCACCAGCAGGGTCCTGCTGTGAGGTGACTGCACCTGCATATAATTATGTCTGCCATTCACCAAACAGTAAGCCATACACACTGCCCACCCCCTTGCAAGGATGAAATTAATCCTTTTAATATTTCCATTACTCCCCTGGTGCTGGATCTGAATCCTGTGGATTTGACAGCTATTTTGGTCCGAATCCTGCAGTTTAGTCTGGGTAGTACTGGGTTCTTAATGAAGCCTATTCGTGTGTGAGTGCGCTCTGGTTAAACCCGTAACGCAGCAAGTATCCCATTGTTGTTCAGTGGATGAATGAATTTGGCTCAGGTTCCTTATGCTATCGCTGGTCAAGCCTCTCCACTATGCCCATTCATGAACTTCTATCCAAGGCTAGTGCCCCCTACTCTGAACCCATCCGTCTCCAATATTTTTTTAATATTAAACAAAAGGCTAAGCATTAAGGAATCAGGGTACAGCTCAGTACAACTCTGCTTTGTCACTTCACTGAAAAGAGAGAAATAAACCTACTCAAAGGAGTATCTGAAATGGCTGAAATTTATTCCATCCAATCTTTCCTTCAAGTTCAAGTTAAACAGTGACATATTCTGTTTTGTTTTCCCTAATTTCAATTCCCCAGATAGGAAACCATCTGCCTTGATGAACATGATATATCTCTGGAATTGTGTGTAGTGGAAAGAGAGGGCCTACTTAGGTAAGGTTGACTGTGAATTTCTGGTGTGAACCAACCACAGTAACTATTCAGCTGGAGGCACCAGTGTTGAGGACAGGTGCACAACCAGCTGACTCTACCTTCAGGCTCACACGACCCTGGATTTGGATCCTTGCTCTAATACTTTCTACCTGTGGGACCTTGGGTATGCTCCTCAATGTTTCTGAGCTTCACTTTCCTCATCTATAGAATAAGGTATTATAATGCCTATTCAACAAATAGCTCATCTGAAGTCATATTATTATGGGAAGGAATCTCATCAATAGATTTACCCAAAGGTAAGTTAAGATTTTAACTTAATGTACTAGATCCTTGTGTGACTTCCCAGGGGGTGTAGTGGTAAAGAATCTGCCTGCCAGTGCAGGAGATGCAGGAGATGGGGGTTCGATTGGAGGAGGAAATGGCAATCCACTCTAGTATTCTTGCGGAAAATCCCATGGACAGAGGAGCCTGGCGGGCTACAGTCCACAGGGTCGCAAAGAGCTGGACACGGCTGAGCGACTGAGCATGCACACACTAGATCCTTCCAAAGACATTTTAGCGGAGCCTGGTAACTTACTCCAGGGAATGAAGCTCTGATGGGAGTACAGGGCACTCGAGGTCTTGGGTAAATCACACTCGTGGGTCAGAAGATCAAGAGCTCCAAAATCAACAGAGCTAAGAGGGTGGGCCTCAGAAATGGAGAGTAGGATATGATAGGCACTGTTCTTAGGACTGGAGATCCAGTGGTATATTGAGATAATCAAACCCTTACCCTCACAGAGCTTATATTCTACTTGGGAGAGGTGGGTAATAAACACGTAAATATTTTAAATACGTGATATGTCGGGTTAGGGCTTCTTGGGTGGCACTACCGGTAAAGAACCAGCCTGGAAATGCAGGAGATGTAAGAGACACAGTTTTGATCCCTGGGTCAGGAAGATCCTTGAAGGAGAGCACGGCAACCCACTCCAGTATTCTTGCCCAGAGAATCCCATGGACAGAGGACCCTGCTGGGTCACAGTCCATGGGGTCACAAAGAGCTGGACATGACTGAGCAACTTAGCATGCTCCCATGGTGTGTCTAAAGGTGTCTAAACAAGAGTTTTCTTTGGTGGGGTGGTGGTAAGTTTTACAATTTTAAACAAGGTGGTGAAATGTGCCTTCCTGAGAAGGTAACATCTGAGCAAAAACCAAAGGAGACGAGGATGTCTAAAACGTAGTGGGCAGTCCGGGGAAGGGGGCAGGCTGTCCACTTCCAAGTCAGTGGACAAGGGGTAGAAAAGGCTGCAGCCTCAGTCCCCCTGTCAGTGCCTGGTGACATCAGAGAGAGCAAAGGGCAGTCTCCGTGCTAATGATGTTTTGTGTTTATTTGTATTTGGTTGTGCTGCGTCTTCATTGCTGCATGTGTGTTTTCTTTAACTGCAGTGAGTGGGGGCTACTCTTTGCTGTGGTGTGCAGGCTTTGTATTGTGGTGGCTTCTCTTGATGTGGAGCATGGGCTCTAGAGCAGGTTTCAGTTGTTGTGGCACACAGGCTTCATTGCTCCGTGGCATGGGGGATCCTCTCAGACGAGGGATTGAACCTGTGTCCGCTGCATTGGCAGGCAGATTCTTAACCACTGGACCACTAGGGAGGTCCGTGATTTTTTTAATAGGACCAGTTGGTAGGGACCCTTTCTGCCTCCTTCCCACCACTACCTCACTGGATCTCTACCTGTCTCTATCAGCCTCATTTTAACAAAGCAGATAGGGGAGTCCTTCTCTGAAGTAGGATTGCTATGTATGGTTGTGAAGGTTGCATACTATAAGAATGATACATTGAAGGGGGTTCCATTTATATTTCACACATTCTTAATTTGTATACAGAATTGTAATTTTTTGGAAGGTGGCAGTAAAGGGTGTGTTCTAATGAAAGCAATGTAGTACAGTGCTTTTCTGACTATTGGAATAAAGCATCTCAAAGAAGGGGAAATTTTTTCCAGTTCACATTAAGACACCTGGGAGCTAAGTGGCAGCCCTTGAAGTTCCAGATTTCTAACAGGTCCCACCAGCGGTTTGTTGGGAATAGATTTATTGGTGAAGTTAAGTCCTTCCTTGGCTGAAAATTCTACTGTGGCTCCTATCACATACTGGAGAGAATTCTGCAGAAAGGCATCCAATCAGTGGAAATTGCAGAATTTCTGTGCTGAACAGGCATCAGGTAGCAATCGATTGGAAGGAGGGAGGAGACGAGGAAACAGGCTGAAGCTGCACCAGCAGGGCAAGTGTGCCATGTTCATTTTTTAGTTTGGGGAACAGCACCGCACATGACCCCTTGACCCCAATTCCTTCTCCACTTGGTCTCTGCCACTTTCTCTTGCCTCATCTCTGGTAGCACTATGGCGAGTCAGTGACCCAGTGGCACCCAGCTACTAGAGATGACAGATCATTTACATGTAATGCACGAGACGTCCACTCCCCCTCCTGCCCCAACACGGCTGCCCTTAATCATTGCTTCCCCTTCAGAGTCTTCCCTGATGGCCAGATCTCACTCCATGCACATTAAGTCGCTCTCTTCTTGCGCTCATACTCCTGCTCAGTCACTCATTCGTGTTCTACTCTTTGCAAGTCCAAGGACTGTAGCCGAGGACTCCTCCTCATGGAATTTTCCCGGCAGAGAATACTGGAGTGGGTTGCCATTTCCTTCTCCTGGGGATCTTCCCAAGCCAGGAATCAAACCCACTTCTCCTGTGGCTCCTGCCTCAGCAGGCGGAGTCTTTGCCGCTGAGCCACTGGGAAAGCCCCATTCTTGCGCTCATAGACACTTTATATTAGTTCCTTTTAAGTATTGTTTTCTCTCTCTGTAACAAAATGACAAGTTCATCTGTCTAGATGTCCCACTAGACCATAGACTCCTTGGAGCCTGGACTGTGTCTTTTCAACCTTGGTAAACCCCCCCTGACACTGCAGTAGCTTGAAAAATGTGCCGACAAGCACTGTTTCACAAGTATAATTCCTAAGCATCTTCTGGTGATAATAAAGAAAACGGTCTTTTAAAATTATGCGTTTCAAAACTGCAGCACATGCCACAAGCAGCTTCTAAATCCTTTAAGTCCTAAAAGGCTGTTTTTTCCATCTGTCATGTCTGCATTGAGCCTTATAATTTCTCAGGAGCTGAGATACAAATATGCATCACATGGGTACATACGCAGATAAGAATAACACCTGCAATTATGGGATCATGGATCAAATAGTCCTGGCTGCGATCTTCATAATTCATGGTATATGTTCATCCTACTTTGGGGTTGGAGACAAAGCTCATACCCCAATATGGCAAGATTGGGTCACTGAGAGCCCTAGGACTGTACAACTGGGCAGGCCCCCGGGTCTCGTTGTAGCTGTTTCAGTTTCTGTGAGCCTTGATCACTAGGGAAACGTACAGAGTATGTGGCCTTTGTAACCCCAACACATAAGTCTTTTCGGAAAGTTGCCATTCTCAGGCGTCAGGCACGTCAGTGAGCCAAGTCCCCAGGGTGACTCTGGGGCAGAAATATCTCAATTTAAAAATATTCTCCAAGTGGCTTATAAAATGTGTACAAGTTCATTTACTTTCCACCCCTGTGTGCTGCGGCAGCTGGCCTGTCTGTGTTTATTTGTTCCTCTGACTTGTGCTTATTCAGAGACACTGCATTTGTCTCACTGTCTCCTCCATGAGAGGCAGGGAGCCCCTTAGAACAGAGGTCAGCAACCTCCGACAAGTGCTGGGTCCTGCTGGAGCCTCTCGTCCTCCAGGGATGGAGATCAGGGGAGTGCGGATCCTCCTGAGGAGTCTGGGGACAGGTTGGGCAGCAGGGGACAGGGCTGGGTATGAGCTGGGTGGCAGTGTGGCCATCAAGAGAGGACAGCGTGCCGTGTCATTTCCACTGGCCCTGGAAATCAGCCCTGGTGCCATCTTGATTCCACTTACAGTGGGTGGCCAGTCCTGCCTTGGCTGTGTCCTTGGAGACACAGTGGAGGGAGTCACTAGTCTAATAAAGCTCAGTGTCAGAGGATAGTTGAGAAACATTATAAATATGTTTGAAACAATAGAACCCATGGTGTTGAGAACAGAGGACTGTCTCTAAATTCCTTTTGGCTGGCAAAGTGACCTGGGGATAGTCCAGCCAGTGGGCCAGGGCTGGAGAGGGAATTCTTCACCCAAAGTTTTGGGGGGGATGTCGTCCAAAGAAGACATCCAAATAGGCTGAGAACAGAAGGGGGACTGGGAAGATAAAATGAGGCCTGGGCTCCAGCCCTTACTTACTACATGACCTCAGCATCCCATCAGGCCCGACTGACCTGAGGGATTCTGGGCCCGGTTGCGACTATGACCACTTCAAATGCCCATGGAGAGGACAAAGGGGCCATATTTTAAAGCCTGTCTACATTGTTCCAATTGGCAAATGATTCTCTATTTCATGCCTCTTCGTTCATGTTTTTTTTTTTCTCTCATGTTGGAGAGAAACATGATTCAATTAGTCACTAACTGAACTTCCTGATTTTGGATTTCTGCTTTCAATGCCAGTGCCACTGATACCCCACCTTGGGTTGGTCTGATTTGCTCCACGCCTTCATGAGGTTCATGTGCAAAGCCTTTCACATTCCTGATCTCATTTGATCAACGCAGCAATGCTGAGAGGAAGGTAGACCCATTTCACAGATGAGAAAAATGAAGAGAAGAGACGTGACAGGTACAAGGTCACTCAGCTGCAAAACAATGGAGTCAGAACCTGAACCCAGAACCCAGACACTCTATTTCTGTTTTGACAAGTCACTTGTGTCTGTAGATCACTGATAGCCACACTTTTTTTTTTGCAGTGTCACATGTTTGAGCATGCCCTCCAATGTGTATATGTTTACTAATCTACAAATTATAAAATGTATGGTAGTGTTATTCAGTACATATATTTAATTATATTAAATACATTATATTATTATTTACAACGTGTAAAAACATATTCAAAGGGGGTTAAAAAGTGATATAAATAATATTAAAAAAGAACCCGCAGGGGCCAACATTTGTCGGTAGCAGCTGGGAACATGGGGATTTATTATTCGGATTATTTTCTCATATGTTTGAGATCTTTCTTAATAAAAAGTTAGAGAAAACTAACAAAGAGACAAGAAAGGGCCAACAAACAGTCATGGACACTTTGGCCAGGAGGCTCAGATGCAGGCAGGGTAAAGAGAGGGCTAGGAATTGCCCTGGCATCACCTGGCTTTGTGTGGCACTATTGTTGCCAGGTAGGTGGGTTGTAAAGGCAAGGGCTTGGTTAATTCAGGTTCTGTGACTTCAGTATCATCACTGGAGTCTCCTCCCTATCATCACTCAGCTCCTCCCTCTGTGAGAGGCTCTGTGGTGTGGTGATCAAAAGGCTGAACTCTGGAGATGGACACAAACCCAGCTGAATCACAACCCCAGCTCACTAGTTATACAGTCCTAGGAAGTTAACTAACTTCTGGGTGCCTCAATTTCCTTCTCTGCAAAGAGGAGAGAATAACAGTGGCTACTTCGGTGGGTTGCTGTGAGGATCAGATGATATATACATATCATTTACATAAATTAACATATGAAGTAGTGGGACAGTGTTTGAAACATAATGCTGTGTGTGCGTGCTCAGTCGCTTAATCGAGTCCAACAACTTTTCAACCCCATGGTCTGTAGCCCGCCAGGCTCCTCTGTCCATGGGAAGAATACTGGAGTGGGTTGCCATTGCTTTCTCCAGGGAATCTTCCCGACCAGTGAGTGCTACAGGTACTTGCTATTGTTATGAGAGTTAGTATTCCCTCTGCCCTTATCTTCCTAAACATAATGGATCTGAATTCTCAGGGATCCTGCTTTCCCTATTTCCACTCCCTAATAATCTCTGCAAACGTCTAAATTAAAAAGATGTCAATCCTTTCTGGGTAAGTGGGATTTGGAAAAAAGGAAAATGACTCTGCCATACATTACACATCATAGGGGAGAAAGTTTGGTGGAAAGAGGTGAGGTGATGATTCAGGAAAGCAGATTGTAGTATAAATTCAGCCCCATGGGACATGCTGTCCACTTCACTGGGTGTCTGTTTCATCATTTCTGAAGGGAGTAATTTGGAACAGACGGCCCCATAGACTCCCTTCAGAGTTGACATTTTTTCACTGTGTTCTGAGTTACTTTGAGCTGTGATCACTCAAAATTTTTAATTTCAAGCATTCTCTTTAGAGCCCAGTCATAAGGAATCCTCTAATCTTGGATTCTGACATAGGCCACGTAACTATGTGCCCATATGCCAGGTTCCCTTCAACACAACAAATCACAAATTATGTGTTAAACTTTTAAAAGAACAAAATGTATCATAGTTTGTATTATATGTACATGATGATTGGTTGATAACATAGGAATTCATAGCCGAATACCAAATAAAAATACACACGTCATATAAGCTAATCTCTATTTAGACAGTTGTATATAGCTAGCTATATAAATCTCTATCTACTTAGAGATATTTTATGATACATAAATCTAGTTATATGTAGGTTAGATAAATCTGAGATACGTTTCAGATACCAACTTATTTCCAAGATCCTGTGTTACTAGAAACATCTAGAATAGTGCACTTAAGAAAAAGAAGGAATTCATGGTTTTAAAAATTTTATGAAAAGTCACATATGTGTCTATATATAAATATAGATGTTGGTATTAAAAAGCAGAAATATCACTTTGCTGACACAGGTCGTATATATAGTTAAAGCTATGGTTTTTCCAGTAGTTATGTACAGATGTGAGAGTTGGACCATAAAGAAGGTTGAGAGTGGAAGAATTGATGCTTTTGAACTGTGGTGTTGGAGAAGACTCTTGAGAGTTCCTTGGACTGCAAGGAGATCAAACCAGTCCATCCTAAAGGAAATCAACCCTGAATATTCATTGGAAGGACTGATGCTGAAGCTGAAGCGCCAGTACTTTGGCCACCTGATGCCAAGAGCAGACTCATTGGAAAAGACCCTGATGCTGGGAGAGACTGAGGGCAGGGGATGACAGAGAATGAGATGGTTGGATGGCATCAGCGACTCAATGGACATAAGTTTGAGCAAACTCCGAGAGATAGTGAAGGACAGGGAAGACTTTCATGCTGCAGTCCATGAGGTCGCAAGAGTAGGACATGACATAATGACTGAACAACAGTATCGATCATATAGACATAGTCACTGCTAACAGCGTTTATTTGGGGGTGGGGCATTCAGGTGATTTTCTGCATTCTTCCTTATGACTTATGTATTATGGAAATTTTTTTACACTGAGTATCTATTATTTACATAATAAGAAGAAAAGGTTCTTTTCATGGTGAAAAGAAGAGTATCTAAAGGACACTGAAGAGATACTGGTATAAAAGATGAAATTATTAAAAGGAAAAATTAACAAAATGTCTGATGTAAAACCTAAACAAAGAATACCAAAATCTCTTTAGATAAGAAACCTCCAACACATGTTTTTAAATGCAGTATTTTAGACCTTTTTGTTTCCAATAGAGTTCTAGGGCTTCTCAGAGAACTCATAGGACTGCTTACCTCTAGGAAATGCCAGAAAATATTCGAAGCTGGGACAATCTAGCCTTTTGAGGACAATCAAGTACTTTGACACTTGGGTAACACATTTCTTTGTGTAGACTCTTAATTTTTTTGGTTTATAAAACTCTTCAGCTCACTACATTCGTACTGGGTGTTTCAATGTGTTAATATTGGGGCACCCTCACCCTGGTCCCCTGCCTCAATCTGCCCTCCCTTTGACAACACACACAAACACACAGAACGCAGTCCTTCCTTGGAAGAGAGCCACCCCCCAACTGCAGCTCTGCCCCTGCATTGACCCAGGCTTGTGTCTGGGCAGCAGTTCCCGCAGTCAAGCTATCAGGGGAGCTACTGAGGGAAACTGGAGCAGTTCTGAGCTGATAGCCTCCTAGACGTTGTGTCTGGGGCAGGTGAGGGACCTGGGCACACTTCCTCCTCCGTGGACCTTGCCTCCTTTGCTTTGGAGCTGGTTCTCTGGGGAACAAAGCCTCTTACTGAACAGAATCTCAGTTCTCACTGTTCTGGGGGTGGGTGCAGAGGGTGATGAGGGCTAATGTCATAGGAGCTGGTGTCCCAGGACTGCCTAGGAACTGCTCATTTGCCCCTTGTGACCTCAGGTGAGGGGCCCCCAGAAGTAAAATAGGCAATATCCCATTTGGCAACAGAAGAATTTCCCTTAGCCCCATGCATTCCTCTTGCCTGAACTCATTCTCATTAAAAAAAAAAAAAAAAATTCTACACAAAATACTCATTTAATACTTAATGTAATAGTAGTAGAGGATATTTATGAAGCACTCATAAAGTGCCAGGGGCCAAAGTAAATGGTTTACATGTGTGGACTAATTTAATCTTCATAATAGCTCCATGAGTAAGAACTATTATCACTCCATTTTACAAATGATAAAACTGAGTACCAGGAGCTTCTTTCTCTAAGTTACACATGAGTAAGTAGCTTGGTGGAATTCAAACCCAGGTCTATCTTTCCCCTGAACCGATGCACTTACCCTCTGATCTGTGTAGCCACACACTGTGCTCAGAGCTGTAAATAAGAGAGGCATTGTCCTTTCCTTCATGGAGCTCATAGGCTACTAGGAAGAATAGACAAAAAAGAGTTGATTACGCCTGTGAAACAGGAATGAGAGAAGATGGAAGGTTTATAGAACTCACAGCAAAGAGAGCTAACCCAGGCTGGCCAGATGGTTCACCTGTATGTGTGAAACCACATTCTAGAATCGTTTGTGAACATAAGTCTAGCTTAGAAAACATAATCTGGCTTACCCAACACCTTGTCTGAATCTTTGTTGTTAAGGAGCTGCAGATTCTTGGGTGATTCAGGCTTAACATGAGTTGGAGTTGGTGGGTGGGAACAAGGTGAGGCACAAACACATGTAAACTCATCATGGAAATCAGGGATGTTCCTTCTGCAAATCCGTTACTTCGTGTTCCCCAACAGTCTTGGAATTCCATCTGGCGAGGAGAGTGGGAGGCTTTCTCCTCTCCAAAACATTTCTATTGGCAAATATTGGAAGATTCTAAACTTGATCAGTGATCTACTGGGCCTTTGAGAGGAAACAGACTCCTTTTGTAACAATAGCACAAGCACAGCCATTCATCAGTTTCATCCCAAAGCTTCTTTCCAAGGCTCAGTGTGGAAGTCTGCAGGCCAGAGATACTAGAAAGGGCTAATCTTGGGTGTTGCCTATTGGAATAGAAATTTAAGTTTTTAAAAAGTACATGACTATTCATATTTCTACCCATCTCTATGAAAATCAAACATTATATTTTATTCTAAGCATTCTGACAAATAAAGGATTTCTTTCCCTAATCTGTTCCTTGCAAAGATAGCAGAAGGTTAGTATCAAAGTATATGACATCTGAAGGGGCTGCTTCAAGACAGGAAAATGGATCAGAACTTTATAACGTGTTTATTAAGGGGATGGTGAAACTCAAGGTTTCATCTGAAGCTTATAATTGCCAAGTCAACAATTTTGAAAAAACTCAACAAAGTTCTATGCTGCCTGGTAAACATGCTCTTACCCTTTCGATTCATTTCAACACTCATTTATTGATCCTTGACTACAGAATGCAGTGGGAGAAAGGAGCTTTAACTTTGGAGTCCAAAAGTCTGGGTTCTAAACCCGTTTGTTAAAAGCTTTATCTCGATTAAATTCTTTAAACTCTTTGTTCTTCAGTATCTTCATCTGTTGAGTGAAGATCACACTTATCTGATACGAACATTTAAAGCTGGGGTCTCCAACCTCTAATGCCTGATGATCTGAGGTGGAGCTGATATGATAATGATGGAAGTAAATGCAAAGTAAATGTAATGAGCTTACATCATCCCCAAACCATTACTAACCCCATCCCCCAGTTTGTGCAAAAATTGTCTTCCACAAAAGCAGTCCCTGGTGCCAAAAAGGTTGGATACTGCTGAATTTTAAAGGATCAATATAGTTATCTCAAGGGCCCTAATAAATGACATCCCCACTCCCTGCCCACATTAGGAAAACTGAGAGAAAGAGACAAGGAGGGGCAAGGAGGAATGAGATCATCATGCCCTTTCTCACTGATGAGATGAAGGCTCAGAGCTTAGGGTATATAGTAACAGTGGGCTTTACTTCCCAGCCACCCACCAGAGCTGGCTGCTGCTCTGCCCCTGTCAAATGGTGATACAGGAGGAGCAGGCTAAATATTTGCTTCCTGTCCACAGGCAAGGCAGCTCTCCCAGAGGAAGGCAGGAAGGGGCTGAGCTACCCGTGCCCAGAGAGCTGCATGATGACTCATGTGGGTAAAGGCACATTGGCCTTTGGGGACCCTTTTCCCCATACAAAATATTAAAAATTACGTATGCATTCGTGTTCAGTCAATTCTTTGTGGCCCTATGGACTATAGCCTGCCAGGCTCCTCTGCCCATAGGATTCTCCAGGCAAGAATACTGGAGTGGGTTGCCATTTCCTACTCCAGGAGATCTTCCACATCCAGGATTTGAACCCATGTCTCCTGTGGATCCTGCATTGCAGGCAGATTCTTTACCACGGAGCCACCTGGGAAATTTCCAAATTATATGTGCATTGGCATAAAGATGAAGATATTAACATCGTATTTTAAATGCTTTCTTTGACCTAACTAAACATTTGTCTTTTTTCTTAATTAAAAATATTAAACCATTTTTTAGATTTCGGGTGGGCCCCTAAAAGTACTATGGACCCTCACCACTGTGCTGAATGGGTAAGTCAGCCTTGAGTGCCCAATCTTCGTTGCCAAATTTCCCAGTGAGATCATCCCCTCCTCCCTTCTTGGGGAGGACTGAGGGGGACCACAGTGCAGGCCCTAGGTGTTGTTCCAGATGGAGATAAGAATTCAGGGAACAGGAGGCTTCCTGGGGATCTGGGAGCCTCCTGTTCCCTGAATTCTTATCTCCATCTGGAACCCAGGAAAGTGAAGTGTTAAACCGAAGAAAGGTGTGATGTAGCCTAGACTGTGAGTGTCACCAAGGTGAATAAGACATTCTCTCTGCCTTCAAGAACTAATTACAACACAAAGCACAGAGAATAAGTGCAAAACTGGAGAACAAGTCACGTGCTGAGGGAATTTCCAGACACAAATGCTTGAGGTGGTGATGTTTGAGCTTGGCTTTGAAGGATAAAAGACTTTTGCTAGACAAGGTAGGATGGGGTCGGGTGAAAAGGCCATTCCAGACTGTGAGACTAGCTAAAGATCCGGATTCACTAGAACACAGGGATGTGCTGGGAATTGAATTCAAAAAAGCACCCACTTACCATACTCTTCTGGCTCCCATGGACTGTCTGTTTGATGTATTATTGTATTCTAACAATGGATGGGAGGGAGGAAACATTTATTCAGTGCCTACCATGTTCCCAGTGCTTTATAGGCATCACTTCATTTAATCTTCACTCCAGGGGTTTGAGGTAGATACTGTTATCCCCACCTTTTCAGACAAGGAAGTTGAGACCCTCAAAGTATAAATGAGTTTAACCAGGGCCCCAGAACCTTGTTGACATTAGCAGAGGTCAGAAGCCAGGGCTGTTGACTGCCAACCCAGAGTTCTGCTCCCTGCTCCTTGGAAACTTCAAAAGGGGTTTTCTGAGCGCTATACAAAGAGGAGTTCTTGAAGTTCTAGCCTAGGTGGAATGCTGCCTCAGCGCTTCATTTCTGGTATTCCACCATGCATGCTCTCAGACTCCCGGGATGTTTTTCCTCACACTGATCATCCACCTGTTGGGGGCCCCTCCTTCATCCCATGCAAGATAACAGATTCCTGCTGTTCCAGGGTCTCTACCTATTGTTCCCCAGGATGGGCTGGTTCTAGGTACCCAACCACAGGTGTTCATGTGTCTCTGTCCCAAGATCACATTAGACTCATGGGCTCTAACATACAGTGGTCAAGTAGGTAATATTTAGGAGGCACCTGCTCTGTGCCAGGCACTGTGCTTAACACATTCTTGACTCATCATTTAATCCTCTCAACATTCCTCTGACATAGGCATTATTAGAATTTTACAGATAAGGACACTGAGACTCAGAGAGACCATGTAACTTTTCCGAGGTGACACAACTTGGTGTTGACACAACTTTTCCAGGTGACACAGTCCTGCTGGAGTCAGGATTTAATTCCTGCAGCCTGACTCCAAGCTCTCACCCTGAACCGCAATGGGGTGCAGCCTCTTACGATACTTAGAGCTTCACATTAAGTCTATAACGTTTGTGAGAAATTGGCCTCTCTGCTTTTCTTCAATTAATTTCGGTTTCTCAAAGTTCTTCGGTATTTTGAATCTTTTCTTTGATACCTTTCAAGTTATCCTTTATAGGCATGCCTTGTATTCTCTTAGAATTTTGTCATTTGAAAAATTTCTTATTCCGAAATTATTTTCTTATATCTGTATTTTATCCTTTCCTTTGGTTATTTGATTTTTTTCTTTTTCTCTTTTGCTCCTTGACTTTTTCATCTTCTACTTGCAATGGCCAGAGGGTAAGGGTGGAACCTGAATCTGGAATCCTTGGGCCTGAAGTCACCTCAGAAGTCTTCCCTTTTCCCTCTGTCAGGGCTGTGCCATGAGGAAGCATCTGTAGATTTTATCTCTTAGCATCCATCCCTCTTTGCCATCAACACCAAAATTCTGCTTTGGGGGCCCTGCCCTTTCCCAGTTGATATTTGAGGAAGTATAGCAAGGGAGTGCCACACTGCCTCGGCTTGAAACCCTGCTCTGCAAATAGACCATCTGTGCAAACTTGGACTGCTAATTCAAACCCTGTGGCAAAGTTTCTTCATTAGAATAGTACCTGCCTCATAGGGTTACTGTCAGAAGAAAATATGCGTAAATATAGTGCTTAGAACAGTGCCAGGTAGAAAATAAACACACCATAAACATTAGTGATTTATATCATTAATCTTTTCCAAGGCTTGGCTGAGCGAATGCTCTTTCCCTGGAATTTGAATCTTGAGCAGAATGAGAAAAAGACAGAAAGCATTAAAGCTGATTTACTCAGATAATTGTGCCCCCAAAGAAGTGGTTAATCAGCTCCTGCTCCCTGGATCCTAGGGCCGTCCTCATCCGGTCCTTCTTGAATCTGGAGCTGCAGAAGATTCTTTTACTCTACGTCCCTCTTCCAACACTCTGCCAACAAATGTGCCCCCGCCCCCAACCTCATTTTGTTCTTCCTCTTCCTCTTTCCTCTCCTCCTTTTTCTTCTCCCCCTCTGGCTAAAAGTAGGGAGTGTTAGTTTCTGATACTTCTTGACAAGAAACTTTACTCAACCAGCATTCCTTGAAAATGGCCCTTTAGCCTTGGCTTAAATCCTTCCATAAAACACCTCTCTCTTTAAATTGGTAAACTCTAAAAGTACGTCCTCATAGCAAAAAATAAGTGTGTTAGGTGCTCAGTCATGTCCGACTCTTTGCGACCCCATGGACTGCCAGGCTTCTCTGTCTATGGGATTCTCCAGGCAAGAATACTGAAGCGGGCTGCCATGCTCTCCTCCAGGGGATCTTCCCAACCCAGGAATTGAGCCTGGGTCTCCTGCACTGTAGACAGGTTCTTTACTGTCTGAGCCACCGGCTACAGAAAACCTTTCTAGGACCCTGGGGCCAGAATGTTTGCAGCCTGGCTCAGTCATTTACTTGCTGTGTAGCTTGGTCAAGCTGCTTAACCTCTATACCTAAATTTCCTCATCTTTAAAACAGAGGTTGATAATATTTAATAGTCACCACTTCATGGTATTGTTGTGAAGATTATGTGTCAGAAGCACTTAGATGCCTAGAAAGAGTAAGTTGTTGGCCCCCTTCCTCCCCCTCCTTCTCCGCTCAGGTCCTAGCTCCAGCCTCTATAGCTGCCCAGAATGAGCTAAATCCTCCTCTTCATGCCAACCTTTCAAATAATGATGTTCTCCTCCTTTCCTTCTTTCCCCCAGGCTCAGCTCTGCTTCCTCTGTAAGCCACTTGATCAGGCAGACTGATCAAACTGGAAACAGCCAGTCTTTAACTGGCCTGCCTCATTACTTTATCAAAAATAAAGCACAAACATCTTGTAAGGCTTTATGTTAAAATTTGCCCACATCCTTGGGAAGGACCTGTGCCACAACTTCTGGACCCCAGTGCCTCTGAGCCAGACTCTATCACCTGGGCTGAGGGTGGAGACTGGGGTCAGGAGGAGGATGACGCACGAAGGCCCCGGACACAATAGCTGTCGGGAGAACTCTCCTCTCCCTGCTGGGCTCCACCCTGGCTTGTGCAGAAGCAGGTATACTTCTTGCATTTTGCCTGCTCTGCCTGCTTGGCTCTAGAATCATGGCCACAGCCCTGTGCTAGGCTGTTTCTGCTTGTTGACATGCCACCAACAAGCTTGCATGGTTTCCTCTTTTAGGAAGAGCTTTCCCCACAGAGTGGAGAGCAAGAGTCTGATGGATAATAACATCAGTTGCATGGCACTTCACAATTTGGAACACATTAGTTGGTACAGTATTGTGAAAAATTTTCATAGCCAGAATAGCTTTTTCACACACACACAAAAAATACCCCCCCTCCAACTTTTTTTTTGTTGTTGCCATGGAGACACTGGGGCTTGGTGAGGTTAAGGGATTTGCCCAAGTCATACAGCCACTTGGTGACAGAGCTTATATTTGAGTTGAGTTTCAACTTCTTTGTGACATGCCATGTGTGGAAGGCTCTGGGGCTACTGTTGGATTGCTATTCGTGTGATGGCATCACTCTGCCCCTGAGGCTGCAGGACCTCCTGTAGCCTTTTTCCCAATGGTCAGCAGAGACACCAAAAAACAGGTGGCCTGAGAGCCCTTGTACCTACAGACCTTCGAATGTAGAGACACGGTTTGTGATCTGACAGACCCATTATGTTTGGTCGGTCTGCAGGTGTATCCGGGAGAGAATAAGAACAAGAACAGACTGGTAGATTGGTGTTATTCATGTTATGGGGAAAGTCATGTTCCATTGTCTCTTCATCCTTCCGCTTAAGAAGGGAGCCTTCCAACCGAAGGACTGTGTTCTTTGAGATCTGTAAAGAGATTTTAAGGAAAATAAATGCTGGCCCCTACTTGGATTTTCTTGGATTCAGGGCTCCCAGGATAAACAGTTTTCTATGGTGGAAAGCAAATGGGTGTCCTGCCTGGCTCTGTCATCCCTCACCTTCCAACCCTGGCCCGGCAGTAGGACTGAAGTTGCCCAGCCCTGAGCTCTTCCTGGTGGCCAAAGCAGAAGTGATTTTACGCTGGATGTGAACGGCAGGATAAGGCAACCGGGAAATCATCCTGCAGATCCCTGAAAACTGGAGGAGTCCTGACTCATCTCCTTCCTTGGCTCCCTGCTGTTGCAGAACAAACTGATGTGGTTTGCAAAGCTCATAACAATCTGGCCCCACACTCTGGCTTCTCTGCAAGCCAAGCTCCCATGAACCTTTTGGTCCAGCTGTTGTAGAATTATTTTTTGGTCTTCAGAAATGCCAGCTTCCTTTCTCACCTCAGGTCTTGGCTCATGCTGCATGGGGTGGACTGCTTCCATTCCTCTGTCTGGAGAACTTCTGCTCCTTCTTCAAGACATCATCACGTCACTTCCTTTGGGGAGCTTCCCTGGCACTTTTATTACCTGCTTCTTTTTCATTTCCTACAGTCTGCTGCAGCCCTTCTCACATTTATTTTGCTTGTAATTTATTTTGTGGTGAGTGAACAGACACTGAGACCAGATTGCCTGGATTCAAATCCTAGCTCAACCAGGAAATGTTGGATGACTTTGGACAAAGTCTCTGTCCTTGCTTTCCTCCTCTGTAAAATGGGAATATAACACCACAGTTATTATGAAGATTAAATGAGCTAATGTATAGTAAGGACTTAGGTCACTGTCTGGCACTTTTAGTGTTAGTTGGTATCATTATCAGTAGCTGTTTGAAGTCACCTGTCAAGGTTCTGTCCTACTTAATCTGTGCTTCAACCATCATGATGTGGCCTCTTGCAGGCCAATAGTCAATAAGCCAGACCTGGAAGTGAGTGAGACTCTCTCTCTGCACCCTTGTGTGTAGGTGAATAGATGCTGACATGCATGGTTCCTGATTTCTATTCTATGTTCTTCTAGACAAGAGCTCCAACTGGATCCCTTCTATAATCCTTTCCAGCTCCTTCTAGCATGCTTTGCCCAGCCCCCTCAATCCAGATGGACTCCCTGGGTATCAAAATGTCCTTGTAGACTTAGCAATCTAAACCAAGATAGCGTTTCTCCTCCATCTAACTCTCCATGCCTGTGGGTCTCCCTTCTGGTAACTTCACCCAGCTGATTCTCAGAAGAGTCTAGGAGCATCTGGAGCTTTATTATACCACCAAGTTTTGGTCTACATGCTATGTTTGAGTCATTTAAATATCTAGTTCTCAGCACAGTACCAAACTGTGCATTTTAAAAACTAGACAAATGGATGATGGAATGAATGAATAAATAAATGGATCAGTGATAGAGCCATCCACTAGCATTAATGCTCCCTATGCTTTCCCACAGGGTAGTGGTGTATGAGGTTGGCCGTACTTGGATTTTCTGTAACTAACAGCTGGAAGCATCCTAATTAGAATACACTTCCAAGCATATGCTCATTTCTATTGTCCTTATCTGGAATTCTCAACACAGTGCCACCATCTGGAATAAAACAGGTCTAAGAACATATTTTGGGCTCCAGACTGCTGCGAGGGGAACACCTCCAAGAGCAGAACAGTTGGGCATCCAAGACAAACTTCAACTTCTTCCAAGCTTTAGCTTGGTATGGAGAGAACCAATCACTTAGAATCAGAGTGACCGTGAATTTTAGAGCTGGAAGGAATGGTGAATGTAATTCAACCCAACTCCTTCCTTTAACCAAGATGGAAAAGTGAGGGCCAAAGAATATGAGTGACTTCTCAAGACCACTCTGCTCTCTAAGTGTCAGTTAGGACCTGAACTCAGGTCTCCCGAGTCCATGATTAGCGCATTTCTCCCCAGCCTCTCATGATCGCATCAGCCCTTGCCTTTTCTCGTGTCTTCACCATCACAGGCAGAGCTGATACCTCAATCCCAAGGCTGTGTGGGAGCTCACAGAAACATGGGTAGGGCTGGTGGTTTTGAGGGCAGCGCGCCTGATGGCAGTGGCAAGAGCTGTTTGTTTTCGCTGTTCAGGATTTAAACATCTACTTCTGTTTACCCACAGAAAAGTCTCTCAAGACTTTTGCAGGATTTTCTCAGGATCGGTCAAGGTCACCCTTATCTCCCCCAGTGTTTCACCACTCACTCAGACACTTCCTTTCGTGTGTTATGTATGTGGTGGGGAAGGGGTTGTTGAATAGGGGAGGCTAGTAATTTTTTTTTTTTGTTTTGAATTGTTTTGTTCAGAAATTCTGCTTTTTCCCACGAGTTGTTTGCGAGGCTTTGAAATGAGGGCTAGGAATCACATGGAGTAATTTATTTGGGGCAGACAGCGGAATGTGTCAGCACCAGATTACCTTGTCTTAGATTAAAAGGGTGCCACTTACCTTCAACATTGTGATATTTATTTTAACAAAAAAGTTGAAATGCCCAATAATGTCATTAAAGGAACGTTGTTAAATCTACAGAGTAAGAGATTATGCAACCCAAGGACTTAGCAATAGTGGAAGGGGACATATCTGCTGGAATCAGTCTAGAAGGTCCTGCACAGATGCTCAGCTTTGGGAATTCTAGTGCAGTGCTAACATCCTCGCAGAGAGAAAGGCACAAACACATTAAATTACCTTTGAGTGTCATTTCCTTTCACTACACTCTAGATAATCATTAAAAAGGTGAAGAATATGCATACTATTGACGTAGAAAATGTCCCTGACATACTGTTAAGTATTAAAAAACAGACTACAAAGCAGTGTTCATAATACAATTCTAATTTTGTAAAAAAAAAAAAAAATTATAGGGATAAGAATATTGTTAACAGTGGTTACAGGTGATTTTAAGTCCTCTTGATACCTTTTCTGTATCATTAAATTTTTACAATAATACACTATTGTTGTTGTTGTTCAGTTGCTAAGTCGTGTCCAACTCTTTTGCAGCCCTCCAGGCTCCTCAGTCCATGGGATTTTCCAGGCAAGAATATCGGAGTGGGTTACCATTTCCTTCTCCAGGGGGTCTTCCCAACCTAGTGATCCAGCCCACATCTCCTGCATTGGTAGGTGGGTTCTTTATTACTGAGCTACGTGGGAAGCCCAATACACTATTACTTTTCATAATTAGGAAAATACTATAGAGGTTTGAAAAAATAAAGCTTTCTGTTTGTAGCTGGGCTCAGGGATTGGTTTATGAAAGGAGGAGGAGGCCGGTCCTTGCCTTAAGAAAGTTAGGTGATCAATAAAATGCTATTACCCTTTCCTGTGAAGAGAGGGAGGTAGGAGGAGTGTATCCTTGATGTAGGTGTAGGGTAGAGATTCTTGAGTCTGAAATTCTAAAGTGTGAGATGTACTCCTGGTGTCTCCAGTCAGAGTTTGGCATCATTATTTCCCATCATCTTAACTAGGTATTCTCAGCTCTGTAGTTAAACATTAGTCCTTACATAAATATTTTGGGCCTAGTTTGGGAAGCTAACTACCCTTAACAGCATTATTTCTGTGGGAAAATATGCTCCAAATTCCACACCATCAATTCACATTGGAACTTTTAAGATGCAACCATTTTCTGTTTGGAGCCATTTTTGTCCCTTTTCCTTTAAATCACTAATTATTTCAATAATCTCTATTAGTTTGTAAAAGATTACAAACTTATGAAAAAATCATCTGGCTTATGCTTCATTTGTTAGAGGCCAGCACACAGTCAAAGGGTTTTCAGGAGTGAAAGGGATCTTCGAGATCAGCACCAATAACTAATTTTTGAATGAATATTACTTCTCATGGGTCAGGCTGGCTAGAGCTGTCTAAGGATCAAGCAGTTGTCTGTCTTCCCCAGAATTTCTCTTATTTTTGCCATGATAATTAATTTCATGCACCAGCTTGACTGGGCTAAGGATGCCCAGATAACTGGTAAAACATTATTTCTGGATATGTCTATGAGCATGTTTCTAGAAGAGATTAATAGTTGATTCTGGGCTGGCATTATCCAGTCTGCTGAAAGCCTGAATAGAACAAAAAGGCAGAGGAAGGCTGAACTTTCTTCTTGAGCTGGGACGTCCATCTTCTCCTGCCTTTGGACATTGGGTCTTGGGCCTTCAGCTTCTGGGACGTATACTAGTACACCATCCCCACTCCCTACCCCAGCTTCAGCCCTAGTGTGAGAGTCACAGCACCAGCTCCCTTGCATCTCAGGCCCCTGGACTCAGACTGAACTATACCACTGGCCTTCCTGGTTGCCCAGCTTGCAGATGGCACATTGCAGCATATCTTAGCCTCCATAATTTTGTGAGCCAATTCTTATAATAGATCTTTTCTTATATGTCTTTCCATCTCTATATATCCTATTGGTTCTGTTTCTCTGCAGAACCCTGACTAGTACACTTACGTACCTTTCCTTAATTGTTGGGAGAAGCTTAAGGAACATATAATTCTTTTATTCATTTTCCCAACACATTTACAAACTCATTGAGGTAAGAGTTGGACTTTGTAATCCTGAAGCTCCTCTAGCATTTGGGACAATTTTGTGACCATCCAGAAGGTGCCTAATAAACACTTGGAAACCTTATGAGGCAGTGAAAAGAGTGCTGGATGAGGTGTGATGAAAGTGGGATGCTGGTCTTGGCTAGCTGTGCAAGTTTAAAGTTATAAAAAGGAAGCAGTGGTCAAGCAGATCTCATAGGGCCTTTCCAGACCTTGAGCAGAGAAATTCTCCTCGTGTCAGTGGGACAGGTTTCGTCCTGTTTGCTAACATACTTCTAGGTCAGGGGAAAGGGTGAACATGTTGGCCTCTGTTAGATTTGTTGGTCATTTCAATTACTTTGGAGGTTAGTGGCAAATAACCTTTCTTGACCTTCTAGACCTAGAGCAATGACCTTTGCCCTTTTCTGAGGCAAGGGTGTTTTGTGAATCAGATCAAGAACATGGTCCCTCTTCCCCTAAAGCTTTGTGTATGAATATAGGAGTTTCTCAGCCCCATGAAACCCACCATAAGTCTTCTAGAGGTCCATGAGTGTAATATTCAATTAAAACCCTCCAGCTAAACTCTAAACGGCTGGCTTCTGCTGCTGACCTTGGACAAGCTGCTTCCCCACTGGGGGCCTCAGTATCCGCATCTGGTTCAGTCTCTCTTTAAGTTCTCTCCCAGCTCCAGTGAGTCCTTGATACATGTGGGACACTCCTCTAAGAAGTCATGATCCTGGATCCTAACTCTGGTCTGTTCCTGCTACTGAGGACACTCCTGTCCAGGGAGGAATTTCTAGAGCATCCTGACTGAGAAGCAATTGGCTCCCCAGAGGCCTCCAGGGGGAGGGCAGGAACAGGGCTTTCTTTTTGGCTTTCTGCTCTGGGAAGAAACTTACTAAGAGCCATGTCAGAGGGCAGATGCCCACTGACACATGCATAGCCAAATGAAACCCACACCCAGAGGACCAGAAAAGGCAAGCCAGAATCAGCGATTCAGCTGTGCCGTGAACAAATAAAAAATCTCTTCTCCACTCTCAGGCATTCTCCCACTTCCATGACTCACCTCCTCTCATTCCAGAAAGTCATGCCCAGGAATTAATTTATGGGTCCTGTTCAGAGGTCTTTAGGTAAACAGCTCTACCAATCCTTTCAGCTTCCCAGACGAGCTTGATTTCTGGCCCCAGGGAGGAAGCTAATGACTTGTAGTTACTTTGCTATTGTTTTTCCGAAAACAATTTGACTTCCTTTCTGATAGCCTCAGAATTCCTCCTTTACAAATGAAGGCGCTGCAGCCCAGGAAGGGCTGAGCTCACCAGGTCACTTGCACAATGCTCCTTGCTCAGTAGCAAGATCTCCTTTGGGTGAAAAGTCCCAGAGGCTCCAGAAAGAAGGGTGGGCAAGCAATTCTGGGGATGTAAGATCTGTCTGGGGATGGAAGGCACCTTGGTGCCTCAGACTCTCTTCTGAGATCTCACCTCCATCCCAGAGCTTGCAAGAGTAACAAAGGTGTATTGGTGTCCAAAGAATAAACTTGTGAAGATGGTGTTATGACCATTTTATAGACCAGGACATTGAGGCTCAGTAGTTTGCCCATCCCCTCTGTCCATGGGATTCTCCCGGCAAGAATATTGGGGTGGGTTGCCACTCCCATCTCCAGGGGATCTTCCTGACTCAGGAATTGAACCCGGGTCTCTCACATTGCATGAAGATTCTTTAGCATTTGAGCCACCAGGGAGGCCCAGTTGTCCTACTACATATGTCAACTTTAGCACTAATTACACTGCATTCAGCTTACTGGTGCGCAAGGCTCTATCCAGTCATGGGGAGCATCAGGGCAGAATTTATCTCTCATATATCTTTGTATGCCCTGTCCTCACACATAGTAGGTCCTCGGTATACCTTCACTGAATTAATGATAAGTGAATAAATGACTCTACAGAACAGTGATGTTCCTCAGACTCTGGGAGGAGGACGCTGTGAGGCAAGTACAGGTCTGATGGAAATGCACGCGTCATGTGTTCCCGAGTACAAAGGGACGGTTTTCAGTGAATGGTAACTTTGGATGTGTGCAGTGCATATCTGTGTGGCCATATCTGGTGGCCTTGCTTAGAGGAGGCAATAATGGTGGCTATAATAGTTACAGCTACTATAATGGTGATAATACCATGTTCCATTGTTAATTTTTTTTCTCTTTCCAAAGTATTCTCCCATCTATAATTTAATTTTGATCTTCAGAACAGATCTCTATGTATTTATACATGAGAGAATATTTATTTAACACTCACTATAAACTAAACATGATATACATCTCATTCGATCATCATAAATAATCTATAGGTTTAATAGGTACTATCATTGTCCTTATTTTAAAAGTGGACCAAGTGTGGCTGTCAGGGAGAAATAAATTGTCCTCTGTCCTTTAGTTTCAGTACTTGGGCTGGGGGAGTGAGGGTGGGCAGAGTAGCCCATGAATTAAACTCAGGAAAGAGATTAATAGCACAAAAAAAGATTTTTATCCCAAATGCATAGGGGAGCTAACAAAAGTAGTTAGCTCACTAAATGGTTAAAGTTAGAGGCTTATATATTTAATTTAGAGAAGAGACGGGGCGGGGTGGTGGGGTGGGGAGGCAGGGAGAAAATATTTCTATGGGAGGAATAAACAGGTTTCCTTAGAAAAGACAAACAGGTATTTAGGAGAACAAATGGGAGACAAGAAAGTTTGTGATAATGTTTGTTTATGCAAGTAGAGTGATAGTTCTGTCTTCTTCATGGCCATGAAATTTCCCTGGAGAAGGGATTTATAGTAGTCTCATTTCCCAGAAGCTGCTGCTTCTAGTCAGATAAGGGAAACTCTGAGAAGCCTTCTTTCTGCCTAGTGAATCTCAAATGTCTTCAACTTACTCTTCATACCAACTCTGATGTTCCAAATGAGTCCCCACATGGCAAAGGAGGACCCATGGCTGCTGAATGGAGTCAAGATCTGGACCCAAGCAGTGTAACCACAAGTTTATTTGCTCTGAGTCCTGTGTTTTCTACCTTGGGTATTTAGCTATCTGAACATGAGATTAACCTTTGGGGATGGGGGCAAGGGGGTGGGCGAGAAAGAAAATTAAAACAGAAAACAGGGGAGAGTCTTAGTCTTTTAAATGCCTCTAATCTTGCGTAATAACTTGACTCCAGGAGGACACCAATTTGGGAGGAGATATAAAACTTTTGCTCATGAGTTTGCTTTTTATTATTATTGGTTGGATTATTAAGACAGGCCTGGGGTGTTATATCTATTTCACATGCAAGGAAATGCCTCTCTTTTGAGTGATGTGTCTGCAGGCACTTGCATTAATGGCATATGTGATGGAAAGTTTCTTGACCTTGTATTTTAAGATACTTGCCAATAGCTCACCTAGATACTATGGACTTGACTGAAAACATCTTTCAGAATAAAGGAGAAGCAAGCACTTTTTAGTCCTTGTGAGGTGGGTAGGTGTGGATAGACCAAGAATGTATAATTTGTTAGAAGAGAAAGGTGTGCTCCGGGTGCTCTGCTGATGTTTCAATTAAAATAAAATTCCCAGCCTTCTTGCTTTCAAGGACTTCCATTCAGATCTAGAGGACAAAGGCCATTCTAACGTTTCCCAGAAGAAGGTCCCAATTTTTGTGGCTGCAATGACCTGGGACTCACAGAGGCCCAGCGACACTGCATCCAGCTGTTGTCTTCATGCCCTGGCTTCAGTGGGAGAGCATCAGGCTTGGCTGATCCTGGATTCCTCCTCCCCCTCTTCTCATTTCCATGGAGGCTGCAGGTACAAGCCCATCACAGAGTTCTTAATTTTGGAATCCCAAAAAAATCTCACCTGCCTTAAGCCCAAGAGAAGGCTTGGTTGTGACTCAGGCCTTTTCTTGGGGTCTGAAACTTGAGATCTGTTGAGAGTAGATTCATAGACCAGAGTAGCAGGGGCAAGGAAGTCTGTGTTTCTTTTCCTTTCTGCTTCTTGGAACAGGGTGCTCTTGCTCATTTTAACCACTGGAAAGTATGTCTTTAAGGGGACAGCTTATGACTATGGTGTCTGAATCTCTACTGGCAGAAAAGTGTGTGACCTCAGCCCACAAACCAGGGCTCCAGTGACCCATTAACACCCTTCAAAGAGGCAAGAGGGACTCATCACTCTTGAAAGGAGATGCTGACAGAACTTATTTGCATGTGTTGTCCTTATAGGCTCTAAGGAGAGTGGCTGTTTAAACATCTAGACCCCAGCATCTTGGGAAGGAAGCTGATGGAGTCAGAGACACATTGAGTAGAGGAGACATTGAAAAGTCTATTCATTTGCCCTCTTGCTTATCAGGAGAAGCAAAAAAGAAGCACTTTTCAAAATGCCTCCTTAAAAGACTCATAGAGAAAATGATTGGTCTCTTCCTGGAAACCTCAGGTGGTGCTGGACCCACCGGACTCACGGTCATGGTCAAAGACAACCTCTCCTGCAAGGGCTGGAGCCCATCCTTCTTGTGGCATCTGCAGGTCTGTTTGCTTCCAGCTGGAGGGTCCTGTGCCCCACTTCTCTGACCAGGTAAACAGGCTTCATGAGAATTTCCTCTACAGCCATGGGGAGAAAGTGCCTGGCCTTTAGCATCAGGCAGACCTTTCCTCCACTTACTAACTGAATAATCTTGGGCAAGTTACTAAACTTCTCTGACTCTGAATTTTCTTTTCTGTAAAATGGAAATAATAACAGAGGATCTACCCTGCAGTGTTGTGAGGTGAGAATGACTGATACTCAGAAGGCCTTCAGTAAACATGCCTTTCCCAGCCCCCTTCACCATATCAGACATCACTCTAATGAACATGTTGTCCAAATGATGTTTTCCTCACCCAATTTAACACTTCATTATATCATTATGCATTGAGGATAAATACATATAGATACTGCCTTTATACTAACTGCTTTATCAGAATAGCTCTTTTCTGCAACTAGAATAGCAGCCTCTTGTGGACAAGGGACAGTCTTGTCTCTCACTTAGCATAGGCTGGCCCTATTGTTATTCAGTTGCTAAGTCCTGTCCGACTCTTTGAGACCCCATGGACTACAGCACTCCAGGTTTCCCTGTCTTTCACTATCTCCTGGAGTTTTCTCAGAATGTCCATTGAGTCAGTGATGTCATCCAAGCATCTCATTCTCTGTCGGCCCCTTTTCCTCCTGCCCTCAATCTTCGGCAGCATCAGGGTCTTCTCTAATGAGTCAGCTCTTTGTATCAAGTGGCCAAAGTATTGGAGCTTCAGTTTCAGCATCAGTCCTTCCAATGAATATTCATAGTTGATTTCCTTTAGGATTGACTGGTTTGATCTCCTTGCAACCCAAGGGACTCTCAAGAGTCTTCTCCAACACCACCAGTTCAAAAGCATCGATTCTTTGGCACTCAGCTTTCTTTATAGTCCAACTCTCACCTCCATACATGACTACTGGAGAAACCATAGCTTTGATTAGATGGACCTTTGTCTGAAAAGTGATGTCTCTGCCTTTTAATACACTGTCTGGGTTTGTTATATCTTTCCTTCCAAGAAGCAAGCATCTTTTAATTTCATGGCTGCAGTCACCATCTGCAGTGATTTTGGAGCCCAAGAAAATAAAGTCTGTTATTGTTTCCATTGTTTCACCATCTATCTGCCATGAAGTGATGGGACTGTATGCCATGATCTTAGATTTTTGAATGTTGAGTTTTAAGCCAGTTTTTTTCACTCTCCTCTTTCTTTCTGCCTTTAGAGAGGTATCATCTGCCTATCTGAGGTTGTTGATATTTTTCCCCACAATCTTGATTCTAGCTTGTGATATTATGTCTATATCCATATCTATCTCACTCCTATCCCAGTGCCTGACACATAAAAGTATTCTCTTCGCATTAGAGGAGGAGAGAGTAGTCCTGGGCAGTGGAGATGCCCTCTCCCTGCCCTTTGGAGCTTTCCGGTGACCCCTGGTGTCTATTCTGGGTGCTGGTGTTTGTGATTTGTGAGAGCATGTTTTCTGTGTTCAGCTCACTGATGTGGGCATAGTAGACATCCCTGAAAAACATGCTCTGTGAATGCACAGTCCATTTTTCTGACAACAGGAAAAGGATGGGGAAGAGGGATTTCTGGGGTAGTACCGGCTTTCCCATTGATGCCCCAGGAAAGCAGCTTGGCAGGGGGTGGGCAGGCAAAGACTGGCACCACCGCACCACCAGCCTGAAGGAGAGAGGGCTAGCTCAAGGGCTGTGGCGACAATGACAGGGGGAGGGCCAGGGGGGAGGGGGAGGGCTCAGTCTCCTTCTGGGGAGAACGTGGTGTGGAAAGGCTGCAAGCAGGTCAAGGGGAGAAAACTTTTTAAATAAGCAAAGATCCTAGGAGCACGAAAGGGAGAGGGGAGGGAGAGATCCTGAGGGGGAAGTGGGAGGAGAGAGAAAGAGTAGGAAGAAGTGGGCGGAGGGAGGGTGACAGATAGCGATTAAAAGAGGGTGGGAGAGGAGCGACTGACAGGCTGGAGAGCGAGGAAGAGTGGGCAGCGGAGGACAGGCGGCCAGAGAACCAAGAAGCCTACGGGAATTCCAGACAGGAGGAGGAGGAGAAGAAGGTAAGAGTAAACCTGGATTTTAAGAGCTAAAACTACCAATTGATGGGAAACAGCCAGAGAAAAAGTCTTGAATTACAGGCTGATCACAACAAAGCTCTTTCTCTGCACCTGTGGGTTTCTCTCCTGCCTCTCTCACCACCAGCCCCTATGATGGTCCGCTTTGGGTATATTAAAGAGGACGGCTTAGGAAGCAGTAGATAAATCACGTACTTGATTTAGAAGGAGCTGCAGAAATGCAAGTGGAGGGCCTCTGCCATCTGTCTACCTCTCACAGAGTCTCCATGCTCCAGGGGTATCTTCTAAGCAGGACACCAGGCCATTTCCAGGAACTTTTGTGAAGACTGGAATTGGCCCTTTAAAAACTCAAACCATCACTGTTTTACGATGCTTCCTCTAGGCTTGGAATCTTTTGAAATGTTTCCACAGCATCTAGAGGGTGTTTTGATTTTTTTTCCCCCCTAAGGCATGTTGGATGGTTTAAAAATATTCCCTGCCTGGTTTCTTGTGGAGTATCATGTCCCTGCTGTACATTGTCAGCAATCTGGCCCCTCGTGCTGGAGCAAGGAGGCTGGTGAGACCCAGAGAGAAAGCCCGGGAGAAGGACCCATGAGAGGTCTCCTTTCCTCCTGGGCACAGGGCAGGAAGGTTTCTGTTGGCTCCTTCATCTCCCTTTCAAGCATGTGGTGAAGGAACCGGGGCTCGGGGGGCCAAGAGACCTGGGTTCTGTTGCACTGAGGGGCTTGTGATCTTGGACCAGACAATTTCCCTTCTGGACCTCACTTTCCTCAGCTATAAGATAGAAGGTTTGAAGTAACAGGACCCCTCCATTACCGTCAGCAGTAACATTGTCCAAGGCTGAAATTCCTAAGCTCAAATGCACCTCAGAAACACCACAGAAGGGAAGCCCGACAAAGGATTTGACATCCCTACTGCACCTCGGCTCAGTTTTTCCTTCATTCCTTCTCTCAATATCCCATCATAATGGAGGACCTCCTGGTTCTGACTCCTCAGCATCTCACCAAGCTGTTTTCTGAACACAGCTCTGGCACACAGGGTCTGACTGGCCTGAGACAAGAAAGGACACCAGGCAGGGAGTAGGGGACCTGAGAGGGATCCAGTGACATTGGACAGAGAAGAGACCAAGGCCACCTCCATCTGCCTGGGGCAGTGGGCTCACGGCTGGGGACATAAGCTGGTATTTAAAGCATCCCAGCCTGACTTTTACATCATCAGGCCAAGTGGCTTCCATCTCTTCCACCCACTGACCTGGGAGTCATAGCCCAGCCCAGCCCCTGACTTGCTGCTCACCAGGGACAGCTCTGAACATGCCACCCTCTAGCCAGGGTCCCTAGGGCACCACTGCTGTTCAGAGCCTGCGCCCCCCACTGTCTCTCCAAGCCTTTTCCTCCCTTGCTGGCGGCCAAGGAGCAGCCCCAGCGACCACTGGCATACAGTAAACCATACCAGGACATGAGTTTCCTGGCTTCCAAACTGGCACCCTCGGGGGTCCCCTCCCCAGATCATGGCGTTCACAGAGCCATGGCAGTGACACAGCCGTGTTCCCTTCTTGGCCACCGCCTGGAATTCCAGAGATGTTCTTGCTGGGTTGTTGAAACTGGTTTTTGTTCTTGTCTGTTAGCTGCCTTACTCCTGTCCCCCACTCCAGATACTGCCCTGAAGTCCTAGGCCTTTAGAATTGGAAGTGGTCTCCTAGGTTTCCTTTGGCAAGTAAGGAAAACAAGGCTCAGAAAAGGGAAATGGTTTGTTGGAAACGACAGAGAGAGCCAGGGCCAGTGCAATTGGAAGAACACCATACTCAGCTCACTCACACCATGGGCTCTTCTGCCTCCCATCCTTGGCTGTGTTTTCTGAGTTTCCATTTCCCCCCAAACCTCCCTGCTTCTTGCATGTAAGTATCTCTACAGTCCTGCTTCCTGGCCGTGGCACCACTGTCCACCTGCTCCTCTTCATCTCCGCCGGCTGGTTGGGGGCACACACAGTGGAGGCTTCTGGGCTCTCACAGCCAGCAGGGCTACCACAGGGCATCCTGGCCTCATGAGTCCTGGCTGATCCCGCCTCTGGGACCAGCTGGTCAAAACAGAGCAGGGAGCCTGTCGGTGTGGATCAATCAGACAGGAACTAGAAGACTCATAGTCCTCAGGGTTAGGGAGACCCAAGGCCCAGGCTCTGTCATCTGTCCCAGGAAAGATCTCACCCACCTTGGAGTCCAGCAACTCTCTGTGTTTGGGCTCCAGGACTGAATTGACTGAAGGGGAGAGATGCCCACTTTTTCAGGAAAGCTTTAGGACTCATAGGAAATAAGCTGACTTCCCTTTCAATAGCCAGAAGTTGCTGGTTCCTGGCAAGGGACAGCTTGATGCCATTGTGTGAATCAATTGTTTCTGACATATTAGCAAACAATGGGCAAGAAAAATTCAGCCTGTAGTAATCCACTCACCTTCATAAGGAAAGGGAGTCAGGAGGCCTCGGAATCAGAGGTACTGAAATAACACAGAGAGATCTTCAGTTCAGTTCAGTTCAGTCGCTCAGTCGTGTCTGACTTTTTGCGACCCCATGAATCGCAGCACGCCAGGCCTCCCTGTCCATCACCAACTCTCAGAGTTCACTCAGACCCACATCCATCGAGTCAGTGATGTCATCCAGCCATCTCATCCTCTGTTGTCCCCTTCTCCTCCTGCCCCCAATCCTTCCCAGCATCAGAGTCTTTTTTTAGATTTTCTCTAATTCAGGGGCAGGGCAAAAGGAATCACATTCGGGTTAGAATTTCAACTGTATAAACCTTGGGGAAATGATTTAATGTCTTTGATTCTCAGTTTCATCTGTCAAAGTGAATACATACTTTCCTTGTAAAGTTTTATGAAGAGTAAATAAAACGATGTATTTTAAATGGCTACCATACAGTAACTGCTCAATGAATGATAGAACAATAGAGGAGAATACAGGTCACCTGGTGCTCAGTCCAAATCTCTTGAATTGAGTCTCGTTTTAAGCAAAAGTCTTTCCATAGTGAAGGCTCACCGTGACTTGAAATTCTGAAGGTACTGCCTGGTTTTTATGACCACAGATTGTTTTTTTTTTTTCTGAGTCTACCTTTGCTGACCTCTAAGCTGGGAATTAGAAAATCTGGATTTGCCTCTTGACTTTGCTACTAATTTGCCAGATGATCACAACTGGGCAAGTCACAAATTCCCCTGATGTTCTAATAGACCTGGAAGAGCCTAAGCAATCGTCCAGCTCAACCTCTTTGTTTTACCTAGAGGTTAAACTGAACTGAGGCTCAGGGAGAGGGAAGATCTTGTCTGGAGTCACAGTGAAATAGCTGGAACGAGAAAGAGCCTGTCTTCTGAGGCTCTTGTCCACAGAGGACTTCTAGAAGCTGAATCCAACCTGGCATCTCCATGATTCAGAACTTGGAAGTGCAGGTGTCGTAAAGGGTCAGGATGCCTCTTCCCCTCAGATCACAGAGTACACAACCTCCTATTTCTCTTTCATGGAAAACTGAGTCACCTTCAAAGCTACCCTTGTGGATGTGCCTTTGGATTGGTGATTAGATTCCTAAGTGCTGCAGCTCCTCAGAAAGAAGGAATTACATGAAGCACACATTTCATAATATGGACTCATGGAGTCCATCTCCAGACCCAAAATCTTGAGTTAAAGGGAAGTTGGGAGGCAGGCTGGACTGATGATGAGTATAAATGGAGCGTGATTGGAGTGGATCGCTACACGCCTCTTCCTCTCCTCCCACCACTCTTCTTTAAACCGAATGACATAACTGATGTAGAGTTAAATTAATATCCTTCCCATTGCCCATGTTTTCCTCACTCTGACAGTCACCCTCCCCCACCTGGTAGCACATGGGGGCGGTCCGTGCTGAGTCCCTCTAGCCGGCCTGCTCCTGTCAAATGCTGAGTCAGGTTGGCTCGCTGGGTCATATTTCAGAGGAGTTTTTAATGGAAATGGCAGAAAACAAGGAACTACATCACTGAGTGGCTACTATGTGCCTATTACGGTTCTAGATGTTTCCACTTATTCACACACTGTTTAATCCCCATGAGGAAACATTCCCTCTTTACAAATGAGGAAGAAATTGAGAGGTTATGTGACTTGCCTGAGGTCACACTACTAGACAGTGATGGAGGCAGGCTCAAATCCCACTCTTCCGAGGGACCATGAGTCCTACCACCTAACTATTTCAGTTCCCGTTGCTCTTGTTGCAATCTGACATCAATGGAACTCCAGCGCCTGCTGTTTGGCCAGCTGAGAACCCAGCGGTAGACAGTGTCGCAGCCAAGAGCGTTTACTGGCTAAAAAAGGAAATAACTTTCTATATGTGATTTCTGGCCAAACGGTGGCAGATGCTGAGGAGTCTGGGAATCCTGACCACTGTGGGCTGAGGGCTCCATGTGATCATCAGTTCTAGGAACAGCATATGCAGGGGATGGCCAGCCAATGAACCAGAGGCTAAAAAGAAAAACCCTGGGCCTCTTATGGGAAAGTGGGAAAAAGCCCTGCTTGTGGAGTTAAGACACTAGAGCTCCAGTCAGAGCTTTGTCACCAGCTGTCAGTCCTGTCAGTCCTAAGGCCTCTTTGCTTTTCTTTCCCTTTTAGAGGCAGGCTTTGAAATCAGGTAGACCAAGTTCACGTCTCCTACACAGCATTTGCTACTTGTGTGACTCTGTACAAGTTCTTTAAACTCTGAGTCTCAGTTTTCTCAGCTCTAAAATGGGATAATACTGGTTTCCTAGCAGGGCTAATGTAAGAGTTAGAAAGTGGACTTGTAAAATGCTTCACAAGTGGAAAACACTCAGATAGTGGTTTCTGTTATTACTACCGCTTAACTTCCCTGGACCCTGGTCTTCATCTTGGGTTGAGAAATAAGGGGTTGATTTTGATTGATCCCTAGATTCCTAGATTCCTTTTAGCTCTACTGTACTATGATCGATGACAAGCTGTTGGAAATAATAAAGCATTCCATAAATGTATTTTTCATTAATAACCACACAAGTATCAATCGACCCCTTCTGGGATAATAAAGACCTCCCAATATTTCATTGTAATTCAATATCTCCATTTGCCATTCCCTCCCATCCATTCCTTGTAAATATGTCTAACATTTTAAGCAGATTACTTATCTTACCATAATGCTCTTTCTCTACTTTGCCTGCTCCCTTCTACCTCCTTGGCTTTGAAACAACTGCCGGCCAGCAGGATCTCTGAATGGCCCACTCTGTCCTTGCCAGAATCAAATAATTAAATTTAAAGAGGAGTTAATTATCTGCCCTTGGCCGGAGTAAAAGGAAAACTAAAGTGATACTTAATCTCCTCCATCTGTCTCCTTCTCCCTCTCTCTCATCTCTAACTCCTCCTCCCCTCTCTAGAGATTAAGATTCAGGGGCCCAGGCCCCCTGGACTTCTCATTCTGAGAAAGTTGCCCAGACTGCCCAACTCAATGCTGCTGCTGCTGCTGCCAAGTCGCTTCAGTCGTGTCTGACTCTGTGCGACCCCATAGACGGCAGCCCACCGGGCTCCCCCATCCCTGGGATTCTCCAGGCAAAAACACTGGAGTGGGTTGCCATTACCTTCTCCAGTGTATGAAAGTGAAAAGTGAAAGTGAAGTCGCTCAGTTATGTTCTACTCTTAGCGACCCCATGGACTGCAGCCTACCAGGCTCCTCCATTCATGGGATTTTCCAGGCAAGAGTACTGGAGTGGGTTGCCATTGCCTCCTCTGTCCAACTCAACAACCATAGGTGTATCATACATCTAGCTGACTGCTTTCCCTGAGGCCGAAGTAGCTACTGCAAACCTAAATCAAGAAAAGAATGAAGGTTCTAAATGTAAGAATTACCCTCAACCATGTACAAATCGACTCCCTAGTCTCATAGTTATTTCACAAACATCCCTGTAGCAGTTATCTTATGTAGAAGAGGCCACTCTTCGACCAGTAAGGATTTTCAAAGAAAGGAACTTCAGGTGATTTAGATTCTAGCACGGTTCTTAAGGCAGGAGCACTGCTGTCAGAAAAGACAAGAGCTGGCTTTGATGCCAATATCGTTGCTTACCAGCAAGTCACCCTCAAGTGATCTTGCTCGTCTACCCCCACTGAAGACTGGAAGAAGGGAACAGGCCCAGACCCTACTTACTATGGTTGCTGTGAGAATCAAATGAGAAAATATATATCAAAAAACTTGCAGAGAGTCTGGCACATAGAAGGCTCTCAAAAAGTGTTAGATTCTCTTTTTATTCTCACCTTTTCGTGTAACTCTGGGTAAACTAGCAAATGAAGCTGAGAATCTGTGAGGATGATAAAGATTAATGAGGTGGCTGAGGATCAAGACCACTCTCTCCTATAATTCTCCCTACAAGTCTATTTTAGGGAGAAACTATTGGGGGTGAAGGAAAATTAGAAATATGTACAATCATAAGTAAGCTTCACAAGAGCTCTGAGATGATGGTTACAGTTGACACTCCACTTTATAAAGCCACCTTTGATATCTGGCGTTGCACTGGGGCTCACGGACACCTTCTGAACTGAGCTGCACTGACATAGACTACATCTAAGGCATCCTGTAAGTGACACCCTTTGGGTCTTTTTACAACAGAATTCTCTTCATTGGGAAGCAAGTCAACCCTGCCCTTGCTGCATTCCACTGCATGGTGAGCGAAATTATAACATGGGCCCAGGGGATTGTTATTATTACTATGAATAACAATCTTTATTGAGAACCAGAGGTCTGGTAGATACTATCCAGATCATGTGTCATTGTCCAGAATTAGACGCAGACTCTGCAGAGTGATCTTAAAATCTAATTTTGACAAACTTGGATGAGTTTCCCAGTGATCTGTGGGGAGGAGGCGGAGAAGGAATAGTCCGTGGTGACCAAGTCTCTTGCTGTAGACACACTCAGTCCTGTTCAGTTAAGTGGAGGGCTCCCTCATGGGCAGAAGGAAGGCTCGTGGCTCTTCTTTCCCTGGTATCCCGGTCCCCATAGTCACGGTGCAGGTGACCCTAGGTTGGCTTCCCAGGGAGCTGCCTCTACCGGCATTAGGTGTTTTGAGTGACCTGAATGCTGTCATTCATCCACCATTGTTTCTAAAAAGTACACAAATCCGCCTATCAATTTCAGGGCACAATATTAAGCTCTAAGGGAAAAGAGAGGATAGAGAGATTTCAAGGGGAGGATCCAATGATGAATCATTATGGGCCTTATCTTCAAGGACAACTCAACTCAGGGTTGAGCTGCAGAGATGATACAGAGTCAGAAGGGCAAATAATTCTCATTATGTGTGTGAAACTCGGTGGTTTTACAATTAAACCCAAGCCCCAGCTCCTGAGGTGGGGACACGAATTTGTTGTTAGATAGTATACTGTAGTGGAGAAGGCAATGGCACCCCACTCCAGTCCTCTTGCCTGGAAAACCCCATGGATGGAGGAGCCTGGTAGGCTGCAGTCCATGGGGTCACTAAGAGTTGGACATGACTGAAGCGACTTAGCAGCAGCAGCAGCAGCAGCAGCAGCAGTATACTATAGACTTCCCTGGTGGTATTGTCAATAAGAATCTGCCTGCCAATGCAGGGGATTTGAGTTCAATACGTGGTCTGGAAGGATTCCACAGGCTGCAGAGCTACTGAGCCCGTGCACCACAGCCACTGAGCCCACACCCTAGAGCCTGCGCTCCACAAAAGCCGCCGCGATTAGAAGCCCGCGATTAGAAGCCCGCGCACCCCAGCTAGACAGTAGCCCCCATTCTCCACAACTAGAGAGAGCCCATATGCAGCAACAAAGACCCAAAACAACCAAAAAGAAATTAACTAATTAATGAAAAAATAACATATTGTAAGGACTGATATGTTTGGTTCCAGAGGACAGAACTAGAATCAACAAAAGAAAGAGAATTTTCAAGGCCTCCTCACAGTAGCTTCTTACTCACCTGCAGCACACCTTCCTGAGCAGGAGAGACGGAGGTGCAGTTTCTGCTATGTGCTGGGTGGCACTTGCCACCTGCACCTTGCCTAGTTCATGTCGCAGTCAAGACTAAAGGACTGCAGCGAGCAGGATGACCACCAAGGAAAGGGTCTCACCTCCCCCACTCCATTTGGGGGCTGTGTCAGAGATAATGCGACTTTATTAGTAGGCCAAACATTCTTCCCCCAATCACTGCTGCTGCTAAGTCACTTCAGTCGTGTCCGACTCTGTGCAACCCCATAGATGGCAGCCCACCAGGCTCCCCCGTCCCTGGGATTCTCCAGGCAAGAACACTGGAGTGGGTTGCCATTTCCTTCTCCAATGCATGAAAGTGAAAAGTGAAAGGGAAGTCGCTCAGTCGTGTCCGACCCTCAGCGACCCCATGGACTGCAGCCTACAAGGCTCCTCCATCCATGGGACTTTCCAGGCAAGAGTACTGGAGTGGGATGCCGTTGCCTTCTCCTCCACCAATTACTAAGAAATCATTTACTATGCACCTAATAAGAAAACCTAATGCAATAAAAATACTAAGTATTTACTTTGAGAAGTCTGCTACCCTTCTTATAGGGAAAGCTGTTAAATCCTTGAGGGCAGGAATCATGTCTAATCTGGGTTTTTGCTTGTTTGGCTAGCTGGGCTGTGCAGTATGGGGAATCTTAGTTCTCTAACCAGGGAGCAAACCTGTGCCCCTTACGTTGGGAGCATGGAGTTGTAACCACCAGACCAACAGGGAAGTCCCCTGATCTGTTTATTAATTAAACAGATGTTGACTGCCTAGTCTTTGACAGGCCGGGTACCTCTGAGGTATTATTTCAGTACTGAGAATAATAGTGGACACATAGTGCAGGTTAGCTGATAGACAAGAAGTTTTTGGAGAACAAGTATAAGGCAGCATATAAGCCAGTGTGGGAGTATACCCTGACTGCTGGATGGTAATTTAGCATCTTCAGAGTTCAGGAGATATCAAAGAGGGCTGAGGTCAATTTGAGACGTTGTCTCCAATTCCACTCAGAACTGTGGGGCAGAGAAAGAGGTGCTGGCTATGAGTTTAGGTTAATTTGGGCTGCTCTAAATTGGTTTTCTTTAAAAACATTGGCTGTGTAGGGTGGCCTCAGTGCCAACATAAGGAGGAGCACCGGACTAGACACCGAATTTTATTCCTAATCATATAATACATGAAGTGAAGGAATAAAATGATGCTCACTTTGCACAAAAACCTTCCTTTGGCCCTTTGCCTCTTACCCAAGCACCATGTTACTGTTACCAAACACCTCCCCTAATGACTTCTCTGAGAAGTTTGCTTTGTCCCACGATGTGGCACATTGAAAGAGGACATGGAAGTTCTTGGGATAAAGAACGTTCTGGATTGGGATGTTCTTGTCCAGGTTCTACGGACGATCTCTTTTTGCCTTGGGGGCTTCAGAACTCATATCAGTTGCAAAGGGCTGTAGAATCCAACTATCCAGGGCTCTAGGAAGGGCCCAGGCCCCACCTGAACCAGAGTCGACCTCCTGTCTTTTGTTTCCATCACTGTTGTTTAGTCTCTAAGTCATGTCCGACTCTTTGTGACTCCATGGAATGTAGCCCACCAGGCTCCTCTGTCCACATGATTTCCCAAGCAAAAATACTGCTGTGGGTTGCCATTTCCTTCTCCGAGGGATCTTCCTGATCCAGGGATCAAACCCAAGTCTCCTGCTTTGGCAGGAGAATTCTTTACCACTGAGCCCCCAGGCCCCTATATTTCCCTAATGTTAACACACTTTGTGCTTTATTGAAATTATGTGTTCTCTCTCCTTAATGAAGGAAAATAAAGGCAGTTCAGCTCAGTGAAGGCGGGGACTCTGTGCTTGCCTTTTTTGCTGTATCTTCAGTGTTGTCCTCACTGAATGATGCCTAATAACTGGTAAACATTCAATAAATTTATTAAATGAATGACTGAAACGGAAGGACATCATAGGCTAAGAGAACATGAGAAGCCAAGATAAAGAGGTGATTTTCCCATTTAGGTCACCACAGAGCATTAAGTAGAGTTCTCTATGCCATACAATAGATTGTCATTAGTCATCTATTTTATTGATAGTACCAATAATGTGTATGTCAGTCCCAATCTCCTAATTCACCCCACCCACACTTTCCCCGCTCCTGATGTCTTTATGTTTGTTCTCTACATCTGTGTCTCTATTTCTGCTTTGCAAATAGATTGATCTGTACCATTTTTCTAGATTCCACATATATGCATTAATATATGGCCTTTGTTTTTCTCTTTCTGACTTACTTTACTCTGTATGGTAGCAGAGCCTAACACAACATTGTAGAGCAACTATACTCCAATAAAAATTAAAAATTAAATAATACCAGCTACATAGAAAAAAGATACAGAGATGAGAAATTATGGGTCATAAATATGTGTGTGGGGAGTTGTGTAGCTTAAGTATTGAGTATGTGAGGGGAACAGCAGAAATAGATAGGATGGGGAGGGCTTCCCAGGTAGTGAAGTAGGTAAAGAATCTGCCTGCCAATGCAAGAGATGCGAGAGACACAAGAGACTCAGGTTCAACCCCTCGGTTGGGAAGATCCCCTGGAGTAGGAAATGGCAACCCCCCTCCAATATTCTTGCCTGGGAAATTCCACGGACAGAGGAACCTGGTGGGTTACAGTCCATGGGGTCGCAAAGAGTTGGACACGACTGAGCATACACACACTGTGGAGGATCTCAAGAGCAAGTTAAATAGTTTGAACTTTATGAACAGTAGGAAGCTAGTGAAGATCACAGACAAAGCAGTGGCGTATACTACCATTTGTATTTGATAGAGTTTATTCATGGCATGGGCAGCTTCCTTTGCCCTCCTAACACACTTCCTGCCAAGAAACAGATGATAATCTATAAAGTATTTTGTGTGCTATTCACCCAGAAAACTCAATGAGTATCTAATCTACAAGTTTTTTTGGCTGAGGTTGTAGGTGGCCCAAAGACACCCACAGGAGTCAAGAAATTGACTTTAGCCAGGGAACTTTCCTAGTATAAGCTGAGCAGCTTGTACATAACAGCAATTTGAAGTTTCTCTGAGCTTGTCTGAGTCATCCGAGAAGTTACGGATGAGAGGTTTTTCACCCTATATACTGCCACCAGGGCTCCCAGGTCTGCCTCAGTCCACATCTCCTCAGTTAGTTTGTTTCTGTTCTCTCCCAGTGAGGCTTCCCCAGAGGCTCAGGGGTAAGGAACCCACCTGCCAGTGCAGGAGACGTGGGTTTGATCCCTGGGTCAGGAAGATCCCCTGGAGAAGGAAATGGCAACCCATTTCCTTATTCTTGCCTGGGAAATCCAGTGGACAGAGGAGCCTGACAGGCTGCAGTCCGTGGGGTTGCAAAAGAGTCGGACACGACTTAGTGACTAAACAACCACAGCAAAGATTGTCTTTCTGATATTCTATCAAGACTGTGTTCCTTTCTGGTACCTGTGCTTTACTTCTTCCAGGTGGGACCCCTTGGACCACAAGTGAGGGAGTCAGCAGGCAAGCCTCCTGGCAGACCAGACCAAAGCATCACATTCTTTGCCTTGAACTATTTTTATACTTCCCTGGGGACTTGCAAGGAATGAATGACAGTGCCAGAAGATCAAGGGAAAAGTCTTCAGGGATGGAGGAGAGTTTGAAAAACTTGCCCTGGAAGAATATACATCTGTTTCATTTTGTTTCTTTTTCATTGACTTTTCTCTTTCTCTTTGGCTTTCTCCCCTCTTCTCTTTTTCTCTCTTCTGCTTGATAATGCACGTCCCTCTACCTTTCACTTTCTCTTATCTTTGTCTTTCCCCACCACTTTCCTTGCTAGAAATGGCTGCCTTTTATTTGGTCCTTATATTCTGAGCACTGTGTGAAGTGCTTTTTATGTATCCCCTCATGATACTTCATGAGCTAAATATCACTATATCCATTTTGCATGGGAGGAAATTGAGACATAGATCCAGTAACTTCTCCAAGCTCAGCAGATACTCACAAGGATTTGAACTCCACTTAACTAACCCCCAAACTGACTTTCCTGAACAGTTACAGAGCCTCTTTCCCCCCATTTCCATCACTCCCTTGTCTTTTCCCTCTTTTTAATCCTTCTCTTTCCCCTTCTCTCCTTCCCTTCTCTCTGACATTCGCCACATCCTGGTCTCTGCACGTGTGCTGATGACCCTGAAGGTGCTGAACACTGTGCACGTGCCCAGAGGGATCAGAGACCATTCAAATTCTTATCTAATCAGCTATTTTCCTTTTGGACAAACGCTCCACAATTTTCCACTTTGGGAGGGGGCCCTTAATCATGTGAGGAAAAGGGCAGATGTCTGGTCACAAACCAGAGAAAAGGTTTCAAGACTTGGAAGGGTCTTTGATATGAAGGCGAACAGAGATAAGGTCCTTTCTGCTTATTCACAGACCCTTTCATTCCCAGGGACTCTGTGTACTCTCAGGGTTGGGGAGTAGAGTGCTGGGAGAAGACAGAGCCAGGAGGCTGGTCTCTGTCAAGATATCAACTCAGAAGCCAAAGCCTGGACCATGAAATATGGTCCTGTCCTTCCTTCCTCTTATGCATAAGAACTGGAACCGGGATAGGATAGGGGGCATGCTGGCAGCAAAGATGTGAAGGTTAAGGTTTGAACTTGACAACCTCTAAAGTTCCATCAGAGTCTGAGGTTTTAAGATTCCAATAAGGGAATATTTATCTTCAACTCCCTCCTTTTTTTTTTTTTCATTAGGACTGGTTGATTAAAGGCTTAAGCCATAAGAACATTTATTGCTCATCAAGTAAAAATTCTGGACATAGAAGAGTCAAGAGTTGATTCAGAAGCCTTGGGGCACTGGTTGCATTTCTGAGATTCCCTGGGCAGCTTCAGGCATCTTGACTCACACAACCTGTCCACAGGCAGTCGTGGGGGTGAGGAGGACTTCAAGGGAGGCTCTCTCTGTTTACTGGGGGATAGAAAACATTTTCTAGAGCACTCCCTCCACGTTAGACCCTCCCCACCTCACCTCACAGAGCAGAACTAACTGCAGTGAAGGCTGAGAAAGTGATAGCTGACCTTATCCTGCTAATGGTTTGCCATGAGTAGGAAACATCAGTGCCTGCCACCCCGTCCTTCATTCATTCAACTAAGACTTACTAAGCCCCCACTCTGGGCTAGGTGATGATGGTACAGGGGAAAAGACAAGTCTTGTTCTCAAGGAGCTCCTGCTGGAAGAACATAGACAGGAAGAGGATCACAAGATGTTAGGAGAGGACTGAGTGTCCCCAGGGTCACTGCAGAGCTGAAGATACTCAGCTTGAGGAAGCAGGGAGGGCTGGAGAAGCAATGACTGGGTTCAGTTCTGAAGAGTATATAGGATTCAGCTAGGGGTGAGGAAACACGTAGGAGGTGGTTGGGAGGAGGGCATTCAAGAATCTTCCAGGAACTGGCATGTTGGGGACCAGCAGGAAATGAGGCTGATGAAATATGCAAGGAGCTGATGAGGGAAGATTCTAGGTGAGACTTGGAGGTTTGAGGCATTTATTCTGGATGTGAGGTGGGCAGGTCAGGGGGTGGATGCCTTCTGTGTGAAGAAGGACAAGCTGAAAGGCACAGCTGGAATGGTTGCTCTGCAGTGAGGAGCAGGTCAGCACTAGCAGCTGCTCACCAGCTGGGGAACCTGAGAAACCTCTCAGTGTCTTCTTTGTGCTGCTGTGCTTAGTTGCCCAGTCAGGTCCGACTCTGCGACCCCATGGACTATAGCTGCCCCCCGCCCCCCCCCCCCCAACCCGCCCAGGCTCCTCTGTCCATGGGGATTCTCCAGGCAAGAGTACTGGAGTGGGATACCGTGCTCTCCTCCAGGGGACCTTCCCAACTCCGGGATCAAATCCAGGTCTCCCACATTCCCAGCGGGTTCTTCACCATCTGAGCCACTTTTGCCACCTCCCAGAAGATCTGATCCATGCTGCAAGGCTCCAATTGCTAGAAAATGCTTCCTGAGGAGCCAGATTTGCCACTCCCACCCTCTTTTTTCTCTACCACCTAGTTCTACCTGCTGAAGTCAGAAAAATATTTTTTACCCAACAGCCATTCAACCATATGAAACATGTGAGCTATGATTTTCAGCATATCACATACCTCATCTCCTTTAACCCTCAAATCCTCTGGTGTAGCTATTCCCATTTTACAGACAAGGAAACAGACTCAGTGAGGCAAAAGTCCAGAGTCACACTTGCAGATTCCTGTCCTACACTACTCCAGTATTTCACAGGTGAGGTCCTTGAATATCTGCATCAGAATAACTGAGGCTAGTTGCTGCAAATCAAGATTCTTCGGGGGCCAACCCAGACCTCCCAGATAGAATCTCTGGAGGCAAAAGCACAGGATGCACACACATTTTAACACACATCTCAGTTGATTTCTAGATCCATTAAAGTGTGGGAACCATACTCTAATCTCGCTATCAGGAGTCCTTTGAGTCTTCTCTTTCATTTTTGCTGGGCATGGGGGAGAAGGATAGCCCTTCAGGCGAATCTGATTTCTAAGTTGCCTCTCTAAAGGAATGCACCGGTTTGGGTCAGTGGAATCACAGGGCATGATCGGACTTCCCAGACATTCCCAGAACCATCCCTCTGTTTTTCTCTCTGCCCCACTGGCAGGAGTCTTGGCGCCTGTCTTCTGCTGAGCCAAGATGGGTGACTGGAGCTTCCTGGGAGAGTTCCTGGAGGAAGTACACAAGCATTCCACGGTGATCGGCAAGGTCTGGCTCACAGTCCTCTTCATATTCCGCATGCTGGTGCTGGGGACGGCTGCCGAGTCATCCTGGGGTGATGAACAGGCTGATTTCCTCTGTGATACGATGCAGCCTGGTTGCGAGAACGTTTGCTATGACCAGGCCTTCCCCATCTCCCACATTCGCTACTGGGTGCTGCAGGTCATCTTCGTCTCCACACCCTCGCTAGTGTACCTGGGCCATGCCGTGCACATGGTGCGCGTGCAGGAGAAGCGGAAGCTGCTCCGGGAGGCTGAGAGGGCCAAAGAGGCTCGGGCTGCTGGCTCCTACGAGTACCCGGTGGCCGAGAAGACAGAGCTGTCCTGCTGGGAAGAAGTGAACGGAAGGATTGCTCTCCAGGGCAGTCTACTCAACACCTACGTCTGCAGCATCCTGATCCGCACCACCATGGAGGTGGCCTTCATTGTGGGCCAGTACCTCCTGTACGGGGTCTTCCTGGACACCCTGCATGTCTGCCGCAGGAGTCCCTGCCCCCACCCCGTCAACTGCTATGTGTCCCGGCCCACGGAAAAGAATGTCTTCATTGTCTTTATGCTGGCAGTGGCCGGACTGTCCCTTTTCCTTAGCCTTGCTGAACTTTACCACCTGGGCTGGAAAAAGATTAGGCAGCGATATGTCAAGTCCCAGCCAGGCATGGGTGAGTGCCAGCTTCCTGGTCCCTCGGCCGGCATAGTCCAGAGCTGCACACCACCCCCTGACTTCAATCAGTGCCTGGAGAATGGCCCTGGGGGGAAATTCTTCAGTCCATTCAGTAATAAGATGGCCTCCCAGCAGAACACAGATAACCTGGCCACGGAGCAGGTGCGAAGTCAGGAGCAGATTCCGAGAGAAGGCTTTATTCACATCCGTTATGCCCAGAAGCCCGAGGTACCCAATGAGGGCTCCCCAGGGCCCAGCCTCCCCCACGGCTACCAGAGTGACAAGCGCCGTCTCAGCAAGGCCAGTAGCAAGGCCAGGTCAGATGACCTGTCGGTGTGACCTCCAGTGTGGGAGAATCAGATGGGAACAGAGGAACTCAGAGAGGGAAGACATGTTCTTTCTGACCCCATCTCTTTCATTCTCATCACTGCTATGCTGTTTTTGGACTCTGGGTCTCAATGACATTGCTCATTCTTTCCAGAAGATGTAAGCAGGTCTTTGTGGATGCGGTCAGAGACATAGCTATCTGTCCAGGCTGCTGTCTCTTCCCCATCGTCCACCCAAAATCCTCAATGAAGCCTTTCAGATTACTCTGTGAATGGAATGGAAGAAGGGAGGGGATCATAGCAAATCTGGCCTGGGAGGGATAGCCAGAGGGGTAGGATGACTCTCTACACAACAGCCACACAGCAGATGGATTCTCTAGGTCCTTCTGGCTTCCTTGATCTGAACACCCTTCCTCTGGCAAGAAAGAGCCCAAAGTTCCTAGCCCACCAATGAGCATGAGTCAAGGAACTTGCATTAGATGTGCTCTTGAGTGTGTTGTCTCCTTGGACCATACCTTGGAGTGGTGATGAGGTTGCCATGGTCTGCCCTTGGCTGCCCCTCCCTCTGCCCAGTCTTACTTAAAAAGAGGTCCTTGGAACTCAACCAGCAGGCTCAACTTTACAAGTGCCTTGGTATGCACCTCTGGCAAATGTCTCACCTTGGTGATATTGCAGCCTTTCCTTCTGCCAGGGTGTGCAACCAGCCCCTGGGGCTGGAAAGCTCTCCTGGGGAGTCACTGTACACACAGTTCCACTGGAATTCCTGCCACCACCTGTCATCTTGCAGCTCTTTTACAGTTCAAGCTGATGATAGACACCATCCCTTCCATTCCCCCCTTGGCAGTCCCTCGAGTGCTCCCCTAAACACCTTATTGACCAGAATGCCCAAGAAGCCATTGTCCTCTCTTGAATCCTTACCAGATCACCAGCCATGGAGGCCAGTGGAATTTCCCTAGGTCTTATGAAAACAAAGAGGATATTGTGCTTCTCAGATTCCCTTTGGGAAAAAGAATAATTCTGTTGTGAAGATAGAAATAAAAAAGTAGAGAAAATACTGGAAAACTATTTTTCCCTCCTGTTTGCTTCCCTTGCTGACTGCCAACTTAGAGTGCCAAGAGGAGGTGTGATGACAACTATGGAGGCCCCCAGATTTCTCTTTCCCTGGAGTATTTAGCAGGGGCATGAAAGCAGTAAGGGAATCTCCAGCTCTCTTGGCAGGGCCCTTGTTTAAGAGCACAGAAATCCCTGTGTCTTCCCAGTGCTCCCAAAGAGACTGCCAAAAGCAGTGGGGACTGCAGAAAAGCCATGTCTTCCCAGGGACTGGCCAGGTTTCTCTCTTCAGTCCATCCATAATGGGTGGTTGCCACTTTGGATGAAGATAAATGATGCTCAGAATTGGATGCTGAAACTTATAAGGAGATGATTGCTTTTTTAAATGCGTGTGTGTGTGTGTGTGTGTGTGTATGCTGATAAAGTGGGTGAAGAGGAGGGGAATTCTGAAATAAGGAAAGAATATCTTAGAGACACTTTCCTGCTTTCCTCTAGATGCCTGGCAGAGGGCTGAGACTCATTGTTTTCAGTGTCATCAACCTAAAGATATAGGCATGAGAGGCCGGGATAGAAGAGGCTGAAGGCTCAGAAGGAGGCTCAGCCTCTGCCCCACATGCCCATCTCTGGGCCCCTCTGCTGAGACTTGAATGTTATTGGTGGGGAGAGAGAAGGATGTGGGGAGAGAGAAGGATGTGGGCAGAGGAGTGGAGGAAACTGACTGGGATGCCATTTAGGGAAGAATGATTGGTTATCCTAGATCCCTGGAGGGAACACCTTTTAATCTATTGTCTGGCACTGGCATTGAAAGTGAAAGTGAAGTCGCTCAGTCGTGTCCGACTCTTTGCAATCCCATGGACTGTAGTCTACCAGGCTTCTCTCTCCATGGGATTTTCCAGGCAAGAGTACTGGAGTGGGTTGCCATTTCCTTCTCCAGGGGATCTTCCTGACCCAGGGATCGAACCCAAGTCTCCTGCATTGCAGGCAGATGCTTGCATTAAGACTCTCCAAAACAAAACAAGACTATCTTTCCCACCATCTCTCAAGTGTGTTTGTTTTATGAAATAAGTGTTCTTGGGTTAGAAGTTCTATGAGATCAGTCCTTCATGAAGGGGCTTTCAGGAAGGAAAAAAGGAAATAATATGTGTAGTTTGTCCAAATAAAGTCTGGCCTGCCATGTATCTCTTCGTGGTGTCCCTTTCATGGTATGACTATAAGATAGAGGTAGCAGACTTGGTAGGGGAGGCGAGCACTTGATCAATATTGCAAAGGGCTTTGGAATCACACATGCTAGGGTGAAAATTGCAGCTGCTGATTTACAACTGGACTCCAGCAAGCTACTTAATCCTTGAAGCTTGGTTTCCTCATCTGTAAATTGAACCTAGTAATATCTACCTCACAGGTTGTTTGTTGAGGTCCTTTAATGGACCAGAACCTGGTGGTCTGGAGTCGACGATAAGAAAGTAAAAGAGCGAAAGAGGCTAATATTCCTTGGTTTACACAGAAAGCCAATAAAGCCCCCGCACGGGGCTTGCTCTGTTCACAAAGTCCTCAGGTGCCCTCTTGATGGGGTGAAGGTGCAGAGCGGCTTTTCGAGAGGGTCTTAGAAGCCCGGGCAGGAAAGTGAACTCAGAGAGCCTCTGTACTCCAGGGGATCGGCCTGAAAAAAAGAGCGAGGGAGAGAGAGAGAGAGAAAGACACGGGGACCAGAGCGCTGATGGAGCAAAGGTGTTTTATTCAACACTGCGTAGGTATTTATACTGTCTTACAAGATAGCTATTTTCAGCAGAGATAAAATCAAAACTTACACGTTATCAAGAAAACATGAGATCATCCATATGAAAGAGAGAGTTGTAAATAACCACTTTTACCATATGGTTCATAAAAAGGAAGAGGGTACTTATCACCGTATAGAAAAACTAACGAAGGAAATGCCTGGATTCCTCAGTCCTGGGAGAGGCTTGCCTCTCCTTTTAATTCCTGAATATTCAGGAATTAAAAAGGAACAGAGAATTCCTGACAGATCCAAAACAGCACACAGGAAGCCTCCTGTTAAATGCTTCCTGACAGTTGTTAAATGAGATAGTGTTTGTAAAGAGTTCAGCAGGGTGCCTGGGAAATCATAGTCTGTCATTAAATTGCAATTATTGCTATTATCTTCATTATTTTTGTTATTATGTTGACTACATAGAATTTGAAAACCTGGGATGTTCAGGAATGATTTCAGAACTTGCCATTATGGAGCTCACAGTCTGCCTAAGATGGTTACACTAAATTACATAAAGGAAACAAAAGAGAATGAAAAAGAAATTCATTAATGACCAATTCTAGGAACTATAAAGCTCTAAGAAGTGACCCACATGAAAAAAACTACATTAGAAGAGGAGATACCTGACTTGGCCTTAAGTAATGGCTAAGGTTTTAGAAAAGTGAATACCTCAAAAATGACTCTGTGAAATAGGCCTGTGTGTGAGTGTCGCTCAGTTGTGTCCAACTCTTTTCAACCCCATGGACTGTAGCCCACCAGGTTCTTCTGTCTATGAGATTCTCCAGGCAAGAATAACTAGAGTGGGTAACCACTCCCTTCTCCAGGGAATCTTCCCAAACCAGCGATCGAACCCAGATTTCCTGCTTTGCAGGTAGATTCTTTACCATCTGAGCCACCAGGGAAGCCTGCGAAATTGGCCTGAGAACCCGAGTCTCCTACATTGCAGGTGGATTCTTTACTACTTCACCTATTTACCGAAAGTGAAATAGGCCTGATATTGGGCTTTCCAGGTGGCTCAGTGGTAAAGAATCCACCTGCAACGTAGGAGACTCGGGTTCAATCCCTAGGTTGGGAAAAATCTCCAGGAAAAGGAAATGGCAACCCACTCCAGCATCCTTGCCTGGGAAATCCCATGAACAGAGGAGCGTAGTAGGCTACAGTACATGGGGTCGCAAGAGTTGGACATGACTTAACGACTAAACCACCACCACCATCCCCATTTTACACTTGGAAGCTGAGTTCCAGGAAGGTTCTCTGATAGTGGTCATCTTCTCACTGGCCTCTTTGATTGGGATCACATCTCTTTGGAAGAGAAAAACGCTTTGTGCTAAAACAAACAAAAAAAAAGAGTCCAGGGATCTTCCAGTTCCTCACCAGCAAATGGGTGCCATTTCCTAGACAAAGAACCAAAGGCTGGGAAAAAGCAAACAAGTATTATCTGAGCTACCAACTGGTCTATTTATCAGGGCAGGGAAGCTCTTTTAAAGAGGGGTTGCAAAGAGTTCATAGAACACATCTTGCAACACCACTGTTGAGATTCAAGTGTGTACCTGGCGCCTGTCCAAAGGTAAGGTGCTCAGCCCAGAAGTACCTGAGCAGTTCAGCTAGAAAAAGCACCTGGGATCCATTTTTTCTCCTAGGGAAAAAAAAAGATAGTGAATCTCATGGTTTTATAAACATGGCTGTTAACATTTGACAGTTTATGTTATGCTGAGACTTCAAAAGCCAAGGGACTTATTTTATAGGGAGTAGGATTTCAGCCTCATGTATCTACTCTCATTTTACTTCCTTTCTGCTTCTAAATGTTCACCACTAAAGAGGTAAGCTGAGAATAATATAATGAACACACCGTAGGTTGTAGGTCCCTACAGGCCCCTTTCCTTACTTTCCTTCCTCCAGTGCCAGTTAAGACCACTAGTGTTTCATTCTTATGGCTAAAGTGTTAATGTGGTTAGTGCTAGTAACACTCTTATGAAGAATTGCAGTATGAATGAGTTTTTCCAGGTTTCTTCTTGATAGCAAACTTTGATAGCAGAGGGAAAAACGGAAGAGCACTAGGCACTTGGCAGGTGTCTTGAAGATTTGTTTTCGTGATGTGGAAACGAAGAGTGGAGCGAGGCTGGAGAAGGGAGCCAAAGATAAGCTGCCCACTTCCTGGTCCCCAGCAGATGCTGGAAGCCCCTGCAGCCCATCCATGTATTGGCCCTTACTGTCCACATAGTGAACAAACAAATTTACAAATGACAATTATGTAAATAGGATAGAATCGATGGTTTATCCTCAGCGGCCACCTGATGATCATCAGAGATGGGTATGGTCTATAGTTTTTTATTGTCATTTCAATTGGAAAAGAGGAAAACTTGAATTCAACAAATATTTATTGAGCACATACTTTGAGCTGGCACTCTTTTGGGCTTTAGGAATACAGTTTTACAAAATAGACATGGTTCCCTCCTTTTGGAGCTTACAGCCTAGTGGGGAAGACTCCCTCAAATAAGCAAGTGAACAAAATAATTACAAATTGTGATAAGTGCCTAGAAATAAACAGATGGGGGGGGGGAGCTAACAAAGGTGGGGAAGTTTCTAATTTCTAAGAAATTAGAAAACATAAACTAAATGAAATGGGAACAGTGAATATGAAATAGAAAAAGTGAAACAAACTAGACACAAGTAAAAGATCCTCATATAGTCCGTATAGCTATCAGATAGGTTGGGCGGAAGGTCCTTTCTGAGGAGGTAATGTTAAGGCTGAGATCTAACAGCTGAGAAGACACCAGTCAGTGATAAGTAGGACAAGAACCCAGGTAGGGGAGACCAAATTACTTCCAGGAAACCCCAGAATCCAGCTGTCCCTGACCCCAATCTGATCCAACATTTTTGAAAGATACAGAGTTCAAACAGCACCTGGATAGCACCTAAAGCAAGACTGTTTGGCAGCAACTGCTGCAAAACACAACCAAGCCTCAAGGGACAGAGAAGTTTTTTTACTCAAGGAAGCAAAAGGAACATATAAAAGGTCTTAATTAAATATATGTTGTTAACATTCTAGAAAGCTCCATTTGATGCTACAACTATTATTTCCACCAATATCAATTCTTGTAACACACTTGGAGCCTGCTAAACTAGGCCTTTTCCCTAGAGGCCACAGAAACTGGTGGGCACAAGACTGTGTCTGGAGGGGCTGGAAAGGAGCCAGCAAGGCGTGGTCCAGAGGAGCCTTGGCATCGGAGGAATCAAAACAGCAAAACATCGAGTGCACAGAGAAGGGGAAGTGAGAGGGAGGGTAGCACATCTGCAGGGAAGCCAGGCTACAGGAGTCGTGCAAGACACCAGGCAGACAGGCATCTGGGGACATCTCTCCACTGGATCTGGACTTGGAGCTAGACCTCCAGACTCAGAGGAGGGAGTTGACATGGGCAAAGCAGAGCTTCATCTTCGGGGCTGGAACACTAGGCGGAGCACCAGGTCAGTGTCTTGGACAGAGTACAAGGTGGGTGCCCATTATCAGAATTACTAAGGTGCTAATAAAGTCATTGCCAGTGATACGTATGATTTAATAGATGCCTTTGAAACCTTAAACCACAGGAATGACAGACTGAGACTTCCAGGCTCCCCATCAAGCATGATGGTGGATGGGGAGATGATTTTTGGCATGGAACTTAGCATTGGTCTGAAATCGCCCCAAGTTGGCATCTACTTCCTTCACCTGCATGTAAGGCCAGCATAGCCCTGGGGAAGTCGTGACCTGGACACAAGTCTTAAGTCCCCTCTGTCCCTTCAACCCCGCTGACTTTTCCATTACCCTAATTCAAGACCCTTGTGTGACAGGGTAGGCACATTTACTTGCTAACAACAGTTTCCTCAGAGAGAAGCTGAGAACCATGCGTGAATGCATTCTGGAGAGGGTATGGCCCTTTCACTGTAGCCTGGTCATTGCTCAACCATTCAGGCAGTTGCTGCTGTTCCAGCAACAGGGGACATTCAGGGCTGGTAGAATTGTCTTATGCCTTCTTGGGACTCCTCTTCAAATGAGCTGAAATGTTAGAACCATATCTGGAGCCTTGGAGAAAAGAATTTCTCTCATTGTTTCTAATGAGTAGCCATGTTTAAAAACAACTGGGTTATATGAGGCTCTTTTACTTGTATCTAATTTGTTTTACCTTTTCTATTTCATATTCAATGTTCCCATTTCATTTAGTTTATGTTTTCTGATTTCTTCATCTCTTCTTTTTCTTTTGATATTTTTTCTCAAGCCTTTATCAAGCACAGAAGAAAAGCTTTTGTATACATACATATAAATAGTATGTATAACATATATATTTTAGAAAACTTATGAATTTTGCCTAACAAAAAGATTTATGACATTTTGATTCCACTTGTTTGACTTAGTATGAATAGAATGCCAGATTTCTAATTTTAAAAAACAGATATGCAACAAGCAACAAAGGTTTACCATATAGCACAAGGAACTGGAGTCAATATCTTGTAATAACCTATAATGAAAAATAATCTGAAAAATAATATACATGTATGTTATTATATATATATATACGTGTATGTTATATAACTGAATCACCTTGCTGTACACGTGAAACATTGTAAGTCTACTATACTTCAATAAAATATATGCATATTAAGAAAAAATAAAGATTGGAGAAAGAAAAAAATTAAGCTGAAATATAACTTGGAGGGATTTAAGCTTGCAAATGTTTGAGGTAAAATTACGCATTTGAAACCCAGTGTAAAAAACTGTAGGGTGTCGTTGGCTAGGGACAAGTCAATTAAAAAAAAAAGAAACCCACATATTTTGGTAATAATCACATAACAAGTTTGCAGTTGTTGACCTCTAACTCTTTCATTGGCTCTGTGCTGAGATTTCATGAATGATCATTTTACCCTTATAATAATCCTATGAGATCAGTTGACCCCACTTTACAGATAAGGAAACAGAAAGATGCAATAAGCTGCACAGCTTGTAGGTGGCAGAACTGTGATACACACACTCATCTCTCAGTCTATAGTGGGCTTCACCTAGTGTTAGTCGCTCAGTCATGTCCAACTGTTTACGACCTTAAGGATTGTAGCCCGCGAGGCTCTTCTGTCCATGGGATTCTCCAGACAGAATCCTGGAATGGGTTGCCATGCCCTTCTGCAGGGGATCTTCCTGACCCAGGAATCGAACCCGGGTCTCCCGCATTGCAGGCGGAATCTTTACCATCTGAGCCACCAGGGAAACCTACCTTATCATATATATTTTTAGTACAAAGGCAACACACAAAATTGTACTTATGCTATGATTATAACGTGTAAAATAGATATTTATAAGAACAAAGGCCTGAAAAGAACAAAAATGAAAACAGTCATGCCGGTATGGTGGATCTGTGGGGGTGCTTTAATTCTCTTTATTTTCTAAAGTATTTTAATGTTATTTTTGTAATTAAAACATTTAAATTATATTTATATTCAACCTTTGGGCTAAATTTGGTGTCTCCCTGGGGCAGCTGCCAGGAGCTGCCTCTCTTCATTTCCGCAGTTCTCATGCCTGGGAACATTTTTCTTTGTTTGGGCTCTGACTGCCACCCTTAAATGGAATAAGACTAAGCAGGAGGCACCCACCCCAGGGTCTGGGCTGCCGACTACGTGACGGTGGATGGTCTGCCAGCTGTGTCTCTGGAAATAGCTGAGCTTCTGAGGGAGCGTGGGAGGCATGACCCGCACCCTCAGTGTGGTGGGTGTGGACAGTGCCCACTCCACATCAGGTCAGGGCCGTGGACCACCAGGCATTGTTTGGATGATTTAGAAGGTTATCAGTGGGAGAGAAGCCTGCCCTCAGATGCTCAGACCTAGGGGGAGAGGAGAATGATGCTAAAGCACAAGGCAGAAGCACAGAAGGGTAAATGAGAGGAAAGCAGCAATGTAGTTCTCAGAGGAAGGCAGCAATGTAGTTCGCAGAGAAAGGAGAGGACCTCGGGAGAGGGAGAGCTCAGGAAAAGAATCACTAAATAGGTGCCCCTTGAACTTGGGTGTGCAAGATGAATAAGATTTTACTATGTAGAGAGAGAAGACTTTCTAGTGGGAAGAAATAGGATGGAATGTTCCAGGAGCTGGGAGGGGCCCAGAAAGGAACATTGAGGGGGAAGATGAGGGCAAGGGGCAAGAGGATTCTTGAAAGTGTGCCTTTCACCTTGTAGGTGGTAAGGAGCCCTGAGTTTCTTTGGGCATCTGGGGAGCGGGGTGATCAGTGCTGTTCTTGAAGTCAACTAAGGCCGGTGGGCTGTGGAGGGAAGACCATCGAGGCTGATCATCCATCCCCTTTTGATCTGGGGATGAAGTGAGGGGCCACAGACAGAGCCTCAACCACGGACTTGGTGGCTGGTGAGGAATGAAGTGGGGATGGTGGCAGGAGAAGGATGCCAGAGATAACTAAGAGGTTTCAGCTCTCTGTGAACGTTTATTTATTTATTCAACAAAATTAATTCCAGGAGAGGGTAATGGGTATATTAGACCCTTTTACGTATCACTTCAGATCCTATCGGCCTTGGTGGTGGTGGTGGTTTAGTCGCTAAGTTGCCTGACTCTCATGACCCCATGGACTGTGGCCCACCAGGCTCCTGTGTCCGTAGTATTTCCCAAGCAAGAATACAGGAGTAGGTTGCCAAGTACTGGAGTAGGTTTCCTTCTCCAAGGGATCTTCCTGAGCCATGGACTGAACTCAGGTTTCCTGCAGGCAGTCTCCTGATTGCAGGCAGATTCTTTACCAACTGAGCCACTAGGGGAGCCCCTTGTCAGCCTTGCTGCTGCTGCTGTTGCTGCGAAGTCACGTCAGTCAAGTCCAACTCTGTGCGACCCCATAGACAGGAGCCCACCAGGCTCCCCGGTCCCTGGGATTCTCCAGGCAAGAACACTGGAGTGGGTTGCCATTTCCTTCTCCAATGCATAAAAGTGAAAAGCGAAAGTGAAGTCACTCAGTTGTGTCCGACTCTTAGCGGCCCCATGGACTGCAGCCTACCAGGCTCCTCTGACTATGGGATTTTCCAGGCAAGAGTACTGGAGTGGGTTGCCATTGCCTTCTCTGCCTTACCTGCCTCTTATTTCAATTGCCAGTGGGTGTTGATCAGCCACCCAAGGTGCATCTGACCCCACTCCAGGGTGCCCTACCGACCCCGTGGTAGAGCTCTGCTCAGCACCTACACTGGCACATGGACAACCGGAAGTGGGGGGTCATCAGTGCAAACACAAGGTGCACCTCTGAACAGTGGAGACAGAAGCCCCTCCTCTGCCCCTGCCACCACGCCCCTGATGGTTCCAAGGCCTGGTCACTAGGGTTTCTCCACAGTGGGCTGAGCAGCCCACTGCACTTACCAATGCCCAGTTTGATAATGTGTCTTCCTATTTTGAATCCTTCCCTGCTTCTCTGTCCTTGCTTCCCATTCTTACTCCTGGAACTGTACACCCTGATAGAGTGTTATCACATCAGTCTCTGCCTCAGGCTCTGCTCCCTGGGGAATCCAGACTGAACCAATGATTCCAGTTTGAAATCTGGAAATTTCAAATCAGAAAATTCAAATCTGAAAATCTAGCTTTTATCACTGTACTCAGAACTGTAGAGCATTCAGTCCAAGCCAAGGTTGGCAGTTCTCTCTTGGAATAAGTATAGGTGTGCAGGTCACAAATCCTGACATCTGACAGCATTCAGAAGTCCAGCAGGTATAGGCATTCTCCGTTTCTTGTGTGTCAGTCTTGTCTGCCTGTAGGGATCTTTACCTCCGAGACCCTGTGCCTCAGGCATTTAGGACAATGTGGGGCAGGCAGAAGATGCCAGAAAACATCTGCCAAGCTGAACTGAAGCTGTTCTCTGTTATTTCCCTGAATTCCACATAATCTTCAGCGGCCTCACTTAATCTAGAGACTAGTTTCCAAAAGGGCATGTCCTTCTGCTTGTACTGCTTGTGCGCAGCGAAGTGGCACCGAAGGAATCTTCCACCGAGCATGGCAGGGCCACGGCACTCCAGCAGACACTGGGCCATTATACAGTGCTTTATCCCAAGAGCTCGCCTCCCCCAGGCAGTGCATCTGGAGCTCCAGCCTTGGAAATAGTCAGGCTGCTTGCTGCTCTTATGCCCCTGTGTCCCTCTATCCACAACATCCCTGCTGCGCTGTTCCCCCACCCACCCACCACTGACAACCATGACAGCTCCCTATTTCTGTTCAAATTTTCAGTGGGAAAGGAATTAAAAGTGTGGGAAGAAATTATTCTCCCCTCCCCAGTTAACCAAGGACTTCACTGCCACTAACTTGCCTCTCTTCTTCCCCGTTCCTCAAATAGTCTAAAGATTTGGGGAAAATTAAAAGTTGCTACAGATGCACACACATATGCATGCATGCATACACCACCACCACCACCACCCCCATACACACACACAGGGGCCTCTATCTTCACATTTATAGCTTCCCTTATGCCAAAGGGCTTTCTGGGTGAGGGAGGCAGCCCAAGTGATGCTGGCTTTTCTCTGGGCCTCCTGTGTCAGGTTCATGCAGGAGACCATGAGTGTGGAGGTGTTGAGTTCGGACCGCCAGGGCACTTCAGCTGGTAGAGAGAGTGAAAGGTGCCCTCTGACAGCCGGGCTGGGAGCTGTCAGGGCGTGGAGAGAGCAGCTCAGGTGGCAGCTACGCTTTCAAAGGAAAACACCTCTGGCTTTTCCAATGTGCGCTCTTCTGCTTCCTTTCCCTGGCACCCACTTACACCCTGCCATCCCGAGCCCCCTGCTCACTCTTTCCAACACTTTCTGTCCACCCTGCTGACCTTCTCTCCCTACCCAGCAGAGCCCAGGGTCACGGGCAGATGGATGCATGTGTATATGACTCGTCTTCCCACATAAGCCCCGGAACGTCAGAGTACATCTGACTTTTCTGTTGCCCTCTGTCCCTCTCATATGAACCATAGGCTTTTTAAATAGGGAGAGGCCTCTAGCAATCAAATTTAACTCGCTTTTTCCAGGAAACTGAATCCTGGAGGATCAAGAATTCTGGAACCTCAGTGCTGAGCAGTCGTTTAGGCCAACCTCCTAATTGCTGCTGTCTGCCAGTGGTTGCCCAGCTTATCCTGAAAGTTCCATTGACAAAGTCCCTGGAATGGTTAGGTTTAATTTGCCTGGCTTCTCAGACCCAGAGTCAGAGCCTAGCTTTCTACTTATAAAACCTCCCTGAGCTCTTGTTTCTCATCTAGGAAATAGTATAATAGTATCTAACTCATAGGCTTGTTGTGAAGAATAAATGAAGGAAATAATACCTAGTATCAAATGATTACTTAATAAGTATTAGTTATCATTACGCCTTTTTCCAAGACAGCCCAGCCAATCTTCAGATGGATCTGTTAGAAACTTAGTTTTCTTTTTTAGTTAAAATCGGTTTCCTGTAGCTTCCATCTTGTGTGTGTTGCCCAGAGTCGCTCAGTGAGTTATGGCAGAACTGAGACCAGAACCCAAATCTCTCCACAGGCCAGGCTGTCTCTGAAATACTCGCTGCATAACTGAAAAAGAAGGCAATTTGCCACAATAAAACCCTGATGTGTTTGTTCCCATTTTAGAAGGTGAGATAAGAGAGTGAGTTTTCGCTAGCCTCAGAGCTAGTTGGGTTCAGAATCGGTTCCAATCACGCCTTCTCTCCAGGCCTGTGCCCTGTCCCACTACGCGTGCTGCTTTAACGGTGTTTTCTCTCTCCCACTTCCATCTTAGCAGATCAGCGAGGGTGGTATTTGTAGATATAGATAAATTGTAGCCTGCCCTGAGATCCCACTCATCTCCTCTGTTCATCTGTCTAATGCTAATGGGTTGGTTAAAATATAGGAATAGTTCTGGCCTGCAAGTATTTTGGAGAGACAAGATCAGTCCTTCAGTTCTATAAGGGGTCACAAATAACGTTCTGCTTACACCTCTATTTAAGGGGTGGCCCTAAAGGACGGTATAGGAGAGAAATTCTACCATGGAGCAGAGCTCTGATTGGTTCTTGTCATCATACACTTTGTCTGGAAGAGGAAATGACCTGCCCTCTGGATTGAAGCCAATTCAGAGACAATGACTAATGATTTGAAAAAATAGTTAGGGAATTTGAAGAGATAAGACTGAAAGATGTGTGACAAGGAATTTTGGGAAAGAAGTGTATGAATGGACCAGTCATAATGGGCCCAGGATGTGAAATAGATTCGTTCCATGAGAATGTTCTTCCAAAGATGTGCACAGTGCAAGAGGCTCTCAAACAATGTACAAGATATCTTGCCCTTTGAGTGTTCGCCTCTTTCCCAAGTCACCCCAGTATTTGCTTAGTGAGGTTAGGAACCTCATCCTGGTGGCGGGGTTAAGATTATCGAAAGGCTACAACATGCAAGAGACTTTACCTAGGCTGACCTGGCCACCATCACTGCTGAGTATCGAACTTCCCAGAAGCTTGAACCCTCAATATGGTACCATGACTGAGAGGTGCCTGTCAACCACTTGCCTGGAAGACTGACTGCATTAAATCCTTTTATCATGAAGGGGGCGGAAATTTGCTTCTCATTGAAATAGTAAGTGTGTTAGTTGCTAGTCATGTCCGACTCTATGTGACCCCATGGACTGTAGCCCTCCAGGCTCCTCTGTTCATGGGATTCTCCAGGCAAGAATACTGGAGTGGGTTGCCATTCCCTTCTCCAAAGGATTTTCCCAACCCAGGGACTGAACTCAGGTCTCCTGAGGCAGACTAAAGCCTCTTTACCAACTGAGTTACAGGGAAGTCCCACTGAAACAGATATTTCTGCATTTGCTCTCTCTGCCCACCATGCTTCTGTCAGGAATATTACTTACAGCATGCCTGCCACGCTCCTCTGTCCATGAGATTCTCCAGACGAGAATACTGGAATGGGTTGCTGTTTCCCTCTCCAGGAAGATGCCCTGACCAGGGATCAGATCCGTATCTCTTGCATCGGCAGGTGGATTCTTTACCACTGAGCCACCAGGAAAGCCCCATAGTAAATGAATGGAACACATTTAGTATTCTCCTTAAGAGATATTCTGAGGAGGGTTGGGAGGGAGGTATGAGAGAGGGGACATATGTATTTTTATGGTTAATTCACTTTTTGTATGGCAGAAACCAACGCAACCTTGTAAAGCGAATATCCTCTCATTTAAAAACAAAAGAGATATTCTGATAAACATATTTTCTTTTATTTCATTATATTCAGGGATGGTTAACAACCTGGACATGTTTCCGTAATTCTTGTAAATGGAACTTTGGGAAACTGCCTGGTTGGCCCATGCCCAGCCCTCATTGAAAGAATGAACATGGTATGTGCCTAGGACTGGGAAGAGCAGAGGATACACAATAGGGGGAAATGAGGTCAAGTAGAGCTCGCCCACTAGGTGCCGTCCGGTTGGGGCAACTCCACCATTGACAACCTGTGCATAGAGAGAACACTGCAGCTGCCACCACCCCTCAATACAGGAGCCTCACTTCCTTTTGACCCAAGGCAGGCTTTCCTGAGAGGTGAAGGGAAGGGAATACCGTGGTTCTAGATGTTTCCCTCTGATAAGGTAGACCCGATGCCTGGTCCCACTTTAATCCATAGCTTCTTCAGAACTTTGCAGAGGGCGGATGTAGCGAACATTGAGTAAAAATAAACCCTGAAACAGACATTGTTAGGAACAGGTGCTTCAGAGAAGTAGGATTTGATTCCTGAAAACAAGTACCTCCGAGGGCCTTTTTGCCAGGGGGCGGGGCGCCTGATGGTGGCAGTGAAGTTGGCTTTCTTGCCCAAGACTACTGCCTACCCTCCACCTCTAACACCACCACATACCACAGCCCCATCATTCTCTCCTCACATTGCTTCCCCAACTCCTGCCCAATATAGATTCCTGAAGCCACCACCTTCTGGCTCAAGGATTATAGTTTCTCAAAATAAGTTGTACTGAACAACTGCTGTCCCCAGAAAGAGAACGAGTGGAAATTCCAAGGCCCTGGGACAGGGTCTCCCCGCCCTCGTGCTTAAGCCCCTGCCTCTGTGCCCCTGTAGGTGCCTGTGATGTGTTGTTCTGAGTCGCTTGGTCATGGCTAGTGGTCCACCCAGTATTCATAGAGTATGGAACTGACAATGGGGTAGATTTCATTCCCCAGCATCTCTTGTATCTATGTAACTAACTATCACCCACGGAATATGAGTAGAAATGATGTCATTTCCAGGCTGAGACTTTTAAGAAGCTGATGAGGGAAATCCACTTTTTCTTCTCCTGTCTGCCATACGAATGTTAAGAACTCCGAGTTTCCAGGAAAGAGTGGAGCCACAAGACAGCATGAAGGAATGCTGCAACCTACCAATGAGAAACATGCGCACTGAACAATTACATGATCAAAAAATCAACATTTATTTGCGTTAAACCACCATTTTTTGTTATAGAAACTAGCACTATCATAATGCTGTGCTCAGTTGCTTCAATCATATCCAACTCTTTGTGACCCCATGGACTGTAACCTGACAGGCTCCTCTGTCCTTCAGATTTTCCTGGCAAGAATACTGGAGTAGGTTGCCATTTCCTCCTCCAGGGGATCTTCTCAACCCAGGGATTGAACCCATGTCTCCTGCATCTCCTGCGCTGCAGGCGGATTCTATACCCCTGAGCAGAGGAAGCCCTGTAGGTGCCTGACCAAGAAGCAAATGGAAAGAGCAAGTCTTTACAACACTGTACTTCATTTTTGCATCAAAAAGAGGCTGGTCAGGTCTAGGTCAATGTACTGAAAGTCCTTTTGTATTGTGCAGCTCTTTGAATACAATGTCCTGGAAGCTCATATAGGCAACTGGCCCACCTGAGCAGCCGTAATCAAGTTGTGAGGCAGGGAGTGATACGTGGCTGGGCCTTACCCACTTCACTCCATGTCAATCCCTCCCTCCTGTGGGACTGGATGAGCTATTAGTCTCCCTTCCGTCATAGCTCAGGGAGGATGAGTGTGAGGCCCAGATTGCCCTAGCAGGAAGGGACATGCTGAATGGAGCAGGAACTGGAACTAACTTATATGTGGGCCAATCTTTTCAAGCCTATGTGGGAGATGCAGATGGGGTGTTATACGGCCTCACTTGAGAGGGGAGAGGCCTGCAGGGCCAGGAACCCTGGCAGGACCAGAGAAGTCTCTCCTGGTCCAAAGAGAACTACAGTGGGGAGGAAACCATGAAGGATCGAGTTAATCGACAATTCTGAAGGTCTGTAGGGAAAACCTGGATTTGATCCTATAGGCAGTAGGGAACTGCTGTAACTTTCTGAGCAGAGGAACATCTCATGAAAGGGTTACCAGAAGAACAGTGGCTGTGTTTATGTAAGATCATCTCTAAAAACACACATGGCTTTTCCGGTAAGCGGCCTGAGGTGACCCCTAAAAATGGTGCGCTATTCACTTGACCCAGAAAGCCTCACAAAATCATGCAAATCAAGAGGTTCAAATCTTTGTGTTCACTTTAACAACACTCGTGAAACTGCCGAGGCCATAAAGGGAATTCATATCCGAAAAGCCAGCAAGTACCTGCAGGAGGTCACTTAAAGGAAGCAATGCGTGCCATTCCGTTGTTACGTCGGTGGAGTTGGTAGGTGTGCACAGGCCAAACAGTGCGGCTGGATGCAGGGTCAGTGGCCCAGAAAGAGTGCCGAATTTTTACTACACATGCTCAAAAATGCAGAGGGTAATGCTGAACGTAAGGGCTTAGATGTAGATTCTCTGGTCATTGAGCACATCCAAGTGAACAAAGCCCCCAAGATGCGGCGCAGGACTCACAGAGCGCACGGTCGGATCCGCCCCTACGTGAGCTCTCCCTGCCACAGTGAGATGATCCTTACTGAAAAAGAACAGATCGTTCCTAAACCAGGAGAGGAGGCTGCACAGAAGAAACAGAGATCCCAGAAGAAACTGAAGAAACAAAAGCTTATGGCCCGGGAATAAATGCTGCCAAAAATAAATGCAAGTAAAAGTAAAAAAAAATAAAAATAAAAACACACACGTCTGAACTATAACAACCTTTAACAAGCACTTTGTGGTGTCTCTTCCTCTCATCCAACATTTCTGCCTGTCTAATTTTAGAAGCCCAAACATGCTGCCCAGGCTTCTGCTCAGGTGCCCAGGCTCCATCACCCAACATGAGCCCATCCTCCATTCTGAAGCTGCAGTGACTCCCCTGGAACACAAATGTGGCATGGCGTGGCACTCCCGCCTTCAGTGGACCCTCACTGATTCAAGTCCAGCTCCTAAGCCTGTTCCCACTTCCTCCACAGATTCACTGTAACCTTCTCCAATTACACTACAGCCTCCTCCAGTTACTCTATAGCCTCATCCCCAGTTACACTACAGCCTCCGTCAGTTACATTACAGCCCTCTCCCCAGTTACACTATAGCCACCCTTTCTGGCTTTCTCCTCAGGACACCTACCCACACCAGCCGGTCAGCGCTTCCCCTGTCTCTCCCCTACTTCCTGCCTGACTCACGCCTTCCTCTCTGCTTATTCTCCTTCCCTTCTGCAGCTTCCCTTACCTTCTCTCAAGCCTACCATGGAAAATCTGTTTTTCTCTGATGCCTAGGTCTAACCTCATGTCTCTTGGAAATCCTTTTAAGATCCTCTAGTCTAAAATAGTCTCTCAAGACACTGCATTTGTATCTCCAGTGTATCTGGTCTAGCACTTATCTGTCTGCCTGGTATCAGAGTTATTTATAAATGCCTGTTCCTCCCGTTATGTTGTGCACTCTTAGCAAGCACAAAGAGTTGAAATACATACTTGACCAACTTGTGTTGGCTAGCAGAGTTTATAAACTTTCACGGGGAACAGTTCTATAGATAATTGAAAAGTAAGAGTAGTCATTCTGAGCTCAGGACTCTGAACTTTTAAGCCCCAAACACTTCCTACCGCCTTGTTTTATGACAGGTGAGGCCAGCACTAGATAAGAAATGCTACCGAGAAGGCCAAGAATTTCCCGCACCTCTCCCAGTCCAGGGCTGTGCCAGGACAGGCATGGCGTCAGTGTCCAAACACTAGGATGCGATCCACTGCGCGGCCTGGGTCCCTTTCCTCCCACTGCACATCTATAACCTGAGGCTGACATGCTGCTTAGTCTTATAAAGACTTTGGGGGAACGCTGCCACTCAGCAATGAGGAGAATGGTTATTTAAGAGAACGGCAGCCATCTGAGATCATTTATTGAGCATGCTTATATGCTGGGCTCTGGCCCCAAGACTGGGAAAACACAACCCTGAAAGGTTAAGAATGATGGTGAAGGGACTTTCCTGTGGTCCAGGGGTTAAAAAATCAGCTTTCCAATGCAGGAGACTCAGGTTCAATCCCTGGTTGGGGGACAAAGATCCCAAAGGCTGCGTCCAAGGCAACTAAGCCTGAGTGCTGTAACTACTGAACGCACGCCATAATGAAGATCCTGCATGCTGCAACTAAGACCAGACGCAGCCATAAATAAATATTAAAAAAGAAAAAAGAATGATGGTGAAGTTACAAGTCAGGGCAGTGTGCCGCCTACAGATAGGTTGTGTTCCTGAATCACATGTGTTGAAACTTCGCATGCTTGCTTCAGAGAAACAATGAATAGGAGGGTGAGGCTTCTGGGTTATCACACAAGAGCCCATTGAACTCACAATGCAGTTAACTGTAGTATCTGAACACTACAGAACTCAAGCAACCTTTAAAGTCTGATTCCAACAGAAGTCATCCTGCCTTCCGATATGGGATGCCATCTTCACCAAGCACAGCCTCAGCATAGGCCTGGAGGTCCTTTCCTCTGCACCACCTCAGTGGGCAGAACCCATTTTCCTTGGGGCCACCACAGTGGCAGAAGCTCTGAGTGCCTTGGCTCCTCAGTAAGTATAAATGACAGGGAGGAAGAGTCTCTGAAGCTTCTAGTGTTTAAGTGGGTGCCTAAGTGTCCCTAGCAGCACGGAGGAGAGGGGAACTCAAATGTTTCCATCTGAGATGGGAGTCCTTGACTGGAATGGCCATCTGTACAGAATGGACGTTCACTAACCGTGGTTTGTAAGCTGAGAAGAGGAGTTGGAGAACATTAGAACTGAAAGGATCTTTAAGATCAGCTAATCCAACCCCCATATTTTATAGAGGAAACTGACACTAAAGAAGTTAAACAGGGACTTCCCTGATGGTCCAGTGTTAAGAATCCACCTTGCCATGTGGGGTACTTGGGTTTGATCCCTGGTGGGGGAACTAAGATTCCACATGCCACGGGGCAACTAAGCCAGCACATTCCAGTGCCTATGTACAACTACTGAGCCCTCGTGCCACAACTAGAGAGTTGTGTGCCACAACAAAAGAGCTTGCATGATGCATTTAAGACCCAATGCAGCCAAATAAAGAATTAGATAATTTTTGAAAAGAAGTTAAATGACTTGTCTCTGGCTACACAAAATGAGTGGCGCAACCAGGCTGTGAACCCAGAGCTTCTAAAGGTAAGCAAGTCAAGTTTAGTTCCATCATCTGCTAGGTGGGAACAGTGATCCTTCCTCCTCTCAGGGTTGTTGGGAGGTGCTCATGAAGACATCCTTAAGAAAGCTTCGTAAACTGCAAAAGGCCATGCGAATGAAAGCTACTTATATTTCCACTACTCCTAACTGCCTCTCATTCCTCTCTCCAAACTTAGTGGTGCAGTGAGGTGATACAGAAGCCAGGATGTGCAGAGTCAGGATATTCAAAGGCAGCTCCCAATCCTGTTGGTCTACTAGCCTAAGAGGTGTGGCTTGTTAACTCTTGTCCTCTGTTTTTCCATACTTTTATCCCAACGCTGACATTTCTCTTCAGACAAGCTGTTAAAAAAAAAAAAAAAGCTCACTCTTCTAATCCAAACAAGAGAAGCCTGGTCTCCTGGAAAAGTTTCCAAGCTTTAAATAAGAGGCATTGGGACAACACTAGAAACACCTCCAGGTGCCTGTCAGAATGGCACCCGAAGCCCCTTGGTATTTCCCAGGAGAAGGCACTAGAAAGCAGGGAGTCCTCAGAAGAAGGCCCTTGGGAAACAAACCATTTTCCCCTGGTGCCCACTTTGCCCTTTTGAACAAGCTGGTTTGGAATCTGCCCATGTTCCATCCCCTCCCACTTGCAGATATTCTTGTAATAAGTTAAACATTTTGTAATTGCTTGCCATTGATGGGTGACTTGTTTTTTCAATTGCTCTATGCTACCTTCAAAAGTATTCCATTCACCACCACTGCTCAGTTATGGGGCTCTGATAGCTGGTGGGAGCCCACCCATCTGGGGGCACATGCCTTATAAGGAAGTCCTTGCTGAGTTCTGATTGGCTGATCCCAACATCTCTCTGAGGGTGGGTAGTAGTGATTTCTTGGTGAAATCTCATGGCTAATGTGTTTTCTCTTGGAAAAGCATGGAACAGAGGTAAGTAAAAATCATAGTGTGAGCTAACATTTATGGCTCAGTGAATATCCCGGGCTCTGTGATGAGCTTGTTACTTGACGGAACTCATTTAATCCTTATAATAACCCTCCGAGGTGAGTTGGCAGTTTTTACTCCCATTTTATAAAGGAGGAAACTGAGGCTCAAATAACTTGCCCAGAGTCCCACAGCCAATAGACAGAGGAAGTGGGATCTGGTAATGTCTATCTAGGTCAATGGATTTGGTCTGTGAAATTCTCGGAAACTGACTTAAAAACAAATGCATACTACTTTGTTTATGAGAAGTGCTCTTGTGCACAGAAAATGGGGAAATGGTCACCCTTCACAGTTCTGAGCTCTTGTTTCAGGTCAGGACAGAGCTTACTGTGGTCTGACATGGGTTGTGTAATCTGGGGAGGACCTTGCATGCAGCAGCTGTAGATGGTCACCAAGTTCTGATGACAGAGGGGTCACCTCTGTACACCAGTCTGAAGTGCCCCCAGAAGGCTGAGCTGGCCCCCTGTCTGAGTTCACATGACCCTGAACAACAATAAGAAATTACAGAAGAGTTCACCAAAGAGGGTCATTCTGCCCAAGTCACCACACCGTAAAACTCCTGGGTGCCCACCCAGCCTCAGGGTGGGAGCTGCGTGTACTCCTGCAGGAGTGGGGCTTGAGCCTCACTGGACATCACAGATGCAAACCCTCCTCACCCCCTGCTCACCCTCTGCTGTGGGCTCCACCACCCCCCTCGCCTCCTTCAGGAGGCCACTGGGTGGGATTTTTTGTTGGCACGCTCACTGAGTAGGGAGGAGTCAGGAGAGGGAGGTGGAGGCGACTGCGGCTGTGTCCTTGTCACTACAGGCACAGCTGAGCCTGGGGCCCGTCCAGCCACACTCTTAACTCCAGCTGTCACGGCAGCCATGCCCTCAGTTCAGTTTGCAAGAGTCAAAGTAGCTGTCCCCAGTGACCTCTCGGGGCCGATAGAACTGAAAACTGAGACCGAAAGTGACTCGACAGAAAATAGACTGAGTCAGGGCTTAAAAACATGCCTTCCTCAGCCCCTCCTTCCCCATTCGGCTTTTGTCTCTGTCCCTATCTCGTAGGTGTGCAAGCTGTCTGTTCCATGCAGTGGGAGGAGACCATTACATACGATGTGAAAACGTTATGATGGTCCTTTAGAACTGCCCTGGAGAGGATCTCAGGAAATATGCTGCTGACACACAGGGAAGCCCAGGAGGCTATAGGCCCATGTCACACAGATCATGGGGCATTACACGGCCTCTGCCAAGCTTTGAGTCTCTGCTAAATATTAATCCACAAAAGCTCATTCCCTCTTCTTCAATAGGGGAATAGCATGAAAAAAATCTCCAAATATCTAAGACATCTGGAAAGAAGAATATTATTGCCAAGCAGAAACCTTGACCTTTGAGGCTCTCTCACCCCAACCAGCCCCACCCCAGCTCTCTTACAGGTCACTGTAGAGTCTGGGCTGAGATGCCTGAAGCAACCTCATCCCTAACCTTGGTCGTGATCCTCCAGGCCAAAAAGGCGCAAAAGGCAGTGAGCCCCCAGTTCTGCCTTCCTGTGATCTGGAGACTTCCTCAGTCTTCAGGAGATGCTGAGACCACTCTCCATGACGAGAACAAGGCAGGAACCAGGGAGCCACTCAGCCCACCTTTTCTTCCTCTGATGAGTACTTTCTGCAGTGCTTTGCCCATTTCCTGATTTGTCAGTAAAATGAGGTCAGAGCAGCCAGTTCAGCTGCCATTCTGGTGAGTCCTCTAACCTAGACCTAATAAATGAAGAAAAATTAGATAGAAAAGATAGATATTAAAGAAAAGGAGCATGATGTGCACTAACGTGTAAAATAGACAGCTGGTGGGAGCCTCCTGTATCGCACAGGGAGGTCAGCTTGGTGCTTTGTGGTAACCTAGACGAGCCGCAGGGAGGGAGTTCCCAGAGGGAGGGGATATATGTACACAGGTGGCTGATTCGTTTTGTTGTACAGCAAAAACTAACACAACATTATAAAAGTAACTGTACCCCAATTAAAAAAAAAACACACATAGGAGGAAGGACTCATGGGGCAGAGGCAAAGAATAGAGAAGAGATGAAAAGGCGGGGAGGGGAATAGAAAAGTTTTAAAAGTCCTTGAGTAAACAAGTGATGAGGAGCCATGCACTGGGGAGTGTGACCAATTCAGTTCATTGCACCTGAGGTCTAATAGAAAATGAATGAATGAATAAGGAGAGTGGTGTGTCTCAGAAACTATATCCTGAGAGAGTGCTTTGGACTGAGATGAAAAGGAATGGCACCACTCATTCACAAAAGAGACAGCCCATTGGTTCTTTTAAAACTCACCCATATTCACACCCTGGCTCTGACATAATGTATTTAAAAATGTTAAAAAAAAATTCTTGCAATTTTAATACCGTGGGGAAAAGTTCAAGTTATTGTAGAAAATTCTACAGTGTTTCTTCTGTTAAATGCAGAAAGTAAAAATGCCAAGAAAGGAAGAAATAACCATGTATGTGCCTGGGACATAGCAAGTGCTTAAATATTTATTGCATAATGTATAAATTCAGTAACACAGTGTCTAACCTACTGTATGTACTATGAACACAGACTCTTTGGCATGCTTTATGTATATTTACTTGTATTTTCTTAAACGGCTAAAAAATTTCCTTTCTTTCCTTCGTTGTAAAATTCATGCATTCTGCCCTCTCTGGTTCTTTTCTTGCTTTTGTTTTTTCAGTTCCTGGACCAGGGATGAAACCTTCGCCCCCTATAGTGTAAGTGCAGTGTCTTAATCATATGACTGCCAGGGAAGTACCCTCTTGCTTTAGTTTTTCAACTGGCATTGGCTTTCACTAAATAACCTCAAGGAGCTTCCTTAATTCCCAAGCCTCTCTTCTCAATGTATTACTATTCTGTTTTCTCCCGTTCTTCCTCACACACACTCACACAACACATACCACAATCTGCTGCTGCTAAATCACTTCAGTCGTGTCCGACTCTGCGACCCCATAGACAGCAGCCCACCAGGCTCCCCCGTCCCTGGGATTCACCAGGCAAGAACACTGGAGTGGGCTGCCATTTCCTTCTCCAATGTATGAAAGTGAAAAGTGAAAAGTGAAAGTGAAGTCGCTCAGTCGTGTCCGACTCTTGGCGACCCCATGGACTGCAGCCTGCCAGGCTCCTCCATCCATGGGATTTTCCAGGCAAGAGCACTGGAGTGGGGTGCCATTGCCTTCTCCATACCACAATCTAGATGCCTTTATTTAACTTCCTATAGACAGCTCAACATATACCTCTTTCAGCAGAATTTAATACTTACCATAAAACATTAATAATATTGTATTTATTCCTGTAATTATTACAAATACAGTTAATTTATACTTAGTAAGCCCAATGATAAAACTCTTAAGAGAGCAACATATGGTTATTAATGAACACATTAATGACTATGTTTTTGATGGTATAAGTTGTTTCTATGAACTGACTATTCCTATGACAGATTTGAAATATGTTTAATTATTTAAATGTTTTCATTTAAAAGCATTTAAATAAAATGTGTGATTTTAATACATCCAGTTCAATTTAGTTCAGTCGCTCAGTCGTGTCAGGCTTTCTGTGACCCCATGAATCGCAGCACACCAGGCCTCCCTGTCGATCACCAACTCCTGGAGTTCACTCAGACTCACGTCCATCGAGTCAGTGATGCCATCCAGCCATCTCATCCTCTGTCGTCCCCTTCTCCTCCTGCCCCCTATCCCTCGCAGCATCAGAGTCTTTTCCGATGAGTCAACTCTTCGCATGAGGTGGCCAAAGTATTGGAGTTTCAGCTTCAGTATCAGTCCTTCCAATGAACACCGAGGACTGATCTCCTTTAGGATGGACTGGTTGGATCTCTTTGCAGTCCAAGGGACTCTCAAGAGTCTTCTCCAACACCACAGTTCAAAAGCATCAATTCTTCGGCACTCAGCTTTCTTCACAGACCAACTCTCTCATCCATACATGACCACTGGAAAAACCATAGCCTTGACTAGACGGACATTTGTTGGCAAAGTAATGTCTCTGCTTTTCAATATGCTGTTTACGTTGGTCATAACTTTCCTTCCAAGGAGTAAGCGTCTTTTAATTTCATGGCTGCAATCACCATCTGCAGTCATTTTGGAGCCCCCAAAAATAAAGTCTGACACTGTTTCCACTGTTTCCCCATCTATTTCCCATGAAGTGATGGGACCAGCTGCCATGATCTTCGTTTTCTGAATGTTGAGCTTTAAGCCAACTTTTTCACTCTTCTCTTTCACTTTCATCAAGAGGCTTTTTAGTTCCTCTTCACTTTCTGCCATAAGGGTGATGTCATCTGCATATCTGAAGTTATTGATATTTCTCCCGGCAATCTAGATTCCAGCTTGTGCTTCTTCCAGTCCAGCGTTTCTCATGATGTACTCTGCATATAAGTTAAATAAGCAGGGTGACAATATACAGCCTTAATGTACTTCTTTTTTATTTTATTTTATTTTTTATTTTTATATTTTTTTTTTCAGTGTTACAGCTCTATTTTATTTAGAAGATTGCAGGAGAATACATCCTCGAAGCGTGAGGGCATGCCAACCCAAAAACTTGAAGAGAAGAGAGTGGAGGAGCACATGGGAGAGGGGGAGAGAGAGAGAGAGAGAAAGAGCGCATGCAAGCAGGAGAGGAAGAGGGAGAGAGAGCGCGCTTTGACTCCTCCTTTTATATGTTTTCCTCCACCTGGGCCCACCCTATGCAAATTGGGCTTAGCGAGGAGTGCTGTTTCTTCTACCTGAAGTCTTCACTCTGGTCCTCGGACCCTCTTTTGACCTTCCTTGTTTTTTTAGCCACCACCATTTTGGACTCCTTTTCCCTATTCTACCTAGCTAGCATTCCCCCCTCAAGAGATGGGAGGCCCAATTCTTTGGGAATAGGGGCGTCGAGGTCTTTCTGGCTACTTCCTGCTGAACTGGGGTGGCGAGGGGTACTGGGCCTCCCCCTCTTGCTAGTCTCAAGTCTCAGAGTCCTTATAGCAGTGTCCATCTAAGGGTATGATATTTTTCATGGTCGGCTGGAGTTTTATATCTTTGTTGAACTGGCACTGCATGTTGTAGCTTGTTGACCTGGTGGCAGAGGTTTAGCCTCTATGGTCTCGAAATTGGAGACTACTGCATACTCGGCTCTTCTTTTTCCATCCAAGACAAAGCTGCTTCCATCAGTGTACCAGATTTCCTCAGGACTGATCAGAGGATCTTCTGACAATCCCTCTCGGGGTTTTGTCCAGTGGTCCAAGGTTTCTTAACCGGAGGTCTTCTGGGATCTGAGACTGGGCCGCGTGACCTTTCTGCTGAGTTTGTTTTTCGCTGTCCTGGTTTCCAGCATGATGGGCCTTCCCCTGCGATAGATTTTCTTCACGTTCCACCTCTACCGCGGGAGCTTCACTGAGTTGGGCTCCTGCTGTGCTTGGCCTCTTCCGCGTGGAGGTTGTTTCAGCCAGGTTACATCCGAGTCACGGCCCCATAGATGTCACGCAAGTGTATGTTCCTTGGTTCTTTGTCTCGTCACAACAAAGACTTGGAGCGACGGACATTAAAGCACTTGGCACATTACAGCTCTCGGGTCTTGGACAAACCGTGTTATAGCTCTCAGGCAAATCAGTGTTACAGCTCTATTTTATTTAGAAGATAGCAGGAGAATACATCCTCGAAGAGTGAGGGCATGCCAACCCAAAGACTGGAAGAGAAGAGAGTGGAGGAGCTCGTGGGGTGGGGAGGAGAGAGAGAGAGAAAGAAAAAGTGCATGCATGCAGGAGAGGAAGAGAGAGAGAGAGAGCCTTAATGTACTTCTTTTCCTATTTGGAACCAGTCTGTTGTTCCATGTCCAGTTCTAACTGTTGCTTCCTGACCTGCATATAGGTTTCTCAAGAGGCAGGTCAGGTGGTCTGGTATTCCCATCTCTCTCAGAATTTTCCAGTTTACTGTGATCCACACAGTCAAAGGCTTTGGCATAGTCAATAAAGCAGAAATAGATATTTTTCTGGAACTCTCTTGCTTTTTCCATGATCCAGTGGATGTTGGCAATTTGATCTCTGGTTCCTCTGCCTTTTCTAAAACCAGCTTGAACATCAGGGAGTTCACGGTTCATGTATTGCTGAAGCCTGGCTTGAAGAATTTTGAGCATCACTTTGCTAGCATTTGAGATGAGTGCAATTGTGCAGTAGTTTGAGCATTCTTTGGCATTGCCTTTCTTTGGGATTGGAATGAAAACTGACCTTTTCCAGTCCTGTGGCCACTGCTGAGTTTTCTAAATTTGCTGGCATATTGAGTGCAGCACTTTCACAGCATCATCTTTCAGGATTTGAAATAGCTCAACTGGAATGCCATCACCTCCACTAGCTTTGTTCGTAGTGATGCTTTCTAAGGCCCACTTGACTTCACATTCCAGGATGTCTGGCTCTAGCTGAGTGATCACACCACTGTGATTATCTTGGTCTTCAAGGTCTCTTTTGTACAGTTCTTCCCTGTATTCTTGCCATCTCTTCTTAATATCTTCTGCTTTGTTAGGTCCATACAATTTCTGTCCTTTATCGAGCCCATCTTTGTATGAAATGTTCCCTTGGTATCTCTAATTTTCTTGAAGAGATCTCTAGCCTTCCCCATTCTGTTGTTTTCCTCTGTTTCTTTGCATTGATCGCTGAGGAAGGCTTTCTTATCTCTTCTTGCTATTCTTTGGAACTCTGCATTCAGATGCTTATATCTTTCCTTTTCTCCTTTGCTTTTCGCGTCTCTTCTTTTCACAGCCATCTGTAAGGCCTCCCCAGACAGCCATTTTGCATTTTTGCATTTCTTTTCCATGGGGATGGTCTTGATCCCTGTCTCCTGTACAATGTCAGGAGCCTCAGTCCATAGTCCATCAGGCACTCTATCTATCAGATCTAGGCCCTTAAATCTATTTCTCACTTCCACTGTATAATCATAAGGGATTTGATTTAGGTCATACCTGAAAGGTCTAGTGGTTTCCCCTACTTTCTTCAATTTAAGTCTGAATTTGGCTAGTACACAAAATGAGAAATTTATAGGGATTCTAAGATTATTTTCAAGAAGACAAAGTAAAAATGCTTCTAAATAGAACTCCTTACCTATTACTTGTCAACATCTAAAATATGGTTTTCATAATTACTGAATATCTGTCTATTCATTGGCTTGGCTGTCACCTGAGAACCACACCCTATTGAGTTCTGGGGGAAATATACCTACATATTTTAAGTAAAGCCATGCCCTATAACAATACTCGATTCTCCTCACTATGGCCTAATGTGTTGGTCTCATCTTCAGTTTCTCACCTTTACCCCCCCTTCAAGTCCAGCTGACTATGAATATTCACAGCCTGGAATGCCCTAAGTAATTTGGCCGAAACTTACTTCAAGGTCCAACCTCAGTGTCACTTGCTCTACGGGGTGGCCTCAGTAACCATGACAGAATTCATCTTTCTCCTCTATGTGCTTCTGGGTGCTTCTGTAGCACTTTTCATCCGGAGATATGAAAGTCACATCTTTCCCTGTGTGACTTCTCCTTGGGCTTCAGAATTCCTTAAAGACAAGGATGGGGACTTATTTGGGATTGTATTTTCACACAGGGTTTGTCATATGGTAGATAGACAAGAAATATTTCTTGTATAGATGTATTGAAGTATTTCTGGTCTGCATTCAACATCTCTTTTTATACCTCTACTAACAATGATGCCCAACAGGTGCAGTGGAGCTGACTGTATCCTCAAGAAGCAGAAGTCAGTTGTCCTAACTTCTTTGTTGGGTCAGCTCCCTTGGCAACAGTAAACAACCTCTAGCTCCACTAGTTTGCTTTTCCAGCCTCTTTTCTCTACTCTTCTCTCTTCTGTGTTTCCCCATAAGTGAGAATAGGAACAAAACCTCTAATGCACACCATATGAAAAGGCTTGCGTTCATGTTAAGTCACTTCAGTCATGACTGACTCTGCAACCCTACCATAGCCCACCAGGATCCTCCGTCCATGGGATTTTCCAG